>NC_092050.1:140505875-141705875 GCF_003086295.3 Arachis hypogaea | reverse complement strand
GTATTCCAACATTTTTGAGCATTAACCTGTGCAAATGTTTCTTGCTAGTCTTTGGGGTGCTTCGAGATTGCGCAAGAGGCTAGTGTTTGATCAAAATCCTTTGGCTTTGAAGTTTGAATCAGTAACCTTTTTTATCAAGTTGATTGCTTTGGTACAATATGCTTCAGGTATAACTGCATGAACGCAGAAAAATGACAAGATGTTTGCAAAATAACATTTGAGATTTCATCTAAGGCTACATCAGACAATATGCTGCTGCATGGGAGTTTAATTTAAATATGGGAGAAATGAAAAGATCGAAAGACAATAAGAGTGCAGGGAAGTTTCACAACTAACAAGGATTCCCTTTGAATGATGAAAATCACAACCATTTCAGCTTAAGAATAAATTAACATCAATGCACATATATAATTACAAAAATAAAAAAGGAAATAATGATAGATCCGACAAGCCACATATAACAGCCATCTAGTCACCGAAAATGCCATAAAATAAGCAACGACAAAGAAAACACTTAGGTGTGGGTAAAGCAGAATAAAGAATCACAATCATGTGAAGATCTAAAAGCATTAATATGGAATCGAAAGATGATCGAGAACAAAACACAAGTTAAAAAGAAAGAGATACAAACAACACTTTGTGATGCTAACAAGAAGAATCTCACCTACTTTTATCCTTACAATAGGCCTCTAGATATCATTTCACGAAGAAGTTTCTCTGCGTTATCATTTTCACCTTTTTCAAACAGAGCACGAATGATTATTTCATAAGTCACAGCATTTGGTAAGCAACCATTGTCTTCCATTTTTGACAAGAAAGCCAATGCTTCAGGAAGTAGGCCCTGTTTGCAAAGCCCCTTTATCATAATAGTGTATGTCCTCACGTATGGACGATAGCCTTTAATGGAAAGATCTTGAAAAACCTCTTTTGCATTTTTAAGTCTTCCACTTTTGCACAGGCCATCTATAAGTATGTTGTATGTATACATATTTGGTTCAATGCCACACTCTTTCATTTGATTGAATAACATAAGTGCCTTGTCATGTTGTTTGATATTGAACAAAGCATCCAGCAAAGAACTATAAGTGACTATATCAGCAGGTTGACCTCGATCATGCATCTTTTCAAGAAGCTCCAAAGCACAAAGGATTCTCCTTGATTTTCCTAAGCCATCAACTAGAGTATTGTAAGTTACCGTGTTAGGAACCAAGTTCTTGCGACGCATCTCTTCGAAGAGATTCAAGGCGTCATCGATCATTTTACTTTTGCAAAAGCCATTAATCATGATATTGTAAATCCGAACATTAGGAAACACTTTATTCTCGGCCATTGTGTTGAATAAATATTTTGCCTTATTTACCTGATTAACCAAACAATATCCATCCATTAAGCTGGTATAAGTAACCACATCTGGTTTCACACCATGTTTTGCCATTACAGCCAATACACTCTTAGCATCTTTGATCTTTCCTTCCTTGCATAGCCCATCAATCAAAGTATTATAGGTATAAGCATTAGGAGTAATGTTTCTAAGCACCATATCACTTAACAAATCAATGGCTTCCTTATATTGACCTTCAAGACACAATCCAAAAATGAGAGAACTGTATGTGATAACATCTGGAGAAATTCCCTTAGCAAGCATCTCAGAGTATAAATGAAAAGCCTGACTTACAAGTGTATCCTTGCAGAGGCTATCAATAATTGCATTGTACATGATGACATTAGGAGCAATGCCATACCGTGGGATCTTTCTCAACACTTGAATAGCAATTGATGTGTGTCCGGTCTTACAGAGGCCATTGATCAAGGTCCCATAAGTGACTTGGTCGAAGTGAAATCCATAAGCCAGCACTGTGGCATGAAAGCGCACTGCTTTTTCAACACTACCACAGAGATAGAGACCTTTCAGGATTGTTGTCAATGTTACCGTATTAGGTTGATAATCCATTCTGAAAATCTTGGCCAATACAGAGAGAGCAAGCGTCATACGGCCCATGCTGCAACAACAATTAATTACGATGGTCAAAGTAAATAAGTTGGGAGCGATTCCCCTGGCTTGCAATTGCTGAAAAAGGGAAATGGCGGTGGAGAAATGGTTGGTCTTGGCAAGAGATCCCAAAATCTTGGTGAATTGGATGATGGATGGAGGGCGACGCATAGAGAGCATGCGAGTGAAGGAATCAACAGCTTCATCAAGTGATTGGGGTTGAGAGTGAGAGTGAGAGTGTAGGGATGAAGTTGAAGGGAAGCAAATACGGAAAGCTGAATAGGGAACACAACAAGGAGAGGGATTTGGGATTTGAAGAGCATACCTTAACATGTTTCGTGAGAACGAGAAGAATGACAACATTCTTGCAAGTTGCAACCACCAAAAGAGTGAGGGTAGAATCAAGCTTGTTCGAGGTTATTTACTTATTGAGTAAAGGACATTTTTGTCCCTGACCTTTTTTTTGTGGATATTTTCGTCCTCAAGCAATGGAAAATACATTAAAGTCCCTGACCGTTAAAAAATGTGGACATTTGTGTCTCTCCGTTAATTTCTGCCATTTCCACTTGACGGAAAAGGTTGAGGTGGCACAGGTGGCGCTGAGGTGGCACGTAACGGAGGCCACGTGGCATTGGGGCAAAAAGTTATAGGACATATAAGTCCTTGGAGACGAAAACGACGCCGTTTCGTCTCCTTCCCCAATCAACACAGTTGAATTCCCATACACAATACCCAGAAGACCCATAGTTGAGTGAGAGAATTACAGAAAACCCTAACCCAAAAACGATCAAACTCCTTCGTCTCTATTTCTCCCTCCAAAAAATACAACACGTAGAAGAGCAAAAGGCCAGGGGTGATTGCTGGTGGCAGAGGCTGAGGAGAAGCTTCGTCTGAGGTCGTGGCTGCTGTCTTCGTCACAAGGTAAGATTGTTATGCTTAGCTAGGAATGCATTGTGTTTGCATGTTTACTGTGTAAGAAAGAAAGGGAAAATGGGGTGTATTGCGTGCTGTGTAGGATTAGAGGGAGGGATTGTGTTCGGGAAATGTAGTTTCTTTCATATGGTGTGTTGTTTCCTTTTTTAATCCTAGTTCTGCACTGGTCAATTTCAGATGGTTGACGTGTTTGTGGTTCCGGTGTTTCATCATGGAGGGAACTTCGTAAGAGGAGTTGGTGGAGAAATGGTTTATCAGAATGGAAAGGAGGAGAGGTTCCCTGAGATGGACCTAGACTTTGTGAATTTCGGAGACCTAGTGACACTATTTAAGGGTTTGGGCTACCAGTCATACAAGGCAGTATACTGGTATGATCCATCAAGCACTGAATTTGAATCCGGGATGAACATATTGACTGGGGATGTCGGGATCAACGCAATGCGAGAGAACCTAATGAAGCACCCAGGGCGAGGTGAGTTCCATATTTACTTTGACCATCCTGTTGACGAGCCGGAGGTTGTTGAGGATGCTTCCCGGGACAGAGATACTGCAGGGGAGGTGGATGAAACTGCAGAGGAACTGAATTCTTCCTCTTCATCTGATGACGGATACGAGAGCACAGAGGACGTCTTGTACAAACCTCCACCGGCTGGAATTGAGAGTGACAGTAGTGAGAGTGACAGCAATGGTGGGGTCACTGTTGGGAAGAGGAAAAGAGGTGTCAAGGGTAAGAAGAAGGTCGTTACGCCGATCAAGAAGGTAGTTACTCCTAAGAAGAAGGTAAATACTCCTAGGAAGAAGGTAGTTACACCAAAGAAGCAAGGGAAGAAGAAAAGACAATTTCGCACAAGGGTCAATGAAAGAGGGGAAGGGAGTGGGAATGGGACTGATGCACGTGGTGAAGCAGGGGATCAAGGACCTGATGTCCAGCTGGATTATGCAGTCGGGGGTGGGTTTTATGTCAGTGAGCTCCCAACGGAGGTGGAGGAGATAATGTTTGAGTATGAGTCTGAAGACTTATATACTCCCATATCATCTGATGATGAAGGCAGAGGTGAAAAGTACCCAGAGTTTAACGATGAGTATAATCATGGTGAGGGCAGGTTTGAGCTAGGAACTAGGTTTGCCACTGTAGACAGGTTCAAGGAGGTAGTTAAAGATTCTTTTATCGCTGAGGGTCGGGAAGTGAAATGGATAAAAAATGACAAAGAGAGAGTGAGAGTGGGGTGTGGGGATAAGGAGTGCCCTTACTTGGTTCATTTGTCATACAACAAAAGTCTGCAGTGTTATCAAGTGAAGACCTACCATCCAGAACACACTTGTGCGAGGGATTTGGGCAGCAACGCTGCTGATCAACACTGGCTAAGTAAGAAGATTGAGAAGCGGATGTCCACCCAACCACACATGAATACAAAGGAGGCTACTGATTTTCTTAAAGAGGAATTTGCCCTCTGTCCCCATCCTAAAATGGTTTATAGAGCAGTGAAGGAGGCTAGGGAGAAGATCCAAGGAAATGAAAAGGAACAATACAAGAGATCCAGGGATTATTGTGAGGAAATATTGAGGAGCAATCCAGGCTCATCAGCCAGGCTTGAGCTCATGCCAATTCCAGATGGTCCCCCTGTGTTTGATAAACTATATATTTGCCTAGATGCCTGCAAACAAGGTTTCAAAGATGGATGTCGTCTCCTGTTGCATTTGGATGGGTGCTTTCTGAAGACATATTACGGTGGTTGGCTTCTAGCAGCAGTTGCTCAGGATGCAAACAACCAATTCTATGTTGTTGCCTATGGAGTGGTCAGGACTGAGACTAAGGAAGCCTGGAAGTGGTTCCTGACCAATCTGCAAGGGGACATAGGAGACGATGCTAACCATGGCTGGAACTTCATATCAGACCAACAGAAGGTAACTCCAGTTTATGGTTATTGTCATTGCTCTGCATTTGGTTTAGATCATTTATAATTTGTTGATGATATTCATTGCCACCTACTTAGTTAATTTCATTGCTGTGTGGTTGATTATGTTGTGGCCAGGGTTTGCTGCCTGCGTTGAAAAAGGTCATGCCACACGCTAAGCTCCGCAACTGCGTTATGCATATGTGGAAAAACTTCATCAATCGCTACAAGGATCTATACATTCGACAAGTTGTGTGGGAGTGTGCCAGGTGCACGACTGTTGTTGAGTTCAAGGAATGCATGGAGAAGTTGAAGACAGTTAACAAGGGTGCCTGGGAGTACCTCAGCAAATTTGAACCTGAGACATGGGTGAAGGCTTACTTCTCCCATGGGCCAAAAGTGGATAACCTCACAAACAATATGTGTGAGGTTTTTAATGCAAAAATAGTAAACTATCGCTGCAAGCCTATCCTGACCATGTGTGAAGAGATCAGGTGCTATCTCATGAGGCGGATGGTGAATCATAAACGGGTCTTGGAGAATCACTCAGGGAGGCTAGCACCAGTTCAGGAAAAGAAGATGGAGAAGCTGTTAAACCTAAGCACCAAGTGGACGGCTGAATGGGTTGGCGATAATGAACGAAAGAGGTTTGAGGTTTCTCGGAAAGGAACTAAGGTGGATGTGGACCTCATTAGGCACAGTTGCTCATGCAATCGATGGCAACTGACTGGTATGTCCTCTACAGTACTTGATCCAGTTTCTTTGCTATTTTGATCTGAATTCCCTTTACTGTTATTTTGGTTATATTACTCACCTTCACTGCATTACCTTAGGCATGTCCTGCTTACATGCATTTGCTGCCATAAGGAAGAGACATGACACACCGCAGGACTATGTTCACCCTTGGCTATGCATGGAGTCCATTAGGAGGACATATGCACACTGTATTAAGCCTGTTCCAAGTCCAAAATTTTGGGTTGGAACTAAGTTCTCGAAGCCAGACCCACCTATTATCAAAAGGCCAATTTGACGGCCAAAGGTTCATAATAGGCAAAAGGATCCGGCTGAGCCACTCATGCAAGAAGAAAAACTGAAAAGGTCATTCGTTGTATCCTGCAGCAAGTGTGGTGAGAAGGGTCACAACTACAAAACATGTAAAGGAGCCCCTTCCAACCCAAACTGGAAGCCGAAGACAAGGCGCCCTAGGAAGAAAGCAGCTACTTCCTCCCAGTCACTGATTGTGCTTCCACTGTCACAATCTGCTCCAGGTTCAGAGGTAAGAACCATATAGTGATTAATCTGTCTTAGTATTAGTACTACTAAAGTTAGGGATTAATCTGTCTTAGTATGGAAATAATTAAGGACTACGATGTCTGATTACTGATATGTCTAGGGACTATTCTGTTTTAGTACTGCTAAGGTTAGGGACTAATCTGTCTTTGTAATACTACTCTGCTCACATCTTCCATGCATATTTGCAGGATGCATCCAGCAGCCAACCAGGCAGCTCCCCAAACCCCACTGTTGTGGAATCACCTGCCCCAAGCAATCCACCTATGCCACCAGCTCCAACAAGGGTGACAAGATCCACACTTATCATATTACCTCCAGGGCCAACAACTACTCAAACCAGGCCACCAGCTCCAACTATAGGTCGTCCATTTAAACCTCCAGCGAAAGCCAATGACACATCTTGCCCACAACAGTCCAGGTTCAGACCGAAGCAGAAGATCTTTAGGCCGCCGGCACCAATCGCTACATCCACAATCAACACTAGTACACAACAGCCAACTCCATCTACCATCCCATCTGCAGCTCCAAATCAAGATGCTCCACCCCAAAATTTGTCAACTTCTCCAAAAACAAAGGACTCAAAAGAATGAAGACTACTGTCATTAAGTGCTTTTTGTGATAACTTTTTGTCTATGTAATGGTTGTTGACAAGTAGTTCAAACAATTTAGCTTTCTATCCCATACTTTTTGAACACCCTTTGTGGGTCAGATAAATATGGATGTTAACTAAACAACTTTTTTTGATGACTAATGCAATGGTATGTTATGTATTAGGGAACCAATTTTAATTTCTTCCACATCTTACACAACACGTACAGGGCAATACAATCATCATTCATATAAATAACATTGAATTCACCTATAATTGCTGCAACAATATTACACACTTTTTCATTCGTTTATCAACTCTTACAACTTAGAACAACAAAAATCAACACAATGACAATGACACAGATACACCATCTTATTGGCTTTCTTTTCATCTCTAGAGCTAATATCCTCTTCTCCAAGCAACTTATCCTCATTTTCATGTCCTGCTGCCTGTGATAATCTTCTGCATCTACAAATTCCTTCTCTCCCATATACTTTGTTGCTGTCAATCCAAGTCCGGCAACGTGCTCATCAAGCCACACAAAAAATTTGCAATATGGTTGTCTTGCCTGCAGCAAATCAACCCACATAATTCAAACCCTAAAAATTAGAAACCCTAACACATCTTCAACCAAACGTGCATCACATTGCGTTTCCATACCTTGTAAAAGGGATAGCCCAGAAACAATCTATCCGGATTGCTCCGGGTCTTCGACATGAAAAGGACTGCGTTTTTTCCACAGAAGCACTTTGGTGAGACGCCATATTTGCTGTCCTTCTCCTTAGGACACGAGCTCGAGCCCACCTGACCTCCACCTCTTCTCCAGCTGGATGATACCCCTTCAGATGCCATGGAAGGAGGAATTTCCTTTATGTCACAACTCCCCACTACACCCACTGCGCCGTCACTGTGCAGACGAGGGATGAGGGAAGACGAATTTCAAAGATTGGGGGAGGAGACGAAACGGCGTCGTTTTCGTCTCCAGGGACTTATATGTCCTATAACTTTGTGCCCCAATGCCACGTGGCCTCCGTTACGTGCCACCTCAGCGCCACCTGTGCCACCTCAGCCTTTTCCGTCAAGTGGAAACGGCAGAAATCAACGGAGGGACACAAATGTCCACGTTTTTCAACGGTCAGGGGCTTTAATGTATTTTCCATTGCTTGAGGACGAAAATGTCCGCAAAAAAAAAGGTCAGGGACGAAAATGTCCTTTACTCTTATTTGTTTAATTGTTTCTACTTTTGTTATCTTATTTAGGCCACGGATTTTAGTAATTTCAAATTGAATCCTCTGTTTTCTTTTTTGTAATTCTACATTTACCCCTACGATTTTTAATTTCCGAATTTCCCCTCTCCACCCTTAAACATAATTTGTGATTCTGCTAGGGTTCTTGACGTTTCCGGCAGTCTGTCTTCTTCCGCCGTCGCTGTTTGTGCAATGTGTGTCGCTGTCGTCGTCCTGTTTCTCTTACCTCTAGCTCCTCACTTTTATTTGCCAGTAACTCTAGCTTAGTGTTGTCCACAACAGAATCCTATTTAATTACTGTGGTGCTTGCTCAATTGCTAGTTTGTTGCTTCTCTATTACGTATAATTGCAACATAGGCTTCATCTAGCTGACCTTGCATTTCTTCTAAAGTGTTTTATAATTTTGCAATCTCTTGTCATTTAGCTTCTTCAAGGTCAACTAGTATATTGAGAATGACATAATCTCAATCATGGTTATTAATGAATTGTTATGATGTAAATTTCTTAGCTAGACTAATTGTTATGTAAGTTCTTCGGTGTATTATGATGCAAAAGGAAAATATAGAGCATTTTTCGGACTATCAAGGTAGGAATTCACTACTTTTATTTACAAAATTCAATTCTTGTTTTATGATTTGTTTGTAACTTCCTATTTTCACTAGCATTAGTATAATTAGCCATCCATTTAGTCACTGCATTCTCTTTACTCAAAACTGAGTTGTGTCATTATTTTAGCTTCCTTGCCCTGTTATCATTTTCAATTCTATCATTATCACAGCTTTGTGGTTGAATAGGATATTATTTCTCATAAAGAACCAGAGGTGACAGCCTAGATTGAGAATGGTCTTCTAATGCCAGCTCATTACAAGAAGTATATATATACATATAACATTTCTACTCTTTTTGGTTTTGTGTTTTTTATTTTTGGGATACGGGGTTTATCAAATCAAGGAAAAGATTTATCATCCTTTGCTGAAATTCACTCAAAAGTGAAATTCAATCAAGAGTGTTGCATATTAAGGTGATTCCTATGGTATTTAAAAGGTGGAGTCTAAATTGTTGAAAAAAGTTAAAAATTAATATTTAAATTTAAAAAGTATAAAAATAAATAATTTTTTAAAATTTAGAATTTGATATAAAAAATAAGTGAAGCAAAAGTTAAGTACCAATTTATAGGTACCATAGACTTCATCTTAAGATAAATTCAGAATTAAAAATTTGATGTTTGAAAAGGTGAATGTACAATAAAGAATTTTCTCTCTAGCATTGAAGGATTTTGATTGTTCATGCTTTTATTAACCGGTAAGTCTAGGCTAAAGTTTCAGTCTTCAAAATTGCATGAGGTGCAGTTTCATCCAAAGAGCATTGTATAACAACTGAAGAAATGGAATTGAAAAAAATGAGGCTGGTGGTTCACGAAAATGTTTAATTGGTACCGAATGCTTATCCATTGTAACACTTGTATTTTGCGGGCCAACATACATGAAAGAAAAACATTTTTTAGCAAAACCATTAAAGAACAGCTTATTCTATTTAGACCATAACTTAGGATTTTATTAATTAAATAGCAGAAAACTCAGGATGATGCGAAATTGATTCTAGTGAATACCCCCAAAGAATTTAGAATTAAAAGCCTATATTGATATTGAACAATCATGAGCAAAAATTTCAGTAGAATTTCGTGTTACGTATTTATAAAAGCAAACAAACGCGTAGAGACAACGAAATACGAGCTAAACAATGTTCTAACTTTTAACTGAGTGGGTGTCAGATATTCTAACACCCCGCATTGTCCAAAATCACAAGACTTTCATATGGAAGAAGTCTCGCTTATTATAAGTGATATAAATGTGGTATAAATGTGATATAGATTATTTGGACATTACATTACTATGTGTGATTATATTATTGGTGATATAACTACTTGAGTATGGTTTGGTATTTTATCATTCAGTCTCTTGATTAAGAAGTTAGAAATTTGAATCCTACTCCTACCTTAGTCATGAAAAGCATCTTATAACTAGTCATTTGTTCTTAATAGGATGATTTGTAGCAAAAAGATTAGTCATTGTGTTTCACCCTTAGAAAATCGAAAAGGAAATATTCTTAATGTTCTTACTAGGTCCATGACTTTATTTGAATGAGATTTGTGTGTACTTCTAAACATAAGAACAGGAAGTAGAACACAAATATTGTTGGGCTGACGAGCAATTCTTTAGACATTTCAATTATTTTTTTTGAAAATAAAATTATTTAATTATTTGTAATTTATATGATAATTTAATTCCGCCTCTGTTTACATCCCAAACCCGAAAATATGAGGAGGGTTGTTTAGTATGCAACAACCAATGTAAAATAATGTCGCATCCCAATGCATAGAGATGCACGACCACACGACGCAATGACGTCTTTGATCCATATAACTAACCCCATTTAGTAAAAACAGACTTTTACTAAAGAAGAATTTATATAATAATTTATTCTAAAATCAATTCATTTTTTTTCCCTTTTCTCCCTTTTACGTAGAATTGTAGATTATTTCGGACCATATTTTTTTTATTTTATTTCATATAATTGATAATTGATAATATCAAATTTAATTTTTATATATAATTTTTAAGCGTCACCAAAATATATAATTCTTTAACTATAAGTCTATAATTGCATTCTCGATGCAATAAGTTGGGATTATTTTTTTTTTTTTCACAAAGGAGCAGATCACCAATAAGGCCGTCGAGATATATAATATAGAGAAATGCTTGGGGGCCAGCAATTTTGGTGTTGTGTAACCATCAATTAGCCATCAATAGTGTTTTTAATGGTGTGAGATTACATCTAATGGTGGGAGATCACTCACTTTTATTTTGATGATTAAGTGCTGACCAGAAAACACAAAAGTTGTTGGCCCCTAGACTTTTCCATTGAGAAAAAATATTACAAGGTTTCAAATCATGGCTTAAATCTACAAAACGAAAGTTAAGTAAAGGGTTTTAAATTGTGGTCTGCAACTGCAATTGCAGCCATATTATCAGAAGCACAACAAAAATTGGTTTAGCACTAGCAGCATTAAAAAGCTTTCAAGTTGGAAGCAAAACGGAATAAGGAAGACACCCCAGGTGCAGTTGCAAGATTAAAGCAACTAGAGCTATGAACACCTACTGCCGCTTTAGGGAATCCATTGGTATCACATATGCATGTCCATAATGATTCTCTATCTTCACCATCTGCATAGTAGAGCTAAAGCAAATACGATAAAGGTTGAACACATAAAAAAGCATTGCATGCTTACTAGTTACTACAAACTCTTGAAAGAACATCTACATTTTCACTTGTTTAGGTAAGTCTCAGAAGGCTAATCTACTAACAACAAGAAGAAGCAAAAACTAAGTAGAAAACCTCTGTAAACTAATAATCACTAAAACACATCAGCAAAATACATTAGATGGCTACATCTGCAAGTATATTGCTGCATGAGAAAATGAAAAGAATGGAAGACAATAACAAGAGTGTAGAGAAACTTAACAAGTGATTCCCTTTGATGATCGAAAATTAGGAATTGGAAGGATATGTGCAGGGAAAATTAGTATTTGGAGGCAAAATTAGCAAAAACTCAAAGAATTCTGTATTGTTTCACTTTTAACACCCCCATCACAAACACCACATAACAAAACTCCAAGCCAGTAACTTTTTTAAAATGCTAATAAAAAGAGACTCAGAGTCAATGCAATAATGTCTACACAAGAAATAATGAAGTAATTTATCTAAGAATTAACAGAAAAACATTCTCTGAAAAAGTATTTCATAATGTAATATTTTCAGCAGAAGCAATTTCCAAGCAATACAACTGAGTAGCATTAATTAAGAAAATGACCAAAAATCTTGAAATAACTGAACCATATTAACCTTGACCCGATGTTGCTTAGGTTGATGAAAAGAGGAGACGTGCATTTTAGAAGGTGGGTTTATTTTTAAGATGGAACATGGAAGTGAAAACTATATAGCCTAAGAATAAATCCTTAGTACCTATTTAAATTTCCTTTTACAACAATTCCCAGAGGATTCAATCAAATAAACAATAGCTCATGGTTGCTTATGATAAAAAGTCATAGGAATTAGTTGCTTATGGCACCTACAAAGATACGGAAAAATAAGTTGCACAACAGAATAGCAGGGAACAAACAACAAACAACAAAACAAAATTTTCAATCTTTTTAGTTTTGCTTAGTTTGTAGCATGATAAATACATGATCTCATAGAATAACAGTAAAGAACACTATTGCTATAAAGATATCTTAAACACTAAATCTGTAAGTTATAACTAGGAATATCAACTAAAGAATCAATAAAGTAGTGGAATTCAAAAGGATGATAGCAATTGCAAAAATCGAAAGTGCAAAATTAATTAATGTTATGGCATTGCCAAAGTCCTCTGACCCAACAAACACATAATTTACAAAACTATGATACATATTCAGCAACAATGAGATGTAATTTCAATTCGAGTTGATGTATCTTACCTTCTTTTATCAATTCAATAAGCCTCTAGCAACCATTTCCCGAAGAAGTTTCTCCGCCATGTCAATCTCATCTTTTTCAAACAAAGCACGAATAACAGTTTCAAAAGTCACAGCATCGGGTAAGCAACCATTGCCTTCCATTTTTGACAAGAGTGCCAATGCTTCTTCAAACAAGCCCTCTTTGCAGAGCCCATTGATCATAATAGTATATGTCCTCACATTTGGACAATAGCCTTTAAGGGAAAGATCTTGAAAAATCTCTGTTGCATATATAAGTCTTCCACCTTTGCATAGGCCATCTATAAGTATATTGTACGTGCATATATCCGGATTAATGGCACACTCTTTCATTTGATTGAATAACATAAGTGCCTTGTTAGGTTGTTGGTTTTTGAACATCCCATCCAACAACGAATTGTAAGTGATTACATCAGCGGGTTGTCCTCTATCATGCATCTCGACAAGAAGCTCCAAAGCACGGGAGATTCTCTTCGATTTGCTCAAGCCATCAAAAAGAGTGTTGTAAGTTACCGTGTCTGGAACCAAGTTCTTGCGACGCATTTTTCATAGAGATTCAAGGCTTCATCGACCATTTTACTTTTGCAGAAGCCATTAATCATGATACTGTAACTTTGAACATCGAGTGACACTCTACTTTGGGCCATTGTGTTGAATATATATTTTGCCTTATTTACCTGATTAACCAAACAATACCCATCCATTAAGCTGGTATAAGTAACCACATCTGGTTTCACACCATGTTTTGCCATTACAGCCAATACACTCTTAGCATCTTTGATCTTTCCTTCCTTGCATAGCCCATCAATCAAAGTATTATAGGCATAAACATTAGGAGTAATGTTTCTAAGCACCATATCACTTAACAAATCAATGGCTTCCTTATATTGACCCTCAATACACAATCCAAAAAATGAGAGAATTGTATGTGATAACATCGGGAGAAATTCCCTTAGCAAGCATTTCAGAGAATAAATGAAAAGCCTGACATACAAGTGTATCCTTGCAGAGGCTATCAATAATTGCGCTGTACATGAAGACATCAGGAGCAATGCCATACCGTGGGATCTTTCTCAACACTTGAATAGCAGCAGATGTGTGTCCGGTCTTACAGAGTCCATTAATCAAGGTCCCATAAGTGACTTGGTCGAAGTGAAATCCATGAGCCAACACTCTGTCATGAAAGTGTAGTGTTTTTTCAACATTACTAGAGAGACAGAGACCTTTCAAGATTGTTGTCAATGTTACCGTATCAGGTTGAAAACCCATCCTGAAAATCTTGGCCAATACAGAGAAAGCAAGCGACATACGACCCATGCCGCAACAACAATTAATTAGGATGTTCAAAGTAAATAAGTCGGGAGCGATTCCTCTGGCTTGCAATTGCTGAAAAAGGGAAATGGCGGTGGGGAAATGGTTGGTATTGGCAAGAGATCCCAAAATCTTGGTGAATTGGATGATGGATGGAGGAGGACGCATAAAGAGCATGCGAGTGAAGGAATCAACAGCTTCATCAAGTGATTGGGGCTGAGAGTGAGAGTGTAGGGATGAAGTTGAAGGGAAGCAAAGAAGGAGAGCGGAGTGGGGAACAGAATTTGGGAATTGAAAAGCAAACCTTAATTTGATGAGTAGTGCTAGGGAGCCAATGGCCTAAGATAATCATCTGGATACTAGGGATAATAAACATCTCATGTAATTTTGAGTTCACCAAGGTTCGAACTCCTGACTTTCTAGATCTGGAATTCTTATACCATGTCCTGAAACCACTCATCCCAAAAGCGTAACCTGACAGAACAATGTAACACTAATAATAATATCTCTAATATTTTTTAAACCTTCATTGTACACATTGTATGCTTAGGTCATTGGCTCCC
Source organism: Arachis hypogaea (assembly GCF_003086295.3). NCBI lineage: Eukaryota > Viridiplantae > Streptophyta > Magnoliopsida > Fabales > Fabaceae > Arachis > Arachis hypogaea. The sequence continues at coordinate 141,691,516 of NC_092050.1, read as the reverse complement.
TATACTTTCTCTAATTTGATTGGTGAGGATGAGAACAATGACAACATTCTTGCAATCAAAACTCAAGAGGAAGATAGAAGCAAAGAAAAAGGGCGGAAACGTAATTGAAAGAAAAATGGTTCTTTTTTATTGTTCGGTATGAGGAGAAAAATTAGGAATAAAAACTTGAAAAATGCAAAAAGTTGATGGGATTTAATAATTTTTTTTAATATTAAAAATAAAAAAATAAAAAACTTGTTATGTTTTTTTATTATTAATATTATTCTTTTGTTTTTTTAATATATTTTATATTATAAGAATGAAATTATTTTTTTATAATATTTTTTATTCAAATATATTTAAAAAAATAAAAATACATTCAATTTATTTATTTATTTTTTTCTTTTCAGCCAAATATATTAGAGAATGAGAGTAATATCAAATTTATTGGAGATTATTCTTTTAAGAGAAAATCTTAAACGTCCCTCGCAACAAGGTTTAATAAAAAAAAAAGTACGTTTTCGACTTTTAATCTTTATTTTTGTGAAGTTGAATAGTCTTTTTGTTAATATTTTTTTATATTAATAAAATAAATATGCGTGACATATTAAATTATTGATTTATCTATTAAAAACTAATTAAGATTGATAGATTTTTTTATTAGGAGTCTCGTTATGTTTTGGGTAATTGTTAAGGTCGTTTAGATTTTTTTTATATTTTTGTTACCTTTTTTAAATACATTGCTAATTTTACTATATAAAATTAAGAAATATTAGTAATTTTTAATTTATTTTTACTTATAAAAATTAAATTAAAAATATATTCATGATTAACGTATCACATAAACATATTCCGAAAAGATATCATTAACATGAGAACTAATTAGTCTCACAATATTAAAGAACAAGGGTCGAAATGAATATTTTTTTTTGTTGGGACCTCCTAGTCTTCAGAAGAAATTGTGGGGTGGAGATACATATTTATTCTTTATTTACTTGTTTTTACATTTAAAATTTGTCAAAACTAAAAAATTAAGAAATTGGATTCTCTCAATTTTTTTTTACTTGAGGGAATAAAATGTGATCTCTCACTATATATGTTATAGATAGAACCAAGAGAAAATATTGAAGGGTTAAAAAATCACATTTTATTCCATCAATTGAAAAAAAATTGAGAGGATTCATTCCCAAGAATTAGCTTCTTTTACCAAATAACCAAATTGGATGGGTCAAGTAGTCAATTCACTTGTCTGCTTAAACAAGTGTCGAGGTTCGAATTCCGTCTTTTGCATACAGCAACCTATTGGCCAGCAGCAAAAATGGTACTCGAAAATTTACATCGCTAATAAAAATAACCTCAAAAGATGCTAATGACAAATAAGCTTCTTAAAGGTTTAAAAACACACAAAAAAGCTAGATATTAAATATATATTCTAAAATATAATTTTAGGGGTCAAATTTTAATATAAATTTTTGTACACATTATTAGAAAATAAGATCTTTTCATTCTTAAATTTTGGTAACTTTATGTCAAGTAAATTTTTTATAAAAATTTTCATCGAGAATGACCACATTATTTTGAAAAAAAAAAATAGAGATCAAATTTTGTTCCAAACCTTTTTATGCACCTTATAAAATATTTATTTAAATGTTGTCACAAAATTAAGATCAAATGGATTTATCATTTGCTAAATATAAAAGTTTTTGTCACTTATAAAAAATATAATATTTATTGGTTATTTTTGTCACAATTTTAAATCATTCAAAGACTCTTTTGTCAAGAAATCTTTTAGGGACTTTTTTGTCAGCACGTGAATTTTTCAGATATCAAATTGATAATTAACGCTACTCAGTGACGGACCCAGAAAATTTTAAAAGTGGGGGCAAAAATATATACACTAAAATAAAATTTGTTGAATATTATTAATTATATGAAAATATAAAAATTAAAAAGTTAGTAAACGCTTTTATTTTTAAAATATTATTCATTATATATAATTTATAAAAAATATTTTTTATTTTTAAAACTTGAATTTAAAATATTTTAATTAAATTATAAAAAATTTATTACCCTAACTAATTTTTTATACATATTTAATAATAAAAGACTAAATCAATTAACAGTTTAGCACATTAACAGCTAATAATATACTAATATTTATAATTCGAAACTAGAATTATTTATGAATACTAGAAAAATTAAATTTGTATATAAAGAGTATGTTTATATAAAATAATAGAAATATAATTTATAATTTTTTTCTTTTTTTTTAAATAATTAAATTTGTTATATATTTTTAATTAATTTAATTTTGATATAATATTAGATGAAAGATTTTATGCATCTGTTTAATTATGTGTTGTAATTTAAATATTTTTTCATCACTATTTCTAAAAATAAAAAATATATTCTAAATTAGTAAATTAATCAATTCATTTTAAAATTTTATATGCAATATAAGTACATATAATAGAATAAAAGATATAAAATAAGTAATAAGAATGAATAAATTGAGAATAAAATAAAATATATAAAGTCATGAAGAAAATAAAACATTATATTAATACTTAAATTATAATTGTTTGAATTAAAATTTACAATTGAAAATTTTAAAAAGAGAAACAATAAAATTGAAAGATTCATAGACAAAAAATATAAAGAATTTAAAATTTACTTTTTGATGAAGAGAAGATGACCACTAGACAAAAAATTGAACAAGAATGTTGAAAGTATAAAAATAAGAAAGAGATTTAAGGAAATAAAAGAGCGACGACCTAAAAACTAAATTTGATTAGATTAAATAATAGTTAAAATAATAAAAAATTAAAAAATAAATTTAAAATTTTGACCAATTGAATTTAATTTATTTGTAATGGAATCATTTAAAATTTAAAATAGAAACATATTATATATAATTATTTTTTAAAAAAATAAAAATAAAAATAAAGTGGGGGCAAGTGCCCTCATACTACAAGTTGAGTCCATGCCTGACTCTACTTTTATTAACTTGGCGATTGGATGGAAGTTTAGAATGAGAGTGAAGGGATGAGATTGAAGATGAAGAGGAAGGAAAGGAAAGGAAGGAGAGTGAAGAGATGAGATTGAAGATAAGAGGAAGGAAAGGAAACAAAGGAGAGTGAAGTGTGGAACAAAATTAGGGATTTGGAGAGAAGTACCTAAAAGTTAAAGTGATCCTTGAGGTTGACAATGATAACATTCTTGTATTCAACGTCTTAGTGATTCACTCTTTCGTTGTTATCTTGTTTGAAAAAGTGTTTTGTGCTGATAATAATTCACTTAACTTTAACATAGGATAAACCACAAAAAATGTATCCGAATTATTTTGTCATCCACAAAATGTTAGGAAATTATTTTAATTTTTTAATTTGTTTGTGGGCAATCCATATATTAATTATAATCACAAATTGTGGTATTTCAAATTAAATGACTTATATAATGGTAATCTCATTTATTGTTATAAATGCTAAATTGAATAAGTCATAATTACTTTTCATTTGAAATTAAATGAGAATAAAACCAAATATTATCTTTTGTTCTTTAGATAATTATCTTTTGGATTTTAGATATCTTATTTTTTGAACTTTAGATACTATTTTATTTGGACTTTAGGGTTCAATGAGTGCCATGCTCAAATATAAATAGTGCCTTCAGAGTTTCGGTCCCAAATATACCAAAACTGCCTTTGTCGCTCTTTCTCCATCAGAAGAGTCACCATTCAGCTCTATTAGGGATACAAAAGGCTTTGGTTGAGAAAGATCGAAAGAACCACAAGACTGAAACAATCTTTCTGTCTAATTTTTAATTTCTATGAGTAAAGGTACGCTTCCACATTATGATATATTTTTTGTGATTCAATATGGATAATTTGAGTTATTGAAATAATTTATTCCAACAAGTGGTATCAGAACCATTCATAATTTAATCATAAAAAATATTCAATTTTATTTTTTTTATTGATACATGTATATGTATGCGCTGCCTACATTGAATATTGCTATGCAACAAAATTATAATTAAGAATAGTCGGCTATAATTCTGTTCATTGGTGTCACACACATATATTTTATTATGTGTGTGCGTCGTATGTAGTTGTTACTGTTGGACGAATACAGAGATTAACTTTTTTTATGCTAATCGCGTGGATTGCAGTTCCTTATATGCATATATATGTGTATTATTATGTATGAATATTTATATATATTATCATTATTTGGTTATACATTAAGGTATACTTATATACATATATATATATTTTGTATGAGACCGATTTGTTAGAGTTATTTTTTTTTTGGTATAATAAATATTCTAAAATATTTATAAAATATTATTAAATTATAATTGTCTTAGATTTAATTGTGTGTGCCATTAATTTGGTACAACATTGATTAATTATCCTCTTGAGATATAAGGATTATTATACCCACTAATTTTATAAAGATTTGATTTTTGAATAAATTGATTGAACATTATGCTGTTAAAGTAGCCTCTTTTGTGAAAATTAATTTATTTAAAATATTAAAAATATAATGATATGTAATTCATGCGAATATTGGTCAACCTAAAGAAAGGTCTATATTTGATCGAATTACATACATATATTGATGGTAAATACATGTTTGGTAACTAATTAAGAATAAAATAATGCTTATTATTTATGCGGACAATAATTGACCCAAAGGAAGTTTATTGTTTGGTCAAATAATAAGTATTGTACACTTTTATTTATTTTCTATTAATTATGCAATCAATAATCGGCCCAAAGGAAGGTTATTGTTTGGCCAATTAATAGAAAATATATGCGGTAATAAATAGGTTGCGAAATTTAAGTTTTCATGTGCGCATTCAGTCGGTCCAAAGAAATGCTTAATGTGTGACAGAAATTTTGACAATATTTGATTACTGCAATGAGAATATCACTTACAGTTAATTTTTCTATCCAAAGATTGAAAATTAATGTCGTTTTAGATATCTCAATATGGATTTTTTTCATTATTTAACTAATGTTTACTGCATGTTCCTTTTGTTCTAATCCAAAAACTATGGCTTTGATGTAGGAAAATCGTCGGTTAGGAATTTTCACAAAATAATTCCATCGAAGTATAGATCCAAACTGACAAACAATCCTCAATCAAAGTTTAATTTGTTTGTCACTTAAGTCAAACCCAATAAAAACCGAAAGTATTTAAACTTTGGGTCGTCTCTCAAGGAATTGCAGGGAAGTGTGCATATTATTGGTTATGGAAAAGTATTTTTGGGTTTTTGAATGATGAACAAGAACTATAAATTGCATGAAAGTAAATGAAACTCAAATGGTAAAAAGGTCTTGGGAAGGAGTTAATGGTTAAAGATCATTATCCTTGTTACCAACCACAATATGATAATTAGAAGGATCAATCCCACATTGTCATCCCCAATATTGGAGGAAAGTCAAATGAGTTTCATTAATCCTAATCCATAAGTCCTAACTATCTCACTAGTTAATTTAGTGAGAGACTAGAGTGAATGGAAACACATTATCAATCACTTGGACATTAGTAACTCAAGGTTAACCAAGTTACCAACCCAAGCCAAGAATACAAAAATCTACTCTAAAATCCAACCAAACATTTTATCAAACACTTGGAAGGTAAAAAAGGAAAGCATGATAAATAGCAAGAATTAATAAAATCTATGACTACCAAATGCAAAATAACAATAATAATAACTCAAATAAACATCAATAAACAAAGAAACATCAAAATTGCATTAAAAAAATAAGATCCAACAAGAGTTCATGAAAGTAAAAATGGCAACAAAAAGAAATTAACAAGAGAAACTAAGAATATTAAGACCATAGAACAATAAAATATAAAGAGAGTTGAACTAGAAACAAGAATTAAAACTTAGATCTAAGAAAATTAGGTCTAAACTATCCTAAATTCTAAACTAAAATATGATTAAAAAAAACTTAAATTATGACTATTTGACTCATCTCCCTTTAATCTTTGGGTTCAATAGCATTAGAAATGGGTTGGATTGGGCCCAAAATGAGCTAGAAATCGCTGGTCACGTGTTGCCTTGAGTGAAGCACGCTGATCCTGCGATGCGTACGCATTGGTCACACGTACGCATCATCTAACTGCAAGGCAACCATGGCAGATTGCATATCATTTTGAAGCCTCGGATGCAGTGACGGACCCAGAAAAATTTAGTTGTGGGGGCAAAAATATAATAAAATTTAGATATAGATATATTCTTTTTCCTACAATACCCAACAAATTAAGGATTAATTATAAAAAATTTGAATTTTATTTAACAGGGCCAATGAGTTACTATATATGCGAGACGAAATTCGAATTCACAACACTTGTTTAAGTGGACGACTAAGCTAATATAACTTAATTTAATTATCATCTAATTAACTAATATAATAAAATTAATTATCACTTTTTTTGAGTTTATTTATTTATTTAATTTTTATTTTATGCTAAATCAAATTTAACAATATAATTATTATTAAATGTTAAGTTTAACAAAATATTTTTTTAACATAAAACATAAAAAATTATTTATATTTTATTTTAATATATATATATATATATATATATATATATATGTGGTATTAGTTTTTCTTTAAAACCTTGTGGGGGCAAATGCCCCCTCTTCTATCAATGTAGGTCCGTCCCTGTCCGGATGTTAGCTTTCCAACACAACTGAAACTGCCTCATTTAGATCTATGTAGCTCAAGTTATGATTGATTTAGTACGAAGAGGTCATGATTGACAGCTTAGCAATTTCTTCTTTTCTTCATTAATTCTCCTACTTTGCATGTTTTTCTTCCATTTTCTTAAGCCATTCTTACCTTCAAAGCCTTAGATCACTTAAACAAACATATCAAGGCATCGAATGAGAGAAAAGTGAATTAAATTAAACAATTTAAAGGTCTAAAAAGTATGTTTTTACTCTTAAGCACAATTTAGGAGAAATTTACAAAACCATGCTATTTCAACGAATAAGTGTAGAAAAAGTTGATAAAATCCACCAAATTCAATACAAGATAAACCATAAAATTGTGGTTTATCAATCTCCCCACACTTAAAAAATAGCATGTCCTCATGCTAAGTATAAAGAAAGACAAGAAATGGGGTATGAATATTTATTTAATGCAAACTATCTAAATGCAATGCATGCAACTACTTAGTAAAAATAAATCAATTTCCAAGAATAAAAATATGAACATAAGGGGGCTAAGGCAATCATAATCAAATCAAATTCATAATTAAATTGAGTTATTGAAAAGAATTATAAACTTGTAAGAAGGAGATAATTATAGGTGAAAACATGTAATTGAGCAATCGAACCCCTCACCGGATGTGTATCTGCTCTGATCGCTCAAGTGTATAGGGTTGATTCACTCAATTCTCCTCTAATCATACTTTCTAAGATTTGTTCTTCTTCTAACAATCAACAATTATTCAAAGCATGCATACAAGTATCATGAGGACTTATCCATAGGTTGTAGTGAGGTTAGGGTCAAGGTAAGATTATATTTGATCAAGTGGACTAGAATTTGAATCTTTGATTAACTTAAACTTCCACCTAACCTACAACAACCTATACAATTCAAATGCAAACCTAACTACCCATTCTTCACTTTTTCACACACTCATGCATTCTTTTCATTTCACACCACATATGCATTGATATTATTAATTTATTTTGAAGCATTTTGTCCCCTTTTTATTGCTTTCTTTTTCTTCTTATTTTTTTGTTCTTTTTATTTTTATATATTTTTTTCCTTTTTCTTTCCTTTTTCTCTTTTTTTTTTCTTTTCAAAATAAAATATATATACAAGAGTATCAATGCATATGGTTTAAACATTTAATGCATGAGTATGTACCCAATTCCCAAGATCTTCAACAAAAATACAAAAATATACTTTTATCTCAACCAATATTCCCAAGCTTTTCCACACTTGAATGATGCACACTCTCACTAGCCTAAGCTAATCAAAGATGCAAATTAAGGACATTCATTGTTTTCTGCTTTAAGGCTAGTAATATGCTAAAATTAAGAACAAAAAGGGGATTAAAATAGGCTCAAAATTGGTTAACAAAGGTAGATAAAAGGGTAAGGCCACTTGGTTAAGTGAGCTATTCGAAATAAAGACCTCAATCATATAAATGCATTCATACATAGAATAATAGACATAAAGAATCAAACAAATCAAAGATTACAATCATAGAAAGAGAATAACACATACAAGAAGAAAATTAGTGGTTAATATGATGTAATCACATGATTAGGGTCAAAACTCACATGCTTATGTGTTCTTAGCTCAAAAACATGTTCCACAATATATAATTCAAGCAAGTTCAATGAAAAATTTTACTCAAATCAATTGGGGTGCCCTATAGATAAAATTCTTAGAAAATTTCATTATTTTAGCTAAGTTTATTATATATATATATATATGCAGAATAAGAAAATGCAACTAAAAATTCTAAAAGACCTAGTAATAAAATAAAATAAAATGTGAAAGTTTTGGGATTGAAAAATTTTCACCCAAAAATCGGCCGATTGGTCGGACGACCTCCCCACACTTAAAAGGTTGCACTGTTCTTGTGCATTCAAAGGTGAGCAAGGGGGTACGGCGACTATGCGGATTGCCACCTTCAGCTGGTGGATCAACCGGCTACTGCATGTTCTTTTTTCCGCTTCCGTTTTTACTTATGGTGGTTCATCTTGAAAAATAGAAAACAAGATAGTAAGACAAGTGAATGTAAAAGTAAGGAAGCATATATTGTTGGAATGAGGTAAGAATCACTAAAATAAAGTGAGTGAATAAGTGTGTGACATTGATGAAAACAAATGTGTGAATTCCAAATTGCGAGCGGGTTAGAACACATACACTAGCATTGAAAGCTATGCCACAATTACACAACAGAAGTATGCACTTTACTCATTCTAGTGTGCTTGAAATACTTTAAAGAAAACTTGTTGGTTAAGACAAACAAACAAGTAATAAAGAGGCATGAAAGCACTCAAGTAAGAAATCAAGCAATTGTAAATTGGATGATGAATAGACATTGGTTGATGTGCGAGAGAACTTAATGAACCAAATGAAATATGAAACTTACACATCAATCAATGACACACATTAAATTTTTGTTTGCATCACCTAGTTGAAATAAAGTGTGGAAGATATGGGTGCTATGCAACTTAAGAAAAGAGAGATATAAGTTTAAAATCAATCACATAGCAAGCATGGTCCATATAGCTTGAGAGTTTCAAAAAGATGTCCCTAGGTGAGTTTACAATCCAATTTCACAAATGAATCATTATGCCAAAATGACTAGTTTTAAGTATGTGTAGAGCACATAGTTAGACAATTAAGAATCAACATGTCATTAAGGCATAAGCATAACACATGGATGCATATGATCAAGCAACACGATGCATTAAGATAAATGCACATCATCCAATCATCAAAATTGCCTAATCAAAATAAAGAATTCAAATCACATGGTGGCCAAAACATGCAATTCAAAAGGTTTAGAGTGCTTTGAAGGCAAAGGCATAAGTACTTGGTATGCACAAAATTAAGCATGAAGAATTCAATACCAAGCAACAATTTGTAACCTCAATAAAGAAATCCAACAATGAAAAATTTTAGCATCAAGAAGCAGCAAATTAAATCAATAATCCAGCGCTTATCCACTAAAATAGAAAATTAAATAGAAAATTAAACTAACTAACTAACTAACTAAAAGAGATGATGATGGATGGTAAATGGTAGTGGTAGATGATAGTTGGAAGAAGGAAAGAATAGAGGAGAAGAGGAAAGAAGAAAAGAAATGGAGAGAGGAGAAGAAAAGAAGTGAGTGAAATAGGAAGGGGGGTCACGTGTACACATATGCGTGAGTGGCAGAAATGGGATGCGACGCGTACGTGTTTGGCACGCGTAGGCGTGAGAAGGGGAAAATAGAGGGTGACGCATACGCGTGGGAAGAAATTGTGCTTGACGCACGATTCCCGCACCCTACGCACGCAACTCTCTGTTTGGAGTCATGCAGCAGCACAGTGCTCGCACGATCCTGGCGTGATCAAATTATTGGGGTCACGCGTAGGCGAGGCGTACGCTTGATACCCCCTCCTGTTTTTTTAAACATGAAACATAAACAGGGAACTCCCACCCATTATATACACTCCAAAACAACCAAAATTCAAATCTGATAAAAATCTTTAAGTTTTTGAAAAATTTTGCAAATACTATACTAAGTAATTCAAACAAACTTGCAATTCAAACAAAAATTAAGTTCAAAATAACTAACCTACAACTCAAAGCATAAATTTAACAAACAAACTAACATTTGAGGCAATATAGACAAGAATGATATTAAAGGCAAGAAAGTACCTAACAATGGCAACTCAATTCATTCATCAACTATATAGATCCAAACCGTTGGAAAATCGTCGGTTAGGAATTTTCACAAAATAATTCTGTCGAAGTATAGATCCAAACCGACAAACAATCCTCAATCAAAGTTTAATTTATTTGTCACTTAAGTCAAACCCAATAAAAACTGAGAGTATTTAAACCTCGGGTCATCTCTCAAAGAATTGCAGGGAAGTGTGCATATTATTGGTTACGGGAAAGTGTTTTTGGATTTTTGAATGATGAACAAGAAATATAAATTGCATGAAAGTAAATGAAACTCAAATGGTAAAAAGGTCTTGGCAAGGGTTGATGGTTAAGGATCACTATCCTTGTTACCAACCACAATATGATAATTAGAAGGACCAATCCCACTTTGTCATCCCCAATATTGGAGGAAAGTCAAATGGGCTTCATCAATCCTAATCCATAAGTCCTAGCTAACTCACTAATTAATTTAGTGAGAGACTAGAGTCAATGGAAACAAATTATCAATCACTTGGACATTAGTAACTCAAGGTTACCCAAGTTACCAACCCAAGTCAAGAACACAAAAATCTACTCTAAAATCCAACCAAGTTTTTTATCAAACACTTGGAAGGCATAAAAGGAAAGTATAGTAAATAGCAAGAATTAATAAAATCTATGACTACCAAATGCAAAATAACAATAATAATAACTCAAATAAACATCAATAAACAAAGAAACATCAAAATTGCATTAAAGAAAATCAAGATCCAACAAGAGTTCATGAAAGTAAAAATGGAAACAAAAAGAAATTAACAAGAGAAAATAATAATATTAAGATCATAGAACAATAAAATATAAAGAGAGTTGAACTAGAAACAAGAATCAAAACTTAGATCTAAGAAAATTAGGCTTAAACTACCCTAAATTCTAGAGAGAAGAGAGAGCTTCTCTTTCTAGAATTCTAACCTAAAACATGATAAAAAAAACTTAAATTATGACTACTTGGTTCATCCCCTTCAATCCTTAGGTTCAATAACATCAGAAATGGGTTGGATTGGGCCCAAAATGAGCTAGAAATCGCTGGTCACATGTTGCCTTAAGTGAAGCATGTTGATCCCGCGACGCGTACGCATCACCTAACTGTAAGGAAATTGTGACAAATTACATATCATTTTAAAGCTCCGAATGTTAGCTTTTCAATGCAACTAAAACCGCCTCATTCGGATCTCTATGGCTCAATTTATGATCGATTTAGTACCAAGAGGTCAGGATTGACAGTTTAGCAATTTCTTTATTTCTTCATTAATTCTCCCACTTTGCATGCTTTTCTTCCATTTTCTCAAGTCATTCTTACCTTCAAAACCTTAGATCACTAAAACAAACATATCAAGGCATTGAATAGGAGAAAAGTGAATTAAATTTAGCAATTTAATGGCCTAAAAATCATGTTTTTACTCTTAAGCACAATTTAGGAGAAATTCATAAAACCATGCTTTTTCAACTAATAAGTGTAAGAAAAGTTGATAAAATCCACCAAATTCAATACAAGATAAACCATAAAATTGTGGTTTATCAGGCTTTAGCTACCAATGCTTCTGCACAAATTAGCACAAATTAGCAGTATTCCTATGCTGAATGGTTCCAACTTTAAGGTTTGGAAGGATACCGTGGAGATTGTCCTCGGTTGTATGAATCTGGATATAGCTCTTCGAGAGGAAAAACCTACTTTCACTCTAGAAAATCTCAATGAGGTTAAAATAGAGAAGTGGGAGGGATCCAATCGAATGAGCATTATGATCATGAAACGCTCAATTCCTGAGGCATTTTGGGGATCAATTACTGAGGATAAAGATGCCAAATAGTTCCTGAAAGAGGTTGAAAAATTCTTTGCTAAGAATGAAAAGGCGGAGGCAAGTAGCCTTTTGAGCAAACTTGTCTCCATGAGGTATAAAGGTAAAGGGAACATAAGGGAGTACATTATGGAAATGTCTCCTCTTGCTTCAAAATTGAAAGCACTAAAGTTAGAGTTTTCTGAAGATTTACTCGTGCATTTCATTTTGACCTTCCTTCCTGCATATTTTGGGCAATTCAAAGTGAGTTATAACACTCTGAAGGATACTTGGTCTTTAAATGAGCTTATATCTCACTGTGTGCAAGAAGAAGAGAGGCTACAACAAGATAAGACTGAAAGTGCTCACATGGCTTCATCTTCTCAATATAAAAGAAAGCGTAATACTACTGCGGATGTTCCTTCTTAGTAGAAAAAGACTAAGAAATAGGATCAAGTTTCAACCTGTTTCTTCTGTAAGAAGGTGGGACACATGAAGAAGGATTGTACCAAATATGCCACTTGGCATGTAAAGAAAGGTATAATTCTTACTTTTGTTTGTTCTGAGGCTAGTTTAAGTTTTGCACCTGTTGATACTTGGTGGGTAGATTCTGCTGCTACTACTCATATAAGTGTTACTGCGCATGCTCCCGACCGCCAAGTGATGCTGAAAGATACATCTATGTGGCAGACGGCAATATAGTTGCAGTTGAAGTTATAGGAACCTTTAGATTATCTTCCACGAGTGGATTTTACTTGGATTTATTAGAGACATTTTATGTACCGTCATTTAGACGAAATTTAGTTTCTGTTTCTCGTTTGGATAAATCAGGTTATTTTTGTTCGTTCAGAGACAATAAAGTCAGTCTCTTTTATAATTTGAATAATATTTGCTCTGGTCATTTGTAGATAATCTATATAGGCTTTATTTGAATTCATATAATAATGAAATACTGCAAACAGGTACAAAACGAAAACTAAATAATAATTCGGCATCATTATGGCACAAACGCCTAGGTCACATATCTAAATAGAGAATTCAGAGGCTCGTGTTAGATGGAATTCTTGGAACCCTAAATTTGGCGGACTTTAAAGCCTGCATTGAGTGCATAAAGGGAAAAAGGACAAAAAGGAAAGAAAATTAGGTGCCGAGAGAGCAAAAGATGTCTTAGAACTGATACATACTGATATATGTGGCTCATTCCGTACTGTTTCTTGGAATGGACAACGGTATTTTATTACGTTCATAGATGATTACTCTCATTACGGGTATCTATATTTAATCCATGAAAAGTCCCAAGCCTTAGATGTTTTCAAGTCTTTCAAAGCTGAAGTTGAATTTCAACTTGGGAAGAAAATTAAAGTTGTCAAATATGATCTTGGTGGTGAATACTACAGAAGATATGACGGTTCAAGTGAGAACGTCTCGGGCCTTTCACTCTTTTCCTAGAAGAATGCTGTATTGTTCCGCAATACACCATGCCAGGCAAACCTAGCATGAATGGTGTTGCAGAGCGAAGGAACCAAACTTTTAAAGACATGTTGAGAAGTATGGTTAGTCATTCTTCCTTGCCTGAATCAGTCTGAGGAGAAGCATTAAAGACAGCACTATACATCCTTAATAGGATACCAAGCAAAGCAGTTAACAAAATCCCTTATGAAATTTGGACTGAAAAAAGGCCCAGTATAAAGCATTTGCATATTTGGGGATGTCTAATTGAGATGTGACCTTATAAGTCGCACAAAAGAAAATTGGACTCAAGAACCATCAGTTGCTACTTTGTTGGTTACGCTGAGCGTTCATGGGGGTATAAGTTTTACAATCCTACATCAAGGTCTATTTTTAAAACGGGAAATGCAAGATTTCTTGAGGATGTTGAGTTTGGGGGGAAGAAAATATTAAGAATGTTGTTTTTGATGAGAATTCTGTAACTGACAATGATCAGGTCTTTGTAGCTATTATTGTTCAAGATACAGTTATAGTACAAGAGCACAATGAGAATCCTACTGTAGATCCAGTTACAGTACAAGAAAATAATGAGAATATTGTTGTTGCTCAAGATACTGCTACAATATAGGAAAATAATGAGAATCCTCCTCAACCCCAACCCATACAGCAAGCTCAACAACCTCAAGAAGTACCATTAAAGAGATCCAATAAAAAAAAAAGAAGAAAATCCATCTATGATCTCAAACAAGCTTTGCGTCAATAGTATCACAAGCTTCATCAAGTCATTACCTCATATGGTTTTGAGGTAAATATTATAGATGAATGTGTACTGCAAGTTCAGTGGGAGTAAATACTTTTTTTGGTCTTATATGTTGATGACATTCTACTTGCCAGTAACGATATAGCCTTGTTGCATGAAACTAAGAAATTTCTATCAAACAAATTTGAAATGAAAGATCTTGGTGATGCCTCTTTTGTATTAGGAATCGAGATACTAAGAGATCACTCTCAAGGTATTCTTGGATTATCACAAAAGAACTATATCAAAAAGATTTTAAGTAGATATGGCATGAAAAGTTATAAACCAATGGACACACCCGTAGCTAAAAGAGATAAGTTCAATATCAAGCAATGCCCTAAAAATGATCTTGAGAGGACAGCAATGCATGATAAACTTTATGCATCAGCACTAGGGAGCTTAATGTATGCTCAAGTTTGCACACGTCCCAATATATCATTCATAGTGGGAGTGTTGGGTAAATACTTGAGCAATTCGGGCATGGATCATTGGATAGATGTTAAAATGCGTAATGTGTTATCTGAAGAGAACAAATGATTACATGCTTATTTATCGGAGATCAGAAAATTTGGAGATCATTGAGTACTCTGATTCCGATTTCATGGCATATGGTTGCGAAACTTTGTCACTGAGCTTCATATAGTAGATGACATTGAAAGGCCATTAAAGATATTTTGTGACAATAAGTCAACAGTACTATACTCCAACAACAATAAGAGCTTGACAAAATCGAAGCATATAGACATCAAGTTCTTAGTTGTCAAGGAGAAAGTTTAAGAAAAATAGATTTCCATGGGACATATAGGAACAGATTATATGATAGCAGACCCATTAACCAAGGGATTGATCCCTAAAGTATTTCATGAGTACATTGCTCGAATTGGTGTCAATATTTGTGGTGCCTTGGGTTAGTGGGAGTTTATTTTATACTTTATATCCTATGACAGATATTGAATTATTTTTCTGTAGAATTAAGTTGATGGTTTATTTCGTGTTATGTGAAATGTTCATTTTGCAATATTTGTTTTGTGTTTGATCTCAATAAAGTTTTAAAGTTAGACCAGCTGGAAATAGACATGCATGAGATCACTTGGCATGTAATTTTCATATTACTCATCTAAATTTGATCTATGTCGTTAAGTATATTAGAATGGTGATTGTCGTGGTTCAGTCACGACATTAATGTGATAAAAGTTACAGTAATTCCATATCTAATATATGAGACGGACCATATTGTTAAAGTAATAAAGAAAATAGCATTCAGATGCGCGCATAAAGTTTATAAGATGTGATTATGTCAAGAAATAATATATGTATAGCATAAGTGGGAGATTGTTAAGAAATTATTTTAATTTTCTAATTTGTTATTTGTGGGCAATACATATATTAATTATAAGAATAAATGACCATTTCTACCCATGAGAGATGAAAACGCTGACATTCGTACCCATGATAGCCGGAAACTAGACTTGTACTGAGAGATGCTGTCTGTGTGACAAAAGTGACCCGCCTTGGATCTGAGCTTGGTTCGTTGCTTTCCGAACCTACGTGGCACATCCACCCCCCAAAGCCTATCTGACGTGGAATTGAACGTTGAATATCAAAAGGGATAGGAAAAAGAAACGTCAGTTCCCGCGAGAAGTAGTGGAGCCCTAGCAGAGGTTCATCGTGACTGTTGGTTCATTCGAAGCCGGAGAAGACGAGCAGAGTACGCCGAATCGAGTAGCAAGGAGGGGCTTTTACCATTCCTTTGGTATTCGACACGAGGTGGTCAATTCCTTTGAAGAATTACACAGGTATGTCGTTTCCCACCAATGAATAATTTGATATGTCGTTGCAAGTGGTTAGGCAGACGTTACTGGCTAATGAAACCGTATGAGTTACTGTATTTCCTTCAGAATTGGTAGATAGTAGTTTTAGGGTTTGTGTTAGCATCAATTACAGAGAATGTGTGTTTATTGGTTTGTTAAATTTTACTTACAGGGATGGCCACCATCCACATAACACTATCAATTCATCATAGAGGAAGGTTTGAGAGAGAGCCAGTTGGTAAGGTTAGCTACATTGGTGGAGAAGTGACGGAGATAGAGAGGGTAAACGTTGATACCCTCAATGGTTTTTTCATCTCTGACTTGCTGAAGGACATTGGTTATACGTCCATTTCTGAGTTTTACTGGCTAGAACCTGGGAAGGAGCTTCATGATGGGTTGAGGCTGCTAAGGGCTGATATGGATGTAGTTAGGATGTATCAGGCAGCCATGAAGAATGGAAATAGAATTAATTTGTATACGGAGCATCCTGTGGATCAGCCTGTTATAGTGGAGGTTAAGGAATTGACTCCATCAAAGGGGAGAAGAAAGGTCTGTGCTAAAAGGGTACCAACTCCAAAGAAGACTCCTAGAAGAAGATTAGCAGTAGTGGAAGATGATGACGATGCTGAGATAGTTGGTAGTGTCCAACTTGAAAAGCAGGCCCAAGAAAGTGCTGGCCCAGAGCCCATGTTACAGGCCCATCAAGAGAACAGCCCAGCTCCTGTAGCAACACAGGAACCAAATAACATTTCCCAACCTCCTCCAACACCTGTCCAGCCGGATGAACCACCATCAACTCATTCCCAACCTTCACAGCCACCTCTTGAGGTAGAGCAGCAACCATCTGAAACTCATGGGACAGACCCAGTCCCTCCCCATGATGCCAATGTATCTGAAGCTTCACAGCAACCTTGGCAGTCTGATGATACAGACCAATTCATTCCCTCTCAGGCCAATGTATCTGACCATATTGCACCAGAGCAGGTCACCCAGTACATCCCACATCCTTATAGAAATCTACTTTCACAAGAAATCCCTGAGTCAGCCCCAGCTTCTGACTCCAACAGGACTCCCCAGAATAATGAAACCAATGCTTCAAATGAGGCTGAGGGTCAGAGAAAAAAGAACAGGAGAAGATCAACAAAGAGGCCCCCTCCTACAGGACAGACATTCATCCCTAATCCTGATCCAGACAAGCTTCCAACCTTCTATGTCCCAGTTGATCAGGAAGATTTTTCTGATGACAACGCTGGGTATCATTGCTATGAGTCAGAGGACTTGCGTAGCATACCTAGTGATGAAGATTCTGATGACACCACAGCCTTTCCTCAGAGCAATGCTGATGCCCCTGTTAGCCAGGTGAGGTTGGAAGTGGGAATGGAATTTGAGACTCTAAATCAGTTTAGGAAAGCAGTCCGGAAATTTAATATAAACATCGGAAGAAGCATTTTCTTTGCACGCTGTGACTCTACAAGGTCGAAGGCCATATGCTATGATGAAGATTGTCCTTGGCAGATATACTGTGCCAAGAGGACATTTTCAGCCAGTTATCAGGTCAAGACCTTTGTCAACGAACACACTTGCAGTAGGGACAATCACTGCAAGTCAGCAGATGGTAAATGGGTGATTGATGAGCTAGAAGAAAGAATAAGACTTCAGCCAAACTTGAGTGTGAGAGAGGCTGACCAGTTCTTCAGAGTTGAGTATGATATACTTATCAACGAGAGAAAGATTTATAGATCTATGAAGAAGGCGAAGGAGAGGATTGAGGGATCTGAGGCAGCACAGTATGCAATTCTTCGAGACTATGCTAATGAAATTCTAAAGACTAACCCTGGGTCTATAGTTAGGATTCACACAAATCCCATGCCTGATTCAAATCCCATTTTTCTTAGAATCTATGTATGTTTTGAGGCTTGCAAGAAGGGTTTTGTAGGTGGTTGTAGACCATTCATAGGGTTGGATGGCACATTTCTTAGAGGGTATTATGGGGGTCAGTTATTAACAGCTATAGGGCAGGATGCAAATAACCACATCTACCCCATTGCATATGCAATTGTTGAATCAGAAAACAAGGATAGCTGGAAGTGGTTTTTAGATATCCTTCAAGATGATGTGGGAGACTTTCAGGCGAACGGGTTTAACTTCATGTCGGACATGCAGAAGGTATGTATGTTTTAATTGTGCACATGTGTTTTAATTCTGCTATGTATATTTTTTTATGCTTCATTAGAGAACTAGGTTTAGATGCTTAGTGTGGAGGACTGATTAGTGTGGTTTAGGGTGTGGAACTATGTATATTTTTTTCTGAATGTTGTTTATGGTCATTGAAGACTGAAAATTGTTCAATTGTAGAAGGATTGTTACTGAATATTGTTATTGTGTGAGAATTGTTGTTGCCATTATTAGGGTGATAGTTGAATTCTGGTCATGTTCATGGTTATCTGCAGGGGTTAATTCCTGCAGTCCAAGAAATGTATCCAAACGCCAACCACAGGTTCTGTGCCATGCATATATGGCAAAACTTTCGCAAGAAATGGGGTGACTTGCAGCTGAAGAAGTGTATGTGGTCATGTGCTAAGGCCTCTACGACACAAGATTTCAATGCTGCAATGGATAAGCTGAAGAAGATCAACGTAGGGGCTTGGGAATACTTGGACAAGATTAGTCCGAAACAGTGGAGTAGAGCACACTTTAGCGAGTATCCTAAGATGGACAACTACACCAATAATAACTGCGAGGTGTTTAATGCCAAGGTTAAAAAGATGCGGGGGAAGCCTATCATAACCATGTTGGAAGAAGTGAGGTGCTACGTCATGCGAATCATGGCAAGAAACAAAAAGGCATTGATTGGGTACAGTGGGAGGTTAGCGCCAACCCAACAAAGCAGATTAGAAAGAGAGAAGAGAGAGAGCAACAAATGGAGACCCTTTCCAACCGGAGATGACGCGGGAAATGTGTATGAAGTCCAATGTCTACCCATGAAGGTCAGTGTGGACTTGGGCAAAGGTACATGTAGTTGTAGACTGTGGCAGTTGACTGGGCTACCTTGTAGACATGCATGTGCTGCTTTAGCTTACCAGAATAGAAGACCTGAAGAGTATGCACATAACTGGCTAACTATGGGTGCTTATAATGCTGCATATCAGACTTCAATGCGCCCAGTTCCAAGCCAAGAGTTCTGGGAGCATGTTGACACCCTACCAATTTTGCCACCCAGATACAGAAAGCCAATCGGAAGACCTTCAATGAAAAGAGACAAAAGAAATGATGCCCCTAAGGACAAGAGTGATCCTCATAGAACTAAGAGGAGGATTGGCACCATCGTATGCAAATACTGCCTGCAGGTGTGTGCAGTGTACTATAATTCGTTGTTTAAGTTCATGTGTCCCAATTTAAGTAGTTCCTGTACCACTTTAGGTTCATTTGCACCTATTAACTAGTTCCTGTTTTACGTAGGCTGGTCATAACAAGCGAAGCTGTAAGAAGAGAAAGGAAGCAATGGGTGAAGGGAGTGCTGCCCCACAAGTCCCTGCAAGTGATGAGGATGAAGACATGTTGGCTGAGATGTACTATGAGGAGACATTAGAGGCTACCGAGGCTGAAGCAGCAGCAACTGAGGTGGGAAATGGTTCCACAGCAGCCCAGACTTCACAGGTTAGTTAGTTACTTGATTCAGTTTGTTAATTACATTTGTTTAACGATTCATGCTGGTAAACTGGTTGTTCTTTCGAATCCAGCCTCCACCCCCGATGCCACATCCAGCAGCAACACAACCCCATGATACAACAACAACTGGAGCAGCCAAGAAACAACATAAAAGGAGAAGTGTCAAGCGACCACCCCCCTCTGCACATACCCCACAAGCTTCTGCACCATCTCCGATGAATCCAACCACAACCCCTTCTACACACAACTCTGAAACAACCCCAGGAAATCCACTGCAGGGAGCTAGTGCAGGGACAACCACAAGGTTCGTGCAGTTCATTCCTACAATGGATGCTAGAGGCAGGGGTGAAGGAAGAGGTCGAGGCAGGAGAGGTGCATCAAGCGGAGCAAAAATTGGAATCTCCAGCGGGAGCAGTAACTCAACACCAATGTCATAGACTGTGTTGCTTATGTTTTGTTGCTATTCTGATGTAACTGCCATTACTGATGTACTAATTTTGGGGCAATGGTTGGTTTATTACACTATGTTGGAGTAGGCAACATTCCTGTTTTGGTTGTTCTGCCTGTGACATGCTACTTTTGCTGTAATTAACTATGTTTTTTGGTTTATATCATGGTTAGTCCACTTCTTGAGTTAGCTTTCCTGGTTTTATACTTCATCCCCACAACCATCAGGTCTCTACGTCACATATTGAGCTTAACTCTGATTCCTTAAGTAGAAAATATAATTGCATGTGCATATATATACAACTGAGTACCAATAAAAGTTCTCATATAGAAGTAACACAGCAGCAACAGAATCAAAGTGTCTTTATCAAAAACAGGAGATACATTCATACTCTCATGATTTACAAAGACCCTAATTCCATAAAATTTTACATTTTCAGAAAGAAATACAGCAGAAACATCAAACAAAATGAAACAGCCAGCGCTAACCATAAAAGCAACAGTCTAATACCCCTAATTTCACCCCTAATTTCAACCCTAAGTTTGTCTATCCCTCTCGCCAAGGTTGCTGATGCTTCGTGATTTTCCCCAGGTTCAGTGATAACGAGCCCATCATCATGTCTTGGATAAGAACTCCCTGACTGTCTTCTGGCCAAACACCTTGCTATGCCCTCCCATCCTTCTTCGATTTCATCAACCCATACAAAGTATTTGCAGTCTCTTGTCTGCTAAAACAACACAAATGCACCGATTCGTCAACTCAAATGCAAACAAAACTTTCTCACCTGAACTCCAACAGCGTCTGCCCTTACCGCCCATAGAGGACATCTGATGAACCATCGATTAGGGTTCGTAACGGTGCCAGACTCCATCAACGCAACCTCTCTTCCACAGAAGCATCTGCCGTCCAGCTTCTTCACCTTCTTCTTCTTCGAACTTGATGAAGAACTGCCACTGCCATCACTTGGAGCAGGGGTAACTCTACGGAAAGACATTCAGAGAGGTACGAACCAAGCTTCGATTGAGATTCAACGTCACACTCATTGACATTCAACAACCTTCGACTCTCTGGATCCTGGTTTGTATTGGGGAGGGGGGAAGCTACCTAGGGTTTTGATTTCGTGAGTTCATCCTATCCCTTTTGATATTCAACGTTCAATTCCACGTCAGATAGGCTTTGGAGGGGTGGATGTGCCACGTAGGTTCGGAAAGCAACGAACCAAGCTCAGATCCAAGGCGGGTCACTTTTGTCACACGGACAGCATCTCTCATGGGTACAAGTCTAGTTTCCGGCTATCATGGGTACGAATGTCAGCGTTTTCATCTCTCATGGGTAGAAATGGTCATTTATTCTTAATTATAATCACAAATTATGCTATTTCAAGTTAAATGACTTATATAATGGTGATCTCATTTATTGTTATAAATGCTAAGTTGCATAAGTCATAATTACTTTTGATTTGGAATTAAATGAGAATAAAAGCAGATATTATCTTTTATTCTTTAGATAATTATCTTTTGGATTTTAGATATATTATCTTTTGGACTTTAGAAACGATTTTATTTCGGCTTTAGGATTTAATGGGTGTCATGTTCAAATATAAATAGTGCCTTCAGGGTTTCGATCCCCAATATAACAAAGTCGCCTTTGTCGCTATTTTTCCATCAGAAGAGTCACCATTCAGTCTTATTAGCGATACAGAAGGCTTTGGTTAAGGAAGATCGAAAGAAGCACAAGACTGAAACAATCTTTCTGTCTAATTTCTAATTTCTATGAGTAAAAGTACGCTTTCGCATTATGATATATTTTTTGGTAATTCAATGTGGATAATCTGGGTTATTGAAATAATTTATTCCAACACAAAAATGTTCTTAAATTTTATTATCGACAAAAATTTTCTCAAATAATTTAAAAACGTGACAAAGTGTACACCCATGAATTAAGACATTCTATGTTAACGAAAAAGAATAATGTGGCAATGGAGCTCCTTATATGGCAAGTGAGTCACACCATATTTTTCGTTAACAGAGCAGGTCTTTAATTACGACATGATATTTTTTGTACATTTTAAAATTATTTGAGCACATTTTTGTTGATAACAAAATTCGAAAATATTTTTATCAGTGTCAAGATAATTCATGTGCATTTTTAGGTGGTTTCTTTTTAATTATTTACCATATTATTAGGAGTAATTTTCATTACATTAAGTTTTCTTTGCATTTTTTTATTTCACTTAAAGATCGTATATAAAAGATTATATTTTAAAAAAAATATTGAAAAATATTCTCATATTTGTTAGTATTAGAAGTATAACCATTTATATTACCTCCTCTTATCAACTTAAATTTTTAGAAGTAGTTTTATGATAATTAGTACAATTAGGCTCAGTTTAGGTAAACAACTTAATTAAGTTTCTTTTGAAAAAATAGTTTAAATAATAAATGATTATATTAAAAGTAGCTTATAAATAAGTTATTTTATATTTGGATTTTTAGTTTTAAAAATGCTTATTTTATAAAAATATGATAAAAAGTAGTAGTATTAGGAGAGAAGTAATTTTTTTTAATTTCTCTATAAGCTCCTAAATAACTTCTTAGAAAGCTGCAATTTGGTTTTGAAAATTACACCAGACATTAATACTACTACTTTTTATAAGTCAAAAACTAAAAAAAGTTACTTTTAAAGCTTCCCAAATAGGCTCTTAATGTGTTTGAATTGACTACTCAATCCCTTCTTTAAGAAAAAAAAATTGAGTAAACTAATAAAAATGCATTATTGAGAATTTAAATTATTTTAAATTAAAAAAATTTAAATATTTAGTTTATTGAGAATATAAATTAAAAGGTAAAAAATAGTTTATTGAGAATTATGGTTCTGAAAATCGAATCAGACTGACCGGTTCAACCGGGTTAACTGGAAACCAGTCAGCTAGCCAATCTGGGTAAGTTTAGAAATCGCCTGACAAAAAACTGGTAAAAAAATTGGTCAAATCGACGGTTAACCGGTAAACCGATAGAACTGTCCGATTTTTTAGAGGGTTTTCGGTTCGGAAATATACCCTCTAAAACGTCGCCGTTTTGTGTGAAAAAAAAAAGAAGAAGAAAGGCAAGTGCTGAACCCTAAATCACCAATTGAAGCCACTCATCTCTCCTCTCTTCTCTGAGAAGTGAGAACCCTTGCAACCACCACCACCAATCGAGCAGCCCACCACCACCGCGTCCCGCAGCCACCGCGTCCAGCAGCCTCCGCGTCCCGCAGCCTCCACGTCCAGCAGCCTCCGCGTACCGCAGCCACAGCAGCGACGGGTTTGACCACCGCAGCCTCCACCGCCACTGCAGCACCCAATCGCGCAGCCACCACAACCACCGCAGCGACGAGTTTGACCACTGCTGCCCCCACCGCGTCATTGTCATCGCCGAGCTCGCCTTCTCTCTATTCACCGGTGTCGTGTCCTCTGTCGTCGGCGTTGGTCGCCTTCCACCTCGCCGCCGGTAAGTAATACTTTGTTAGTAGTTTTGCACTTCACAGCCATCTCCTCGGCGTCTGCTTGCTGGTTTAAGGTTTAGCAATTGATTTCTGATAATACTTGTTATTTGTTTCAAATTGATTTGCTGATTAGCTAGATTTTTTGAGGTTATTGTTTGCTGGTTTAGTTATTTTTGCTAAGATTATAGATTTATTTGTTATTTCTAATTTTCTGTTCATGATGTTTTTTGCTGATGTTATTGTTTGCTGAGGTTATTAATTTATTTGTTATTCTATTCATGATTTTGTTACTGAGGTTATTGTTTGCCACTGCCCACCTCTGTTCCACTGCTCACCGCGAACGTCTCTCCATCGTCACCTCTATTCCACTCCTCCAGGGCCTTTTCTACACCAGCCCTTTTAGTTCTTCAAGAGTGTGGGTTAGCCGAATAATCGTTCTTATTTCAAAGGAAGAGTTCTTTTAACTTTTACAACAGCGTATTCTTGCACAAAAGAGCGTAGGGACCTTACTTTCACCTCTGTGAAACGCTCGAGCAGTCGCGCTTCTTCCCTTTGTTCTCCAGGTTCTCTCTTTCTCTGCTAAGTTTCTTGATGAGGCTGTGGGCATTTTCAAAGCTAAAAATTATGGAATTAGCCCTCTCTAGTTGCTTGTTGAGGACCATTGTATATTGATTGACTTGATTTAGTGATTTTGTTCAGGTTCACTGTTCTTTCCATTTTGAATTAATTCTCTTAAAATAATTTTTGTGGTACTCATTAATTTTGTTGATTGTTAATTGTTGCTTTAATTGTCTAATTGTATGGATTCTGACTTCTGAATTTATTTTCTGAACTTTTGATGGCGAATGTAATTGATAATTTTCTGTTTTGAACTTTTGGTGCTGCATGTACTGTTTGCTTCTTAATGTGATTAGAAATTCTGTAAATCTGTTCAACAATTAATATTTAGTCATTGGCTGTAACTGTATTTAATTTGTGTAAATTTGTGTTTGTAAATTGTAGTTATTACTAATTAGAAATTTTTATTTTTGAAGATAGAACAACTAGACAGTGATCAAGCAGTACATATATTAATTTTTAATAATTTTATTTAATATTTAATTAAACCGATTGAACCCCAGTTGAATCTCGGTCGAACCATTGAACCAATAAATCAGTTGTCTTACCAATTCATTGACCGGTCCAGTTCTCACAACTTTGTTGAAAATATAAATTATTTTAAATATTTTTTAATGATACCAATTTTTAAATAATGATTGAATATAGACATGATAGGACGCTATTAAATACATGTATATTACTAAAAAGTGTATTATTTGTAAAGTTTGACCAATTTAAAGGTAAAAAAAAAAAGTTATTTGGTCAAGGATTTTAATTTAAAAGTCGTCACCTTACAACTCATAAATAAGTTGATAATATCATAAATTGTCATATTTGTAATGTAATTTTACTACCTAATTAATATAAATAGGTGATTTGGTTAGTTTAGACTGATATGATAGGAGTTAAATAATACAGTGAGTGTTTAAAGAAGAATAATCGTGTATATTGGTATTTTCTATTTGTATTTATTTGAGTATTTACACATTTGTTTAGTACCGATAGGTATTATTAGTGTAATTAGGATTTGATTTTGGATAGAATATCACAAATTACTACTTTATATTTTTGTATCAAGTATTTCGTTTAGGTAAAATAATTACCCGTTTAAGAGCTCTTTGGAAGAGATTTGGATAAGGTAAAGTAGTGTTATCAATTACCACTTCTTATTTTATTATTAGAGATTTTGTTAGAGTAGAATGTTTATTCAAGTTTGGAACTTTGTTATATTATATTTTTTTAGTAAAATATTTGATGATCGTTTGTGTCAATTTTTTTGTGCCTCCACTCACGCTTAGTTTTTTAACAACAAGCAACCAAATATAAAAAGAAATTTCGTGAAGAATATAATTTCTATCCTTAAATTGTGTGAAGTTTCAGTTTAACTAGGTATCTTTTAAAATATTTTTTTAGTCAATCTTTTACACGAATTTGGAGAGGATACCATGGGGTATATCTAGTGCTTATATTGACATTTAAAGTTTGGATTGTTTTAAATTCGTAGAATCTACATTTTCAAAAAAATTAAATCTTTAAATTGAATTTTTTTAACCGAATGATGTTCATATTTCTCTTGAGAGTGGAAAAGATCCGGAGTTGAGGGTGAAAGAGCAAGGTATTCAAGAGGAGCTAAATTCTATTTTTCTTCAGGAAGAACTTTGTGGTACCAAAAATCTAGAGAGCAGTGAGTTCGATGTGGTGACAGGAATACTAAGTTTTTTCACCTGCAGACGGTTATTAGGTGAAAGAGAAATAAGATCCATGAGTTGTTGTTAGATGATGGAACCTGGGCCACTGAGACGCAGGTGCTTGAGCAGGAAACAAATTCTTTCTTTCAAAAATTATTTTCTACAAGGGAGAATATTGACCTCAATGCTATGGAAGATTTCTCCTGTCCCTCTCTTAGCAATGAGGCCTGTCAAAGATTTGTTGAACCGGTGGTATTAGAAGAGGTGAAAAGAGTTGTAATGACCATGAATTCTTTCAAAGCTCTTGGGCCGAATGGTTTTCAAGCTCTGTTTTATAAAATATTTTGGGACTCAGTTACGATGTGTGGGGGTTAGTCAAGGGAGCTTTTGAGAGCAAGATTATAAATTCTACTATTTTTGAGACCTTCATTGTTGTGATTCCTAAAGTGAAAGCTCCTTCTTCGTTAAGATATTTTCGTCCCATTAGTTTATGTAATGTTCTTTACAAAATTATTTCAAAAGTGCTGGTGAACAAGGTCTGACCATTTTTTTTTGGAAATTATCGGCCCACTCCAGGGTGATTTTATTCTGGAAAGAGGAACTACAGAGAATATCATTGTTGCACAGGAAATTATGCATTTCATGAGGAATACTTAGTCTAGAAAGGGGACTATGACTTTCAAGATTGATTTAGAAAAAGCTTATGACATGGTGAATTGGAGATTCCTTGAAGCTTCGTTGGTCAAATTTGGTTTCTTGAGAGCTACTATTAATCTTATTATGGCCTATGTGATGTCATCTTTCTTGGCTATCTTGTGAAATTGTGAGAGATTTTAGAATTTCAACCTAAAGAGGGGTTTGAGGCGAGGGGATCCCATGTCCCCATATCTTTTTGTGCTTTTTATGGAGGCTCTTGCTTGTTTTACTACTCATCAGATTTTTCAAGGGTTGTGGATACCTGTGTTGGTCTCCAAATATGGCTCTAAAATCTCTTATTTGATGTTTGCTGACGATCTCCTGCTTTTTTGTAAAGCTACAAAAGTTCAGGTAGGGGAGGTTATGCAGACTATGGAGTTATTTTCCAAAGCATCAAGATTGAAGGTGAACCTTAGTATGCTCAAAGAATATCTCTGAGAGAAGAAAAGAAGTGTTGTCGGGAGTTTCTACTATCTGCTTTTGTCAGGACTTAGGAAGATATCTAGGGATGAATATTGGGCATGAAAGGTCTTCTAGGAGGAAGGCTTAGGATATTATTGAAAAGATTCAGAAGAAGCTTGCTAGTTGGAAGGGGTGTTTGCTGAATAAGGCAGGAAGACTTCATTTGGTTAAATTGGTAATGGCTTCTATTCCGGTTTACAACATGCAAATTGCTCTTCTTTCGAAGTATGCTTGTGAAAAGATAGATTCTTTGATGAGACAATTTTTATGGAACGACCAAACTAATGGGAGAGGGTTGTCGTTGCTTAAGTGGGATGTTGCTATAACTCCTAAAAGGACGGGTGGTTTGAGTGTTAGGAATACCTACTCAACTAACATGGCGCTTCTCGACAAATTGGTTTGTGATTGCTTTAATAATAGAGACAAGTTGTGGGTTTAGGTTATGATGCATAAATATTTCCAGAATTCAACTTTTCTTAGCAACAACAATAGTCAGAACGCTTTAGCCATTTGGAAGAACATTCTCAAAACATTTGATACTCTCAAGAATGGTTCAAATGGAATGTTGGGGATGTGCAGCAATATGTGTGGTATGATGAGTGGACTCTTTTTGGAAGGCTTTGTGATATTGTTCCTTATGTTCACATATCTGAGTCCAATTTTGTAGTGGTGGATTTGTGGCATGATGGATCTTAGGAGGTGGAAAGACTTGCATTAACAATTCCTCTTGAGGTCAAGCATTTTATTCACTACCTGTACTATCTGACATTGGCTGACATGGAACCAGGGTGGAGTTGGTGGCCTACAGGGACAAAAGGGTATAGTGCAAAAGAGGGTTATCATTGGTTGTTAAAGAATAAATTAAATTGGAATGAAAATAGCAACTGAAACTAGCTTTGGCACTTGAATCTTCTGGAAAAGATCAAATTGACTGTATGGTTTAGGGTTCATAACACTTTTTCGACGAAAGTTTTCTGCTTCAGGCGGCATCTAGCTAGTTCGGTTATGTGCCAGAGATGCAATGTGGCTTTGGAGACAATAGAACATTGCCTTAGAAATTGTGTATATTCCAGAGTTATTTGGCAGATGCTAAATCCTCGAGTTATTGATTTGGTTGAAGGCTTCTTTATGGAAGCTTGGTTTCGAAAGGTCATATCTGGTAAGGAGGCTCTTTTAGGGGCCGGAGTGTGGTGGTTGTAGAGGCATAGGTACAATGACATTTTTAATGCTAAAAATTATTGGACAGATCACAAGGTGGTTGCTCTCATCAGTAGCACGGTCATGGATCTAAGGTTATATATGAACATGTATACTTCTTTTAGTACCTTCAGGAACCATTTGTCCTGGAAATCTCCTGCAGGTAATAGCTTTAAAGTTAATTGTGATGCTAGTTTGTTTACTGATTTGAGCTTGGCTGAATTTGATTATCTTGTTAGAACTTCTAATGGGGTTGGATTGCGGGTTGTTCTGGTAGCTCTCCTCTCTGGTCCATAATCCAATATTAGACTTTTGCAGTTTGGAGGGACCTTGTTTTAGCTTGGGATTGCGGATTAAGAGACATAGTGTGTGAAATGGATTGTCTGTACATTCTTCATCTTTTGTATGACTCTCCTAGTGGGTGTAAATCTGAAGTTGTTGATTTAGTTAACAAGATTCAGGAGCTGCTATCAAGATCCTGGTACGTGCAATTTGATTGGATATGTAGGAAAGCAAATAAAGTTGCAGATGAAATGGCTAGATATGGAGCTAGAAATAATTTCAATAATGTTATTTGGTCTGGGCCTTTGAGAAGCTCTCTAGCAAATCATTATGTCTGATTTAGGATGGGTGTTTTGCTTTGTGTTTTTCTTTGTTGTTTAGACACAAAAAAAAAGGTGAAAAATTATGTTAGGTGTATCAAAGGCTGCGTTTGTTCTTGTAGATATGACACAGAGACATGGACAGTAAATATCTAAAAAGTGTTTGGATAAAGAGACATGGATACTGGGCACAGTGTCTCCAGGATTGTTTTCTTTATTTTGTGTGCAGTTTTAAACGAATGATAATGATGGATACGGAATTTGAGAGGGTGGACATGGATCTTTAATGAATTTTTTTCCTTTTTACCCATAGATAATTACCCGCTTTTTTCAAAAACCCTAATTTAAGCTTCTTCTCTGTATCGTCATTCTCAAAGAGGTTCTCAGAGAATATAGAGAGGCACTCTCTTTTCTTGCTCTTTCTCTATCTCTGTCTTCATCTTCTCTTATTGTGTTCTTCTTCTTCTTTTAATTGGGGTAAAAAGATCAAATCCAACACTTATTGAATCTTCCAATTTACACAATAAAAATTTTAGATGGAAAAAAATAAAAAATTCAAAAAATTACGTAAGTAAATTGTACCCAGAAAATTTTGAATTGGCAAAAGCAGAGTTTAGCAAGTATAGCAGGTATCATTCCTCCACCGTCTTTTAGCAAAGGGAAGGGTTAGGCGTCAAGAAAGGAGTAAAAGACAGAGAGAAGGAAAGGAGGGTATGAAAGAAATGTTTATTTTAGT
The DNA here is from genome assembly GCF_003086295.3 of Arachis hypogaea. NCBI lineage: Eukaryota > Viridiplantae > Streptophyta > Magnoliopsida > Fabales > Fabaceae > Arachis > Arachis hypogaea. The sequence continues at coordinate 141,661,657 of NC_092050.1, read as the reverse complement.
GATTTTGCATAATATTTTAGTCTTGTCCATGTGTATTCAAACATAAAATTGGACATTATATTAGTGTATTATACATTATATCCGAATACAATACATAGAAAATAATTTTAGTATTTCTATTCTATTGTTTCTGTCTCAATATCATGTTTTATCCTATCCACAAAATAAATGCAGTCAAAATGATCTAAATTGTAGTGATTTTCTAAGCACGCATTTCAAATTTGAAATTATGGCGGATAAATCTCCATCATGACTATGAGAAGAATTAGACGTAACATATACAAGTGGATTAGTCCAACTAGAATAAAATCCATCATTTACAAACTCTATCCTTATCTTTTATTTAACTGTATTATATTTGATTTGCTCTATTTGTCTTTCTTTCAAGGTGTTTGGAAATCTCTTGGTAGAAATTGAATTCAATTCCAGTATTTGAAACAAAAATTATTAAATTAATTTAGATAGAATTTAATTCAATTACGTTATTTTCTCTCAAAATCAATTCCGACCCAAATAGGTCCGATTTGGAATTCCATTTCATTGGGATTTTACTTAAAATTTAAAATATCTAAAATATCCTTATAATTTAATTACTTCTTCTTAACTTTCATCACTCACATTCTTTCAATGCCTCCCACCTTCCAACACACTCTCTCTTCTCTTACCACCTTCATTCTCTTTCCTTCCCTTCCCTTTCCTTCAAGTCACTTAATATAATATATACCTATTTTGAAAGGTCTAGTATGTAGATCTAAAAAAATTATCCACACGCATAGATTTTATGTGTTTAACTTAGATTAATGACACCAAGTATTTGTCAATATGTCTGAAAATTTCAAGTGAAGTTGTGTTAATCATGACACCAGCAAAAAGTGGCATAATTTTGTTCCATTTTAATAACATAGATTAGTTGCTATAATTTGCCATTAATAACTAGTTTTGTTTTACTTGTTATGTCCTTAGACCACTCAACAAGTTATGTTTTAGTAGTTCATGTTTATTTTCTGTTGTTGGTTTATCGTGGGAATCAAACATGAAGAATGATGCAGAATTTAAAGTCCACAAACTAATTGGCAAGTACATCGGATCATACCAAGTAATACCTTAGGTGAGTGAGGGTTGATCCCACGAGGATTGATGGACCAAGCAATAATGATTGAGTGATTCACTTAGTCAGACAAGCAGAAAATGATGTTTTGGAGTTCAAAAGCATCAAACAGTGATTTAGAAAGCAAATAGTAAAATTGGTGTGAAAAGATATGTGAGAAAACAGTTAAGGCTTTAGAGTTGTTTATTTTCTGGATTTCTATTTCTTACCAACTATTTGAATCATGCAAGATTCAATTTATGGCAAACTGTGATTGACTAAACCTAATTTCTCAATGATTTAGTCTCCTCTAACCTAGTCAACCGTCAATCCCTTGGTCACTTAATTTCGATTAAAGGTTTAAGTCCAATTCTAGTCTATTAGCCACAAAAACCTAATTACCCAAATATAAGAGGATTATATGTCACGTATCTCGTTAAGTCCAAGCAATTAATGTTTAGGAGGAATTACTTTCAAGCTTTTGTCCAAGTAAATTACTTTTCCAAGATTTAACAAGAACTCAATTAGAAAAAGGGTTATCTTCCAATATACCCTAATTCCTAGGATGAAGAACGAAAGCAAATCCTTGAAATTGAAATCAATGCATTAATTAAAATAGAGAGGCAATAGTATTAATCCATAGAATAAACAGAGCTCCTAACCTTAACCAAGGAGGTTTAGTTACTCATGACTCAGAGAGAAAACTAGGATTCTAAAAAGTGTAAACTATGGAATGAAGTGCGTAAGAGAAAAGATCCCCGAAGGGCTAAATATTTTTCCTTTTATATCTGACCTAATTTGATTTGAAACTAAAATAAAATAATAAATTCTAAACCTAAAAGATTTTATTTGTAAATAAAAATAATCAAAACAAAATAAAATACAATAATTAAAAGTCAAATCCAACTAAAGATACTCATTTGGTGAAGATTGATCCGCATCATTGGCACTAAACGCCAGATTCGGCATTTAGTGCCCCAGGTGGTGGAAACTCCCATTTCGATTCTGACTCCCTGGTGCTAAATTGCGTTTAGCACCGCTAGTGGCAGAGAGCTTTCAATCGTTTCTGGCTTGCTGGCGCTAAACGCCAGGCTTGGCGTTTAACACCCCTGGTGGCTGAGGCTTGGCACGTATTACAAGGCTTCTGGCGCTAAACGCTCAGGTCCGCGTTTAGTGTCAGCTTGGTTGATTCCAAACTCTTCTCTTTTTTTGTACACGCACTCTACCAAACCGATCCAAACTTCACCTGAAATAATTAAAACACCAAAGCAATTCAAAGTAGCATCTAAAGAGGCTTCAAACACTAAAATCTAATTAAAACTCAATAATTTCACCTCTAAAATGAATAAAAAATAAAGAAAAGATGTTCATGCATTAAAGAACTATTTAATTTTTTAATTAATAATAATGTTTTTTAAATTTAATATTTTTAAATTAATCTAATTTTCGTTTTTTTAAAAGAGGTGAACAAATTTTAGTTGAAAAAAAAATAGTTAAAAAATATAATTTTTTAATTATTTCATATAATTTAATATATAAATATATTTATTATTTAAATATGATGTTATATTAATAAAGGATAAAGTTATCTAATATCTATTATAAAATTTTAATTCATTTGATAAACTGCTAGTTGATATAGATCGTTATAATACCATATGCTAATTATAGTGAAGCTGGGTTAGTTAGAGATTACTAACGGTTAACTTACCTTAGTTAGTTAGTTGGCTTTAGCTTAACTAGAGTTGGTTAGTCCACATGTTGTTGTATATATAGTGCAGCTATACCGAACTTTACCTTTGTGATTTTCTATTCTCTTTCAACGAGAAATCTGAATTATTTAACCACTTTCTCTGCTTCTCTTCTTTCTCGCTGTCTATCTCTAAACCTTCCACAATTCTAATTTTCACATGGTGCGGTGAGCGTGGAAGGTTCACATCAGTGAGAGGAATCGATTGAAGCTCAAGAGGAAGAATATGTTGTTGTTGAAAGCTCCTGATTCGGCCCATCCATGGCGAATGAGGAGTGAATAGAAGATCCATTCGAAGCGGCGGAGGACGAGTATTCTCCAAGCGACATTCAATATCTCACGAAACTTCTGAACAACTTTCAAGATTTGAAAGCCTACACCTGCAAAACAAGATGAACTAGAATCCACCATTCGTCACTGTAAGTTCGAATTGAAGGTGAATATCATGGTGCCTAAAATGTAGTGCCTATTTACTTAAAAGAGTTAAAAATCAATATTTAATTTAAAAGATATAAAAATAAATAGTTTTTAAAAATTCAAAACTTACTACAAAAAGAAAGTTAGGCAAAATTTAGACACCAAGTCATAGGCACCATAGAATTGGCCCGAATTGAAACTATGACACACACAATTCCTATTACATGCATCCAGAAGAGAACCCTGGGATCTCCATTGTGAATGTGACACTAAATGCATCTAACTACCATTCTTGGGCTCGTGCAATGTGATTAGCCCTTAAATAAAAGAATAAGTTGCAATTTATTGATGGCTCATTACCTAAACCTGATGAGAATGACAAGAATTTTTTGGGGTCGGAGAAGTGTAACACATACATCGTTGCTTGGATAAATTTCTCACTCAGTAGTGAAATTTTCCAAAGTGTAATCTGGAATGAGAATGCTTATGACATGTGGAATGAACTTAAACACACATACCACCATGGAGATGTCTTTAGGGTAGCTGAATTGGAAGAAAAATATATAGTGTGAATTAGGGTGACCTAAGCCTAACTGCGTATTGCACAAAATTGAGAGCCCTATGGTAGGAACTGGACTATCTGGAACCAATCCCTCAATGCTATTGTGGAGCTGAGTGTATGTGTGGATTAGGCGTGGTTAGAAAATATAGAAGAAACAAGCAAGAGAGACAATTGCACTCCCCTGATGTGAGTGAATCTCGAATTCTCATGAGCTCAGCTGATTCGATTTGAAAGTGCAAGACATCAACACCCTCCTCCAAATGATAATTTTCGAGAAATAGAAAGGTCAAACAGAGGTTGAAAAGGTAGAGGACCACCTAAAATATGCTCTTACTAAAATAAGATAGGGCATTTGGTAGATACCTGTTACAAGAAGCATGAGTTACCCCCTCACATGAGACAGCAACCATACAGAACCATGAATTGCACAATCACAGCACCTGGCAATGAAATTGGAAAAGTCAGTGACAATCAATTGGATTTGACTCAAAAGGAAGACGATGAGAATTCTCATCTCATGATATCTCAAGAACAAAGAGAAACATTAATTGCATTACTTCAACAAGGGAATAACCAAAATAACATTGCTCAGCAAAACCAGCCTATACAGAACCACACAGGTATACCAATTTATATTCTGCACATGAGTTCATATATTTCACACATCTTATTCATAAAATGTTTTTTTTTTCAAATTCATGGATAATAGATAGTGGTGCAACTGACCATGTGTCCTTTTTCCTCAAAAATTTTTTTAGCTATCACTACATTGATCCCATTCTTGTGAAATTGCTTGATGGAAGCCAAACCTTGACAAAAATAGTTGGAATAGTGGTTTGTTCAAATAACCCGTATCTCACTGAAGTGTTGTATATACCATCTTTTACCTTTAATCTACTGTCAGTATCTAAGGCTACAAAACAATTAAATTACCACTTTTTCATGACTGACATGTGCTGTGAGATACAGGACAGGAATACTTCGAAGATGATTGGGTGTGCTAAGGAATCAAATGGACTTTACACATTGAGAGTCAGCCCATTATGCTCACAAACTACCACCATATCTGCATCAATACCCTACACATCAGAGATTTTTAAAACTGCACCACAAATCTCTCTTCAATCACAAAACACAACAAAAGCTGCACAACATTCTACACACCACACCCACATGTTTTCAAAATATAGCATAGGAAATAATGCCAAATTGTGGCATCTAAGGTTGCGACATGTCCCTGAAAGTATATCTATTGTAATAAAGAAAGATTTTCCTTTCATAAAATGCATAAGTTATGTTGAACCTTGTGATCCTTGCCATTTTGGCAAACAAAAGAAATTATCTTTTACAAGAAGCATTACACAATCTTCTAAAGCTTTTGATTTGGTACATCTAGACATATGGGTTCCCTTAGCCATCCCTTCAATTGATGGACATCGATATTTTTTAACAATCGTTGATGACAAAACCAGGTTCACTTGGGTTCATTTTTTCAAATTAAAGTCTGAAGTACCAATCCTAGTTAAGAATTTTGTGACACACATAGAGACACAGTTTGAAAAAATTGTCAAGTGCTTCAGGTCTGATAATGGACCCGAATTTAATTTGATTTCATTTTTTGAAGAAAAAGGCATCATTCATCAAACATCCTATGTCGAAACACCACAACAAAATGGTGTGATAGAGAGGAAGCACCAACACCTATTGGGCATGGCTAGAGCACTTTTATTTCACTCTTCAATTCCGAAATCCTTTTGGACTTATGCTGTTAGCCATGCCGCCTTTCTCATAAATAGGTTACCAAGCATCGCTTTAAAGGACATAGCACCTTATGAACTATTTTTTTTTTGAAAAACCAGATTTACCGAGTTTGAAAGTTTTTGGTTGCTTGGCTTATGCTACCACCCTCACCGCACATAGAAAGAAGTTAGACAAACGGGCAAGGAAGTGTGTGTTCTTAGGCTATAAGTTACACACTAAAGGTTCTATCTTGTATGACATTAATTCAAGAGAACTGTTTCTATCTAGAAATGTTCAATTCTACGAGAAAGTGTTTTCTTTTGAAAAGAATTCAGATTCTACACCTCAAGGTCATGTGCATGCACATAGTCAGCATATAGATAACACAAACTTGTTTTCTCCCATATATGACGAGCATAAAAACCATTCGAATCAAATTTTTTAGCACACACAATTTCGCACTAGCCCAGGACAACAATCACAATCTGTCGAGTCAAAAAATCATATATTGACACCCCTTCATCCACCAATTGAAAACCAGGAATCGCATTCATCCCAGCATACACCATTACCACCACTGCATTCACATCACTCATCACCTCCACAAATTATTCACCCCACTGCTGTCCAAAGACCGAACAGAATTAGAAAACCACCAGTCTATTTGATGACTATCAATGTGCATTGTTACCATCATCAGGACACATTCAATCACCAGGTACCCTCTTTCCAAATATATCACTTACCAGTAACTCTCACCGAATTACAGAGCTTTTTCTTTAGCTGTGTCCACCATATCAGAACCAAAATCATACAATGAAGCAATTCAACATCTTTGTTGGAAGAATGCAATAAATGCTAAACTTCTTGCTCTTGAAAATAACAAGACATGGGTGCTTACCAAACTGCCTCCTGGAAAGAATGCAATTGGATCTAAATGGGTTTTTAAGGTGAAATTTAACGCTGATGGGACTGTTGAAAGGCATAAGGCCATGCTGGTGGCTAAAGGTTTTAATCAAAAAGAGGGATTCGATTATTTTAACACCTTCAGTCCGGTGGTTTGCATGGCAACACTATGTGTTTTACTTTCTATCGCAGTCCCCAAGTTGTGGTATCTACACCAGTTAGATGTCAATACGGCGTTTCTTCATGGGGATTTGCCGGAAGAGGTATACATGAAGGTCCTTGATGGTCTTGAAGCCCCTGCTGGATCAGTTTGCAAGCTTAACAAGTCACTTTATGTACTAAAACTAGCTAGTCGCCAGTGGAATACCAAGCTTGTCTCAGTCTTATCTGAAGCTAGATACGTACAATCCAAGTCAGACTATTCACTCTTCACTCGGCGAACTCCATCTAATTTCATAGCCATTATAGCCTATGTTGATGACTTGGTTTTGGAAGGCGACGACATTCAAAAAATTACCCGGATCAAACAGCTATTGGATACCCACTTCAGCATCAAGGACCTGGGAAAACTCAAATATTTCCTTGGCATGGAAGTTGCATACAACACTAAGGGGCTTGCTTTGTTGTAAAAGAAATACACTACAGATTTGATAGAGGAATTTGGGTTGATTGAAAGCCAAACCCGTATACACATCGATAAATTATTCCACTCATCTATCAAAGGCCTCTGGAGACCCTATAAATGATTCAAAGCTCTATCATCGCCTCATTGATAAACTACAGTATTTGACTAACAACAAGGCCAGATATTGCATTTGCCGTGGGTAAACTCAACTAGTACTTAGAGTCCCCAATGACTAAACACTATAAAGCTGCTCTGTGGATACTTCGCTACCTCAAGAAGCCCCCTGTTTCAAGTCTGTTCTTCCCTCTCAGCACTGATTTCAGCCTCACTGGGTTTGCGAATGCTGACTGGGCAACTTGTCCAGACACAAGGAGATCTGTTTCTGGCTACTGTTTCTTCCTAGGGACCACCTTAATCTCTTGGAAGAGCAGCAAGCAGCAAACTGTGTCTCGATCATCTTCAGAGGCGGAATACCGAGCATTGGCAAATGCGACGTGTGAGGGTCTGTGGCTTCTTCAGTTATTAAGAACTCTTGGCATTGATCATGCGCAGCCATTCACCCTCTATAGCAATAGCCAATCCGCACTTCACATGGCTGCTAATCCAGTTCTGCATGAGAGGACGAAGCACATAGAGGCTGACTGCCACATTGTGCGAGACATGGCCAATGAGGGGATCTTGAAGCTGCTCCCTGTCACATCCGCTAACCAAACAACAGATTTGCTCACCAAAACACTTGCTCCAGGACCTTTCTATTCATGTTATCGCAAACTAGGATTGTTAGATGTTTACACTCCTAGTTTGAGGGGGATGTTAGTTGATATATATCGTTATTATACCATATGCTAATTATAGTAAAGCTAGTTAGTTAGAGATTACTAACTGTTAACTTACCTTAGTTAGTTAGTTGGTTTTAGCTTAACTAAAGTTGGTTAGTCCACATGCTGTTGTATATATAGTGCAGCTATACCAAATTTTACCTTTGTAAATTTTCATTCTCTTTCAACAAGAAATCTGAATCATTTCACCACTTTTTCTGCTTCTCTTTCTTTTTGCTTTCGTCTCTCAACCTTTCACAGTTCCAATTTTCACATAAATATTCTAAATATTGAAATTCAATTCAATTTAATTTTAGCTGAAATTCAATTATTGATAGAATTCAATTCAATTCTATACTATTAAAATTTTTTAAAGTATTGCAAAATAAAAAAAAATTGTTGAAATGGTTAATACTCAATTCTTCTTCTCTTGAGTATTCTATGTATGTCGACTAACAATTCGTTACCAAGCACTCCTAACACCATATAGAATATGGCTGTTATTAATTAATTAAGCATTTAAATTATTTTATAATTAACAAAACAAAAAAACAATACACGTTGATTATTAAGAATTGTTTCCATTATCATGAAATAGAAAAGAAAATTGTGAACCCCTAACAAGTTTCTTCTTTCTTTCTTTCTTTCTTTTTTTTAACTCTTTTCTGAAATTGCCAATAGAAAATGGTAAGAAAATAAATAATTGACAATTAATAATTCATCATTCGACAAGAATACAAGAATTAGACAAGAGTTTATATCATATATCTCTTATTTATTTATTTCAACAATTTCTTCCTTGCACAATTGTTCGACCTTTGTATTTATTTATTTTAATTACTTTAATTAACATAACAAATAGTAATATTTTTTAAGAAATAAGAGACGTTAAAAAAAATCTATCAAATTTTGTTTTCCTATTCTAAATTCAATAGTAATGCTCAAAATGATATTGAATAATTTTAACTGAGTTATACATTGGAGTCAAAAGATAATTTGCATCCTCAACAAGATATATATATATATATATATATATATATATATATATATATATATATATATATATATATATATATATATATAAAGAAAAAAAAGCTCAAGATAACACGATCTTATCAAGTGTAAAAACGAAAATATTTAGAAAATCCGTTCTCCTTCTTTTGGAGATTTAATAATAACAATTATTCTTCTTAGGTATTCTATTCATTTTCGTCACCAAAATTGCTAAAGCCTCCTTAGACAATGAAATAGCAGAGCATGAAAAGAAGAAAGCGCCATATTCCATGAGCCCAAACTATGTGATTGAATAAATCCTCCTCCATCTGTTGCGGGTCGAAGACTCCTTCCCCTTTTGCAAACTCCGATTCATATTTTTCATAGAGAAATCTCTTATCAACATAAAACAAGATCTTTTTTAAATCATATTAAGAAATTCCTTGGTTCAGACCGAAAAAACAATGTCACTCGATCATTATCAAACTAACTGCAACCTTTTTTTTGTCTGTGAGGATCCCACTAGAGCGCCTTCTACTTCTAATAGGCCATGAACTAGATCAGAATCATTCTCAACGAGTTCATAAGAAGTGATCCCATTTTTTTCATCAAGTCCGGATAGAAACCAAAGGTCTTGAGCAATCGATCCGGCAGAACAACTCAAAAGATAAAGAAGTATCGTTAATTCCTTCGTGCTCGTTCTAAGTTTGAAGTGCCATTTGTACAAATAAGAATCCCCCTCAACAACTTGGATTTGGCCCTGAAATGCTACCTCTTGTAGCATTCAGTTGCAAAGAGCTGTTCCTCCCAAAACATGTCAATGATAGTACTTAGTAGAATAGTTCAATTGAGAGGTTCTTGAAAGAACAATGATAGTCTGTGTGTGCAATTTTGATGCATTCTGGTTAAAGCTTGAATCCAAAAACAATGTCTAAAGTGAAAAGCTATTTGAATCAGCCCTTATATATATCTTGTAATGTAACCTTCCATAGAATTATAGAAATGACATTGTTTTCAGCAATTTTTCTTAACAGAGTTTTGTTTAAGAGTAAAAGTAAGAAAAAAATAATAATCAAACATTAAATTTCTTATGCAATTATGCATTTATCAGATTAAATTGACTAGATTTTATCCTTTTGATATGGTTTCCCATACATTGCTGTTCATAACTTTTCAACATCAACAATGTATTGGTCTTACCTTAGTTATTGATACATATTCCATGATTGAGCCTTCTCATGCTTACGTTGTCTCTGGTTTGTGGCACTTGAGAACCACTGATTTGCTTCTGCAATGGTTTCGACACCAGCATTAAAATAAACCATGATTATACCCTTCACAAGATCAAATGAATATTTCCTGTACTTATTTGTGAAAAAGGAAATTTTAATCAAAGCAAGTCTAAAAATTGATTTATGCACCACAAAATAATAGTATATGAACAACCTAATTTAATAATGCTAAGATTAATTCCTCAATGTGTATAGCAACATCAAACATATTCTATCTTGTTTGAGATTGAATTAATTTATGTTTACTAATGCTGTCTGAAGAGTGATTTTTTGTGAAAGCAACTATTAGTCACTTCCATCTAAAACTGATTTTGAAGCTTAAAATCCAATGAGTATGGGTTCAACTAGAAAACAAATAAGCTAAGAAAATATTAATTTGAGTGTCTCAATTTATTAAGAAGGAGACAAATTGAAATCCAAGTATAAAGAAAATTCATACTGGAGAAGTTCAATTTTTGTCTGCCCCATGCTGCAACTTAACATGCTTCAGTGTACCTAGGAATCAATAAGGTAGATCAGTATTACTCGTGGAACAAAGATGAAAAACTTGTCAAGAATCCAAAATACTCAACCACCAATACAGGTTCAAAATCAGTTTGATAAAATAAGTTAATCAGCAACGAGGCTATATCATAGTTCAACTTTTGATCCCAAAAGAAATTGTACTAACATTCAAAGATATTCTAAAAAAATGCAACCTCAAATTGTACAACATTGTTTCACTTTTAATTCTTTATTCTAACCTCAGCCATCACAATGCAAAGAAGATTTAGAAAAACCAAAGGAATAGGTGTAAAAACAATTGTACTTGGAGTTAGAATCACCAGATCTTTTAAGACAGGTGTAGCTGATAACAAACAACAAAACTCCAAACCATGTTTTAATAATAAAAGCTTTTTCAACATGTTTAAACAATGTCAATACAATAATCCCTATATAGGATTTCAACAAGTAATGAAACAGTTCAACTACGCATTAACAGAAAATCTCTGTGAAGAGCTATTTCATATGTACATATTTTCGGTTGGTTAAGTTTCTAAGAATTACAACTGAGTAACACTAACTACGAAAATGACCAAAGGTTTTAAGATACTTCATCTTTAAACCATATTACCCAAATTCACATTGTGTGATAACATACTTTAATATACAGATTTCTTCAGCTGTCATCAGATTGTAAAAAATATCAAAACGTCAAAAACGGTTAACAAAAAAGTGGGGTCATGCATTTAGCAGATGAATTTGTTTTGAAGATAGCAGTGAAAATCATATACCTATGCCATTAATCTTAGGCTCTTGGCACTACATATCTTTTCCTAGGAAATTCAGTCAAATAAAGCACAGTTGCTCATCACACCAATCATGAGCACTAGGTTACAATCAAGAAATCTTAAGCACTAACAAATCAGTTACAACAAAGAATATCTACCAAAACAGGATGCATTATAGCCATGGCAACAAACAGAGACTCAAAAGTCATCCAATAACAAAAGTTCAAAATTCATTCATAATAATGACATAACCAAAACCGCTGCTATTGAGTTCATGATAATTCCCAAATCCTCCAATTCAATTGCCACAAAATTTACTAAGTTTTGTAATAATTTCAACAATAATAGAAAAATTATTAATTTGAGTTGATGTATCTTACCTTCTATAAACCATTCAATAAGCCTCTAGCAATCATTTCCCAAAAGAGAATAAATATGGGGGAAATGAAAAGATTGAAAGACAATAAGAGTGCAGGGAAGCTTCACAACTAACAAGGATTCCCTTTGAATGATGAAAATCACAACCGTTTCAGCTTAGGAATAAATTAACACCAATGCACATATATAATTACAAAAACAAAAATGGAAATAATGATAGATCCTTCAGGCCACATATAACAGCCATCTAGTCACCGAAAATGCCATAAAATAAGCTACGGCAAAGAAAACACTTAGGTGTGGGTAAAGCAGAATAAAGAATCACAATCATGTGAAGATCTAAAAGCATTAGTATCGAATGGAAAGTTGATCAAGAAGATGGTAACAAAACACAAGTTAAAAAGAAAGAGATACAAACAACATTTTGTGATGTCTAACAAGAAGAATCTCATCTACTTTTATCCTTGCAATAGGCCTCTAGATATCATCTCACGAAGAAGTTTCTCCGCTTTATCATTTTCACCATTTTCAAATAGAGCACGAATGATTGTTTCATAAGTCACAGCATTGGGTAAGCAACCATTGTCTTCCATTTTTGCCATGAGTGCCAATGCTTCGAGAAGCAGACCCTCTTTGCAAAGCCCATTGATCACAATGGTGTATGTCCGCACATTTGGACGATAGCCTTTAATGGAAAGATCTTGAAATACCTCTTTTGCCTTTTTAATTCTTCCACTTTTGTACAGGCCATCTATAAGTATGTTGTATGTATATATATCTGGATCAATGCCACTCTCTTTCATTTGATTGAATAACATAAGTGCCTTGTCATGTTGTTTCATATTGAACAAAGCATCCAGCAAAGAACTGTAAGTGACTATATTAGCGGGTTGACCTCGATCATGCATCTTTTCAAGAACCTCCAAGGCACAAAGGATTCTCCTTGATTTTCCCAAGCCATCAATAAGAGTACTGTAAGTTATCGTGTCAGGAACCAAGTTCTTGGAACGCATCTGTTCAAAGAGATTTAAGGCGTCATCAACCATTTTACTTTTTCACAAGCCATTAATCATGATATTGTAACTGCAAACGTTAGGAGACCCACTACTTTGGGTCAGTGTGTTGAATACATATTTTGCCTTATTTACCTCATTAACCAAACAATATCCATCCATTAAGCTGTTATAAATAACCACTTCCGGTTTCACACCTCTTTTCATCATGATGGCAAGCACATTCTTAGCATCTTTAATCCTTCCTTCCTTACATAGTCCATCAATCAAAGTACTATAGGTACGAACATTTGGAGTAATGTTTTTCAGCATCATATGATTTAGTAAATCAATGGCTTCTTTTAGTTGACTCGCAAGGCACAATCCATAAATTAGAGTGTTGTACGTGATAACATTGGGAAAAATTCCCTTAGCAAGCATTTCAGAGAATAAATGAAAAGCATCACTTAAAAGTGTAACCTTGCAGAGGCTATCAATAATTGCATTGTACATGACGACATCAGGAACAATTCCATGCCGTGGGATCTTTCTCAACACTTGAATAGCAGCTGATGTGTGTCCGATCTTACAGAGCCCATTGATCAACGTCCCATAAGTAACTTGATTAAACTGAAATCCTTGAGCCAGCATTGTGTCGTAAAGGTGCAGTGCTTTTTCAACTTTACCACAGAGACAGAGACCTTTAATGAGTGTATTCAATGTTATGGTACCAGGTTGAAAACTCATCTTGAGAATCTTGGCGAATACAGAGAAAGCGAGAGGGATCCGACCCATGCCGCAGCAACAATTGATTAAGATATTCAAAGTGACTATGCTGGGCGCAATTCCTCTGGCTTGCAATTGTTGAAAAAGGGAAATGGCGGCGTGGAAATGGTTCGTCTTGGCAAGGGATCCCAAACTCTTGTTAAATTGAAGGATGGGAGGAGTACGACGCATAGAGAGCATGCGAGTGAAGGAATCAACAGCATCGTCAACTTCACGAAGGGATGGAGGCTCAGAATGAAAGTGAAGGCTTGTCCATGAACAGGAACAGGAAGATGAAGGGAAGGAAGGAGGGAGACTGGAGAGTGGAACAAAATTGGGGATTTGACGAACAGAAACCCTAAACCTTGTTGCATACAACATCGTTGATTCCTTCCGAATTCTGAATAACAGCCACCTCCCAACTAAGAGAAATTTGCTACTGCGTTTACAATGTCTAGATTTTTATTAATTTATGAAAAATGCTAGTTGTGCTTTAAATTAGTTTTTTGTCTTAATTAACTTTTTAATTTAAATAACATTATTTAATTAAATTTTAATTAAAATATATTTTTAATTTGTATATAAATATATTAGTAACTAAAATTAATTTAAATTTTTTTCTACTCACTTCATAAAATAATTATTTTATTATTATTTTATTTTTTTTATAATTTTTTTCTCTTTTTTTCATTTTTTTTTTCTCTTCTACGTTCTTCACAAAAAAATTTATAAAAAAAGTGTTATTCTTTTGTAGGTAAATTTATTACTTCATATTTAATATTTTATTATTATTATTATACTTCTTTTTAAGTTTATAAATTCTACTCTAAATTCGAAAAGATTTTGTAATATTTATTTAATATTATTCGATTGATTGATTATTAAATATTTATTAGTTATATTTTTCTCATTTTTTTTATATTTTTACGTTTTAAAGTACAGAAATAAAAGTATATGTGAGTTACTTAATCACTTAGTTCTCTAAATATTTAGTTTGCGAATTTAAAATGGAAAATTCACAATAAAAATAATTAATGACTATGTAAAAGGAAAAAAATTATTGCGGAAATAAAAATTCACTTTTGTTTCCCATACTTGCCTCCACGTGTAGGGTTGCACATGGATCGGATAATATCCGCATATCCGCGGCAATTATTTGTATTCGATCCGAATTTTGCGGATATTATCCGATCCGCAGAGCTATCGGATCGGATCAGATCCGCACTATGGTTGGATCGGATTGCGGATTTGGTAGTGATATCCACGGATCCGATCCGCAAATCACATATAAATAGCATAGTTTAAGAAAATAAACTCTAATGTGATATGAATTTTAGTGTGTTGTTTTATGAATTTTATGATATCTTGTTTTTTATTTTTTATGTTGTATTTCGACTTAGAATAATTAAACTTAAATCTTGTGTTATTAAATTTTTTTTTTTTGTTATTCAAGAGAACTTTTATTGATAATATTTTAGAATTAAATATGCTTAAACAGGTGAAAAATGAATTTTTTTTGTAAAAATAGCCAAATGGAATTTGAAAACATTTTTTTTAATTATGCGGATATACCCGATATCCGATCCGATCCAATCCGTATACTTGCGGATCGGATCGGATCCGGCCTAAAAAATTACGGATATCATATCCGATCCGATGAGTGTAATGCGGATAGGATAGAATTTTAGGCTATATCCGATCCGATTCGATTCGATTCATGTGCAGCTCTATCCACGTGTTAGAGATTTTGATGTTGATGGTTTAAGATTAGGGAAATTATTCTAAAGGACCGTTAGGAAGATTTAATTATTAAAAAGGACCTTTAATACCAAAATTATTAAAAAGGATCAAATCTTTTTATCTTCCTAAATTACTGATTATTTATTTACATTCATATATCCATACAACACATTAATTTCTACACCCTTCGGTGAATGACCCATTTAGCTACAGCTTTGATAGAATTTTTGAAAGGAAAAAAGAATTTCAAATGAGTTGTTTGCACTTTGAATGCAGTAAATGTATTTAGCATATTAGCATAATTGCTAATTCAATTAGTTTGCTATTGTGAACCAAAAGCAAGATGCAATTTTTCCAAATTTAAAGACTGTAAACTGAATAACATAAAGAGTTTGTGCAAAATATGAAATTCTGAAGCTCATGAAAATTCTTTTAGCAAACTACACACTCTGATCATTGAGAAATATGATGAATTGGTCCATGTGATTCCTCATAATATGGTTAGAAGATTGTCAAATTTAAGTTGCTTGAGGGTTACGAACTGCGAGTCAATCAAAGTTATATTTAAAGAAGCTGATGATGATAATAGAAAACAAGATGTTATGCATAACATCAAGTTGCAAGATATTCATTTAGAAACACTCCCGAAACTAGAGAATGGAAGAAAGAAGTAAAATGGAGTGATATTAAATTGCAAAAGATATGGGTGCATGACTGTGGAAGGTTGAAAAACATATTTTCAGTTTCTGTAGTCAAGACTACTGAAATATAAGGATATATTTATTTCCTTATAAAAAGATTTGGTTCTTCTTTTTAAATATTATATAAAAAAATTTGGTCCTTCTTAATAATTTTGGTATTAAAGATCATTTTTAATAATTAAATCTTCCTAACGGTCCTTTAGAATAATTTTTCCTTAAGATTAAAACTACAATATCTATAATTTTTTTTAATTATTAGTTGGATTTTTTCATTACTTATTTGAAAATTAATGCTTTTAAAATTATTAAAATGTATGTTCATAAAATTTTTTTTTTTTTAATTGTAACACATCTAAAATTGTTAAGTTATACAAAAAAAATTTTTGAAACACATTCAAAATTATAAATCTAAAATTTAAATTTAAACATTAAGAATAAAATTAATTTTTTTATATTTTATTTGATAAAATCTCATCTCATATTTCTTTTTTTTAATAGTTAGATTTTTTCGTTACTTATTTGAATATGAACGCTTTTAAAATTATTAAAATATATATTCGTAAAAATTAGTTTTTGTTTTTAATTATAACACATCTAAAATTATTAAGTGATACACAAAATATTTTTAAAATGCATCTAAAATCATAAATTAGAAATATTAATTTAAACGTTAAATATAAAAATAATTTTTATATCTTATTCGATAAAAACTCATCTAATATTTCTTATTTTTTATTATTAGTTGGATTTTATTGTTACTTATTTGAACATTAACACTTTTAAAATTATTAAAATGTATGTTTGTAAAAATTTGGTAATTTTTTCAATTATTACACATCTGTAATTATTGACTTATATACAAAATATGTTCAAAATACATCCAAAATCATAAATCTAAAATATAATGTTAAAACGTTAAAAATTCAATTTTACTGAATTTAATTTTTGGATGTGTATTTAAATGATAATCTGTTAATAATTAAAAATGTTAAATTTTAAATTTCAGTTTTATTTAGTTTGTATTTTAGATGTATACTTAATTTTAAAAAGATGCTAAATCTATTTAGATATGTTTGTTTCAATTTTTTTAAATTATTACAATAAAAGACTGAATAAAGGATCATTCTTAAATGATACTTAGTCATACTGTTCCTTTATTTTGAGGGTATTACTTTTTATAAACTCAATTCCGCTAAGAAATCAAGAGATTTAGCCAACAACAAGCCAACAAACGTTTTTGAACTGCATTCTATACTAATTAATTGTTATTAATTAATAATTATTTAAATTTTATTTTTTAAAAATACAAAATTAATGATTATTAATTACCTCTTCTTACTCTAATCCACTTTTTATCATTTATTACACAAACCCTAATTCCTCTTTTCAAAAAAACTTTGAAACTCAAAAAAAAAAAAATATAAGATAAGATAAAGAATCATCTAAATCCTAAGAAGAAAAAAAAAATGTTTGTTGGCTTGTTGTTGGCTAGACCCTTGTTGGTTCCCTAGAGGGATTGAGCACAATAATTTCGATGCGCTACATTTATATAGATCATTAGATTTTATTAGATTAAAATCAAAGACTAATATAAAAGAAGAGTATTGATAGATTCTAATAAATACAAAATATCCTAGTACATAAATAAATGCTTTAAATGACAATACTTTAATATATAATATTTTAAATGGCAACAGAGTCTTTATTCTTAAATAATTAAATACCAAACATATAAATAAAAAAAATATGAGTATTCTTTATTCATTAAGATTAATTATTATGTAAGAAATTTTATCATATTAAAAAATTATATTAAAATAATATTTTAAATTATAACATAAAATAATTAAAATTTTAATTTATATTACTTGACAAATAATTATATTATTATATTTAAAATTTATTAACTAACTCTTTTTATTAAAAATATTATTATATAATATAATTTTTCATCAAAATATTTTTAAAATATAATTTATTTAAAATATTATATATAATACATGAAAATATTAATTTTTTATTTTTTAATTTTTTTAGAAAAACAGAATAAATAATATAATTCTAAATACATGCCTATCACATTATATATTTACTTATATTAGTAAGACCTAAACTAATCAAACTTATACAATTAAAAATATTAAAATTGTATACAAAGTCAGGCTATTGCAGAAATATCATCACATAAGTACATTATTTTCTTTTATACCTTTTTCAAAATAATATATATACTATATGCTATCTGAATTAAAATGCAAATCAATTATTATATATAATTACATCTATATGGATTTGTCTAAAAAAAATAAAAAAAAACAAAAAAGCTAATATTTTCATATATTATATATAATTTTTAAAATAAATTTTATTTTTATAAATATTTTTATAAAAAAATATATTATATGTTCATACCCTGACCCAATAACCAAGGCCCAGGATCCAAGCAAAGAAGCCCAACTCAAAGGGTTGGCTCTCCCCCAGTACCAGCCTTCATCCCAAGAAGTCGGTACTGAACACGACCTGCTCCAAAGAAGTCGGATACGAGGGTTAGCTGGCAGATAACACTCATTCGAATGAGTAACTGCCCCTAGAAACTCTCTAACCACTTCATAGAGCCATATCTTAACCTCCCTAAGATATGGGAACGGTTATCCACCTAAAAAGGTGGCACTACTTCAGCGGTGGTTATTGGTTCACCACTATAAATACACTGACACCATTCAGGTATCTCTAAGTTCCAATACTCTCTAACCTGCTCACACTCTTGCTAACTTAGGCATCGGAGTGTCTTTGCAGGTACCACCCCCCATTCATTCACACATACAAGTCGGACGGAGGAACACCGAGTAACAGATCCGCTCGAAAGCCACCTCCTTCATACGTTTGGGCCAACCAACGCCATCCACCCCATTAATCTCCGGTTACCCACCGTAACATTGGCACCGTTGCCGGGGACCCAAGAGATCAACCAGTGATGGCGGATAGATCCCCTGAAGAGGGTCATGTGGAGACAGATTCTGAACAAGAGAATCTGAACACTGGAAATAATGAGGCAGACCAGACCCTTCACCAGGAAGCCAATGATCAACACAGGGAAGGCACCTCCGGAATCAAAAACCCGAAAGTAAATTCTTCGGAGGGGCGCGAATCAGAAAAAGAAGGACCATCCCACGCAATTGAGCTCATGGGATTAGTCCACAGTTGCCTCGAGCAGCTAGAACAGGAACGGGAGCGACAAAAGGAAACCGAAAAGAACCTAAAAGAGGAGATGGAGCGACGAAAAGAGTTAAAAAGAAAACTCTTAAAGTTAGAATCCTCCCTCAAAGGTCAAAACTCCCACGACGGTAGAGAAGATTCGCCCTTAGGGGGGGAAGATCCTTTTAGTAAGGACATAATGAGGGCAAAAGTTCCGAGAAACTTTAGAAGCCCCGATATGGACCTCTACGACGGAACCACTGATCCAAAGCATCATCTGAGCAACTTTAAAAGTCGGATGTATCTGGCTGACGCTTCTGATGCTACGCGATGCAAAGCTTTTCCAACAACCTTGTCAAAAGCAGCGATGAAGTGGTTCGACAGCCTCCCTCCGAGGTTGATTACCAGTTTTGAATACCTCTCAAGGAAGTTCTTGATGAGGTTCTCCATCCAGAAAGACAAAGTAAAACATGCACCGAGCCTCCTGGGAATAAAACAGGAGGTCGGGGAGTCCTTACGAGCCTATATGGAAAGGTTCAACAAAGCATGTTTGGAGATTCAAGACCTGCCCACCGAGGCAGTCATCATGGGGCTAGCCAATGGTCTTAGAGAAGATCCCTTCTCACAGTCCATATCAAAAAGACACCCCGCCTCTTTAAGTGATGTACAGGAAAGAGCTGAAAAGTACATCAATATGGAAGAAAATGCTAAGCTAAGAGACCTGAGTGGGCGACCTGGTCACCCTCCCTCAACAAAAGAGAGGGAGAGGGAAGCCAAGAAGAAGGAAGAACTCAGCCTCGATAGGCCAAGAAAATATCACTCTTATACTCCTCTAAAAGTTCCTGTAGTGGATGTATACAGAGAAATTTGCAATACTGAAAGGCTGCCTCCCCCCAGGCCCATTAAAAATAAAAGAGGGGGGAGCCGCGGTGATTACTGTGAGTACCATAAGATATATGGGCACTCCACAAACGACTGTTACGACCTTAAAAATGTGATAGAAAAGCTGGCCAGAGAAGGTCGGCTTGACAGATATCTCACAGAAAGGTCGGACATTCATGGAAAAAGAAAGCGAGAGGATATGGATAGAAAAGACCCACCACCACAAACTCCGGAGAGACATATCCATATGATCTCAGGAGGGTTTGCGGGAGGGGGACTCACAAAATCTTCTCGTAAAAGACATCTCAAGAGAGTTTACCAGGTCGGAGAGAAGTCATCCGACCTCCCTACCATTTCATTCACAAAGGAGGATGGGCAAGGAATAATCCCGGGGCACGATGACCCGGTGGTAATTACCATGATCCTGGCAAATGCCCATCTCCACAGAACACTAGTAGACCAAGGAAGTTCAGCGGACATCCTCTTTAAGCCCGCTTTCGACAAACTGGGATTAGATGAGAAAGAGTTAAGAGCCTACCCCGACACCTTGTACGGATTAGGCGACACGCCGATAAAGCCGCTAGGATTTTTGCCCCTCCACACCACCTTTGGAAAGGGGGAAAAATCAAAGACTCTGAGTATAGACTTCATAGTCATCGACGTGGGGTCAGCCTATAATGCTTTAATCGGCAGAGCTACCCTTAATCGACTCGAAGCGGTGGTATCGACGCCCCACCTCTGCATGAAATTCCCGACCTTAGCGGGGATAGCAGTGGTGAGGGGAGATCAGAAGTTGGCAAGGAAATGCTACAATGAAAGCCTAAACCTGAGAGGAAAGAACAAAGAAATCCACACAATAGAGCTCGGTGGAGCAAGGATTAAAGAAGAGCTGCGATCACAGCCCGGGGGAAAAACCGAGGAGATCCAGGTCGGCGAAGAGGAAGGAAAAACCACCCACATAGGAGCCAACCTAGGGGAAACCCTAAGACAAGGGTTGACTAAGCTCCTAAGAGACAATTCCGATCTCTTCGCCTGAAAGGCCTCCGACATGCCTGGGATAGATCCCGAGCTCATGTCCCACAAACTCTCGGTCTACTCGGGGTCCCGACCTGTGCAACAAAGAAGGCGCAAGCTCTGCCCAGAGCGAGCCCTAGTAGTGGAAGAGCAAGTACAGGCGCTCCTGGAAGCTTGCTTCATCAGAGAAGTCAAATACCCAACATGGCTAGCCAATGTAGTGCTAGTCAAAAAACAAAATGGCAAATGGAGGATGTGCGTCGACTATACCGACTTAAATAAGGCATGTCCCAAGGACCCTTATCCACTACCAAGCATTGATGCCCTAGTAGACTCTAGCTCGGGGTATCAATACTTGTCGTTCATGGACGCCTACTCGGGGTATAACCAAATCCCGATGTACGAGCCAGACCAAGAGAAGACATCATTTATCACACCCAGAGCCAACTTTTGCTACGTGGTCATGCCATTCGGATTAAAAAATGCAGGAGCCACGTACCAGAGGTTGATGAATAAGGTGTTTGCCTCTCACCTAGGGAGCTTAATGGAAGTATACGTCGACGATATGCTGGTAAAGACCAAGAAAGAAGTCGACCTCTTGCCTGACCTTTCACAAGTCTTTGACACCATAAGGTCGCACGGGATGAGACTAAATCCTGCAAAGTGCGCCTTCGCGGTGGAGGCAGGAAAATTTCTGGGATTCATGCTAACGCAAAGAGGGATCGAAGCCAATCCCGATAAGTGTAGAGCTATCCTGGAAATGAGAAGTCCGACTTGTTTGAGAGAAGTCCAACAACTTAACGGCCGACTTGCAGCTCTCTCCAGGTTTCTGGCAGGATCAGCATTAAGATCCCTTCCACTGTTCTCCCTATTGAGAAAGGGACGCCAGTTTGAATGGACTCCCGAATGCGAGGAGGCGTTCCAGGAGTTCAAAAAGTTTTTGAGCCAACCTCCTATTTTGACCCGACCTGTAGCCGGAAAAGACCTCGTCCTATACCTGTCCGTGGCAGACAAGGCTGTCTCAGCAACCTTGATAAGAGAAGACGAGGACGGTCAACACCCAGTTTATTTCATCAGTAAAGTTCTACAGGGCCCTGAGCTAAGGTACCACAAACTAGAGAAATTTGCCTACTCCTTAGTGGTAGCCTCACGAAGACTACGGCCTTACTTTCAAGCTCACACAATAAGAGTCCGCACGAACCAACCCATGAAGCAAATCCTCCAAAAGACGGATGTTGCAGGAAGAATGGTTTAATGGGCAATAGAGCTCTCCAAGTTCGACTTGAAGTATGAAACTCGGACGGCGATTAAAGCCCAGTGCCTCACCGACTTCATTGCAGAATACGCAGGAGATCAAGAGGATAAACCAACTACATGGGAACTCTATGTAGATGGATCCTCCAACAAAACAGGAAGTGGTGCAGGCATAATATTGGTAGATGAAAGGGGAATCCAGATAGAGGTTTCCCTTAAATTTGAATTCCCAGCTTCAAATAATCAGGCAGAGTATGAAGCCTTGATCGCAGGACTGAAGCTGGCAGAAGAAGTCGGTGCTACAAAGGTGATGATATACAGCGACTCCCAAGTGGTGACCTCCCAAATAAGTGGAGAATATCAGGCAAAGGACCCAAACATGAAGAGGTACTTGGAAAAAACTTTGGAGCACCTTGGGCGCTTTGCAGAAACCGAGGTGAAACACATAACTCGGGATCTAAACAGCAGAGCAGATGCCCTATCCAAGTTAGCAAGTACCAAGCCAGGAGGAAATAACAGAAGCCTGATTCAAGAGACTCTCCAGGAACCTTCAGTGGTAAAAATAGAAGACAAACAAGAAGTCTTCGAAGTGGTCGGATTAAACCTCGGATGGATGAACCCCTTAGTCGAATACCTGAAATTCGACATCCTCCTCAAGGAGGAAAAGGAGGTCAAGAAAATCCGAAGGGAAGCACAACACTACACCTTGGCAAGAAATATCCTCTACAGAAGAGGGATATCAACGCCATTATTAAAATGTGTACCGACCTCCAGAACCACCGAGGTATTAGAAGAAGTACACAGTGGAATCTGCGAAAACCATCTCGGAGCAAGGTCATTAGCCAGGAAAGTAATCCGAGCTGGATTCTATTGGCCAACCTTGCAGAAAGATGCCACAGAGTTTGTGAAAAAGTGCCAACCATGTCAAATGCACGCAAATTTCCACGTGGCTCCTCCAGAGGAGCTCATTAGCATCACTTCGACGTGGCCCTTTGCAAAATGGGGAATGGATTTGTTAGGTCCCTTTCCTCAGGCGCCAGGACAAGTCAGGTACCTAATAGTGGGAATAGATTATTTCACAAAGTGGATAGAAGCAGAACCACTGGCCACTATCACTGCACAAAGAAGTCGGAGGTTCCTCTACAAAAATATCATCACAAGGTATGGGATACCTTATTCTATTACCACGGACAATGGAACCCAGTTCACCGACTCCACCTTTAGAAGCCTAGTAGCCGGTATGAACATCAAACACCAGTTCACCTCGGTGGAACACCCACAAGCCAATGGGCAAGCCGAAGCAGCCAACAAAGTCATACTGGCAGGGCTGAAGAAAAGATTACAAGATGCGAAAGGAGCTTGGGCTGAAGAGCTCCCACAAGTACTATGGGCTTACAGAACAACCCCCCCAATCCGCCACTAGAGAAACACCCTTCCGACTAGTTTATGGCGTAGAAGCCATGATCCTAATAGAGGTCAATGAGCAAAGCCCAAGAGTGATTTTCCACGACGAGATCGGGAATATACAGGGGCACAAAGAGGAGCTCGACTTGCTCCCCGAAGTCCGAGAAGAAGCCCAGATAAGAGAAGTAGCGTTGAAGCAAAGGATGACCGCAAGATACAACAAAAAAGTCATTCGAAGGAGTTTCACCCCAGATGACTTGGTCCTAATCAGAAACGATATTGGAGTCAACAAATCGGGGGAAGGAAAGCTCGCTGCTAATTGGAAAGGACCATACAAGATCAACGAGGTCTTAGGAAAAGGCTATTATAGGGTAACCGACTTCGACGGCAACGAGTTACCGAGATCATGGAATGCTTGTAATATGAAAAGGTACTACAGCTAAAAGCGAACCATACTCCCTGATGTACTCTTTTCCCAACTTCACGATTTTTTCCCAAAATCAAAGGGTTTTTTCTGAGAAGGGTTTTTAACGAGGCATCACAGTAGGGGCTAAGGGAAAATAGATTGTCAAAAGCCCTTAGTAGCAATAAGGTACCTCCTCAATTAATAAAGATCTCTTTCATTTTAATATCTCTTTTAAATTCCCTTTTTTATTCTCTTTCTACGAAACGCACCGATTTAAGCTCGACAAAACGTGAAAATCCCATGAACCGACCTAGATAGTCGTCAGGATAAAACGACGAGGTACAAGTCGGCGTAAAGAGGCTATGGAAGTCGATCATGATAAACTCGGGAGCAGTCCGACTCAAAAGTCGGAATGCGAAACCAAGTAAAACTAAAATGAATCGCAAAAGTAGCCTAAGTCACGAAAAGCTCAATGAAACGAAATTGAGTACTAGGAATAACAAAAGAGATGGGAAAAAACTAAGAAAAGATTATAAGGCTGCCCTGAAGATCAAAAAGATTCAGAAAAGCAGATAAGCCCAAAGAAAAGGTTTTTTCCAGAAAAGATTAAAAGTCAAAAGAACTACGAATAGAAAAGCATGCGCGCACAAGGTAACTCAAGACCCTTATCCAAAAAAAGGGTATTTATTTAAATGTTAAAATTAAACCCTTATCAAAAAAGGGTACGATAAAACTATTTTGTTTACGGCCTTAAAAGGCCAAAAATTGTTCAAACATCAACAAATAAATATAAAGAGTTTAAAAAATAGGGGGCCCACAGGCCGGACCCCCCAATAGCCAACAAATTACTTCTTTGCAAGAGGAGTAGAAGGATCACCACCACCAGGACCAGGAGTTGGAGAGAAAGTCGGAGGAGCGGTAGAAGAGCTCGGAGCGTCCTTAGAGCGAGGAGGGGACTCTATGATCCTCTGCCCCCGAGTCTTCAAATCGGACTCAGACTCCACCACGGGGACAGGAGGATCCACGATGGCACCATCAATAACAATCTTATCAGGGTCCAAAGGAGAAAGGTCCAAGTCAGGAGCAATGACGCCGACCTGCTCCTTAAAAACCCTCCAAGCCTCATCAGCACCATCCGCAATAGAGTCCTCCAACTCGGTATAGGCCTTCCGGGCATTCAGCAAGTCATTCTTTACAGACACAAGATCAGCAAATAAACTGTTGTAGCTGGCTTGCACTGCCTTCCTCAAATCCACCTCCATGTTGCATTGGGCTTGCAACTTCTTCTCCTTCTCCCGGAGGCTGTCCCTCTCCTCCTTCAGCTTGGCGACTTTCCCCTCCAACTCCCTCTCGTGCTCCTGATATATGCGAAGCCTGCCTTCCAGCTCCTCGACCCTCGAGGTCGTCCCTAAAGAGCTGAGAGGAGTCTTCTCAAATATATCTAAGAGTTTGCCACAAACTCCCGCCGTCTTGAGACTCTCCTCAACCACAGCAGTGAGGTAGTGCCGAACAGAAACATCATCCATGCTCATACGAGCATGGGGATAAATGTTCTTTCGGACGAACGCAAGAGCGTCCGCCTCACCAGAAGCGCTAGACTTTAAGGTCTTACGCTTCCTTTTCTCTGGTTCAGGAGTAGGTCGGACGGAGGGGGGTGGCAGAGAGGAAGCAGAAGAGGAAATCACAATAGGTTGGGAGGGAGTCCCGACGTTTCGAGGAGGAGGAGGAGGACAGACAACCGCCCTAGCACCACCAGACCTGGCACGAGACCTCGCCTTGGCCTCCTGAACTCTTTGGTAAGACTCCTAGGCATTTGTTTTTGCCATCTCTGAAAAAAGCAACAATTGATAGATTAGACAAGTCGGAAGAATTAATCAGACAAGTCGGAGAACCAAATGAAAGCTACCTATTTGCGCCTGGATAAAACTTGGAGACCCCTGGAGAAACTTTTTCGTGTCCAAGTATGGAGACCTCCCCCAAACTTCTCGGAGGAACCTCACAATGGCCGCCTCCACCTCATCCAGGTCGTCAAGACCATATTTTTCACAAGGGGAGGCCTCCAACCAGTATAAAGGAAAGCGGGGGGAAGAATTGTCATCCAGGAAAAAGGGGTGGTGGCCCTCTACAGCTTGCACTTTGAAAAAATAGTTTTTGAAGTCGTGGAAGGATTCGTCAAAAAGGGTGAAAATCCTCCTACCTTGTATGGCTCGGAACGATACCCACTGTTGTTTATTGTTTAGCCCACTAAAGGGTTTTGTCATATGAAAAAGATGGAAAAAAATCTTTAAAGAAATCGGGAACTCTAAAGCCTGGCTGATGAATTGATAAATTTTCAAAAAACCCCAAGAGTTGGGGTGAAGCTGGGTAGGAGCGACTCGGCAATGACGTAAAACAGACATCTCAAAGTCTGAAAAAGGAAGAAAAACACCCAAACAGGTGATCATACACTCATACATAAAGAAAAAATGGGAGGCCGCCTCATTAGCCCTCCCAAAGCAAACCCGGGGCCACTAACTCATACTTCGGCTTGTCCTCCTCAGAAGAACAAATTCTGTGGCGAGTACGAAGATGGGTGATAAACTCAGAATCGACTGAGGGTTCCTCCCCTAAAACTGTGACATCGACCCAGTGAGAGAGAGCGTCTACAGAAGCCATTTCTTTTTCTAAAAAAGGGGTGACAAAACCTACAAGGGGAAAAGAAAAATCACCAACACGGTCTCTAAAGGAAGGGGGATGCGAAACTAAAGTCTGCAAATCAAATTTATCTACAAAAGCATATTAAAGAACTAACCTTTATCTGGAAATGAGGGTTGGAAGCAAAAGCCTTCAAAAGCACAAGAATGCAGCACGAACGAATGCAAGGGAAATTTGAAAGATCGCAGAAACGAAACAATGAAGATGCACCGTTACCAAGGCTATTGAATCCCTATGCACACCCCTAACGGACACGACGCTTGATTAGACGTAACTGTCAGAACCAAAAGGTCACGAAAAGTCACGTCGGTTTCAAATCATCACGTCGGTCCCCTTATAAATCGGCTACGATCCCGAGTAGAATACTCGAACCTAAATCTTAAAAAGAAATTGGGCTCGAGTAGGGGCACTGTTCATACCCTAGCCCAATAACCAAGGCCCAGGATCCAAGCAAAGAAGCCCAACCCAAAGGGTTGGCTCTCCCCCAGTACCAGCCTTCATCCCAAGAAGTCGGTACTGAACACAACCTGCTCCAAAGAAGTCGGATACGAGGGTTAGCTGGCAGATAACACTCATTCGAATGAGTAACTACCCCTAGAAACTCTCTAACCACTTCATAGAGCCATATCTTAACCTCCCTAAGATATGGGAACGGTTATCCACCTAAAAAGGTGGCACTACTTCAGCGGTGGTTATTGGTTCACCACTATAAATACACTGACACCATTCAGGTATCTCTAAGTTCCAATACTCTTTAACCTGCTCACACTCTTGCTAACTTAGGCATCGGAGTGTCTTTGAAGGTACCACCCCCCATTCATTCACACATACAAGTCGGACGGAGGAACACCGAGTAACAGATCCGCTCGAAAGCCACCTCCTTCATACGTTTGGGCCAACCAACGCCATCCAACCCATTAATCTCCGGTTACCCACCGTAACATTATATAATAATATATTTAACAAAAGAATAAGTTAATAAATTTTAAATATAATAATTTAAATATTTGTCAAGTAATATAAAATAAAATTTAATTATTTTATATTTTTATATTATAGTTTAAAATATCATTTTAATATAATTTTTTAATATTATAAAAAAATTTTGTATCATAATTAATTCTAATAAATAAAAAATACTTATATTTTTTATATTTATCTATTTTATATTTTTTAGAATAAAAAACTTCCACTTATATATAATAAAATATGTAATAATCTTCTTATAATATATATATATATATATATACTGTCTATTAATTTTTTTTATATATTAAATAATTGTAATAATATAATAATATTGAAATCAGATAACATATTAAATTTGTTACATTAAAATTAAAAAATTATATATTTTACTCTTGGATTTAACAAAGTATATTTTTAATTAATTATATTTGATAAAAATATTTTAAAAAGATATTTGTACACCAATTTCTCATATATATATCACCAAAAGATATATATAAAAAATTAGAGAATAAAAAATTTAACTAGAAAAATAAAAAATATTTAGAAATAATAAAAATAAAAAATATCTTATTATAAATATATAATTATAAATATTATATATATAAAACTATAAATGTTAAATTTAAAAAATAATTTTAAATTATTATCTACTTAATATTATCACAAAATAAATATGAATAAGAAAGACTAGAGAAGAGAGTCATGAGGTAGTATATATATTAGAGAGTCTAAAGAATAAAAGAATATATACCAATCATATATCAGTCACTATTATATACACACATATGATACATATACGTAGTTGATATATATTATTTATTCAGTTTTTCTAAAATAAACTGAAAAAAAAATAATATTTTCATGTATTATATATAATATTTTAAATAAAATATATTTTAACAAATATTTGATAAAAAATTATATTATATAATAATATTTTTAACAAAAGTATTTAGTTAATAAGTATTAAATATAATAATTTAATTATTTATTAAGTAATATAAAATAAAATATAATTATTTTATATTTTTATGTTGCAGTTTAAAATATTATTTTAATATAATTATTTAATATTATAGAAAGTTTTTTGCATAATAATTAATTTTAATGAATAAAAAATATTTATATTTTTTGTATTTATATGTTTTATATTTTTAATTACATAAGTTTGATTAGTTTAGGTCTTACTAATATAAGTAAATATATAATGTGATAGGCATGTATTTAGAATTATATTATTTATTCTATTTTTTTAAATTGAAAAAAATGAAAAAATTAATATTTTTATTTATTATATATAATATTTTAAATAAATTATATTTTTAAAATATTTTGATGAAAAATTATATTATATAATAATATCTTTAACAAAATTAGTTAATTAATAAATTTTGATGAATATAATAATTTAATTATTTATCAAGTAATGTAAAATAAAATTTTAATTATTTTATATTTTTATGTTACAGTTTAAAATATTATTTTAATATAATTTTTTAATATTATAAAAAATATTTGCATAATAGTTAATCTTAATGAATAAAAAATACTCATATATTTTGTATTTATATATTTTATATTTAATTATTTAAAAATAAAAGATTCTGTAGTCATTTAAAATATTGTGCATTAAAATATTGTCATTTAAAATATTTATTTATATATTAGGATATTCTATATTTATTAGAGTCAATGAATGTTCTTCTTTTATATTAGCTTTTGATTTTCATCTAATAAAATCTAATAATTTATATAAATGTGACACATCTAATAAATATATAATTATTGTGCTCATTTTAGACATATCAAAAAACAGCTAATAGCCCACTATATGTTTCTTAAATCTCGTTTCCTTGTCCCTTCGCCACCCGTCTATAAAATTACAAACTTGAACTTAGAGTTGGCAACAATAATTTTAGGGCATTGATTTGAATGTTAAATATTTCTTGTTCATGAATCTTAAGCATCTACTATAACAACCCCCTTTACTTTCACTCAGCGTGATGAATTACCTTCAACAATTAGCTCCTTTTAACATAGAGGAAGAAGATATGCTGGCTTCTTGGATGGGAATGATGGTATTCACCCATTTTGAATTTAATTATAACTTTGTTCAATAATTGTTTTTGAAGAATATTGTTATGGAACCGTATCAATCCTTGCATTGGTACGTATTTTTTTATATTTCAATTTTACTTATACATGGTTGATGGTCCTTAAGGTTGCTCTTGATTAGTGCAATGTATACAAGAATTAAGATATATGAATGCATTAAAATATAACTATCTTTTCCTGCAAATAAAACTGTGTTAAATTTTAAGAGGATCCTTTAAATTGGTTACATGTATTAAATAGTTTACGAAATTTTAATTGCATTCATTAGGTCTTTGAGAATAACAAATATGCACTACATTAGTCTTTTCGTTTTTTTTCCATCAAGTAGCTCATTACATCGTTAGAAATTAATATAATGTACTTTTATTAATTTCACATAATTAATTAGTACAATTAAAATTTTATAAACTATTTTAGTACACACAACTAATAGAAAAATTACTTTAAGACTTCACTCAGCAAAATACAATTAAAATATATCATCACAAATCACAATGTCTGTATAAAAATGCTAGTTATCTCTACTTTTTGTGCATTTGGCTTAGTATCTTGATTCATCCTCCAAATGCTTAAACTGCTTATGATATCTATATCAATAATGTGCTAATCAATTTGAATTATTGTCAAACATACACTTTCAACTAATAATATTTTATCCAAAAATCACACATTGGTCTTTCCTGGTATGTATCACGGTTTAAATACCATTCTTTGGTCACTTAATTTTATATACTTATTCTTGTTTTTATCTTTGGTACTTTGGTTACTAAGCTTTGGAATACCAGAAAATTTATGTTGATTTTAATCTAATAATTCTTTCACTCTCCGTTTTATAAGGAGTTACCAATTCAAGTTGTGTATGGCATCATGATTTTATCCCTTAAATGCATATTCAACCAAAATAGGAGCAATTATTTGTCCAAAATTTCTTTCTCCATTGTAACTGTTGGTATTCCTAATTTTTGAAGTAATACTCGTTTGGTTCCTAAAATTAGTTGGATAAGTGATTTTTAAACTAAGTTTCTTATATTTAGAAACACGAATATGATCCCAATCAAACTTTCTCTAATATCCATTACTATAAAGTTGATGTGTAAAGAGAGGTGGAGTCTCATAAAGAAAGGAAAGAGGAATCTCATATTCAATTTTCTTTTATTAATTAAATAGAAATGTTAGTTTAGCCTCCTAATATATTCAGTTCGGTCTTTTCAATATTACAAAATTATTTTTTCCCTAAAATTTAGTCTCCGTCCCTATGTACAGTTGAATGTCATTTTCAACTATTTGATATAAATACTTTTTAGTTGTGTACAATATAATATTCAAAATTGGTTATTTTTGTCATATAAATTAATTTTGGAACACTATATTAACTGCAACTAAAAGATGTTCATATGAGAAGTCACCAAAAATATGAGAAGTGCTAGGGCCAGTAACTTTTGTGATTTATAGTTATCAAGTAGCTATTAATGATGTTTTTAATGGTGTGAAATTTCATCCAATGATATGGAATTACTCACTTTTTTTTTGCTGGTCACATGCTTGCCAGAATTTAATCTAGACTTTTCCTGTTCATATTAACAAGCTATTATAGTGTCATAGCGACATTCAATTGTAGCTATGCAGTTGGTTATGACTTATGAGATAGGGGTTTGTCTCATAAATAATGGGAATCACATTTCTAAAAGTGATGAAGATTGAAGAGATGTAATTGATCATTTAAAAAAAAATAAAGGGTTAAATTAACCCATTACGCTGAAGCTGCCATTTCTTTTTCTCAAATGGTAAGAACCCTTCTTTTGTTACATTAATAAAAATTTTTAAGACCTTGAAATATTGGCATGCAATAAAAATCAGAGTAAAAAATATATAAAATAGGAGAAAGTATATATTTTTTATCTTTAAAGTTTGTTAAAAGTTTCAAAAATACCTTTAGGTTTTATTTTGTTTCAATCTTTTGTTCTAAAAATTTTTTATTTATAACAAATTTATCCGTAACGACAAATTTTTTAAAAAATATACTTTATCCTATAAAATAAAAACACAGACCTAAAGAAACATAACATTTGTCACCAAAAAAATAAGAAACATAACATTTCTCCTTCAATATTCATGGTGTAACTTATTGAGACTATAAGAAATTGAAATATCAGTTGATTATATTCATCTATATTGTTTTGTCCTTTCTCTTCTTCATACACATATCTACCAATAAGTAGTTACATAAGCAAATTAAAATTCATCCTTTATTGTTGTGAAGTTTCTTTTTCTCTCATATAACTCAAAACTAAACCTTTTTTTTTTTCAGTGATTCTATTCATTTTCATCACTAAAATTGCTAAAGCCTCCCTAGACAATGAAGTAGCAGAGCATGCAAAGAAGAACAACAATTTGGTATTGGCCCTTGAAATGCTACCTTCTATAGCATTCAATTGCAAAGAGCTATTCCTTCCAAAACCTGTCAGGGTTAGAGAGGTTCTTGAAAGAAAAATGATAGTTTGTGTGTAAATTATGCTTAGTTTTGATTCATTCTGGTTAGAACTTGAATCAGCTCTTGTATATATTATAACTTTCCATAGAATTATAGAAATGACATTTTTGTTTTGAACAATTTTTCTCACTAGAGTTTGGTTTAAGAGTAAAAGAAAGAAGAAAATAATAGTTAATGCTTAATTTCTTTTATATAACTATGCATTTATCAGACTAAACTGACTACATTACATCTTTTTGGTGCAACTCTTTCCAAAAACACACAAAAAATGCAGTAACAAATTTGATAACATTAAGAATCTAAGATTCATTCTATAATCATATATCCACAATAATAAAAAAAGCATGATTATACCCCTTCCAAAGATCAAATGTATATCTCCTGCAATTATTTGTGAAAAGGGAAATTTTAAAGAAATTAAATCCATAAATTGATTTATGCAGTATACACCACACAATAAATAGTACATGAACAACCTAATTTCATTATGATGCTAAGATTGATTCCTCAAAGTTTATAGCAGCATCAACCATATTCTATCTTGTTTGAGATCAATTCATTTTATGTTTATTAGTCTAATCTGAAGAGTGATTTTTGTGAAAGTAGCTATTATTCACTTCCATCTAAAACTGAATTTGAAGCTTATAACTGAATGGTGGATTCAACTAGAAACCAAATAAGCTGACAAAATATTAAATCAAGTGTCTCGCAATATTTCAAAGGGACAAACTGAAATCCAAGTATAAAGGAAAATTCATACTAGAGATCTTCAATATTGTCTGTGCCATGCTTCAACTTAACATGCTTGAGTGCACCTAGCTATCAGTAAGCATGGAACAAAGATGATATCCATGAGAAGAATCCAAATACTCAACCACCAATATCAGTTTCATGGAATAAGTTAATCAGCACTTAAGTAGTGAGGCTATATAATAGTTCTACTTTTGATCCCAAAAGAAATTGTATTAGCATTCAAAAATATTCTACAAGAACAAAAGCAATTTCAATCTGTACAACATTGTTTCACTTTTAATTCTTTATTCTAACCCCACTCATCACACAATGCAGAGAAGATTTAGAAATACCAAAGAAATAGGTGTAGAAATAGTTGTACTTGGCATTAGAATCACCAAATCTTTCACGATAGGTGTAGCTTTTCAACATGACTTTAAACAAGAACAATGTAATAATCCCTATATAGGATTTTTCAATAAGAAATAATGAAATACTTCAATTAAGCATTAACTGCTGAGTAACATTAGTTCTGAAAATGAACAAGGGTTTTAAGATAACATTAATTACAACTGTACATTAATTATGGAAATGAACATAATGTACATATTTTCAATTGATTTCTAAGAATTAAAGCCAAGTAACATTAATTATGAAAATAAACAAAGGTTTTAAGATAATTCATATTTGAACCAAATTAGCCAAATTCCTAGAAATCCCTTCTTGCACAGCCTTTTTTATTTGAAACATCAAGTGAAATCACAGACTTAGTATACAGGTTTCTTCACCTATGATCAGATTTTAAAAAATAACAAAAATGTTGAAATTGTCAACAAAAAAAGTGGGGTCATGCATTTAGTAGATGTATTTATTTCAAAGATGGCAGTGAAAATCATACATCAGCCAATAACACAAGTTCAAAATTAAATCAATAACAGTGAGATAACCAAAATCAAGGTGATAGTGAGTTCATGGCATTTCCCAAACCTCCAACCCAATAGATATAAAATTTACCAAGTTCTGTACAAATTTTGACAACAGAAAATTTATTAATTTGAGTTGATTTATTTCTCCTTAGGGTCTTTTCAATAAGCCTCTAGCAATCATTTCATGAAGATGTTTCAGCGCTTGATCATTTTCACCTTTTTCCAACAGAGCACGAATAGTTGTTTCGTAAGTTACAGCATCTGGAGAGAAACCATTGTCTTCCATTTCCAACTTTAAGGCCAATGCTTCATCAAGTAGGCTCTCTTTGCAAAGCCCATTGATCATAACATTGTATATCCTTGTGTTTAGGTGATAGCCTTTAACGGAAAGATCTTGAAAAATCTCTTTTGCATTTTTAAGTCTTCCATTTTTGCACAGGCCATCTATAAGTATGGTGTATGTACATATGTCTGGATCAATGCCACTCTCTTTCATTTGCTTGAATAACATAAGTGCCTTGTCAACTTGTTGGGTTTTGAACATCCCATCCAACAAGGAATTGTAAGTGACTACATCAGCGGGTGGACCTCTTTCGTGCATCTTGACAAGAAGCTCCAAAGCACAAGAGATTCTCTTCGATTTGCTCAAGCCATCAATAAGAGTGTTGTGAGTTACCGTGTTTGGAACCAAGTACTTACCACGCATTTCTTCAAAGAGATTCAAGGCTTCATCGACCATTTTACTTTTACAGAAGCCATTAATCATGATACTGTAACTTTGAACATTGGGTGACACTCTAATTTGGGCCATTGTTTTGAATATATATTTTGCCTTATTTACCTGATTAACCAAACAATATCCATCCATTAAGCTGGTATAAGTAACTACATCTGGTTTCACACCATGTTTTGCCATTACAGCCAATACACTCTTAGCATCTTTGATCTTTCCTTCCTTGCATAGCCCATCAAGCAAAGTATTATAGGTATAAACATCAGGAGTAATGTTTCTAAGCACCATATCACTTAACAAATCAATGGCTTCCTTATATTGACCTTCAAGACACAATCCAAAAATGAGAGAACTGTATGTGATAACATCGGGAGAAATTCCCTTAGCAAGCATTTCAGAGAATAAATGAAAAGCCTGACTTACAAGTGTATCCTTGCAGAGGCTATCAATAATTGCGCTGTACATGAAGACATTGGGAGCAATGCCATACCGTGGGATGTTTCTCAACATTTGAATAGCAGCTGATGTGTGTCCGGTCTTACAGAGCCCATTAATCAAGGTCCCATAAGTGACTTGGTCGAAGTGAAATCCATGAGCCAGCACTGTGTCATGAAAGCACACTGCTTTTTCAACACTACCACAGAGACAGAGACCTTTCAAGATTGTTGTCAATGTTACCGTATCAGGTTCATAATCCATTCTGAAAATCTTGGCCAACACAGAGAAAGCAAGCATCATACGACCCATGCCGCAGCAACAATTGATTAAGATATTCAAAGTGACCATGCTGGGCGCAATTCCACTGGCTTGCAATTGCTGAAAAAGGGAGACGGCAGCGTGGAAATGCTTCGTCTTGGAAAGGGATCCCAAAATCTTGTTAAATTGGATTATTGATGGAGGGCGACGCATAGAGAGCATGCGAGTGAAGGAATCAACAGCTTCATGAACTTCACGAAGGGATGGGGGCTCAGAATGAGAGTGAAGGGATGAAGAGGAAGGGAAGGAAACAAAATTAGGGATTTGGAGAAGAGAATACCTAAAAATGAAAGTGAACCTTGAGGTTGAGGATGACAACATTTTAGTGATTCGCACTTTCGCTGTTGTCTAAGTTTGAGGGAGTGCTGTCTGCTGCTCTCTGGTCGAAGACGTAGACTACTAGACGTTGCTATCTCTGCAATAGTTCTCTCGATTTTTATCCGGTACTGATCCGGTATCCTATACGATTAATACATAAAATTATGAAAAAAATAATAAATTGATTCTTGGCTTTTTGATTTGTAATATTTAAGTCTTTAAAAATTTAAAAATATATTTAAATTTTGGATTTTTTTAAAATTTAGACACATTAATTTTTGGGTCTAATTTATTCTATTTTAAAAATTCTTTTTTATGTGTATTTGTATCAACCAAGTCAGTACAATAAAAGTTACGTTTAATTTTTTCATTAAGTCTGACAGACTCAAGTAAATACGAGGGATCGATATACCTAAATTTTAAAAATGTCATAGACTTAAATATATTTTCAAATCCTTGAGGACTTAAATGTTTGCAAATCAAAAGGTTAAAGACTTATTTGTTATTTTCTCTAAAATTATATAAAAAATTTTATTAAAAAATTAAATAAAATATATATAATAATTATTATTATAAATATTTTACAAAATTATAATTAAAATCAAAGTCTTAAAATTTTTAATATTAGCATATTAAAAATAATTAGTATTTATCTTAATCAATTTTTAATATTAAACATATTGATGAATTTTGATAAATAAAAAATATTTTAATATATAAATAAATATTTTTTATATATAATATTTTAAATGATAATATAATTTTTTATTTTTTAAATAAATAAATATAAAACACAAAAATGTAAAAAAATATGATTATTTTTTTATTTATTAAAATTAATTATTATGCAATAAAATTTTTATAATATTCAAAAATTATATTAAAATAATATTTTATACTGTAACATATAATTAAATTTTATATTATTTGACAAATAATTAAATTATTATATTTAAAATTTATTAGTTAATTATTTTTATTAAAAATATTATTATATAATCTAACTTTTATCAAAATATTTGTGAAATTTAAAATATTACAATTTTTCTAAAATTTATTCTTTTATTCTTTTGTACTTTTTTCTTTTCTTCCAATTTCAACAATTCACCAATTAGTATTAGCTGTTCATATTGATTATTCATTGTTTTCGATAATCTTAAGTTCTAAATTTTAAATTTTAAATTTTAAATTCTAGGGTTAAGTACGATTTTGGTCCTTAAAGTATAGGTTGAAAATTTTTTTGTCTCCAATCTTTTTTTGCAAACAAAATAGTTCTTAAGGTTTAACTCGGTTTTAAAATCGTCCCTAAGGTTTAATTTTGTTTTAAATTTTTGGCAGCGGAAGCCGAGGCAGAAGTAGATCGTAGACAGCTTTTTCTTCTTCCCTTCTCTCTTCTTCTTCTCTTCTCCCTTCGTAAGAGTAGAAACACTTTCCTTCTCTTGCTTTTCTTTTTTTATTGTATAATTTTTTTTATTATGAGTAATTTAGTCCAAAATTTTAATATTTAAGTAAAAATGACAATTTTAAACCTTAGTTTTAAATCTTAGAGACGATTTTGTATACAAAAAAAAGAATTGGAGACGAAAAAATTTTTTGGCATTTATTTTAGAGATAAAAATCGTACTTAACCCTAAATTCTATATCTTAAATTGATTTTATTTTATTTTATTTTATTTTTAAATTTTTTTATTAAATTTTGGATATTTTTATTATTTTTAATTTTAAATATTTTTTAGTAGCATTTTCTTTCCCTATATTTTCTAAACCAAACAA
Organism: Arachis hypogaea; assembly: GCF_003086295.3. NCBI lineage: Eukaryota > Viridiplantae > Streptophyta > Magnoliopsida > Fabales > Fabaceae > Arachis > Arachis hypogaea. Next base: position 141,623,955 of record NC_092050.1, on the reverse strand, counting down.
CAAAAAATTTAATTTTTCATCCATTTTTTTTCTACATTTTTTTTCTCATATTCCTTCAAACAAAACAATGTGTTAGTAGCATTTGCTATCTTAGCACTAACGAGTCTAATGTTTGCTTAGATGAGGAATTTTCTATTCTATGAAAAATCACTTTATAAATTTCATTTCTCATTTTTTTTTCTATTTTTTATAATTTAAATTTCGAGTAATAGATGTATTGAAAAACGGTTAAATTTAAAGTATACTCCTTTCTTTGAATTGTACTATTTAAAAATCTCACATAATTTCTTGGTTTATGTGCAAAATGTATTGAACTTTTAGCTAAACTAATTCTTTTGCTTTCATGTTTTACTTTTGACAGTAAAATGTACCATTTTAAGACAGAAATATAGACCTATTTCTATAAGCTCTTTTTTTTATATGAAAATAAAAGTAGTGATATATACTTTAACATTGTAATTTTTTATATTTTTTAAAATTGTAAAAGGTATACAAATCGAAGAGTCTGATTTCTGTATCTCAAATTTTTTAAATTTTTTAACACAAATCGAACAGTCCGATTTCTGTACCTCTACAAATCGAACGGTCCGATTTTTGTACCTCTAACAATTCGAACAGTCCGATTTTTATTTCTCTAATTAAACGATTCTACATTTAAGAATAACACTTCAATAATCCACATTTAAAAAAAATCACCATTACCACTCCAATATCAAAATCAAAAAGTGACCTCGAGCTCCTCATTTTAGTAACCTTACCTTAGTGTTGTCTACAACATGAACCTCTTTAACTACTATGGAACTTGCTCAATTGCTAGTTTTGTTGCTTTGCTATTATAATTGCAGCCTGGGCTTTATCTTGCTCTCCCTGCATTTCTTCTAAACTGTTTTGTAGTTTTGCAATCTCTTGTCCTTTAGCTTGTTCAAGGTCAATTAGTATATTGAAAATGGTATAATATTCAACCATGGTTATTAATGAATTTTTACGATATATTTCTCTTAGCTAGACTAATTATTATGTGAGTTCTTTGGGGTATTATGATACGATCATACGAAAGAAAAAGATAGATTATTTGTCGTATTATCAAAGTAAGAATTTACTGGTTTTATTTACAAAATTCATTGTTGTTTTATGATTTGTTTGTATTTTTCTATTTTCACTAGCATTAGTTTAATTAGCCATAAGTTTAACCACTGCATTCTCTTTACTCATAAAACTTTTTGAGTTGTGCATTCTTTTAGCCTCATTGTCCTGTTATCATTTTTAGTCCTTCTTAGCTAGTAGATATCACAGCCTTGTGATTAAAAAACAAGGAGGATTTTCCTCGTGAAAAACTTGAGGTGACAGCCTGAAGTGCGAATGGTCTTATAATACCACCTTGTCACAAAAAGTATAAACATTTGCAGGTAACATTCTTATTCCTTTCGTGGGAATTTATTTTGATCAAATCAGGAAAAGATTTATTATCCTTTTGCTTAAATTCAGAAAACATTCAAGAGTGCACATATTAAAATAACTCAGAATTAAGAATGTGATGTTTAAAAGGGTGAATGTACAAATAAAGAATGTTCACTATAGTGTTGAAGGGATTATTTTGATTGTTCATGCTTTTATTAAAGGTGGATACTCTGATGAAGATTTTAAATTATCTTCATGTGAGGATGCTTCTGTTTAGCCATTAGATAGTGGATTGTAAGATTTGATATTAGTATGTTATAAAATTGTTATCTTTATTTAAAGTATGGCTAAAAAAATAAGTCAAAATTTAATCAAATATTTTCATGAGATATTTTTTTATATCTTTATTGGACTAGATGCCTTTATTAAATGGCAATTCTATACCAAAGTTTGAGTTCTTCAAAATTGCAGGGGTACAATTTCATCCAGAGAGCATTATATAACAGCTGAAGAAAAAGGGATCAAACTCATTGAGAAAAAGGAAAAATAATTCGTGAAGAACTGAAGATGTTAGTACCAAATGCTTAATGCATTTTAACAATTCGTGTTTGAGGGCCAACATCCATGAAAGGAAAAACATTTTTAGCAATACCAATAAAGAACAGTTTATTCTGATGACCAAATTATTTGTCTTTATGACCAATCTACTATAAACTCAGTAGTTTAAAATTCTACCTTAGACATGAAAAACATTTTGTGACCAAATTATTTGTCTTTATGCTGATGACGGTAGCGAAAAGATTAATAACTATGTTTCACTCTAAAAAACTCAGAAAAATAGGATTAGTAATTGTGTCACTTTCAAAAAATAAAAAAGAATAGTATTTATGATTTTATTAGGTTAATGGCTCAATCGTAACTTACTAATTTCGCCTAATAAGCCATCGAGATGAGTGAAAAAGCATTACAAGAACCAATCAAAGCCGTTGCAGAGACACTACAGAAACACAATACACCTAACAACAACAAATTAAGGCAATGCATCGACTATGAATTATATGTCAATTCCAGCAGCAGCAGCAGCATGTGATGTTTAACACTCTTTCAATCTTTGATATCCACCAATGGATTCGCATAAACTCCTCATCATTCCCTCACCTAAAGGCACTTAAAATTGTCATTCAGCAACTATCATCATATTTATTAATCAATCTTTAAGTACAAAAATAAATGCCATAAAATAAGCAACAACAAAGAAAACACTTAGGTGTGGGTAAAGCAGAATAAAGAATCACAATCATGTGAAGATCTAAAAGCATTAATATGTAATCGAAAGATGATCGAGAACAAAACACAAGTTAAAAAGAAAGAGATACAAACAACATTTTGTGATGCTAATAAGAAGAATCTCACCTACTTTTATCCTTACAATAGGCCTTTAGATATCATTTCACGAAGAAGTTTCTCCGCGTTATCATTTTCACCTTTTTCAAACAGAGCACGAATGATTATTTCATAAGTCACAGCATTTGGTAAGCAACCATTGTCTTCCATTTTTGACAAGAAAGCCAATGCTTCAGGAAGTAGGCCCTGTTTGCAAAGCCCCTTTATCATAATAGTGTATGTCCTCACGTCTGGACGATAGCCTTTAATGGAAAGATCTTGAAAAATCTCTTTTGCATTTTTAAGTCTTCCACTTTTGCACAGGCCATCTATAAGTATGTTGTATGTATATATATTTGGTTCAATGCCACACTCTTTCATTTGATTGAATAACATAAGTGCCTTGTCATGTTGTTTGATATTGAACAAAGCATCCAGCAAAGAACTGTAAGTGACTATATCAGCAGGTTGACCCCAATCATGCATCTTTTCAAGAAGCTCCAAAGCACAAAGTATTCTCCTTGATTTTCCTAAGCCATCAACTAGAGTATTGTAAGTTACCGTGTTAGGAACCAAGTTCTTGCAACGCATTTCTTCAAAGAGATTCAAGGCTTCATCGACCCTTTTACTTTTGCACAAGCCATTAATCATGATACTGTAACTTTGAACATTGGGTGACACTCTACTTTGGGCCATTGTGTTGAATATATATTTTGCCTTATTTACCTGATTAACCAAACAATATCCATCCATTAAGCTGGTATAAGTAACCACATCTGGTTTCACGCCATGTTTTGCCATTACAGCCAATACACTCTTAGCATCTTTGATCTTTCCTTCCTTGCATAGCCCATCGATCAAAATACTATAGGTACGAACATTTGGAGTAATGTTTCTAAGCATCATATCACTTAACAAATCAATGGCTTCCTTATATTGACCTTCAAGACACAATCCAAAAATGAGAGAACTGTATGTGATAACATCGGGAGAAATTCCCTTAGCAAGCATTTCAGAGAATAAATGAAAAGCCTGACTTACAAGTGTATCCTTGCAGAGGCTATCAATAATTGCGCTGTACATAAAGACATTAGGAGCAACGCCATACCGTGGGATCTTTCTCAACACTTGAATAGCAGCTGACGTGTGTCCGGTCTTACAGAGGCCATTGATCAAGGTCCCATAAGTGACTTGATTAAAGTGAAATCCATGAGCAAGCACTCTGTCATGAAAGCGCACTGCTTTTTCAACACTACCACAGAGATAGAGACCTTTCAGGATTGTGGTCAATGTTACCGTATTAGGTTGATAATCCATTCTGAAAATCTTGGCCAATACAGAGAAAGCAAGCGTCATACGACCCATGCCGCAACAACAATTAATTACGATGCTCAAAGTAAATAAGTCGGGAGCGATTCCTTTGGCTTGCAATTGCTGAAAAAGGGAAATGGCGGTGGAGAAATGGTTGGTCTTGGAAAGAGATCCCAAAATCTTGGTGAATTGAATGATGGATGGAGGGCGACGCATAGAGAGCATGCGAGTGAAGGAATCAACAGCTTCATCAAGTGATTGGGGCTGAGAGTGAGAGTGAGAGTGTAGGGATGAAGTTGAAGGGAAGCAAAGACGGAAAGCTGAATAGGGAACACAACAAGGAGAGGGATTTGGGATTTGAAGAGCATACCTTAACATGATTCGTGAGAATGAGAAGAATGACAACATTCTTGCAACCACCAAAAGAGCGAGGGTAGAATCAAGCTTGTTCGAGGTTATTTACTTATTTGTTTAATTGTTTCTACTTTTGTTATCTTATTTAGGCCACGGATTTTAGTAATTTCAAATTGAACCCTCTGTTTTCATTTTTTGTAATTCTACATTTACCCCTACGATTTTTAGTTTCCAAATTTCCCCTCTCCACCCTTAAACATAATTTGTGATTCTGCTAGGGTTCTTGACATTTTCGCGGTCTGTCTTCTTCCGTCGTCGCTGTTTGTGCAATGTGTGTCGCTGTCGTCGCCCTATTTCTCTTCCTCGCCACCAACTCTGACTTCATTCCTTCTCCCTCTGCCTCTGCCTCTACCTCTGCCACCTACTCCAAGGGCATTAAAGTTCCATTCTTTTCGCTTTTTCTATGAAAACTACATGGAGTTTTGATGAAGTTCTTGTAGTTAGAAATTACGTCTTGTTTTTGAGGATGTGGATAGGTAGTTGATCGATTGATTTCATGGTGGCTATAACTAAATGATGATGATAAGTATATAAATTCATTGTGTTTGAGGAACAATAGATTCTTAGTATGGTACATATTTGCATATATGTAAGTGTAGTAGGCAGATACTGAATTTGATATTGTTCATGTTGGATTGGAATTTATATTCTTCTGCAAATAATCATCAATTCTATTCCATAGGGGACCGTTTTATAATTTTCATTCCCCACATTTGTTTCTACTTTTTGTAATTTAAATTTCGAGTGACAAATGGCATAACATTCTTCTTGGAAACAAAGTTAAAAGTATGTTCCTTTCTTTAAATTATACTATTTAAAAATATAACATAATTTTTTGGGTGAAATTTTTATCTGCAAAATGTATTGGAACTTCAAGCCAAAATAATTCTGTTGTTTTCACCATTTTCCTCTGACAATAAAACATACCCTTTTAAGACAGAAGTTTATACTTACCTCCAGCTCCTCACTTTTATTTGCTAGTAACTCTAGCTTAGTGTTGTCCACAGTAGAATCCTATTTAATTACTGTGGTAGTGTGGTGCTTGCTCAATTGTTGGTTTTGTTGTTTCTCTATTACTTATAATTGCAGCATGAGCTCCATCTAGCTGACCTTGCATCTCTTCTAAAGTGTTTTATAATTTTGCAATCTCTTGTCATCTAACTTTTTTAAGGTCAACTACTATATTAAGAATGACATAATATCAATCATGGTTATTAATGAATTGTTATGATGTAAATTTCTTACTTAGACTAATTGTTATGTAAGTTCTTGGGTGTATTATGTTGCGAAAGGAAAAGATGGAACATTTTCCAGATTATCAAAGTAGGAATTCACTACTTTTATTTACAAAATTCAATTCTTGTTTTATGAATTTGTTTGTAACTTCCTATTTTCACTAGCATTAGTATAATTAGCCATCCATTTAGCCACTGCATTCTCTTTACTCAAAACTGAGTTGTGTCATTTTCAATTCTTTCATTATCACAACCTTGTGGTTGAATAGGATATTTTTTCTCATAAAGAACTAGAGGTGAGAGCCTGGATTGAGAATGGTCTTATGGGGAGGGGGGTGTTATCAAATCAAGGAAAAGATTTATCATCCTTTGCTGAAATTCACTCAAGAGTGTTGCATATTAAAGTGATTGTTATGGTACTTAAAAGGTGGAGTCTAGATTGTGTAAAAAAAGTTAAAAATTAATATTTAATTTAAAAAGTATAAAAATACCAATTTATAGGTACCATAGTATTCATCTTAAGATAAACTTAGAATTAAGAATTTGATGTTTGAAAAGGTGAATGTACAACAAAGAATTTCCTCTCTAGCATTGAAGGATTTTGATTGTTCATGCTTTTATTAACCGGTAAGTCTAGGCTAAAGTTTTAGTTCTTCAAAATTACAGGAGGTGTAGTTTCATCCAGAGTGCATTATATAACAACTAAGAAATGGAATTGAAAAAAATGAGGCTGATGGTTCACCAAAATGTTTAATTAGTACCGAATGCTTATCCATTGTAACACTAGTATTTTGCGGGCCAACATACATGAAAGAAAAACATTTTTAGCAAAACCATTAAAGAACAGTTTATTCTATTTAGACCATAGCTCAGGATTTTATTAATTAAATAGCATAAAATTTAGGATTATGTGAAATTGATCCTTAGTGAATACCCCAAATAATATAGAATTAAAAGCCTATATTGATATTGAATAATCATGAACAAAAATTTCAGTAGACTTTCGTGTTACATCTATTCTTAATATATAAAAGTAGGTACATAGGTTTACCCACATTACTTTTAAGTTATTTCTCTTCTTCTACTAACGCCATGTCAGCACCAACGCTTATTTGGCAAAATTTTAGAATCCACCACTCAAATCTTGTCAAATCAACTTTTATTTTCACATAAAAAAAACACAAAAAAACAACTAAAAAACACAATAAAAACCAACAAATTAATTTTTTCCAAATCAATCCTTATTTCTAAAACAACAAAAACACAAATTAACATTTACTCCAACAAAAAGCTCTCAAAACCAAAGAGCTTATTACCCTTCTCAAACCCTCACCCTCTTAGCACCTCTCCGTACTAAGATCCTATTTTCTCCATCCTCTTCCGGTCCTATGAGCCATTGTTTTTTTTTTTTCTCAAAACAAATTGTACATCACGATGTCCATCTCCGGCGGAGCCGCATTGCATAAATTGCAGAAACCAGGGCAAACTCCATTCCTCCTCTTGCGGTTTCCTGCCAGGGCTCGATTCTGGTCTCAGACCAACGTCATCATTCGGCGCCGTCAACGTAGGAAATTTGTCTCGTCTTTCTAAAGATTTTCAACTTTGCCGTTTACTCTTCTCATTGTTCAATATCATTTTCAATAGCCCTATTTATTTGTTATAAATAATAACATTTTAATCGTGAACTCATTGCAAGTAGCACAAGTTTATGTATTCCTCTTTTGTAAACGGTTCTTCAGAGCTCGATTCTGAGTCTCAGACCAACGTCATCATTCGGCGCCGCCAAAGTAGGAAATTTGTCTCAATTATCTTCCTAAAGATTTTCAATTTTGCCGTTTACTCTTCTCATTGTTCAATATCATTTTCAATAGCCCTATTTATTTGTTATAAATAATAACATTTTAATTGTGAACTCATTGCAAGTAGCACAAGTTTATGTATTCCTCTTTTGTAAACGGTTCTGTCCAACACTCACAACCAAAATTAATGTACATTTAAAATTATTGCTCCCTATATACTATCGATTGCAATATTTCATCATCAAATTATAAATTGTTATTTTACATGTGGAGTACTTCTTTCACTATTTACATTTACGTGTTCCTCCTTTTCAAATTGTTATTCCACATGTGCAGTATTGCTTTCACAATTTACTTAGAATGGATTATCATTCTTTGACCATGTCTTATTCTTTGCAGTGCTAATGACAGACCGGAAGAGTTAATACCCAAAATTGCTAGATGAAAATCTACCAATCACTATTTAGTAAAATGTTTTAAAAGAATTAAAACAAAAAACTCTTATCTATTATTATTCAATTGAAACATCAAGTACTAATTAAATGCAATAAACATACATTAAAAGTGTCATAATAATAATAATTATAAAAAATTTCAGTTACAAATATTCAAATTCTACAACTTATACATATTAAGACTCTTACTACTCTTCATTTTTTAATCTCTTATACTAATTGTCAAAAATTCTTTAAATTTAATAACATTTTTATATGTTTTTCATTCTCATTCATTTATTTTTTTCATTATTTACAAATAAAAAAACCGCAAGAAAAGATAAAGTGTAATCATTAATGCAAATCGAAAAATGAAAAAAAAAATAGTTTTGTATAACTCTAATATAAATAACCTATATCTTTTTTAAAAAATAAATAAATTCAAAATCTATTTATAATATATTCTCTAAAATATTTTTAATATAACATTTATTACAATATACTATATAATATAAATAATCTACCTCTCCGCGCATTGCGCGAGTCTCACTCTAGTATTTATAAAAGCAAACGCGTAGAGGCAACGAAACACGAGCTAAACAATGTTCTAACTTTTAACTGAGTGGGTGTCAGATATTCTAATACCTCGCATTGTCCAAAATCACAAGACTTTCATATGGGAGAAATCTCGCTTATTATAAGTAATATAAATGTGATATGGATTATTTGGACATTACATTACTATGTGTGATTATATTATTAGTGATATAACTACTTGAGTATGGTTTTGTATTTTATCATTCGGTCCGTTGATTAAGAAGTTAGAAGTTTAAATCCTACCTTAGTCATGAAAAGCATCTTGTAACTAGTCATTTGTTCTTAATAGAATGATTTGAATAAAAAAGATTAATCATTGTGTTTCACGGTTTCACCCTAGGTCCATGACTCTATACGAATGAGATTTGTGTGTACTTTATTTTAAACATAAGAACATAGAAGTAGAACACAAATATTGTTGGACTGACGAGCAATTCTTTAGACATTTTAATTATCTTTTTTGAAAATAAAATTATTTAATTATTTCTAATTTATATGATAATTTAATTCGGCCTATGTCTACATCTCAAATCCGAAAAAATAAAGAGGATTGTTTAGTCTCCAACAACCAAGGTAAAACAATGTCGCATCCCAATGCATGGCCACACGACACAATAACGTCTTTAATCCATATAACTAACCCCATTTAGTGAAAACAGACTTTGCTAAAAAAAATTTATATAATAATTTATTCTTAAATCAATTCTTTTTTTTTTCTTTTCTCCCTTTTATGTAGAATTGTAGATTATTTCGGACCATGATTTTTTTTATTTTATTTCATATAATTAATAATTAATAATATCAAATGTAATTTTTATATATAATTTTTAACCGTCACCAAGATATATAATTCTTTAACTATAAGTCTATAATTGCCTTCTCGATGCAATAAGTTGGAATTAATTTTTTTTTTTTTCACAAAGGAGCAGTTCACCAATAAGGCCGTCGAGATATATAATTGAAAAAATATTACAAGGGTTTCAAATCATGGTTTAAATCTACAAAACGAAAGTTAAGTAAAGGGTTTTAAATTGTGGTCTGCAACTGCAATTGCAGCCATATTATCAGAAGCACAATAATAATTGGTTTAGCACTAGCAGCATTGAAAAGCTTCCAAGTTGGAAGCAAAACGGAATAAGGAAGATACCCCAGGTGCAGTTGCAAGATTAAAGCAACTAGAGCTATGAACACCTACTGCCGCTTTAGAGAATCCATTGGTATCACATATGCATGTCCATAATGATTCTCTATCTTCACCATCTGCATAGTAGAGCTAAAGCAAATACGATAAAGGTTGAACACATAAAAAAGCATTGCATGCTTACTAGTTACTACAAACTCTTGAAAGAACATCTACATTTTCACTTGTTTAGGTAAGTCTCAGAAGGTTAATCTACTAACAACAAGAAGAAGCAAAAACTAAGTAGAAAACCTCTGTAAACTAATAATCACTAAAACACATCAGCAAAATACATTAGATGGCTACATCTGCAAGTATATTGCTGCATGGGAAAATGAAAAGAATGGAAGACAATAATAACAAGAGTGTAGAGAAACTTAACAAGTGATTCCCTTTGAATAATGAAATCAAAACAAACTTAGTTAGAAATAACTTAACATCAAAGCACAAATATAATAAAAAAAGGAAATAACAATATACCCCCCACAAGACACATGTGACAACCACCTTGACACAAAAAGGCATCAAATAAGCAATGACAGAAAATATCTAAGTTTGGCTAAACAAAACAAAGAATCACCATCATGTAGAGAAAGAATCAGAAGCATCAATAATATGGAATAGATAGATGATTAGGAAGAAGGTAACAAAACACAAGTTAAAAAGAAAGAGATACAAACAACCTTTTGTGATGTCTAACAAGAAGAATCTCACCTACTTTTCTCCTTGCAATAGGCCTCTAGATACCTAACAACCTTGGACGATAGCCTTTAACAGAAAGATCTTGAAAAATCTTTTACATTTTTAAATCTTCCACTTTTGCACAAGCCATCTATAAGTATGTTGTATGTACATATATTTGGGCGAATGCCTTGATCTTTAATTGTGTTGAATAAAACAAGTGCTTTGTCAACATGATGGTTTTTGCATAAAGCATCAAGAAAGGAATTGTATGAGATTATATCAGCAGGTTGACCTTCATCATGCATCTCAACAAGAAGCTTTGAAGCACAAGATATTCTCCCTAATTTGCACAAGCCATCAATAAGAATACTAAAAGTTATTGTGTCTGGAACCAAGTCCTTGCGACGCATTTTTTCAAAGAGATTCAAGGTGTCATCTACCATTTTACTTTTGCACAAGCCATTAATCATGATATTGTAACTTTGAACATCAAGTGACACTCTACTTTGGGTCATTGTGTTGAATATATATTTTGACACTCTACTTTTGGGATTGAGATACCCGCTCAACGGAAACATGTGAAATTCCCGTGAAGAGGAATTTACTTAAATGCCCTTATATACGTAATAAATACGATAAAAATAATAACATAAAATTTGTACTATAATGACAAAAAAATTACATAACATGTATATTATACGTATAGGTTATGATGGCTGAAGAAGTCACATTGACAAAAAATAATGTAATTGACTTCTGAAATAAAACTTTACCAAACAAAAAATTTTAAAGTAAAGCATGAGTGTTAAATTTGATAAGAACAAAACAAGTACAACGATGCTGGAGCTATCGTACTATTATTGGAGTCCTGAAAGTGTTCACTATTGTTGAATGATGGTAATAAAAAAATTCATTTGGAGAGAAAAATTATGATTGAATGATGATGATCGAAAATTAGGAATTGGAAGGATATGTGCAGGGAAAATTAGTATTTGGAGGCAAAATTAGCAAAAACTCAAAGAATTATGTATTGTTTCACTTTTAACACCCCCACCACAAACACCACATAACAAAACTCCAAGCCAGTAACTTCTTTTAAAATGCTAATAAACAGAGACTTAGAGACAATGGAATAATGTCTACACAAGAAATAATGAAGTAATTCATCTATGAATTAACAGAAAAACATTCTCCGCAAAAGTATTTCATAATGTACATATTTTCAGCAGAAGCAATTTCCAAGCAATACAACTGAGTAGCATTAATTAAGAAAATGGCCAAAAATCTTGAAATAACTGAACCATATTAACCTTGACTCAATGTTGCTTAGGTTGATGAAAAGAGGGGACATGCATTTTAGAAGGTGGGTTTATTTTTAAGATGGAAGCAAAAACTATATAGCCTAAGAATAAATCCTTAGTACCTATTTAAATTTCCTTTTACAACAATTCCCAGAGGATTCAATCAAATAAACAATAGCTCATGGTTGCTTATGATAAAAAGTCATAGGAATTAGTTTGATATATATATATATATATATGGTACCTACAAAGATACGGAAAAATAAGTTGCACAACAGAATAGCAGAGTACAAACAACAAACAACAAAACAAAATTTTCAATCTTTTTAGTTTTGCTTAGTTTGTAGCATGATAAATACATGATCTCATAGAAGAACAGTAAAGAACACTCTATTGCTATAAAGAGATCTTAAACACTAAATCTGTAAGCTATAACTAGGAATATCAACTAAAGAATCAATAAAGTAGTGGAATTCAAAAGGATGATAGCAATTGCAAAAATCGAAAGTACAAAATTAATTAATGTTATGGCATTGCCAAAGTCCTCTGACCCAACAGACACAGAATTTATAAAACTATGATACATATTCAGCAACAATGAGATGTAATTTCAATTCGAGTTGATGTATATTACCTTCTTTTATCAATTTAATAAGCCTCTAGCAACCATTTCCCGAAGAAGTTTCTCCGCCATGTCATTCTCATCTTTTTCAAACAAAGCACGAATAACAGTTTCAAAAGTCACAGCATCTGGTAAGCAACCATTGCCTTCCATTTCCGACAGCAGGGCCACTGCTTCTTCAAACAACACCTCTTTGCAGAGCCCATGGATCATAATATTGTAAGTCCTCACATTTGGAGAACAGCCTTTAATTGAAAGATCTTGAAATATCTCTTTTGCATTTTTAAGTCTTCCACTTTTGCACAGGCATCTATAAGTATGCTGTATGTAATATCTGGATCAATGCCACTCTCTTTCATTTCCTTGAATAACATAAGTGCCTTGTCATGTTGTTTGATATTGAACATCCCATCCAACAAGGAATTGTAAGTGACTATATTAGCAGGTTGACCTCGATCATGCATCTTTTCAAGAAGCTCTAAGGCACAAAGGATTCTTCTTGATTTTCCCAAGCCATCAACTAGAGTACTGTAAGTTACCGTGTCAGGAACCAAGTTCTTGCGATGCATCTCTTCGAAGAGATTCAAGGCGTCATCGATCATTTTACTCTTACAAAAGCCATTAATCATGATATTATAACTTCGAACATTAGGAAACGCTCTACTCTCGGCCATTGTGTTGAATACATATTTTGCCTTATTTACCTGATTAACCAAACAATATCCGTCCATTAAGCTGTTATAAGTAACCACATTTGGTTTCACACCATGTTTTGTCATCACAGCCAACACATTCTTAGCATCTTTGATCTTTCCTTCCTTGCATAGCCCATCGATCAAAATGCTATAGGTATGAACATTTGGAGTAACGTTTATGAGAATCATATCATTTAGCAAAAGAACGGCTTCCTTATATTGACCCACAAGACACCGTGAGATCTTTCTCAACATTTGAATAGCAGCTGATGTGTGTCCGGTCTTACAAAGCCCATTGATCAAGGTCCCATAAGTGACTTGATTAAAGTAAAATCCATGAGCCAGCATTGTGGCATGAAAGTGCAGTGCTTTTTCAACATTACCACAGAGACAGAGGCCTTTCAGGATTGTTGTCAACGTTATGGTATCAGGCTGAAAACCCATCCTGAAAATCTTGGCCAATATAGAGAAAGCAAGCGCCATACGACCCATGCCGCAACAACAATTAATTAGGATGCTTGCAATTGCTGAAAAAGGGAAATGGCGGTGGGGAAATGGTTGGCCTTGGCAAGAGATCCCAAAATCTTGGTGAATTGGATGATGGATGGAGGAGGACGCATAGAGAGCATGCGAGTGAAGGAATCAACAGCTTCATCAAGTGATTGGGACTGAGAGGGAGAGTGTAGGGATGAAGTTGAATGGAAGAAAAGACGGAGAGCGGAGTGGGGAACAGAATTTGGGAATTGAAAAGCATACCTTAATTTGATTGGTGAGGATGAGACCAATGACAACATTCTTTTCTTGCAATCAAAACTCAAGAGGAGTATGGTAAAATGGAATGCGTCGAGTCGAAGAGTGCTTTCCATCTTACTATGTTGATTTGAGGAGGAAAATAGAAGCAAAGAAAAAGAGAGGAAAAGTAATTTAAACAAAAATAATTATTTTTTATTGTTTGATCAGAAAAAAATTAGAAATAAAAAGTTGAGTTTTTTTTTTTATATAAATAAATATTAAAAATATTTTATTTTCTAACATATACACCGCTAAAAATAATTACTAAAATACGCATTGTTAATTTTGCGACTCTCCAACTAGATTGAAGAATTTTCGGCCAATAAGCCTTTGTAATGTAATTTATAAGCTAGTGACTAAAGTGCTGGTTAATAGATTACGACCTTTTTTGGATGAGATTGTTAGCCCAACTCAGGGAGGGTTTATACATGGTAGAGGAGCGCCTGATAATATTATTGTGGCCCAAGAAGTTCTTCACTTTCTTAAGCGGACAAAGTCTAGAAAAGGAGCTATGGCTTTTAAGATTGATTTAGAAAAGACTTATGATAGAGTTGATTGGAATTTTCTTGAGCACACTCTTGAATCTTTTGGCTTTCCTTCTCTAATTATTCGGCTTGTAATGAATTGTGTTCAGGCTTCAAATCTTTCCATCCTTTGGAATGGGAATAGATTGGACAGTTTCCAACCTCGCAGAGGGCTCAGGCAAGGAGATCCAATTTCTCCTTATTTATTTGTTTTGTGCATGGAAAGATTGGCGTGCTTCATTTCCAAACAAGTTGACGAGGGTATTTGGGATGGTGTGGCTGTTTCTAGAGGAGGACCTAGAGTTTCTCACTTGATGTTTGCAGATGACCTCCTCCTTTTTTGTAAAGCAAAGAAAAATCAAGTTCAGAATGTTGTGCACACCTTGGAGTTGTTCTGCAAAGCTTCAGGTATGAAGGTTAACATTGAAAAATCTAAAGCTATTTGTTCTAGAAATATCTCTAATAGAAGGAAGGAAATGTTGTCTGGTGTTTCTCATATTCCTTTTACTAGTGACCTAGGCAAATACTTGGGGGTGAACCTTAATCATCCTCGAGCTGCTAGGTCTATTTTTTCGGACTCTTTAGAGAAGATCAAGAATAGGCTGGCTAGTTGGAAAGGTCGGCTCCTTAACAGAGCAGGCAGGCTTTGCTTAATTAAATCTGTTGCTTCTTCTCTTCCTATTTATCAGATGCAAGTGACTCTTTTTCCTACTTCAATTTGTCAAAAGATTGATTCTGTGCTTAGACAATTCTTGTGGAAGGGAAAGGTGGGGGAGCGATGCTTAAATTATGTCAAGTGGAGCAAAGTTGTCACTCCAAGAAAATATGGAGGCTTGGAAATTAGAGATACCCAGTGTGTAAATTTTGCTTTATTAGGAAAGCTTGTTTGGCAATTACTGCATAATAATGATAAGCTTTGGGTAAGAATTATGTTGGCAAAATATTTATCTGGGAGGTCTTGCTTTTCATCCAGTTTTTCTAATAATGTTTCAAGCACTTGGCGAGCGATTTATAAGACAATAGAAAAGCTTCGTGATGGTTTTGATTGGTGTACAGGCAGGATGTCTCAATCCTTTTGGTATCATGCTTGGCGACCATGTGGAACGCTAGCTCCTTTGGTTCCTTTTGTGCACATCTCTGATTCTCACTTGAAGCTAGAAGATGTCTGGTACCATGGACATTGGCGGTGGGATATTCTTTGCACAATGATTCCGGAAGAAGTTAAACTTGATTTGATGCTCTTTGATCCTATCAAGCAGGCAGGAGATAAAACAGGTTGGTTTTGGACAAATTCAAATACTCTCACCTACTCGACTAAAAGCGGGTATGAATGGCTATTGAAGAAGAAATTTGGCTGGAACGATAATGAAAATTGGCTTTGGCTTTGGCGCTTGAGAATACCGGAAAAGATAAAGTGTCTGCTCTGGCTTTGTCTCAACAACGGAGTTCCCACAGCTAGTTACCGGTTTCAAAGAGGTCTTGCTACTTCTGATTTTTGTCAGCGATGTTATCTTGCTCTAGAGGATATTAACCACTGCTTTAGGACTTGCCAAAAAGCTCGTCAGATTTGGATTAGCTTAAATTTGGGAATGACCGCTGAGGACTCTAGTTTGGATTTTGTGTCTTGGATTCGTTCTAACCTCAACAAAAATGAGTTTCTCTTTGCAGCGGCCTTTTGGTGGATTTGGAGGGATAGGAACAATGACATCTTCCATCAAGATGATCCATGGAGTAAGGAGAAAATTGTTCACTTAGTTCAACATGCTGCTCGCGATTTCTCTAAGGTTGTTACTAACCAAAAACATATTATTCCTTCCTCTTTGCAATATAACTGGGAACCACCTCCAATGAATGTCTGTAAAGTGAACTGCGATGCAAGCGTTTTTGAAAATGGGCAATTAGCGGGCTTTGGATGTATTATTAGAGACAGTATGGGAATTTGGATGAAAGGTTGTTCTGCCAGTATACCTCTTTCTAGTGTTCTCTCTTGTGAGCTTCATGCTATCTGGAGAGGGCTTGTTATGGCTTGGGATTGCGAGTGTAAAGAGGTCATATGTGAAACTGATAATCTTGATGCATTTCTTCTTGTTTCGCGAGGCACAACCAGCATGATTACGAATGACTCTGATCTGCTTGGCAAAATCAAAGAGATGCTTCAGCGCAATTGGACAGCTACTTTAGTGCTCATCCAGCGTACAGCAAACAGAGCGGCTAATTTAATGGCTAAGACTGCTGCTTTAAACAAGCAGGTGTACCTAGAGTGGTTACAACCCCCTAATAATTTAGACATTATTATTAGAGAGGAGTACTACTCTTTCTCTTAGGTGTTTTTTTTCTTTGTGTTATGTTCAATCACCAAAAAAAAAAGTTTACACTCTAAATCAAGGGAGGAGGCCACGAAAGGGCACTGGCAGTAGCAGGCAAAAAAGCTGCACTTCCATTACGCGAAATGGAACACATCACTTCTGGTGTCTATGAGTTGAGAGAAATCAGGGCAGACAGCAGCGAATTGGAGGCAATGTGTATTTTTTTTAAGGTGTGTTTTTCCAAAGTGTGTTTTTCTCGTAGGTGAACCTTTTTGGAGAAAACAAACTTTGAAGAAAACACACTTTGAGAAAACACACATTGACTCCAATTCGCTGCCACCGGCTCTGATTTCTCCCAACTCGTGGACGCCAGACGTGATGTGCTCCGTTTTGCGTATGCATGGGAGTGCAGCTTTTTTACCTGCGGTTGCCAGTGCTATTTAGTGGCCTTCCCCTTGATTTGGATTGCAAACCCAATTCGTAGGCGTCATTCCAGAATTGATAATGCGCATTTTAGTAACTATTTCTAGCAGTGCGTATATTGTGAAATAAAGTATTTTTAATATTTATTTATATAAAAAAGCCAAAAGTTGATGGGATTTAATAAATTTTTTTAATATTAAAAGAAAATGCTGTAAAAAATTTGTTATGTTTTTTATTTTTAATATTATTCTTTTTTTTAATATATTTTATAATATAAAAATAAAATTATTTTTTTTAATATTTTTTATTTAAATATATTTAAAAAAATAAATATATTTAATTTTTTTAATTTTTTTCTTCTTACTTTTTTTTATTTCTTTCCTTTCAATTAAACATATTAGAAAGTGAGAATAGAGAGTGAGAATAGTATCGAATTTATTGGAGATTATTCTTTTAAGAGAAAATTTTAAACGGCCCTCACAACGAGGTTTAATAAAAAAAATTGAGATGATCTATTCTCAAAAATTAGTTACTTTTACCAAATAACCAATTTGGATGGATTAAGCAGTCAATTTACTTGTCTGTTTAAACAAGTGTCGAGATTTGAATTCTATTTTGTGCATGCAACAACCTATTGGCCAGCAACAAGAATGGTACTTGAAAATTCACATAGCTAATTAAAATAACCTCTAAAGATGCTAATGACAAACAAACTACTTAAAGATTTAAAAACACGCAAAAAATCTAGATATTAAATATATATTCTAAAATATAATTTTAATATAAATTTTTATACACATTATTAGAAAAATAAGATCTTTTTATTCTTAAATTTTGGTAAATTTATGTCAAGTAATTTTTTTATAAAAATTTTCATCGAGAATGACCACATTATTTTGAAAAAAATATAGAGATCAAATTTTGCTCCAAACTTTTTTATGCATCTTATAAATATTTATTCAAATGTTGTCACAAAATTAAGATCAAATGGATTTGTCATTTGTTAAATATAAAAGTTTTTGTCACTTATAAAAAATATAATATTTATTGATTATTTTTGTCACAATTTTAAATCATTCAAAGACTATTTTGTCAAAAAAATTTTTCAGGTACTTTTCATCAACGCGAGAATCGTTCAGATACCAAATTTATAGTTAACTCTACTTTTATTAACTTGGCGATTGGATGGAGTTTAGAACGAGAGTGAAGGGATGAGATTGAAGATGAAGAAGAAGGAAAGGAAGGAGAGTGAAGTGTAGAACAAAATTAGGGATTTAGAGAAGAGTACTAAAAAGTTTGAATGATCCTTGAGGTTGACAATGATAACATGTTTGCATTCAAGGTCCTAGCGATTCTCACTCTTTCGTCGTTATCTTATTTGAAGAAGTGCTTTGTACTAATGATAGTTCACTCAACTTTTAACATAGGATAAACCACAAAAATACAGCCGAATTATTTTGTCATCCACAAAAATATTCTTAAATTTTATTATCGACAAAAAATTTTTCAAATAATTTAAAAACGTGACAAAGTACTCACCCATAAATTAAGACATTCTATGTTAACGAAAAAAATAATGTGACAATAGAACTCTTTATATGGCAAGTAAGTCACACCATGTTTTTCCGTTAACAGAGCAGGTCTTTAATCACGACATGATATTTTTTATACATTTTGAAATTATTTGAGAACATTTTTATCAATAACAAAATTCGAAAATATTTTTATCTGCGTCAAGATAATTCATGTGCATTTTTTGGTGGTTTCTCTTTAATTATTTACCATATTATTAGGTGTAATTTTTTATTACATCAAATTTTCTTTGTATTTTTTTATTTCACTTAAAGATCGTATATAAAAGAATATATTTTTTTAAAAAATATTGAAAAAATATTCTCTTATTTGTTAATATTAGAAGTATAACCATTTATATTATCTTCTCTTATCAACTTAAATTTTTAGAAGAAGTAATTTTATGATAATTAATACAATTAATGTGTTTGAATTGGCTACTCAATCTCTTTTTTAAGACAAAAAAATTGAGTAAACTAACAAAAATACATTATTGATCCATTAAAAAAAATTTAAAAGGTAAAAAAAATTTTAATTTATTGAAAATATAAATTATTTTAAATATTTTTTAATGATACCAATTTTTAAATCATGATTGAATATAAACATGATAAGACACTATTAAATACATGTATATTACTAAAAAGTGTATTATTTGTAAAGTTTGACCAATTCAAAGGTGAAAAAAATAGTTATTTGGTCCAGGATTTTAATTTAAAAGTCATCACCTTACAACTCATAAATACATAAGTTGATAATATTACAAGTTGTCACATTTGTAATGTAATTTTACTATCTAATCTAATTAATATAATAGGTGATTTGGTCAGCTTAGACGAAAATGATGGGAGTTAAATAATGCGTGTTTAGAGAAGAATAGTCGTGTATATTGGTATTTTATATTTGTATTTATTTGAGTATTTACACGATTTAATTTAGCACTGATAGGTATTATTAGTATAATTAAGACTTGATTTTGGATAGAATATCACAAATTACTACTTTATATTTCTGTATTAAGTATTTCGTTTGGGTAAAATAATTACCCGTTTAAGAGTTCTTTGGATGAGATTTGAATAAGGTGGAGTAGTGTCACCAATTATCACTTCTTATTTTATTATTAGAGATTTTATTAGAGTAGAATATTTATCTAAGTTTGGAACTTTGTTATATTATATTTCTTTTTAGTAAAATATTTGGTGAACTTTTGTGTCAATTTTTTTGCCTCTCTAGTCACATGCTTAGTTTTTTAACAACAAGCAACCAAATATAAAAAGAAATTCCGTGAAGAATATAATCTCTGTCCTTAAACTGTGTGAAATTTTAGTTCAACTAGGTATCTTTTAAAATATTTTTTTAGTCAATCTGTTACACAAATTTGGAGAGGATACCATGAGGTATATCAAGTACTTATATTGACAGTTAAAGTTTGGATTGTTTTAAACTCGTAGAGTCTACATTTTCAAATTGATTTTTTTTTAATTGAATTTTTTTTAACTGAATGATATTCAAATTTCTCTCGAGAGTGAAAAAGATTCGGAGTTGAGGGTGAAAGAGTAAGGTATTCCAGAGGAGCTAAATTTTATCTTTCTTCAGGAAGAGTTTCTGTGGTACCAAAAATCTAGAGAGTAGTGAGTTCGATGTGGTGACAGGAATACTAAATTTTTTCACCTGCAGACGATTATTAGGCGAAAGAGAAATAAGATCCATGAGTTGTTAGCAGATGATGAAACCTGGGCCACTAAGACGCAGGTGCTTGAGCAGGAAACAAATTGTTTCTTTCAAAAACTATTTTCTACGAGGGAGAATATTGATCTGAATGTTATGGGAGATTTCTCATGTCCCTCTCTTAGCAATGAGGCCTGTTGAAGATTTGTTGAACCAGTGGCATTAGAAGAGGTTAAAAGAGTTGTAATGATCATGAATTCTTTCAAAGCTCTTGGGCCGAATGGTTTTCAAGCTCTGTTTTATAAAAAATTTTGGGACTCTCTTAGTTATGATGTGTGGGGATTAGTCAAGAGAGCATTTGAGAGCGAGATTATAAATTCCACTATTTTTGAGACCTTTATTGTTCTGATTCCTAAAGTAGAAGCTCCTTCTTCATTAAGAGATTTTTGTCCTATTAGTTTATGTAATGTTCTTTACAAAATTATTTCGAAAGTGCTAGTGATCAAGGTCAGACCATTTCTTTTGGAGATCATCGGCCCACTCCAGGGTGGTTTTATTTTGGAAAGAGAAATTATGGAGAACATCATTGTTGCACAGAAAATTATGCATTTCATGAGGAACATTAAGTCTAGAAAGGGGACTATGGCGTTCAAGATTGATTTAGAAAAAGCTTATGACAGGGTGGATTGGAGATTCCTTGAAGCTTCGTTGGTCAGGTTTGGTTTCTCGAGAGCTACTATTAATCTTATTATGGCCTGTGTGACGTCATATTTCTTGGCTATCTTGTGGAATAGTGAGAGACTTCAGAATTTCAACCCGAAGAGGGATTTGAGGCAAGGGGATCCCATGTCCCCATATTTCTTTGTGCTTTGTATGGAGGCTCTTGCTTGTTTTATTACTCATCGGATTTTTCAAGGGTTGTGGATACCTGTGTTGGTCTCCAGATATGGCTCTAAATCTCCCATTTGATGTTTGCCGACGATCTCCTGCTTTTTTGTAAAGCTACGAAAGCTCAGGTAGGGGAAGTTATGCAGACTATGGAGTTATTTTTCAAAGTATCAAGATTGAAGGTGAACCTTAGTAAATATAAGGCTCAATGCTCAAAGAATATCTCTGAGAGAAGAAAAGAGGTGCCCTCGGGAGTTTCTACTATCCGCTTTTGTCAGGACTTGGGAAGATATCTGATGGGATATTTTCGCGGAGAAACGAATTCCTCCAAAACACCCAAATCTAACCGGCAAGTGCACCGGGTCGCATCAAGTAATAATAACTCACGGGAGTGAGGTCGATCCCACAGGGATTGAAGGATTGAGCAATTTTAGTTTAGTGGTTGATTTAGTCAAGCGAATCAAGATTTGGTTGAGAGATTTGTGATTTGCAGAATTTAAATTGCATAGAAAGTAAAGGGAATGGGTAATTGGCATGAAATTAAAGAGAACAGGAATTAAAGTGCTGAATCTTAAAGAACAAGAAATTAAATGGCAGAAACTTAGAACGCAAGAAATGTAAATTGCAGAATCTTAAAGTGCAAGAAATGTAAATGGCTTGAATTGTAAAGGGAATTGGGAGTTGGATTTGCAGAAATTAAACAAGGAAAAGTAAACTGCAACAAACAGAGAAGTAAAGGATGTCTTCAATCAGACCGGATCTTAAAACAGAAATGTAAATAAGCATGAAAACTGTAAACAGGGAATGGGAATTGGGAAATCCAGATCTCAGGACCCAAGAGACTAGAAAACCAAGTCTAGATCTCAATGCCTTCCTAGATCCAGCAAGAACAATTGCAAAGGAAATGTAGATTGCAAAGAAAGTAGATGAAAAGCAATTAACCAAAACTGAATTCAATTGTGCAGTAAAATAAAGCAGAGAGGTCTCAGGATGAGATTGAAACAGAATTTCTTCAATTCTCCAACCCAAGATCCAAGACAAGTGTAATTGAAATTCAAAGCAAGAAAACTAAGAGGAAGGGAATTCAATTCTCCTTCCCCGAGACTTAGAAATTAAAATTCACTCAACACCAAAAGCTTTTCGAAAACTCTCTATGAAAACTCCAAAGAAAAGCTCCTTCAAAAACTTAAATTCTAATCTATTTATACACGTTCTTCAAATGGTCTTCAAGCCTTCAATTGGGCCTTTGCTCTTGGTGGAATTGGGTTGAGAGAGGCCTTGGTTGATTGCTCTTGGAGTTTGGAAAAGAACCGAATTGAACCGGGTTGGAATCATGAAAGCTTGAGTGAAAGTTGGAGTAAAAGTTAGGGTCTAACTTTTGCTCCAACTTTTCACATCAGCACCCTTGTTTTGCTGATACCAACGTTGGGGCAAAAGTTAGGGGTCTAACTTTTGCTCCAACGTTGGCCTCCCGTTAGTTATTCATGGCGCCAACGTTAGCCAGAAAGTTAGGGGCTAACGTTGGCGCAAACTTTTGCTAGCCCAGGGAGTTTTTCAAGCGCCAACGTTAGCCAAAAAGTTATGGGCTAACGTTGGCGCAAACTTTTGGTGCATCCAGGGTGTGTTTTTTTTATGCCAAAAGTTAGCCAAAAAGTTAGGGGCTAACTTTTGCTCCAACTTTTGCCCAAAAGTTAGCCAGAAAGTTAGGGGCTAAATTTTGCTCCAGCTTTTGCCCAAAAGTTAGCCAAAAAGTTAGGGGCTAACTTTTGGTCCAACTTTTGCTTCCTGGTTCATAATTAATCCAA
The DNA here is from genome assembly GCF_003086295.3 of Arachis hypogaea. Lineage (NCBI taxonomy): Eukaryota > Viridiplantae > Streptophyta > Magnoliopsida > Fabales > Fabaceae > Arachis > Arachis hypogaea. The sequence goes on along the minus strand of NC_092050.1, from coordinate 141,600,924 downwards.
GACTCAAGTCATTCCTCCTAGCCATTGCATCAACCTTTCTCCAAGCTTTCTTCACCTATCATTAATCAACCAAACACATCAAAGCTATGCTCAAATTCATGAGATATTCATTCTTTCATAATATATGACAATTATAGCATAAAACCTCATGAAATAGCATGAATTCGTACATGGTTGATTAAATCAAAGGAAACATGAAAATCTACCGAATTGGCTTGCTTTTGGCTCAAGAAAGTGTATAATTCAATTGAAAACAAAAGAAAAAGGCTAGTGAAACTAGGCTAAGATGACTTGTCATCACAACACCAAACTTAAAGCTTGCTTGTCCCCAAGCAAGAAATGATTTATTGAGAAAAAAGAATGAAATGGAAGAGGATGTTCATGCTAGTAGAGTGTTATTGGTAGTTCATGGGGTTTTATGTGGATATGTACACACTCACCTCTTATTGACTCTTAAGCCTAGAAAGCCTCCTTCAAGCTTCAAGTAACATACTGCTATGACCTCTCATTATTCCTTTATCCTTGGCTATTGTCTTGTTCATAAGCTTTATTTGAGTGTCATGTGTAGCAAGTTCATTTCCTTTTCTTTATACTTGACACATTATTCACTATAGACACTTGGCTCACATTCCTTCTTAGAACATTGATGCCCAGCACCTCTTTGGGCTACTAAATGCCTTGTAGTTAGGTTGCTCTTGATAGTGGACTTTCAGCTGATGATCCCGGGTTAGTTAACCCAAGTCATCAAGTGTTGATGCACTCCAAAGAGCTTAATAATCCAAGCAGATCCTAATACAAAGACACCACAGGCATATATTCTAAGGTTCAAGCTATTGGTGTCCAGCTTTGTTTCTTTTTGTTTTTCTTTTGTTCGGCTACTTCTTGGCTATTTCTTTTTCTCCCCTTTTTTCTTTCTTTTTGTTTTTCTTTCTAACCAAGGATTTTTATTCGATTGAGATTCATAGACAGTAGCTACTTTCTACTTAAGAGGAGACATCCTAGTGTTCTTATTCATTAAAGGTGAGCTATTATACAATCACACACATACCACCACTTACTTTTATTTTACTTCTATCTAACAGAGAACTATCTCACTTCACATTCAAACATTTCTTTTATTGAATTGAAAATGCAGGGGACAAAGCATGCTTTTTGTTCAGTGAAAGTAAACACACAAGCACACACACAGACTAGCTTACTTATTCTAAGAGAAACAAACAAAATGCAAAGACTATTAATTATGACAACTACTTAAAGATGCAAGGACCACTCAAAACAGACACAATGCATGCTTTCTTAGTGTTGAACAAGGAGCAAGTCCACCTTTTATTTGTCATGCTTTTTCTTTCTTCTTTCATACACCTGGTTGCTGGTGTTCCCTGTGTCCATGTCTGTTGTCTGTTGATCCCGCCAGAACCCAGCTCTATTCATTGCTTCCTCTACTCTATCTTCAAGCTTCATTGCATTGCTTACTTCTATCTCACTTCTCCTTTTGAAGAATTCATCAAAGGTTGGAAAAGCTGGATCCATGTTGTGCAGATGCTCTCCAATATAGTTCAGCTTGATTTGACTATTTATGTTGTAGTCGGCTTGGACTTCATACCTTGCATCTTGGAGTGTTGTGAACTCTTTGAGAGCCCTCAAATTTTTAGCTTGCATTTGTTCCAACTTTCCAAATGATTCATGAGATTGAAAAGCATGTTCTTCTTGCATCACAAGGAATCTTGACTCGAATTCACTTTATTTGTTCATCATTCTTAGCTCCCGTTCTTCTTGTGCTTGTTGGTTTTTCATGTATAGTGAATGATATTCCTCTTGCCTTTCTTGAATTCTCATGTACTGTTGTGATAATCTTCCAATTGCTTCCTGCATTTGAGCCATGTCCAGATTGTTATGTAGAGGAATGTGCTGCTGTTCCTCCTCCTCTTGTGGCTCTTCTTCCTCTTGTAATTCTTCTCCCTCCATTGGTTCCTCTCTTTCCCTTCTTCCATGTGGTCTTCGGCCTTGATGTGCTTCAGGGGGCATCATCATTCTTTCAATGGTTATAGGCATGCCTTGGCTTAACCACATTGGATTCTCCTCTTCCATTGGGACTTTAGCCTTTGCACACAACCTCCAAATGGTACTCGGATAGTACAACCAAGATCCGGCCGAATTCTTCTCAGCCAGCTTTTGAATGTCCTTTGCCAAGATTTCATGAACTTTTACCTCTCCTCCCACAATTATGCAATGCAACATAATAGCTCTATTCTTGTTAACTTCTGAGGTGTTTACTGTGCCCAGAATTGATCTTTTCAACAACTCATACCATCCCTTTGCTTCCGGGGTAAGGTTAACTCTCTTCAAATACTTGTATTTATTTTTGTCATCTCCTTCCCACTCTGAGTTTTCCATACAAATATCTCTAGCAATCCCATCATAATCCGGATCACCATTTACCCTTTGGTGGTATCCCGGTTCACTAAAGCGAACTGATTTTAGTCCCAAGACTTTTTTTATTGCATCCGAGCTAAAATCTACTTCCACTCCTCGCACATAGCTCTTGTATGTTGGGGCCTCACTCATGTCAAGCCTTGAGACATTGGCATAGAATTCTCTTATGATATTAGCATTGATTCGGGTGATTGGTGATATGAGCTCCTCCCACCTCCTCTTTCGAATTTTGTCCTTCATTTCTTGGCATCCATCATCCGGCAGCCAGAGTGGAATTTCTGGATATATCTTCTTCTGATTCATCCATTCAATTTGCATCTGATGGTACCGAGATTTGAATCTCCATTGGTCATATTCAGGGGTGCTCTCCTCCACCATGGGGTCTTTCCCTCTTCTTCGTTTGGTTCTTGAGGAAGAGGCCATGATCACTTGGTTGTTTGAGACTATTGAGGTTAAAAGGGAGTGTGAAGAATGTTAGAGATTTTGATGTGTGTTTGGAGAAGGATGAAATTTGAGGCCGAGCTTGTTATGATGGGAAATGATGAAGAGAAGTTTAAATGGTTGGAGTGCAAAGGTTCGGTCACATGCATGGTTTGGAGGTGGTATGTTATTTAAATGAACAATGAAGGGCTAGGATGCAATTAGATACTATGTGAATCAAAGGTGTGCATGTAAGGGTGAATGAAGACAAAGCTTGCTTCTTCAATTGTCTTTGCCGTGATCATCTCAAGGAGTGGCATATTCTCTTTTTGAAGCATGTGATGAGATTTTGTCCTCATGCTATGCTTTCCTTTGTCTTGTCTCTTTCATAAAGTGTTCTTTGACCAACTAGTAATCACAACAAGACAACACACATTAGCTATATCAAACCGTGACAATAGTGCTTCTTTTCATTAACACTATATGAATTATCATTCCTTATATCCATTTGAACCGTGACTTTCCTTGGGGGACACCAAACTTAATGTTTGGTCATATAGTTGAAAATATGTGGTTCTCCCTCCAACTAGTGAAATTGAAATCCCAATGTCATTCTTGGTCAAATGTTTATAAGAAATGTTTTCATCATAATTTTCCTTTTTCTCTCTCTCTTTTTTTTTTCATGAAGGATCAATTGTGCCCCTAAATCCGTGCATCAAATTTTGGTGAACACCAAACTTGTATCTTGCTTAAGGGGTAGATGTGAGATGCTAGTGGTAAATCACAATTGATGCCTTCATCATAGAGTATGATTTCTTTTTAATTGAAAAGTCTCAGTAAGAGATAATGTATGATCATTGATGCATGATTTTTTTTTTTCATTTTCATGAGAAGAGAAACACCAAACTTAGTGTTTGGTCATATGCTATGCATATAGTATGAAAATGTTTGCAACACTGGTTTGGTGTGCTTGAGGGCACATCAAACTTTAGAAGTCTTAGCATATGAAAAAAAAAATTTGCATGCATTCATTGAGTACGTCTATGAAAATAAATTTCATGCTCAGATGATCATAACTTATTGAATTTAAAATGACATAAATCTTAAATCATGGGTTGCCTCCCATGGAGCGCTCTTTTATTGTCACTAGCTTGACATTGGAGCTTTCTTTTATGGTGGTTGAGGGTTGTAGTGCCTCAACTTGTCTCCCCTGACTGTGATCCTCCTCTTTGTTCTCTGGTGTTCAATTTCAGCATGTTCCAACGAGAGTATGTTGCTGACATTGTAATAGTCATCAGTCTGTCGGCTTGCTCCCAGTTGTTGATATATCAATTGCACTTTGTCACCTTTGGAAAGCCCCTCTGTTGGAATCTTCCTGTTCTTCCAACCCCTTTTTGTTTTGTTTCTGAGTTTCATCCTTTCTTTTGTTGACCTTTCTTTTCTGGCCGTAGGCTTACCTTGGGGATCTTTCATCCTTTCAGTGGCTAATACTCCAATATTCTCTTGGACTTCTTCATCAGTTTGCACAACCTTTTGCCTTGGGATGTTGTTGTGAATCGCCTTGTTGCTTTCTTCCTTTAACTGTGAATCTTCCTTGTCAAGTTCCATATAGTTTTTCTTCTCATTACCAAACTGTGCTTCTGGTAACACCTTCAGAGTGACACTCCTGTCATGCATTCTGAGAGTTAATTCTCCTTCCTCTATGTCTATGATAGCTCTAGCAGTGGCCAAGAATAGCCTTCTCAGAATAATAGAGTCACCATCATCCCCTTCTGAATCTAGAACCACAAAATCTGCAGGGTATATGAAATTGTCCACCTTGACCAGAAGGTTTTCAATCATACCCCTGGGGTATACTGTTGACTTATCTACTAGCTCTAGAGATATCTGTACTGGTTTAACTTCCTCTATATGCAGCTTTTTTTACCAAGGAGGATGGTATTAAGTTGATACTTGCTCCTAGATCGCACATTGCTTTAGTGATGGTTAATTCCCCAATGGTGCAAGGTAGCAAAAAGCTCCCTGGATCTTCAAGCTTAGGGGGAAACCCTTTTTGAATCAAAGCCCTGCATTCCTCAGTGAGCAGTATGGTTTCCTTCTCATGCCAACTTCTTTTCTTGTTGATAAGCTCCTTCAAAAACTTGGCATACAGAGGCATTTGCTCAAGTACTTCAGCAAAAGGAATATTGATTTCCAGCTTTTTGAAAGTTTCAAGGAACTTGTGAAAATGCTGGTCCTTGGTTTCTTTGTTGAACCTCTGGGGATATGGTAGTGGAGGTACAAAGGTTTTCTCTACTTGTTGCTTTTGATTCTTGGTTGGCTCTTCAACTGCTTCATTCCCTTTTTTGGAATTTTTGATTGTTCCTCCTTTGCTTGAGTTTGCTTTGAAGCTTCCTTGCTTGCCATTGCATCATCATCATTGGCTTCCTCTGTGTGTGTTGGCTGTTCCTCTTCTATTGGTCTTTTGCTGCTCTCTACTTGCTTCTTAGTAGTGTCATTGTTGCTCATCAATGTTCTCCCACTCCTTAATTGTATTGCCTTGCATTCTTCCTTAGGATTTGGGATTGTGTCACTCGGCAGTGAGCTTGAAGGTCTCTCAACAGAAATCTGTTTGGAGATTTGCCCCATCTGCCTCTCTAGGTTCTTCAGGGATGCTTCCTGATTCTTGGTTATCATTTCTTGGTGTTTCAATATTTTGTCTATCACGGCCTCCAAGTTAGTGATTCTCTGGGCTTCAGGTGATATTTGAGGTTGGTTATGAGATGTGGGTGGTGGATGGTAGGCATTTTGGTTGGTGGGTTGGTTATTGGATTGGTACTGGTTGGGGTTGGGGTAGTTGTTTTGAGTTTTTCTGTAGGGGTTCTGGTTAGTTTGCTGCTGGTTGTGGTTTTGGTTGCTTCTTGGGTTGTTTTGGTTTGAGTTTCTCTGCCATGGTTGTTGGTTTTGGGTGTGATTATCTCCCCACCTGAGGTTTGGGTGGTTCTTCCAAGATGGATTGTATGTATCACCATACACTTCATTTGGTCCTTGGTTGTGCATATACTGTACTTGCTCTTGTTGTTGTTCTTCTTGAGTTTCTTCATTTTGCCCCCATGTGGATGATGGTTGGCTTGTGTTAACTGCTGCAACTTGGAGACTATCAATCCTCTTGGCCATTTGTTCAAATTGTTGTTGAATTTGCTGCTGCATCATCTTGTTTTGAGCCAAGATTGAGTCCACTCCTTCTCCCTCCATTACTCCTCTTCTTTGTGATGGTTGGCGGTTTCTTTGATGAGCAAAGAAATATTGGTTGTTAGCCACCATATCAATGAGATTTTGAGCTTCCTCTGTAGTTTTCATGAGTTGCAAGGAACCTCCAGCTGAATGATCCAAAGCTTCTTGAGATTTCAATGTTAAGCCCTCATAGAAATTCTGCAGCTTATCCCACTCAGTGAACATTTCAGGAGGACATTTCCTGATTAGAGCTTTGTATCTCTCCCATGCCTCATGGATGGGTTCAGCCTCCATTTGTGTAAATGTTTGTACCTCAGTTTTCAACCTTATGATCCTTTGAGGTGGGTAAAATTTGGCAAGGAACTTGGTTACCAAATCATCCCAATTGTTGATGCTGTCTCTTGGAAAGGATTCCAACCATTGAGTGGCCTTGTCTCTGAGAGAAAATGGGAATAGCAATAGCTTGTAGCTGTCAGGAGGCACACCATTAGTTTTAACAGTGTTACAAATCCTCAAGAAGGTGGATAGGTGTTGGTTCGGATCTTCAAGTGGTCCTCCACCAAAAGAGCAATTGTTTTGAACCAAAGTGATGAGTTGTGGCTTTAGTTCAAAATTGTTTGCATTGACATTTGGAGTTAAGATGCTACTTCCACAATGTCTAGGATTTGCAAAAGTATAGGAGGCTAAAACTCTCCTCTGGGGTGGATTGTTATTGTTGTTGTCTGCTCCACCTGGTGGATTGGTTGAATGTTCCTCCATATCTTGGAATTCTTCTTCTGAGTCCTCTTCTCCAACAATATTTTTCCCTCTTTCAGCTCTTCTTAACCTTCTAAGAGTTCTTTCATCTTGTTCATGAAAGATGGGTGTATTTCTTCTTGTACCTGACATACAAGCAGAACATAAGAAACACACAAACCAGTGACACTTCAATCTACTGCTAGAATGAAGTTTTAGTTAGCTTAAGCAAAAATTCAAACAGTTAGTGGGTTAATTGAAAATTAAAGGAACAGAAAATAAAAATGCTAGATCTAGATCACCACCTCACTTAATCATTGTCAATCTAATCAATCCCCAGCAACGGCGCCAAAAACTTGATGGGATATTTTCGCGGAGAAATGAATTCCTCCAAAACACCCAAATCTAACCGGCAAGTGCACCGGATCGCATCAAGTAATAATAACTCACGGGAGTGAGGTCGATCCCACAGGGATTGAAGGATTGAGCAATTTTAGTTTAGTGGTTGATTTAGTCAAGCGAATCAAGATTTGGTTGAGAGATTTGTGATTTGCAGAATTTAAATTGCATAGAAAGTAAAGGGAATGGGTAATTGGCATGAAATTAAAGAGAACAGGAATTAAAGTGCTGAATCTTAAAGAACAAGAAATTAAATGGCAGAAACTTAGAACGCAAGAAATGTAAATTGCAGAATCTTAAAGTGCAAGAAATGTAAATGGCTTGAATTGTAAAGGGAATTGGGAGTTGGATTTGCAGAAATTAAACAAGGAAAAGTAAACTGCAACAAACAGAGAAGTAAAGGATGTCTTCAATCAGACCGGATCTTAAAACAGAAATGTAAATAAGCATGAAAACTGTAAACAGGGAATGGGAATTGGGAAATCCAGATCTCAGGACCCAAGAGACTAGAAAACCAAGTCTAGATCTCAATGCCTTCCTAGATCCAGCAAGAACAATTGCAAAGGAAATGTAGATTGCAAAGAAAGTAGATGAAAAGCAATTAACCGAAACTGAATTCAATTGTGCAGTAAAATAAAGCAGAGAGGTCTCAGGATGAGATTGAAACAGAATTTCTTCAATTCTCCAACCCAAGATCCAAGACAAGTGTAATTGAAATTCAAATCAAGAAAACTAAGAGGAAAGGAATTCAATTCTCCTTCCCCGAGACTTAGAAATTAAAATTCACTCAACACCAAAAGCTTTTCGAAAACTCTCTATGAAAACTCCAAAGAAAAGCTCCTTCAAAAACTTAAATTCTAATCTATTTATACACGTTCTTCAAATGGTCTTCAAGCCTTCAATTGGGCCTTTGCTCTTGGTGGAATTGGGTTGAGAGAGGCCTTGGTTGATTGCTCTTGGAGTTTGGAAAAGAACCGAATTGAACCGGGTTGGAATCATGAAAGCTTGAGTGAAAGTTGGAGTAAAAGTTAGGGTCTAACTTTTGCTCCAACTTTTCACATCAGCACCCTTGTTTTGCTGATACCAACGTTGGGGCAAAAGTTAGGGGTCTAACTTTTGCTCCAACGTTGGCCTCCCCTTAGTTATTCATGGCGCCAACGTTAGCCAGAAAGTTAGGGGCTAACGTTGGCACAAACTTTTGCTAGCCCAGGGAGTTTTTCAAGCGCCAACGTTAGCCAAAAAGTTAGGGGCTAACGTTGGCGCAAACTTTTGGTGCATCCAAGGTGTGTTTTTTTTCTGCCAAAAGTTAGCCAAAAAGTTAGGGGCTAACTTTTGCTCCAACTTTTGCCCAAAAGTTAGCCAGAAAGTTAGGGGCTAACTTTTGCTCCAGCTTTTGCCCAAAAGTTAGCCAAAAAGTTAGGGACTAACTTTTGCTCCAGCTTTTGCCCAAAAGTTAGCCAAAAAGTTAGGGGCTAACTTTTGGTCCAACTTTTGCTTCCTGGTTCATAATTAATCCAAGACTCAAGTCATTCCTCCTAGCCATTGCATCAACCTTTCTCCAAGCTTTCTTCACCTATCATTAATCAACCAAACACATCAAAGCTATGCTCAAATTCATGAGATATTCATGCTTTCATAATATATGACAATTATAGCATAAAACCTCATGAAATAGCATGAATTCATACATGGTTGATTAAATCAAAGGAAACATGAAAATCTACCCAATTGGCTTGCTTTTGGCTCAAGAAAGTGCATAATTCAATTGAAAACAAAAGAAAAAGGCTAGTGAAACTAGGCTAAGATGACTTGTCATCAATATCTAGGGATGAATATTGGGCATGAAAGGTCTTCCAAGAGGACGGCTTAGAATATTATTGAAAAGATTCAGAAGAACCTTGCTAGTTGGAAGGGGTGTTTGCTGAATAAGGCAGGAAGACTTTGTTTGATTAAATCAGTAATGGCTTCTATTCCAATTTACAACATGCAGATTACTCTTCTTTCGAAGTATGCTTGTGAAAAGATAGATTCTTTGATGAGACAATTTTTATGGAGTGGCCAAACTAATGGGAGAGGGTTGTCGTTGCTTAAGTGGGATGTTGCTATAACTCCTAAAGGACGGGTGGTTTGGGTGTTAGGGACACCTACTCAGCTAACATGGCGCTTCTTGAAAAATTGGTTTGGGATAGCTTCAATAATAGAGACAAGTTGTGGGTTTCGGTTATGATGCATAAATATTTTCGAAATTCAAATTTTTTAGCAACAACAATAGTCAGAATGCTTCAACCATTTGGAAGAACATTCTCAAAACATTTGATACTCTTAAGAATGGTTTCAGATGGAATGTTGGAGATGTGCAGCAATCTGTGTGGTATGATGAGTGGACTCCTTTTGGAAGGCTTTGTTATATTGTTCCCTATGTTCATATATCTGAGTCCGATTTTGTAGTAGCGGATTTGTGGCATGATGGATCTTGGGAGGTGGAGAGACTTGCGTCGACAATTCCTCTTGAGGTCAAGCATTTCATTCACTACCTGTACTATCCCACTTTGGCTGACATGGAACCAGGGTGGAGTTGGTGGCCTGCAGAGACAAAAGGTATAGTGCAAGAGAGGCTTATCATTGGTTGTTAAAGAATAAATTGAATTGGAATAAAAATAGCAACTGGACCTAGCTTTGGCACTTGAATATTCCGAAAAAGATCAAATTGACTGTATGGTTTAGGGTTCATAACGCTTTTCTAATTAAAGTTTTCTGCTTCACGCGGCATCTAACTAGTTCGGTTATGTGCCAGAGATACAATATGACTTCGGAGACAGTAGAATATTACCTTAGAAATTGTATATATTCCAGAGTTATTTGGTAGATACTAGATCCTCAAGTTATTGATTCGGTTGAAGGCTTCTTTATGGAAGCTTGGTTTCGAAAGGTCATATCTGGTAAGGAGGCTCTTTTAGGGGGGCCGGAGTGTGGTGGTTGTAGAGACATAGGTATAATGATATTTTCAATGCTGAAAATCATTGAACAAATCATAAGGTGGTTGCTCTCATCAATAGCACAGTCATGGATCTAAGGTTATATATGAACAGGTATACTTCTTTTAGTACCTTCAGGAACCATTTGTCTCGGGAATCTCCTATAGATAATAGTTTTAAAGTTAATTGTGATGCTAGTTTGTTTACTGATTTGAGCTTGGCTGAATTTGATTATCTTATTAGAAATTCTAATGGGGTTGGATTGCGAGTTGTTTTAGTAGCTCTCTTCATTGGTCTATAATCCAATGTGAGCTTTTTGCAGTTTGGAGGGACCTTCTTTTAGCTTGAGATTGTGGATTGAGAGACATAGTATGTGAAACGGATTGTCTGACATTCTTCATCTTTTGTATGACTTTCCTGGTGAGAGTAAATCTGAAGTTGTTGATTTAGTTAATAAGATTCAGGAGTTGTTATTAAGATCTTGGTACATGCAATTTGATTGGATATGTAGGGAAGCAAATAAAATTACGGATTAAATGGCTAGATATAGAGGTAGAAGCAATTTCAATAATGTTATTTGGTCTGAGCCTTTGTGAAGCTCTCTAGCAAATCATTATGTCTTATTATTTAGGATAGGTGTTTTACTTTGTGTTTTTCTTTGTTGTTTAGACACCAAAAAAAAGGTGAAAATTTATGTTAGGTGTATCAAAGGCTGCGTTTGTTCTTGTGGATAGGACACAGAGACATGAACAGTAAACATCTAAAAAGTGTTTGGATAAAGAGACATGGATACTGGGCACAGTGTCTCTAGGATAATTTTCTTTATTTTTTTGTGCCGTTTTAAACGAAGGATAATAATGGACACGGGATTTGGAAGGGTGGACACGGATCTTTAATGAAATTTTTTTCCTTTTTGCCCATAGATAATTACCCTTTTTTTAAAAAATTCTAATTTGAGCTTCTTCTTTGTATTGTTATTCTCAGAGAATATAGAGAGGTACTATCTTCTCCATACTCTTTCTCTATCTCTATGTTCATCTTCTTTCATTGTATTCTTCTTCTTCTTTTAGTTGGGGTAAAAAGATCAAAACCAACACTTATTGAATCTTTCAATTTACACAATGAAAATTTTAGATGCAGAAAAAATAGAAAATTAAAAAAATACGTAAATAAATTGTACCCAAAAAATTTTGAATTGGTAGAAGCAGTCAAGCAGAGTTTAGCAAGTATAGCAAGTATCATTCCTTCACCGTTTTTTAGCAAAGGAAAGGGTTAGACGTCAAGAAAGGAGTGAGAGACAGAGAGAAGAAAAGGAGGGTACGAAAGATATGTCTATTTTAGTCATTTTGTATAATATTTTAGTCTTATCTATATGTATCCAAACATAAGATTGGACATTATATTAGTGTATTGGACATTATATCCAAACACAATACATAAAGAATAATTTTTAGTATCTCTGTTCTATTATTTCTGTCTCAATATCATGTTCTATCCTACCCACAAAACAAACGCAGCCAGAATTATCTAAATTGTAGTGATTTTCTAAGCACGCATTTCAAATTTGAAACTATAGCGGATAAATCTCCGTCATGACTATGAGAAGACGTAACATACAAGTGGAGTAGTCCAACTAGAATAAAATCCATCATTTACAAACTCTATCCTTATCTTTCATTTAACTGTACTATATTTGATTTGCTTTATTTATCTTTCATTGGGATTTCACTTAAAATTTAAAATATTTAAAATATTCTTATAATTTAATTACTTCTTCTTAACTTTTGTCACATTCTTTCAATACACACTCTCTCTTCTCTTACCACCTTCATTCTCTTTCCTTCCCTTCCATTTCCTTTAAGTCACTTAATATAATATAAACCTATTTTTTTTAAAGGTCTAGTATGTAGATCTAAAAAAATTATCTACACGTATAGATTTTATGTGTTTAACTTAGAATAATGATACCAATCATTTGTTAATATGTCTGAAAATTTCAAGTGAAGTCGTGTTAATCATGACACCAGCAAAAAGTGACATAATTTTGTTTTATTTTAATAACATAAATTAGTTACTATAATTTGCCGTTAATAACTAGTTTTGTTTTACTTGTTATGTCCTTATACCACCCAACAAGTTAGTTCTTGATAGTTCATGTTTATTTTCTGTTGTTGGTTTATCGTGGGAATCAAACATGAAGAATGGTGTGGAATTAAAAGTCTACAAACTAACCGGCAAGTGCACCGGGTCATACCAAATAATACCTCAAGTGAGTGAGGGTCGATCCCACGAGAATTGATGGACCAAGCAACAATGGTTGAGTCTCAAGTGAGTGAGGGTCGATCCCACGAGAATTGATGGACCAAGCAACAATGGTTGAGTGATTCACTTAATCAGACAAGCAGAAAATGATGTTTTGGAGTTCAAAAGCATTAAACAGTGATTTAGAAAGCAAATAGTCAAATTGGCGTGAAAAGATATGTGAGAAAACCGTTAAGGCTTTGAGTTGTTCATTTTTCGGATTTCTATTTCTATTTCTTACCAACTATTTTAACCATGCAAGATTTAATTCATGGCAAACTGTGATTGACTAAGCCCTAATTCTTCAGTGATTTAGTCTCCTCTAACCTAGTCAACTGCCAATCCCTTGGTCACTTAATTTCGATTAGAGGTTTAAGTACGATTCTAGTCTATTAGCCACAAAAATCCTAATTACCCAAATATAAGAAGATTACATGTCACGTATCCCGTTAAATCCAAGCAATTAGTATTTAAGAGGAATTACTTTCAAACTTTTGTCCAAGTAAATTACTTTTTTAAGATTTAACAAGAATTCAATCAGAAAAAGGGTTATCTTCCAATATACCCTAATTCCTAGGATGAAGAACGAAAACAAATCCTTGAAATTGAAATCAATGCATTAATTAAAACAGAGAGGCAATAGTATTAATCCATAGAATAAACAGAGCTCCTAACATTAACCAAGGAGGTTTAGTTGCTCATGACTCAAAGAGAAACCAGGGTTTTAAAAAGTGTAAACTATGGAATGAAGTGCGTAAGAGAGAAGATTTCCGAAGGGTTGAATCTTTTTCCTTTTATATCTGACCTAATTTGATTTGAAACTAAAATAAAATAATAAATTCTAAACCTAAAAGATTTTGTTTGTAAATAAAAATAACTAAAACAAAATAAAATACAATAATTAAAAGTCAAATACAACTAAAGATGCTCCTTTGGTGAAGATTAATCCGCATCATTGGCACTAAACGCTAGATTCGGCGTTTAACGCCCTAGGTGGCAGAAACTCCCATTTCGATTCTAACTTCCTAGCACTAAACGTCAGGCTAGTGGCAGAGAACTTCCAATTGTTTCTGGCTTGCTGGCGCTAAACGCCAAGCCTGGCGTTTAGCGCCCCTGCTGGCAGAAGCTTGGCACGTATTACAAGGCTTCTAGCGCTAAACGTCCAGGTCTGTGTTTAGCGCCAGTTTGACTGATTCGAAACTCTTCTCTTTTCTTGTACACGCACTCTACTAAACTGATCCAAACTTCACCTGAAATAATTAAAACACCAAAGCAACTCAAAGTATCATCCAAAGAGGTTTCAAACACTAAAATCCAATTAAAACTAAATAATTTCACCTCTAAAATGAATAGAAAATAAAGAAAAGATGCTCACGCATCAAAGAGCTATTTAATTTTTTTAATCAATAATAATTTTTTAAAATTTAATATTTTTAGATTAATCTAATTTTTATTTTTTAAAAAGAAGTGAACAAATTTCAGTTGAAAAAAAATTAGTTAAAAAATATAACTTTTTAATTATTTCATATCATTTAATATATAAATATGTTTATTATTTAAATATAATATTATATTAATAAAGGATAAAGTTGTCTAATATCTATTATGAAATTTTAATTCATTTGATAAACTGTTAGTTGATATAGGTCGTTATTATACCATATGCTAATTATAGTGAAACTGGTTAGTTAGAGATTACTAACTGTTAACTTACCTTAGTTAGTTGGCTTTTGCTTAACTAGAGTTGGTTAGTCCACATGCTATTGTATATATAGTGCAGTTGTACCGAACTTTACCCTTGTGATTTTCCATTCTCTTTCGACAAGAAATTTGAATTATTTCACCACTTTCTCTGCTTCTCTTCCTTCTCATTTTCTATCTCTGAACCTTCCACAATTCCAGTTTTCACATGGTGCAGTGAGCGTGAAAGATTCGCATCAGTGAGAAGAATCGATCGAAGCTCAAGAGAAAGAACAGGTTGTTGTTGAAAGCTCCCGATTCGGCCCATCCATGGCGAATGAGGAGCGAATGAAAGATCCATTCGAAGCGGCGGAGGACGAGTATTCTCCAAGCGACATTCAATGTCTCACAAAAGTTCTGAACCAACTTTCAAGATTTAGAAACCTACACTTGCAAAACAAGATAAACCAAAATCCACCAGCCGTCACTGTAAGTTCGAATTCGAACTATGACATACACAATCCCTATTACATGCATCCAGGAGAGAACCCTGGGATCTCCATTGTGAATGTGACCTTAAATGCATCTAACTACCATTCTTGGGCTCGTGCAATGCAATTAGCCCTCAATCAAAGAATATGCTACAATTTATTGATCTCTCATTACCTAAAGTTGATGAGAATGACAAGAATTTTTTGGCGTAGAAAAGTGTAACACATACGTCGTTTCTTGGATAAATCTCTCACTCATTAGTGAAATTTTCCAAAGTGTAATCTGGAATGAGAATGCTTGTGACATGTGGAATGACCTTAAACACAAACACCACCATGGAGATGTCTTTAGGATAGCTGAATTGGAAGAATAAATATATAGTGTGAAGCAGGATGACCTAAGCATAACTGCGTATTGAACAAAATTGAGAGCCCTATAAGAGGAACTGGACTATCTGAAACCGATCCCTCAATGCTATTGTGGAGCTTAGTGTATTTGTAGATTAGGAGTGGTTATAGAAAAAACAAGCAAGAGAGACAATTGCACTCCCCTGACGTGAGTGAATCTCGAATTCTCATGAGCTCAGCTGATTTGATTTGAAAGTGCAAGACACCAACACCCTCCTCCAAATGGTAATTTTCGAGAAAGATGAAGGTCAAACAGAGATAGAAGAGGTAGACGAGGTAGAGGACCTCCTAAAATATGCTCTTACTGTAATAAGATAGGGCATTTGGTGGATACCTATTATAAGAAGCATGGGTTACCCCTCACATGAGACAACAACCATACCGAACCATGAATTGCACAATCGCAGGACCTGGCAATGAAATTGGAGAAGCCAGTGACAGTCAATTGGATTTGACTTAAAAGGAAGATGGTGAGAATTCTCATCTCATGATATCTCAAGAACAAAGAGAAACATTAATTGCATTACTTCAATAAGGGAATAACCAAAATAACACTGCTCAGCAAAACCAGAATATACAGAACCACACAGGTATACCAATTTATATTATGCACATGAGTTCATATATTTCACACATCTTATTCACAAAATCTTTTTTTTTCAAATTTATGGATAATAGATAGTGGTGCAACTAACCATGTGTCTTTTTTCCTCAAAAATTTTTTTAGCTATCACTACTTTGATTCCATCCTTGTGAAATTGCTTGATGGAAGCCAAACCTTGACAAAAATAGTTGGAACAGTGATTTTTTCAAATAACCTATATCTCACTGAAGTATTATATATACCATCTTTTATCTTTAATCTACTGTCAGTATCTAAGGCTACAAAATAATTAAATTGCCATTTTTCTATGACTGACATGTGTTGTGAGATACAGGACAGGAGTACCTCGAAGATGATTGGGTGTGCTAAAGAATCAAATGGACTTTACACATTGAGAGTCAGCCCACTATGCTCACAAACTACCACCATATCTACATCAACACCCTACACATTAGAAATTTTTAAAACTGCACCACAAATTTCTCTTTAATCACCACACACAACAAAAGCTGCACAATATTCTACATACCACACTCACATGTTTTGAAAATATAGCATAGAAAATAATGCCAAATTATGGCATCTAAGATTAGGGCATGTCTTTGAAAGTAGATCTATTGTAATAAAGAAAGATTTTTTTTTCATAGAATGCACAGGTTATATTGAACCTTGTGATCCTTGCCATTTTGGCAAACAAAAGAAATTATCTTTTACAAGAAACATTACACAATCTTCTAAAGTTTTTGATTTGGTACATCTAGACATATGGGGCCCTTAGCCATCCCTTCAATTAATGGACATCGATATTTTTTAACAATCGCTGATGACAAAACCAGGTTCACCTGGGTTCATTTTTTCAAATTAAAGTCTGAAGTACCAATCCTAGTAAAGAATTTTGTGACACACATTGAGACAGTTTAGAAAAATTGTCAAGTGTTTCAGGTCCAATAATGGACCTAATTTAATTTGATTTCATTTTTTAAAGAAAAAGGCATCATTCATCAAACATCATGTGTCAAAACACCACAACAAATGGTGTGGTAGAGAGAAAGCACCAACACCTATTAGGCATGGATAGAGCACTTTTATTTCACTTTTCAATTTCGAAATCCTTTTGGACTTATACTATTAGCCATGCCGCCTTTCTCATATATAGGTTACCAAGCATCGCTTTAAAGGACAGAGCACCTTATGAACTATTATGTTCTGAAAAATCAGATTTACCGAGTTTGAAAGTTTTTGGTTGCCTGGCTTATGCTACCACCCTCACGGCACAAAGAAAGAAGTTAGACAAACAGGCAAGGAAGTGTGTGTTCTTAGGCTATAAGTCACACACTAAAGGTTTTATCCTGTATGACATTAATTCAAGAGAATTGTTTCTATCTAGAAATGTTCAATTCTATGAGGAAGTGTTTCCTTTTGAAAAGAATTCAGATTCTACACCTCAGGGTCATATGTATGCACATAGTCAGCATATAGATAACACAAACTTGTTTTCTCCCATATATGACGAGCATCAAAATCATCCGAATAAAATTTTTTAGCACACATAATTTCGCACTAGCCCAGGACAACAATCATAATCTGTCGAGTCAGAAAATCATACATTGACACCCCTTCATCCACCAATTGAAAACTAGGAATCACATTCATCCCAGCATTCACCATTACCACCACTGCATTCACATCACTCATCACCTCCAGAAATTATTCACCTTACTACTGTCCAAAGACCGAACAGAATTAGAAAACCACCAGCCTATTTGGATGACTATCAATGTGCAATGTTACCATCATCAGGACACATTCAATCACCAGGTACCCTCTTTCCAAATATATCACTTACCAGCGACTCTCACCGAACTACAGAGCTTTTTCTTTAGCCGTGTCCACCATTCCAGAACCAAAATCATACAATGAAGCAATTCAATATCCTTGTTGGAAGAATGTAATAAATGCTAAACTTCTTGCTCTTGAAAATAACAAGACATGGGTGCTTACCAAACTGCCTCCTGGCAAGAATGCAATTGGATTTAAATGGGTCTTTAAGGTGAAATTCAACGCTGATAAGACTGTTGAAATTAAAGGCACAAGGCTAGGATGGTGGCTAAAGGTTTTAATCAAAAAGAGGGATTCGATTATTTTGACACCTTCAATCCAGTCTTTGCATGACAACACTATGCGTTTTACTTTCTATTGTAGTCCCCAAGCTGTGGTATCTACACCAGTTAGATGTCAATACGGTGTTTCTTCATGGGGATTTGTCGGAAGAGGTATACATGAAGGTCCCTGATGGTTCTGAAGCCCCTGCTGGATCAGTTTGCAAGCTTAACAAGTCCCTTTATGGACTAAAACAAGCTAGTACCAAGCTTGTCTCAATCTTATCTGAAGCTAGATATGTACAATCCAAGTCAGACTATTCACTCTTCACTTGGCGAACTCCATCTAATTTCACAGCCATTATAGCCTATGTTGATGACTTGGTTTTGGCAGGCAACGGCATTCAAGAAATTACCCAAATCAAACGGCTATTGGATGCCTGCTTTAGCATCAAGGACCTGGGAAAACTCAAATATTTTCTTGGTATGGAAGTTGCATACAACACTAAGGGTCTTGCTTTGTTCCAAAAGAAATACACCACAGATTTGATAGAGGAATTTGGGTTGATTGAAGCCAAACCCATATACACACTGATGGATTATTCCACTCATCTATCAAAGACCTTTGGAGACCCTATGGATGATTCAAAGCTCTATCGTCGCCTCATTGATAAACTACAGTATTTGACTAACAACAAGGCCAGATATTGCATTTGTCGTGGGTAAACTCAGCCAGTACCTAGAGTCCCAATGACTGAACGCTACGAAGCTGCTCTGTGGATACTTTGCTACCTCAAGAAGGCCCCTGTTGCGGGTCTCTTCTTCCCTGTTAACACTGATTTCAGCCTCATTGGGTTTACGAACGCTGACTGGGCAACTTATCCAGACACAAGGAGATCTATTTTTGGCTACTGTTTCTTCCTAGGGACCACCTTAATCTCTTGGAAGAGCAGTAAGCAGCAAATTGTGTCTTGATCATCTTCGAAGGCGGAATACCAGACATTGGCAAATGCGACGTGTGAGGGTCTGTGGCTTCTTCAGTTATTAAGAACTCTTGGCGTTGATCATGCGCAGCCATTCACCCTCTATAGTGATAGTCAATCCGCACTCCACATGGCCGCAAATCCATTTCTGCATGAGAGGACGAAGCACATAGAGGCTGACTGCACATTGTGCGAGACAAGGCCAATGAGTGGATCTTGAAGCTGCTCCTTGTCACATCTGCTAACCAAACAGCAGATTTGCTCACCAAAACACCTGCTCCAGGACCCTTCTATTCATGTTATCGCAAACTAGGATTGTTAGATTTTTACACTCCTAGTTTGAGAGGGAATGTTAGTTGATATAAATTGTGATTATACCATATGCTAATCATAGTGAAGCTGGTTAGTTAGAGATTACTAACTGTTAACTTGCCTTAGTTAGTTAGTTGATTTTAGCTTAACTAGAGTTGGTTAGTCCACATGCTGTTGTATATATAGTGCAGTTATACCGAATTTTATCTTTGTGATTTTCCATTCTCTTTCAACAAGAAATCTGAATCATTTCACCTCTTTCTCTACTTCTCTTCTTTCTTGTCTCTTTCTTGTCTCTGAATCTTTCAGAATTTGAATTTTCACATAAACGTTCTAAACATTGGAATTCAATTCAATTTTATAATTTGGTAATTCATTCTAAATATTAAAATTCAATTTAATTCTTGACTGAAATTCAATTATTGATAGAATTCAATTTAATTCTATACTATTAAATGTTTTTATAAAGTATTGCGAAAAAAATTGTTGAAATGGTTAATACTCAATTCTTCTTCCCTTGAGTATTTTATGTACGTCGACTAACAATTCGTTACCAAGCACTCCTAACACCATATAGAATATGGCTGTTATTAAATTAATTAAGCATTTAAATTATTTTATAATTAACAAAACAAAAAAATACACGTTGATTATTAAGAACTGTTTCCATTATCATGAAATGAAAAGAAAATTCTAAACCCCTAACAAGTTTCTTCTTTTCTTCTTTTTTTGCTTTTTTTTTTTTACTCTTTTCTGAAATTGCAAATAGAAAATGGTAAGAAAATAAACAATTAACAATTAATAATTCATCATTCCACAAGAATACAAGAATTAGACAAGAGTTTATATCATATATCTCTTATTTATTTATTTCAACAATTTCCTCCTTGCACAATTCTTCGACCTTTGTATTTATTTATTTTAATTACTTTAATTAACATAACAAATAATAATATTTTTTAAGAAATAAGAGACGTTAAAAAAAATCTATCAAATTTTGTTTTCTTATTCTAAATTCAATAGTATTGCTCAAAATGATATTGAATAATTTTATACAACCTACTTAACAACATTATATAAAAAATGAGATTATTTTAAAATTCTTTTCAAATTTAATTATAAATATAACGACTTAGTTCCATAAATTATTGATGACTACAACTTAAAAATACCAAGATCTTAAGATATATTATTTAATTTCTTTTTTCTTCATGGTATCTCCTAACTCGACAGGTTAAAGACTAATTCATCGCGAGTCAGAACTCCATTTAAGGGTTCGTCATTGGCCAATGAATTGCTACATACACCAATCGAACTTCAAACCCTGACACTTGCTTAAGCGGATTAGTGAGCTAACTATTAGATTAACCTAAGTTGGTTTATATTTTTAATCTTTTGTATATGATATAATATAATTATTGACTTGAAATACATTTTATAGATTATATTTTATTAATTTTTTGCCGTATGACATTTTTATTGTATTTTGTATCTCTCCTATAAAATTCCTTGTTCCAAAATGTGTATATTGCCTTCCATACTCAATATATAAGAGCTCGGGTTCTGGATCAAGTCTTCATTCTCTAAAAGCTTAAAGCATTACCTTCTCAAAGCTTTATCCTTCACAAGTTTTATGATTAAGTTTCATTATCTACAAGTTTTGCAGGCTATATAGCTTCCATATTTTGTATTCCATATACAGGATATTTATACTCTCTAATATACATGTAATATTTACTTTTTTGCAGCTATACTCACTTATTTTCTTATTCTCAATTAAGCTTTGACCACCACTATGAAAGAGTTTTTGAAAAAAAAAAAAAAAAAATTCGACGGAGTTATACATTGGAGTCAAAAGATAATTTGCATCCTCAACAAATTATATATATTAAAAAAAAAAAAAACTCAAGATAACACGATCTTATCAAGTGTAAAAACGAAAAAATTTAGAAAATCCGTTCTCCTTCTTTTAGCTTTGATTTCATCCAAATTTTCTTTTGGAGATCTAATAATAACAATTATTCTTCTTAGGCATTCTATTCATTTTTGTCACCAAAATTGCTAAAGCCTCCTTAGACAATGAGGTAGCAGAGCATGAAAAGAAGAAAGCGTCATATTCTAGGAGCCCAAACTATGTGACTGAAAAAATCTTCCTCCTCCATCTGTTGCGGGTTGAGGACTCCTTCCCCTTCTTCAAACTCCGATTCATACTTTTCATAGAGAAATCTCTTATCAACATAAAACAAGATCTTTTTTAAATCATATTAAGGAATTTTTTTGTTCAGACCGAAAAAACAATGTCACTCGATCATTATCAAACTGACTGCAACCTTTTCTGTCTGTGAGGATCCCACTAGAACGCCTTCTACTTCTAGTAGACCATGAACTAGATCAGAATCATTCTCAACAAGTTCATAAGAAGTGATCCCATTTTTTCCATCAGGTCTGGGTAGAGACCAAAGGTCTTGAGCGATCGATCCGGCAGGACAACTCAAAAGATAAAGAAGTATCGTTAATTCCTTCGTGCTCGTTCCAAGTTCGAAGTATCATTTGTACAAATAAGAATCCCCCTCAACAATTTGGATTTGGCCCCTGAAATGCTAACTCTTGTAGCATTCAGTTGCAAAGAGCTGTTCCTCCCAAAACATGTCAATGATAGTGCTTAGTAGAATAGTTCCATTGAGAGGTTCTTGAAAGAAAAATGATAGTCTGTGTGTGCAATTTTGATGCATTCTGGTTAACGCTTGAATCCAAAAATAATGTCTAAAGTGAAAAGCTATTTGAATCAGCCCTTATATATATATATATATATATATCTTGTAATGTAACCTTCCATAGAATTATAGAAATGACATTGTTTTCAGCAATTTTTCATAATAGAATTTTGTTTAAGAGTAAAAGTAAGAAGAAAATAATAATCAAAGATTAAATTTCTTATGCAATTATACATTTATCAGATTAAATTGACTACATTTTATCCGTTTGATATGGTTCATTCCCATACATTGCAGTTCATAACTTTTCAACATCAACAATGTATTGGTCTTACCCTAGTTATTGATACATATTCCAGGATTGAGCCTTCTCATGCTTACATTGTCTCTGGTTTGTGGCACTTGCGAACCACCGATTTGCTTCTGCAATGGTTTCAACACCAGCATTAAAATAAACCATGATTATACCCTTCACAAGATCAAATGAATATTTCCTGTACTTATTTGTGAAAAAGGAAATTTTAATCAAAGTAAGTCTAAAAATTGATTTATGCAGTATGCACCACAAAATAATAGTATATGAACAACCTAATTTAATAATGCTAAGATTAATTCCTCAATGTATATAGCAACATCAAACATATTCTATCTTGTTTGAGATGAATTAATTTATGTTTACTAATGCAGTCTGAAGAGCGATTTTTTGTGAAAGCAACTATTAGTCACTTCCATCTAAAACTGATTTTGAAGCTTAAAATCCAACGAGTATGGGTTCAACTAGAAACCAAATAAGCTTAGAAAATATTAATTCGAGTGTCTCAATTTATTAAGAAGAAGACGAATTGAAATCCAAGTATAAAGAAAATTCATACTGGAGAAGTTCAATTTTTGTCTGCCCCATGCTGCAACTTAACATGCTTCAGTGCACCTAGAAATCAGTAAGGTAGATCGGTATTACTCGTGGAACAAAGATGAAATCCATGTCAAGAATCCAAAATACTCAACCACCAATACAGGGTCAAAATCAGTTAGATAAAATAAGTTAATCAGCAACGAGGCTATATCATAGTTCAACTTTTGATCCCAAAAGAAATTGTACTAACATTCAAAGATATTCTAAAAAAATGCAACCTCAAATTGTACAATATTGTTTCACTATTAGTTCTTTATTCTAACCTCAGCCATCACAATGCAAAGTAGATTTAGAAAAACCAAAGAAATAGGTGTAAAAACAATTGTACTTGGAGTTAGAATCACCAGATCTTTTAAGACAGGTGTAGCTGATAACAAACAACAAAACTCCAAACCATGTTTTAATAATAAAAGCTTTTCCAACATGTTTAAACAATGTCAATGCAATAATCCCTATATAGGATTTCAACAAGTAATGAAACAGTTCAACTACACATTAAAAGAAAATCTCTGTGATGAGCTATTTCATATGTACATATTTTCCGTTGATTAAGTTTCTAAGAATTACAGCCGAGTAACACTAACTATGAAAATGACCAAAGGTTTAAGATACTTCATATTTAAACCATAACCCAAATTCACATTGTGTGATAACATACTTTAATATACAGATTTCTTCAGCTGTCATCAGATTGTAAAAAATATCAAAACGTCAAAAACGGTTAACAAAAAAGTGGGGTCATGCATTTAGCAGATGAATTTGTTTTGAAGATAGCAGTGAAAATCATATACCTATGCCATTAATCTTAGGCTCTTGGCACTACATATCTTTTCCTAGGAAATTCAGTCAAATAAAGCACAGTTGCTCATCACACCAATCATGAGTTCTAGGTTACTATCAAGAAATCTTAAGCACTAACAAATCAGTTACAACAAAAAATATCTACCAAAACAGGATGCATTATAGCCATGGCAACAAACAGAGACTCAAAAGTCATCCAATAACAAAAGTTCAAAATCCATTCATAATAATGAGATAACCAAAACCGCTGCTATTGAGTTCATGATAATTCCCAAATCCTCCAATCCAATTGCCACAAAATTTACGAAGTTTTGTAATAATTTCAACAATAATAGAAAAATTATTAATTTGAGTTGATGTATCTTACCTTCTATAAACCATTCAATAAGCCTCTAGCAATCATTTCTCAAAAGACAATAAATATGGGGGAGTTTACTTTAAATATGGGGGAAATAAAAAGATCGAAAGACAATAAGAGTGCAGGGAAGCTTCACAACTAACAAGGATTCTCTTTGAATGATGAAAATCACAACCGTTTCAGCTTAGGAATAAATTAACATCAATGCACATATATAATTACAAAAACGAAAAAGGAAATAATGATAGATCCTTCAAGCCACATATAACAGCCATCTAGTCACCGAAAATGCCATAAAATAAGCTACGGCAAAGAAAACACTTAGGTGTGGGTAAAGCAGAATAAAGAATCACAATCATGTGAAGATCTAAAAGCATTAGTATCGAATGGAAAATTGATCGAGAAGATGGTAACAAAACACAAGTTAAAAAGAAAGAGATACAAACAACATTTTGTGGTGTCTAACAAGAAGAATCTCATCTACTTTTATCCTTGCAATAGGCCTCTAGATATCATCTCACGAAGAAGTTTCTCCGCTTTATCATTTTCACCATTTTCAAATAGAGCACGAATGATTGTTTCATAAGTCACAGCATTGGGTAAGCAACCATTGTCTTCCATTTTTGCCATGAGTGCCAATGCTTCGAGAAGCAGACCCTCTTTGCAAAGCCCATTGATCACAATGGTGTATGTCCGCACATTTGGACGATAGCCTTTAATGGAAAGATCTTGAAATATCTCTTTTGCCTTTTTAATTCTTCCATTTTTGTACAGGCCATCTATAAGTATGTTATATGTATATATATCTGGATCAATGCCACTCTCTTTCATTTGATTGAATAACATAAGTGCCTTGTCAGGTTGTTTCATATTGAACAAAGCATCCAGCAAAGAACTGTAAGTAACTATATTAGCGGGTTGACCTCGATCATGCATCTTTTCAAGAACCTCCAAGGCACAAAGGATTCTCCTTGATTTTCCCAAGCCATCAATAAGAGTACTGTAAGTTATCGTGTTAGGAACCAAGTTCTTGGAACGCATCTGTTCAAAGAGTTTCAAGGCGTCATCAACCATTTTACTTTTGCACAAGCCATTAATCATGATATTGTAACTGCAAACATTAGGAGACCCACTACTTTGGGCCATTGTGTTGAATACATATTTTGCCTTATTTACCTCATTAACCAAACAATATCCATCCATTAAGCTGTTATAAGTAACCACATCTAGTTTCACACCATCTTTTGTCATTACAGCCAACACACTCTTAGCATCTTTGATCTTTCCTTCCTTGCATAGTCCATCAATCAAAGTATTATAGGTATAAACATTAGGAGTAATGTTTCTAAGCACCATATCACTTAACAAATCAATGGCTTCCTTGTATTGACCCTCAAGACACAATCCAAAAATGAGAGAACTGTATGTGATAACATCGGGAGAAATTCCCTTAGCAAGCATTTCAGAGAATAAATGAAAAGCCTGACTTACAAGTGTAACCTTGCAGAGGCTATCAATAATTGAGTTGTACATGAAGACATTAGAAGCAATGCCATACCGTGGGATCTTTCTCAACACTTGAATAGCAGCTGATGTGTGTCCGGTCTTACAGAGCCCATTAATCAAGGTCCCATAAGTGACTTCATTAAAGCGAAATCCATGAGCCAGCACTCTGTCATGAAAGCGCACTGCTTTTTCAACACTACCACAGAGACAGAGACCTTTCAGGATTGTTGTCAATGTTACCGTATTAGGTTGATAATCCATTCTGAAAATCTTGGCCAATACAGAAAAAGCAAGCGTCATACGACCCATGCCGCAACAACAATTAATTACGATGCTCAAAGTAACTATGCTGGGCGCGATTCCCCTGACTTGCAATTGCTGAAAAAGGGAAACGGCGGCGTGGAAATGCTTCGTCTTGGAAAGGGATCCCAAAATCTTGTTAAATTGGATGATGGGAGGAGTACGACGCATAGAGAGCATGCGAGTGAAGGAATCAACAGCATCGTCAACTTCACGAAGGGATGGAGGCTCAGAATGAAAGTGAAGGCTTGTCCATGAACAGGAACAGGAAGGAGGAAGAGCAGAGAGTGGAAGAAAATTAGGGATTTGACGAACAGAAACCCTAAACCTTGTTGCATACAACATTGTTGATTCCTTCCGAATTCTGAATAACAGCCACCTCCCAACTAAGAGAAATTTGCTACTGCGTTTACATGTCTAGATTTTTATTAATTTATGAAAAATGCTAGTTGTGCTCTAATTTTTAGTCTTAATTAACTTTTTAATTTAAATAATATTATTTAATTAAATTTTAATTAAAATATATTTTTAGTTTGTACATAAATATATTATTAACTAAAATTAATTTAAATTTTTTTCTATTCATTCCATAAAATAATTACTTTATTATTTTTTTCATTTTTTTTATAGTTTCTTTCTCTTTCTCTCTCGTTTTTTTATGTTCTTCACAAAAAAGTTTATAAAAAAATGTTACTATTTTGCAGATAAATTTATTACTTCATATTTAATATTTTATTATTATTATTATTATACTTCTTTTCAAATTTATAAATTCTACTCTAAATCTAAAAAGATTTTGTAATATCTATTTAATGTTATTTAATTGATTGATTATTAAATATTTGTTAGTTATATTTTTCACATTTTTTATATTTTTACGTTTTAAAGTACGAAAATAAAAGTATATGCGAGTTACTTAATCACTTAATCTTCTAAATATTTAGTTTACGATTTTAAAATAGGAAATTCACAATAAAAATAATTAATGATTATGTAAAAGGAAAAAAATTATTGCGGAAATAAAAATTCACTTTTGTTCCCATACTTGCCTCCGTTAGAGATTTTTATGTTGATAGTTTAAGATTAAAACCACCAAGTCTATAATTTTCAACAAATTTTTTTATTATTAATTGAATTTTTTCATTACTTCTTTGAACATTAACGCTTTTAAAATTATTAAAATATATATTTGTAAAAATTAATTTTTTTTAACTGTAACACATCTAAAATTGTTAAGTTATACAGAAAATATTTTTAAAATACATCCAAAATTATAAATCTAAAATTTAAATTTAAACATTAAGCATAAAATTAATTTTTTTATATTTTATTCGATAAAATCTTATCTCATATTTCTTTTTTTTTAATAGTTAAATTTTTTCGTTACTTATTTGAATATGAACGCTTTTAAAATTATTAAAATATATATTCGTATAAGTTAGTTTTTGTTTTCAATTATAACACATCTAAAATTATCAAGTGATACACAAAATATTTTTGAAACGCATCTAAAATCATAAATTAAAAATATTAATTTAAACGTTAAATATAAAATTAATTTTTATATCTTATTCGATAAAAACTCATCTAATATTTTTTATTTTTTTATTATTAGTTGGATTTTATTGTTACTTATTTGAATATTAACACTTTTAAAATTATTAAAATGTATGTTTGTAAAAATTTGGTTATTTTTTCAATTATTACACATCTACAATTATTGACTTATATACAAAATATGTTTAAAATACATCCAAAATCATAAATCTAAAATATAATGATAAACGTTAAAAATTCAATTTTACTGAATTTAATTTTTGAATGTGTATTTAAATGATAATCTGTTAATAATTAAAAATATTAAAACTGAAACAAAAATGTTAAATTTTAAATTTTAGTTTTATTTAGTTTGTGTTTTGGATGTGTACTTAATTTTAAAAAGATACTAAATCTACTTAGATGTGTTTGTTTTAATTTTTTTAAATTATTATAATAAAAGACTGAATAAAGGATTACTTTTAATTTTTAAATGATACTTAGTCATTATGTTTCTTTATTTTGAGGGTATTACTTTTTATAAACTCAATTCCGCTAAGAAATCAAGAGATTTAGCCAATAACAAACCAACAAACATTTTTGAACTGCATTCTATACTAATTAATTGTTATTAATTAATGATTATTTAAATTTTATTTTTTAAAAAATATAAAATTAATGATTATTAATTACCTCTTCTTACTCTAATCCACCTTTTACCATTTATTACACAAATCTTAATTTCTCTTTTCAAAAAAATTTTGAAACTCAAAAAAAAAAAAAATACATAAGATAAAAAATCATCTAAATCCTAAGAAAAAGAAAAACGTTTGTTGGCTTGTTATTGGCTAGACCCCTGTTAGTTCTAGAGGGATTGAGTACAATAATTATGTGCTTATTCGATGCGCCACATTTATATAGACTATTAGATTTTATTAGATAAAAATAAAAGACTAATATAAAAGAAGAGTATTGATGAATTTTAATAAATACAGAATATCCTAGTACATAAATAAATATTTTAAATGACAATACTTTAATACACAATACTTTAAATGACAACAGAATCTTTTATTCTTAAATAATTAAATATAAAATATATAAATACAAAAAATATGAGTATTTTTTATTTACTAAGATTAATGATTATGCAAGAAATTTTTATAATATTCAAAAATTATATTAAAATAATATTTTAAATTATAATATAAAATAATTAAAATTTTATTTTATATTACTTGACAAATAATTATATTATTATAATATAAAGTTATTAACTAACACTTTTTGTTAAAAATATTATTATATAATATAATTTTTCATCAAAATATTTTTAAAATATAATTTATTTAAAATATTATATATAATACATAAAAATATTAACTTTTTAATTTTTTTAATTTTTTTTAGAGAAACAGAATAAATAATATAATTCTAAATACATACCTATCACATTATATATTTACTTATATAGTAAGACCTGAACTAATCAAATTTACACAATTAAAAATATTAACATTGTATATAAAATCAGGCTATTGCAAAAATATAATCACATAAGTACATTGTTTTCTTTTATACCTTTTCCAAAATAATATATATACTATATGCTATCTGAATTAAAATGCAAATCAGTTATTATATATAATTATACCTATATGGATTTGTCTAAAAAAATAAAAAAATAAATTATAATATTTATTTTTTTTTCTAAAAAAAATTTGAAAAAATAAAAAAACTAATATTTTCATATATTATATATAATTTTTTAAATAAATTTTATTTTTATAGATATTTTGATAAAAAAATATATTATATAATAATATATTTATCAAAAGAATTAGTTAATAAATTTTAAATATAATAATCTAAATATTTCTCAAGTAATATAAAATAAAATTTAATTATTTTATATTTTTATGTTGTTATTTAAAATATTATTTTAATATAATTTTTTAATATTATAAAAAAATTTTGTATCATAATTAATTCTAATAAATAAAAAATACCTATATTTTTTATATTTATCTATTTTATATTTTTTAGAATAAAAAATTTCCACCTATATATAATGAAATATGTAATAATCTTCTTATTATATATATATATATATACTATCTACTAATTTTTTTATATATTAAATAATTATAATAATATAATAATATATTAAATTTGTTACATTAAAATTAAAATATTATATATTTTACTCTTGGATTTAACAAAATATATTTTTAATTAATTATATATGATGAAAATATTTTGAAACAGATATTTGTACATCAATTTCTCATATATATATATATATATATATATCACAAAAAAGATATATATTAAAAATTAAAAAATAAAAAATTTAACTAGAAAAATTAAAAACATTTGGAAATAATAAAAATAAAAAAGATCTTATTATAAATATATAATTATAAATATTATATATATAAAACTATAAATGTTAAATTTAAAGAATAATTTTAAATTATTATCTACTTAATATTATCACAAAATAAATATGAATAAGAAAAACTAAAGAAGAGAGTCATGAGGTAGTATATATATTAGAGAGTCTAAAGAATAAAAGAATATATACCAATCATATATCAGTCACTATTATATACACACATATGATACATATACGTAGTTGATATATATTATTTAGGGGTAAGTACGATTTTGGTCCCTAACGTTTAGGGCCAGAATCGAAATCGTCCCTCTTCTAATTTTGGATATAAAATCGTCCTTAATGTTTTTTTTCGTATTAAAATCGTCCTTTTTATGTTTTTTAGACAAAAATACCCTCACCACTACCAACATAATTACTTCCTCCACCACCACCACCGCCAACACCAACACCACCGCCACAACCTCCACCACCAGCACCGCCAGCACCACCAGCACCACCACCAACGCCGCCGCCGTCCCCCTCCCCTCTCCCCCACCCCGCGTCACCCCCTCCCCGTCTTCCCTTCCCAGCACCCCCACCCCCACACCGCGTCACCCCCCCTCCCCGTCTTCCCTTCCCAGCACCCCCACCCCCACCCCGCGTCACCTCCTCCTCTCCGTCTCCCCCTTCCCCAAATCAACAAATCAGAAACAGAAAACAACAATAATATTCCACAAATCAACGAAACAGAAAGAAATCGAAGCAAGAAGCAGAGGTGGCGACTGAAGCACGAACGGCGGCGACAGGGTCTGACGGCAGCAACGCGAACAACAGCGAGCTGCTCCCTCCCCGGTGCCATCCCCCTCCCCCCTTCCCTTCCCCTCCCCTCCCTGGCGCCATCTCCCTCCCCCTCTCCCCCTGCACCTTCGTAACCCCCCCCCCCCACCCACGCATTTTCTTCCCCCCCTCCCCAAACACACGTTTTTTTTTTAATTTTATAACTTTTATTATTAAAATAGGAATAGTGGTAGTTTAGGAATTAAATTAAAAATTTAAATAAAAAGGACGATTTTAATACGAAAAAAAACATTAAGGACGATTTTATATCCAAAATCGTACTTACTCCTATTATTTATTCAGTTGTTCTAAAATAAATTGAAAAAAATAATATTTTTCATGTATTATATATAATATTTTAAATAAATTATATTTTGACAAATATTTGATAAAAAATTATATTATATAATAATATTTTTAAAAAAATAGTTAGTTAATAAGTATTGAATATAATAATCTAATTATTTATCAAGTAATATAAAATAAAATATAATTATTTTATATTTTTATGTTGGAGTTTAAAATATTATTTTAATATAATTATTTAATATTATAGAAAATTTTTTGCATAATAATTAATTTTAATGAATAAAAAATATTTATATTTTTTGTATTTATATATTTTATATTTTTAATTACATAAGCTTGATTAGTTTTTTTTTTTTTTTTACAAAGATAGTAAGTTATATTTCATTAATTATTGAAAAATGAAATACAAAGATGTCCAGAAGCAGAAAAGCATAATGAAAAGCGGGGATTTTCCAAAAACACTACACTGAAGGTATTCATCCAACGGTGCGTGGTCAAAAAACGAAGAAAAATCTTAAAGAAGAAAGAATGATAAATCAAATTGAATGCAACTAAGAGCTTGCCTCATGGAGATGACGACTGGGAGTTCTTTGAATTTCACGGAGCAACTTGACAGAGCTTGCTAGAATGGCAGACGGCATTGAAGTAGAACCTTCAAAAATCAACTGGTTGCGAGCTTTCCAGCAATTTCAGCAAATGATGGCAAGCAATTGAGGATTACGGTCAGCATTCTTCAACGGGTTAAGCATCTCTGTTAATGCAGTCCACCATGTCCAAAAGTCATTAGGACTCTGAGGGGGAAGACAGTCACGAAGATAACTCTGAGACCAAACATCTTTAATTCTAAAGCAATCGATCAAACAATGAGTGATTGTTTCGGTTGCTTCATGACAGCAGGGGCATATTGGTGATATAGATGGGATGCGGTGATGAATCTGAGCAAGCATCGGAAGCCGGCCATGGAGAGCTTTTCAGATAAATAGCTTAATTTTGTGAGGCAAGTTCAACTTTCAAAGATCAATTCACGACTTTTTCTGCTGCATATAATTAGGGCAAAGCTCCAGAGGCGGATGGTAAAATAAATACCCAATTCTATAACCTGAAGCTGTATCATATTGCTTGGATTTGTTCAAATCCCATTGCAATTTGTCCCTACTCTGCTGAATTTTAACTGACAAAATCCTGTTTGCAACGTCTTGGGGAAATAATTCTTAAATGAGATTCTGATTCCAATTCCTATCTTCAGTAATTAGATCTTTAACTCTTGGAACCAACTCAGAAATAGCCTGTCTATTTGGCATGTCAGAAATCATTAAAGGATACGGAGGAGGCAGCCAAGGATCTTCAAAGGTTTGGATATTCTATCCAATACCCACAGCCCAATTAAGACATTTTTCAACAATCTTTCGGCCTTCCAGTATGCTCCTCCATCCCCAAGAAGGTAAGACTCCAATTTCTGCCGTTATAGCATTACCATTGCTAAAGTATTTACCTCTTAGGATTTTGGATAATAAGGAAGTAGGCTGTGTTACGAGTCGCCAAAACTGTTTGCCTAAAAGCGCCAGATTTTGGATTCTGAGACCTTTAAATCCAATGCCTCCTTCTTTTCATGGGCGAGTCATAGTATCCCAACTAATCCAAGCCATCCGCCTTTCAGAACCTTTTTGTCCCCACCAGAACTGAGAAAGTAGAGAGTGAATTTTCGAAATTAAACCATCAGGCAACTTGAAGCAAGACAATATATAAATAGGAATAGCTTCTCCCACTGCATTAAGCAATACGTGTCTACCACCTGACGATAGAAGGTTGCGCTTCCACCCTTGGATTCTTTTCCGAACCTTTTCTTTGATCATACTAAAAGAAGCATTTTTCGATTTAGAGACTGTAGAAGGCAAACCAAGGTATTTATCCTGAGCCCCAATATAATTAATATTCATAGAGTTAGCCAGTAGTGTACGAGTAGTGGAGGGAGTGTTGTAGCTAAAGAATACAGCAGATTTATTAAGATTTACCCTCTGGCCACTGATGCTTTCATAAGAATTTAATAAATGCAGGATATTTGAACATGCTTCAGAATTAGCCTTACAGAATAAGATGGAATCATCAACAAAGAGGAGGTGGTTGACCTTGGGACATCGACTATGTATCTGAAGACCCTGAATTAGTCTGTTTTGTTCTGCCTTGGGTAGCAAGAAGGAGAGACCTTCTGCACAGAAAAGAAAAAGATAGGGAGATAGAGGATCTCCTTGTCGAATACCTCTATTTGGTTTGAAGAAACCATAAGTTTGTCCTTCCACAATAACAGAATAAGAAACAGTTGTCACTAATTCTCGAATCCACATGATCCACTGGGAGTCAAAACCAAACTTCTCCAATATAAACCAAAGAAAGTGCCATTCCACCCTATCATATGCCTTACTCATATCTAATTTTAGTGCCATTTTATTTTTGAGTCCCATTTTTTTGTTCTTCAAGTAATGCATACACTCATGAGCAATTAAGATATTATCAGAGATTAATCTGCCTTTAATAAAAGTACTCTGCGTTGGGCTAATTAGTCTATTCATCAGACCCTGAAGTCTATGTACAAATACTTTGGAGATAATCTTGTAAAAGACTGAAGATAGGCTTATTGGTCTTACCTGAGTCATATCTTTAGCATCAGAAATCTTGGGAATAAGATAGATTTGAGTGTGGTTAAAACCCTTCAAAATTCTGCCCTCTGAAAAGAAGCTCTTAACTGCTCGAAACACATCACCACTAAGTATGTTCCAAAAGCTTTGAAAAAATTTTGCTGTCATACCATCATCTCCTGGAGCACTTTGAGGATGAATGCTAAATGTTGCACGTTTCACTTCCTCCATAGTCACTAGTCTTTGAAGCCTACGATTCATGTGAGTTGTAACCTTAGGTTCAAAATCAGTAAACACAGGTTCAGGGTTCTCATGACAAGTGGAGGAAAAGATGTCCTTGAAATAAGATTCAGCCACAGAAGCAATATCAGCATTTGAAGTAGCCACTTCACTATCACTGCCAGTTAGTTTCTAAATTCTATTTCTTCGGGTTCGATTTCTAAATTTCTGATGGAAGAAAGCTGTATTCTGATCACCGAATTTGAGCCATTTGACTCTAGACTTATCTTTCTAATAAGATTTCTCGTTTTGCAATGCTTTTTCAAGTTTGTCCTCTATTTCTGAAATGATGTCGCCTCCATGAATTCCTGCTAAACGAAGTTCCTCTAATTCAAATTGTAGTAAATCAATCTCTACCTTCGAATTAGATATGTGTTCTTGCTGCCATCTGACAATCTTATGCCAACAACGCTTTATTTTTTGAGCTAGGATATACATGGCTGAGCCATCAATCTGTTCGTGCCAAACCTCTCTAACAATCTGCCTTATAAGTTTGATTAGTCTAGGTCTTACTAATATAAGTAAATATATAATGTGATAGGCATGTATTTAGAATTATATTATTTTTATTCTGTTTTTTTTTAAATTGAAAAAAATAAAAAATTAATATTTTCATGTATTATATATAATATTTTAAATAAATTATATTTTTAAAATATTTTGATAAAAAATTATATTATATAATAATATCTTTAACAAAATTAGTTAGTTAATAAATTTTAAATATAATAATTTAATTATTTGTCAAGTAATGTAAAATAAAATTTTAATTATTTTATATTTTTATGTTACAGTTTAAAATATTATTTAATATAATTTTTTAATATTATAAAAATTTCTTGTATAATAATTAATCTTGATTAATAAAAAATACTCATATATTTTGTATTTATATATTTTATATTTAATTATTTAAGAATAAAAGATTCTTTAGTCATTTAAAGTATTGTGCATTAAAATATTATCATTTAAAATATTTATTTATGTACTAGAATATTCTGTATTTATTAGAGTCAATGAATATTCTTCTTTTATATTAGCCTTTAATTTTCATCTAATAAAATCTAATAATTTATATAAATGTGACCCATCTAATAAGGGCTTGTTTGGGTGAACTTTTACGAAAAGATATTTTTTCGAGTTATCTTTTTTTAAAAGATCTTATAGAGAAGTAAAAGTAATTTTATGTTTAGATATCTCATGTAAAAAAGTCTTTTTATCTATCAATTATGTTTGGGTATAGCAATATAAAAGTACTTTTTTATTTATTTATTACATGAAAAACATCTTTTTTGTAAGGAAAAAAGATCGTTTAAAAAAAGATGTAAATTACAGCTTTTCAAAAAAGATCTTTTTTATTTTATTTCACTAGTGCTTTTATTTTTACTACTAGAAATTTACCAAACACGTTAAAAAATAAAAAAAGATCTTTTTCATTGAAAAAAGATCTTTTTTTAACAAAATAATGGTGCCCAAACATGCACTAAATATATAATTCACTAAAGGATCACTTTGAAAGCTGGACGAATTTATCCGCGAGGACGGTTGACAGAAAGAGGTGGTTCATTGGATTCTTTGTTGTTATCTGGACAATTTGGCTAGAAAGGAATGACAGGCTCTTCCGAGGTAATACTTCAAGGGTGGAGGACATTATCAGCAGGTCAATTACGTACTCTAAGAAATGGAGTGGTGGTGACCCCTTTGGTTGTTGATAGCTATGTCGAAGATGATTAGGGATTGTCTTATTGAATACTATTCTTATTTGTAGCTAGTTTCATTGCTCCACTCTTTTGTGTTGAGCTCCCTCTGACTCAAAAAAAATAAATATATAATTATTGTACTCATTTTAGACATATCAAAAAACCGCTAATAGCCTGCTACATATTTCTTAAATCTCGTTTCCTTAATACCTTCGCCATCCGTCTATAAAATTACAAACTTGAACTTAGAGTTGGCAACAATAATTTTAGGGCATTGATTTGAATGTTAAATATTTCTTGTTCATGAATCTTAAGCATCTACTATAACAACCCCTTTACTTTCACTCAGCGTGATGAATTACCTTCAACAATTAGCTCCTTTCAACATACACAGGAAGAAGATATGCTGGCTTCTTGGATGGGAATGATGGTATTCACCCATTTTGAATTTAATTATAACTTTGTTCAATAATTGTTTTTGAAGAATATTGTTATGGAACCGTATCAATCCTTGCATTAGTACGTATTTTTTATATTTCAATTTTACTTATACATGGTTGATGGTCCTTAAGGTTGCTCTTGATTAGTGCAATGTATACAAGAATTAAGATATATGAATGCATTAAAATATAACTATCTTTTCCTACAAATAAAACTGAGTTAAATTTTAAGAGGATCCTTTAAATTGGTTACATGTATTAAATAGTTTATGAGATTTTAATTGCATTCATTGGAAAAGTATATGGAACCAACTAATAATCAGCCAAGAATGGAACAACATAATTAATTATAATTAGTTTTATTAATTTATAATTTAATTTTTTTTTAAATTATTGTTGACCACATTCAAAACATGAGGGAAGATACGCTAATGATAGGAGAGAATCACGGAACAGATTCTTTGATCATTAATTAGTTGGTTCTATATAATTAATTATGTTTTATTAATGCGTAACACATGAAACATAGAAATCATATCCAAAACCATCCAATTTACAAGAAAAAGAAACATCCGTGTGCCTATCAGTAGCAACATCCGGTTAAAGCCACCGGTGCCTCTGATTTACCAATTGGTTGATTCTTGGCTTATATAGAGTTGGTTCCCTAGCATGGTTGGCATTCATTAGGTCTTTGAGAATAACAAATATGCACTACATTAGTCTTTTCGTTTTTTTTCCATCAAGTAGCTCATTACATCGTTAGAAATTAATATAATGCACTTTTCTTAATTTCACATAATTAATTAGTACAATTAAAATTTTATAAACTATTTTAGTACACACAACTAATAGAAAAATTACTTTAAGACTTCACTCAGCAAAATACGATTAAAATATATCATCACAAATCACAATATCTGTATAAAAATGCTAGTTATCTCTACTTTTTGTGCATTTGGCTTAGTATCTTGATTCATCCTCCAAATGCTTAAACTGCTTATGATATCTATATCAATAATGTGCTAATCAATTTGAATTATTGTCAAACATACACTTTCAACTAATATTTTATCCAAAAATCACACATTGGTCTTTCCTGGTATGTATCACGGTTTAAATACCATTCTTTGGTCACTTAATTTTATATACTTATTCTTGTTTTTATCTTTGGTACTTTTGTTACTAAGCTTTGAAATACCAGAAAATTTATGTTGATTTTAATCTAATAATTCTTTCACTCTCCGTTTTATAAGGAGTTACCAATTCAAGTTGTGCATGGCATCATGATTTTATCCCTTAAATGCATATTCAACCAAAATAGGAGCAATTATTTGTCCAAAATTTCCTTCTCCAGTGTAACTGTTGGTATTCGTAATTTTTGAAGTAATACTCGTTTGATTCCTAAAATTAGTTGGATAAGCGATTTTTAAACTAAGTTTCTTATATTTAGAAACACGACTATGATCCGAATCAAACTTTTTCTAATATCCGTTACTATAAAGTTGATGTGTACAGAAAGATGGAGTCTCATATAAAGAAAGGAAAGAGGAGTCTCATATTCAATTTTCTTTTATAAATTACATAGAAATGTTAGTTTAGCCTCCTAAAATATTCAGTTCAGTCTTTTCAATATTACAAAATTATTTTTTCCCTAAAATTTAGTCTCCGTATGTACAGTTGAATTTCATTTTCAACTATGTGATATAATACTTTTTAATTGTGTACAATATAATATTCAAAATTGGTTATCTTTGTCATATAAATTAATTTTGGAATACTATATTAACTGCAACTAAAAGATGTTCATAGTGACATTCAATTGTAGCTATGCAGTTGATTATGACTTATGAGATAGGAGTTCGTCTCATATAATAATGGGAATCACATTTCTAAAAGTGATGAAGATTGAAGAGATGTAATATTGATCATTTTAAAAAAATATAAAGGGTTAAATTAACCCACTACCCTGCCATTTCTTTTTTTCAAATGGTAAGAACCCTTCTTTTGTTACATTAATATAAATTTTTAAGACCTTGAAATATTGGCATGCAATGAAAGTCAGAGTAAAAAATATATAAAATAGGGAAAAGTATAAATTTTTTGTCTTTGAAATTTATTAAAAATTTTAAAAATACCTTTAGATTTTATTTTGTTTCAATTTTTTTATCTAAAAGTTTTCGATTTACATCAAATTTATCCCTAACGACTAATTTTTCAAAAAATATACTTTATCCTATAAAATAAAAACACACACCTAAAGAAACATAACATTTCTCCTTCAATATTCATGGTGTAACTTCTTGAGACGATAAGAAATTGAAATATCAGTTGATTATATTCATCTATATTGTTTTGTCCTTTCTCTTCTTCATGCACATATCTACCAATAAGTAGTTACATAACCAAATTAAAATTCATCCTTTATTGTTGTGAAGTTTCTTTTTCTCTCATATAACTCAAAACTAAACCATTTTTTTTCAGTGATTCTATTCATTTTCATCACTAAAATTACTAAAGCCTCCCTAGACAATGAAGTAGCAGAGCATGCAAAGAAGAACAACAATTTGGTATTGGCCCTTGAAATGCTACCTTCTATAGCATTCAATTGCAAAGAGCTATTCCTTCCAAAACCTGTCAGGGTTAGAGAGGTTCTTGAAAGAAAAATGATAGTTTGTGTGTAAATTATGCTTAGTTTTGATTCATTCTGGTTAGAACTTGAATCAGCTCTGGTATATATTATAACTTTCCATAGAATTATAGAAATGACATTTTTGTTTAGAACAATTTTTCTCACTAGAGTTTGGTTTAAGAGTAAAAGAAAGAAGAAAATAATGCAACTCTTTCCAAGACTTTGAAGTTCATATCTTTTCAAGATCAACAATGCATTAGTAGTTCTTGGAAACTCCAATGGTCTTGCCTTGGTTATTGATAGATATTCTATTCATAATCACAATGCACAACCAAATCTCCTACTGAAGTCTGCAGCAGTGCTTGATGATTGAGGCTTTACATGCCTACCAGGTCTCTGGTTCTCGACACTTGAGAACCACCGATCTGCTTCTGCAATGCCTTCAACACCGCCATTATTTCAGTAAATTTGGATCTCTGCAGTACTTAAGACTATCATCCAGTCACAAACACACCCCCCCCCCCCAAAAAAAAACCAAAACACACAAAAAATGCAGTAATAAATTTTATAACATTAAGAATCTAAGATTCATTCTATAATCATATATCCACAATAATTAAAAAAAAGGCATGATTATACCCTTCGAAAGATCAAATGTATATCTCCTGCAATTATTTGTGAAAAGGGAAATTTTAAAGAAATTAAATCCATAAATTGATTTGTGCAGTATATACCACACAATAAATAGTACATGAACAACCTAATTTCATTATGATGCTAAGATTGATTCCTCGAAGTTTATAGCAGCATTAACCATATTCTATCTTGTTTGAGATCAATTCATTTTATGTTTATTAGTCTAATCTGAAGAGTGGTTTTTGTGAAAGTAGCTATTATTCACTTCCATCTAAAACTGAATTTGAAGCTTATAACTGAATGGTGGGTTCAACTAGAAACCAAATAAGCTGACAAAATATTAAATCAAGTCGCAATTATGTATAAAGGAAAATTCATACTAGAGATCTTCAATATTATCTGTGCCTTGCTTCAACTTAACATGCTTGAGTGCACCTAGCAATCAGTAAGCATGGAACAAAGATGATGTCCATGACAAGAATCCAAATACTCAACCACCAATACAAGGTCAATATCAGTTTTATAGAATAAGTTAATCAGCACTTAAGTAGTGAGGCTATATAATAGTTCAACTTTTGATCGCAAAAGAAATTGTATTAGCATTCAAAAATATTCTACAAGAACAAATGCAATTTCAATCTGTACAACATTGTTTCACTTTTAATTCTTTATTCTAACCCCACTCATCACAGTGCAGAGAAGATTTAGAAAATACCAAAGAAATAGGTGTAGAAATAGTTGTATTTGGCACTAGAATCACCAAATCTTTCATGACAGGTGTAGCTGATAACAGACAACAAAACTCCAAACCATGTTTTAATAATAAAAGCTTTTCAACATGATTTTAAACAAGAACAATGTAATAATCCCTATATAGGATTTTTCAATAAGAAATAATGAAATAATTCAATTAAGCATTAACTGAGAATAACATTAGTTCCAAAAATGAACAAGGGTTTTAAGATAACATTAATTACAACTGTACATTAATTATGGAAATGAACATAATGTACATATTTTCAATTGATTTCTAAGAATTAAAGCCGAGTACCATTAATTATGAAAATGAACAAAGGTTTTAAGATAATTCATATTTGAACCAAACTAGCCAAATTCCTTCTTGCACAGCCTTTTTTATTTGAAACATCAAGTGTAATCACAGACTTGGTATACAGGTTTCTTCACCTATGATCAGATTTTAAAAAA
Organism: Arachis hypogaea; assembly: GCF_003086295.3. Taxonomy (NCBI): domain Eukaryota; kingdom Viridiplantae; phylum Streptophyta; class Magnoliopsida; order Fabales; family Fabaceae; genus Arachis; species Arachis hypogaea. Next base: position 141,560,694 of record NC_092050.1, on the reverse strand, counting down.
TAACAAAAATGTTGAAATTGTCAACAAAAAAAGTGGGGTCATGCATTTAGTAGATGTATTTGTTTCAAAGATGGCAGTGAAAATCATACATCTATGTCATAATCTTGCCACTGCATACCTTCTAGAAGAATTCTAAGAAGATTCAGTCAAATAAAACACAGTTGCTCATCAGACCAATCATGAGCTCTTAATTACTATCAAGAAATCGTAAGCATTAAGCCACCAGTTACAACTAGGAATATCCGCCGAAACAGGATGCATGATAGCCTTGGTAACAAAGACTAAAAAATCAGCCAACAACACAAGTTCAAAATTAATTCAATAACAGTGAGATAACCAAAATCAAGGTGATAGTGAGTTCATGGCATTTCCCAAATCCTCCAACCCAATAGATATAAAATTTACCAAGTTCTGTACAAATTTTGACAACAGAAAATTTATTAATTTGAGTTGATTTATTCCTCCTTGGTGTCTTTTCAATAAGCCTCTAGCAATCATTTCATGAAGATGTTTCAGCGCTTGATCATTTTCACCTTTTTCCAACAGAGCACGAATAGTTATTTCGTAAGTTACGGCATCCGGAGAGCAACCATTGTCTTCCATTTCCAACTTTAAGGCCAATGCTTCATCAAGTAGGCTCTCTTTGCAGAGCCCCTTTATCATAACATTGTATATCCTTGTGTTTAGGTGATAGCCTTCAATGGAAAGATCTTGAAAAATCTCTTTTGCATTTTTAAGCCATCCACTTTTGCACAGGCCATCTATAAGTATGGTGTATGTATATATATTCGGATTAATGCCACTCTCTTTCATTTGATTGAATAACATAAGTGCCTTGTCATGTTGTTTGATATTGAACAAAGCATCCATCAAAGAATTGTAAGTGACTATATTAGCGGGTTGACCTCGATCATGCATCTTTTCAAGAAGCTCCAAGGCACGAAGGATTCTCCTTGATTTTCCCAAGCCATCAATTAGAGTATTGTAAGTTACCGTGTCAGGAACCAAGTTCTCACGATGCATCTCTTCGAAGAGATTCAAGGCCTCATCGATCATTTTACTTTTGCAAAAGCCATCAATCATGATATTGTAAGTCCGAACATTAGGAAACACTATTCTCGGCCATTGTGTTGAATGTATATTTTGCCTTATTTACCTGATTAACCAAACAATATCCGTCCATTAAGCTGTTATAAGTAACCACATCTGGTTTCACACCATGTTTTGTCATCACAGCCAACACATTCTTAGCATCTTTGATCTTTCCTTCCTTGCATAGCCCATCGATCAAAATACTATAGGTACGAACATCTGGAGTAATGTTTCTAGGTACCATATCACTTAACAAATCAATGGCTTCCTTATATTGACCCACAAGACACAATCCAAAAATGAGAGAACTGTATGTGATAACATCGGGAGAAATTCCCTTAGCAAGCATTTCAGAATATAAATGAAAAGCCTGACTTACAAGTGTATCCTTGCAGAGGCTATCAATAATTGCGCTGTACATGAGGACATCAGGAGCAATGCCATACCGTGGGATCTTTCTCAACACTTGAATAGCAGCTGACGTGTGTCCGGTCTTACAGAGCCCATTGATCAACGTCCCATAAGTGACTTGATTAAACTGAAATCCATGAGCCAGCACTCTGTCATGGAAGCGTACTGCTTTTTCAACACTACCACAGAGATAGAGACCTTTCAGGATTGTTGTCAATGTTACCGTATCAGGTTGATAATCCATTCTGAAAATCTTGGCCAATACAGAAAAAGCAAGCGTCATACGACCCATGCCGCAACAACAATTAATTACAATGCTCAAAGTAAATAAGTCGGGAGCGATTCCTCTGGCTTGCAATTGCTGAAATAGGGAAATGGCGGTGGGAAAATGGTTGGTCTTGGCAAGAGATCCCAAAATCTTGGTGAATTGGATGATGGACGGAGGGCGACGCATAGAGAGCATGCGAGTGATTTAGTCTAAAATTTTAATATTTAAGTAAAAAGGACAATTTTAAACTTCTAGTTTTTAAACCTTAGGAACAATTTTATATACCAAAAAAAATTGAGGACGAAAAAATTTTTTCGGCCTATACCTTAGAGATAGAAATCTTACTTAACCCTAAATTATATATCTTAAATTGATTTTATTTTATTTTATTTTATTTTCAAGGTTTTTTTACTTAAATTTTGGATATTTTTATTATTTTTAATTTTAAATATTTTTTAGTAGCATTTTCTTTCCCTACATTTTCTAAACCAAATAACAAAAAATTTAATTTTTCATCTATTTTTTCTCTACATTTTTTTTTTCTCATATTTCTCAAAAACAATGTGTTATTAGCATTTGCTATCTTAAAACTAACGAGTCTAATGTTTGCTAGATGAGGAATTTTCTATTCTTTTGCAAATAATCATTAATTCTATTCTATGAAAAATCATTTTATAAATTTTATTTCTTACATTTTTTCTATTTTTTATAATTTAAATTTCGTATCGAAACAAACGGGTAAATTAGAAATACACTCCTTTTTTTTTGAATTGTACTATTTAAAAATCTCACATAACTTTTTGGTTAATGTGCAAAATGTATTGAACTCCTAGCTAAAGTCTTTTGTTTTCATGTTTTACTTTTGACAGTAAAATGTACTATTTTAAGATAGAAATATAGACCTACCTTTTAACGACCTTTTTTATATGAAAATAAAAGTAGTGATATACTCTAATATTGTAATTTTTATTTTTTTTAAATTGTAAAAATATACAAATCGGAGAGTCTAATTTGTAACTTTTGTATTTCAAATTTTTTTAATTTTTTAACACAAATCGAACAGTCCAATTTCTGTACCTCTACAAATCGGACGGTCCGATTTTTATACCTCTAACAGTTGGAACGGTCTGATTTTTATTTCTCTAATTAAATGGTTCCACATCTAAGAATAATACTTCAACAATCCACATTTTAAGAAAAAAAATCACCATTATCACTCCAATATCAAAAACAAAAAGTGACCTCGAGCTTCTCATTTTAGTAACCTTACCTTATTGTTGTCTATAACATGAACCTCTTTAACTACTATAGTACTTGCTCAATTGCTAGTTTTGTTGCTTTGCTATTATAATTGTAGCCTGGGCTTTATCTTGCTCTCCCTGCATTTCTTCTAAACTGTTTTGTAATTTTGCAATCTCTTGTCCTTTAGCTTGTTCAAGGTCAATTAATATATTGAGAATGGTATAATATTCAACCATGGTTATTAATAAATTTTTATGATGTATTTCTCTTAACTAGACTAATTATTATGTGAGTTCTTTGGGGTATTATGATACGATCATACGAAAAAAAAGATAGATTATTTGCCGGATTATCAAAGTAAGAATTTACTGGTTTTATTTACAAAATTCATTGTTGTTTTATGATTTGTTTGTATTTTTCTATTTTCACTAGCATTAGTTTAATTAGCCATCAATATAGCCACTGCATTCTCTTTACTCATAAAACTTTTTGAGTTGTGCATTCTTTTAGCCTCATTGTCCTGTTATCATTTTTAGTCCTTCTTAGCTAGTAGATATCACAGTCTTGTGATTGAAAAACAAGGAAAATTTTCCTCGTGGTCTTATAATACCACCTTGCCACAAGAAATATAAACATTTGCAGGTAACATTCTTATTCTTTTTGTGAGAATTTATTTTGATCAAATCAGGAAAAAGATTTATTATCCTTTTGCTTAAATTCAGAAAACATTCAAGAGTGCACATATTAAAATAACTCAGAATTAAGAACGTGATATTTGAAAAGATGAATGTACAAATAAAGAATGTTCACTATGGTGTTGAAGGGATTATTTTGATTGTTCATGCTTTTATTAAAGGTGGATACTCTAATGAAGATTTTAAATTATCTTCATGTAATGATGCTTCTGTTTAGCTATTGGATAGTGGATTGTAAGATTTGATTTTAGTATGTTATACAATTGTTATCTTTATTTAAAGTATGGCTAAAGAAATAAGTCAAAATTTAATCAAATATTTTCATGAGATATTTTTTATATCTTTATTGGAATAGGTGCCTTTATTAAATGGCAATTCTATACCAAAGTTTGAGTTTTTCAAAATTACAGGGGTATAATTTCATCCAGAGAGCATTATATAACAGCTGAAGAAGAGAAAAGTGTTTAAATAGTTATCAAACTCATTGAGAAAAAGGAAAAACAATTCGTGAAGATGTTAGTACCGAATGCTTAATGCATTTTAACAATTTGTGTTTGAGGGCCAACATCCATGAAAGGAAAAACATTTTTAGCAATACCAATAAACAACAGTTTATTCTGATGACCAAATTATTTGTCTTTATGACCAAACTATTATAAACTCAGTAGTTTAAAATTCTACCTTAGACATGAAAAATATTTTGTGACCAAATTATTCGTCTTTATGCTGATGACCGTAGCGAAAAGATTAATAACTACGTTTCACCCTAAAAAAGCTCAGAAAAATAGTATTAGTAATTGTGTCACTTTCAAAAAATAAAAAAGAATAGTATTTATGATTTTATTAGGTCAATGGCTCAATCGTAACTTACTAATTTCGCCTAATAAGCCATCGAGATGAGTGAAAAAGCATTACAAGAACCAATCAAAGCCGTTGCAGAGACATTACAGAAACACAATACACCTAACAACAACAAATTAAGGCAATGCGTCGACTATGATTATATGTCAATTCCAGCAGCAGCATGTGATGTTTAACACTCTTTCAATCTTTGATATCCACCAATGCATTCACATAAACTCCTCATCATTCCCTCACCTAAATGCACTTAAAATTGTCATTCAGCAACTATCATCATATTTATTAATCAATCTTTAAGTACAAAAATAAATGCCTCTGATGGATAAATTAACAATCTCAGCAATAAAGGGTACAAAGATATAAATGGAACGAAACTAAAAGTGCAAAGCTTGATCTTACACAAACAGCTGCACAACACAAGTTAAAAAGAAAGAGATACAAACAACATTTTATGATGCTAACAAGAAGAATCTCACCTACTTTTATCCTTACAATAGGCCTCTAGATATCATTTCACGAAGAAGTTTCTCCGCGTTATCATTTTCACCTTTTTCAAACAGAGCACGAATGATTATTTCATAAGTCATAGCATTTGGTAAGCAACCATTGTCTTCCATTTTTGACAAGAAAGCCAATGCTTCAGGAAGTAGGCCCTGTTTGCAAAGCCCCTTTATCATAATAGTGTATGTCCTCACGTCTGGACGATAGCCTTTAATGGAAAGATCTTGAAAAATCTCTTTTGCATTTTTAAGTCTTCCACTTTTGCACAGGCCATCTATAAGTATGTTGTATGTATACATATCTGGTTCAATGCCACACTCTTTCATTTGATTGAATAACATAAGTGCCTTGTCATGTTGTTTGATATTGAACAAAGCATCCAGCAAAGAACTGTAAGTGACTATATCAGCAGGTTGACCCCGATCATGCATCTTTTCAAGAAGCTCCAAAGCACAAAGTATTCTCCTTGATTTTCCTAAGCCATCAACTAGAGTATTGTAAGTTACCGTGTTAGGAACCAAGTTCTTGCAACGCATTTCTTCAAAGAGATTCAAGGCTTCATCGACCCTTTTACTTTTGCACAAGCCATTAATCATGATACTGTAACTTTGAACATTGGGTGACACTCTACTTTGGGCCATTGTGTTGAATATATATTTTGCCTTATTTACCTGATTAACCAAACAATATCCATCCATTAAGCTGTTATAAGTAACCACATCTGGTTTCACACCATGTTTTGCCATTACAGCCAATACACTCTTAGCATCTTTGATCTTTCCTTCCTTGCATAGCCCATCGATCAAAATACTATAGGTATGAACATTTGGAGTAATGTTTCTAAGCATCATATCACTTAACAAATCAATGGCTTCCTTATATTGACCCTCAAGACACAATCCAAAAATGAGAGAACTGTATGTGATAACATCGGGAGAAATTCCCTTAGCAAGCATTTCAGAGAATAAATGAAAAGCCTGACTTACAAGTGTATCCTTGCAGAGGCTATCAATAATTGCGCTGTACATGAAGACATTAGGAGCAACGCCATACCATGGGATCTTTCTCAACACTTGAATAGCAGCTGACGTGTGTCCGGTCTTACAGAGCCCATTGATCAAGGTCCCATAAGTGACTTGATTAAAGTGAAATCCATGAGCCAGCACTCTGTCATGAAACCGCACTGCTTTTTCAACACTACCACAGAGAAAGAGGCCTTTAACGAGTGTATTCAATGTTACCGTATCAGGTTGATAATCTATTCTGAAAATCTTGGCCAATACAGAGAAAGCAAGCGTCATACGACCCATGCCGCAACAACAATTAATTACGATGCTCAAAGTAAATAAGTCGGGAGCGATTCCTTTGGCTTGCAATTGCTGAAAAAGGGAAATGGCGGTGGAGAAATGGTTGGTCTTGGCAAGAGATCCCAAAATCTTGGTGAATTGAATGATGGATGGAGGGCGACGCATAGAGAGCATGCGAGTGAAGGAATCAACAGCTTCATCACGTGATTGGGGCTGAGAGTGAGAGTGAGAGTGAGAGTGTAGGGATGAAGTTGAAGGGAAGCAAAGACGGAAAACTGAATAGGAAACACAATAAGGGGAGGGATTTGGGATTTGAAGAGCATACCTTAACATGATTCGTGAGAATGAGAAGAATGACAACATTCTTGCAACCACCAAAAGAGCGAGGGTAGAATCAAGCTTGTTCGAGGTTATTTACTTATTTGTTTAATTGTTTCTACTTTTGTTATCTTATTTAACATAATAAGGTGGCTTCCAACTTTCAAAGGAGATATGAAAGAAGGCTCTGCTGGTTTCCTCCCAGAAAGAAGATATGAAAGAACGAAGCACTAAAAAAGTCAAGACGCGTGAAGAAGTTGACTTGAATCAATCTAGTGACTGCATGGATATCGTTGTGCATGCCGATGTCGAGAATGAACCAAAGGCCACTTACAAGGATTCTCTTCTTAAATCGCCAAGCATGGTTCTTGAAGAGGAAAGCATGAATATGGATGACATTGATGAAGAGTCTTCAGATCCGGAAGATCGTTGGTATAAGGATACCGATAAGGACGATCTTGAAGACAGGCCTTTTGATCCATGCCCCACCATTCCGGTATCGAAGGAAGAGTTCGAGGACTGGTGTAAACCATGGCGGAATGCTCTTATCATAAAAGTCTTAGGCAAGCGTGTGGGATTGGCATTCCTAGAGCAAGGTCTCCAAAGAGATTGGGTAAAGAAAGGTACGATACATGTTATCGATATGGATCGTGACTATTTTCTTGTTCATTTTTCAGATGAGGAAGACTACTCACACGCGCTTTTGGAGGGACCTTGGATGATTGCCGGACACTATCTCATTGTGCAACGCTGGAGACCTTTCTTCTTGAAGTCAGAGCACCATGTTAGGAAGATTGCGGTTTGGGTTCGTATTCCAAATCTGCCAATTGAACTTTATAACCACCGTTTTTTATGGCGAGTAGGATCGGCTATTGGCCATATGCTTAAAATTGATCGTAATACTTCCATTCACTCAAGAGGAAGATTTGTTCGGATATGTGTGAAAATCGATCTTGCTAAGAAACTTGTTCCACGTATATCGGTACTTGGTAGTGAATTGAATATTGAATATGAAGGACTTTACCAAATTTGCTTTTCGTGTGGTCGATATGGGCATAGAATGGACCAGTGTAGTGAAACAGTGGTGGAATCCGCTGAGCACCATGGATCGGAGTGCAACGGGGATCAACAAGGAACCAATAAGAAAAGTGGAGATACTAGTGACCAAATAAGCAAGTCGGTGGAATCCGGAAGGCAACATGAAGATCGGGCAATGTTGGTGCGGAGGCAAATCAGGAAGAAAAAAACACCAATCACGTACGGAAAGGGAGGAACGGTCCATTCAAATGTTAAAGGCGGAATATCTGGCGGTGATGATATTATTGTGGATCATGTGAATCATGAGGAGGGGAGTGGCTCTCGCTATAATATCCTCTATGAAGAGGAACCAGGTGGCACAAACATGCATGACATGCAAGAAGAGATGGATAAGCAAGCTCCTTCATCACAAGATGGGCTCTATGTAGCTAAGGCCCAAAATTCTTTTGGAAAATCCCAACCCATATATAAGAAAGTTCTCAAACAGGGAGCTAGCAAAAATCCACAAGGAATTAGAAAACAAAATCATGTGGCAACTGGGCCTAGGCCCACTGAAAAAGGAAACACACTGAAGTCCAAATCCATGGATCAAGACTCACCTAAATCAAAAGAACCAAAGAAGGGAAACGTTGTTGAATCTCATAAAGAGAAGCTTCCCGAAACGGTGACTCGTGCAGAGAAGAAACAAGAGATGGCAGCCATGGAGATGGTGATGCTAGAACACATGAGGCATCTTCAGGGTGAACAGAGAGAGGCTTTTGAGATATCTAGAAGGAACCCATCATTGCTTGAAGCACATGTGGTAAAAAATAATTTTCTTACTCAAACCCAAAACTCCACCCCTATATTGAAGCCACCTGACCCAGGGACCGGGGTGGCGTCATCTTCAAACATGGCAGTGAGTGCCAGTGCTGATAAGAAATCTATTTTGACTAAAGATGGGAATTCTTCCTTGGGTAATGCTATGCGGGTGCAGGGGATATCTCCCCAGTTGTGAGTTTGGTCCTCTGTGACCCCTCTTTAATTTTTGTTTTTTAATGAATATTATCTGTTGGAATTGTCGGGGAGCAGGGAGTAAGTCGTTCCACTCTCTTATTCGAGATATGTGTAAAGAATACTTTGCTAGTTTCATTATTTTGCTCGAAACTCATGTGAGCGGTGTTAAAGGAAAGATCATCAGGGATAAGATTGGATTGAATGGGTCCTTTATTGTGGAAGCTACTGGTCATTCTGGGGGCATATGGTGTCTTTGGGATGATAGTATTTGGAATGTTTGTGTTTTGGAACATAATAATCAATTAGTTCATCTTAAAGTCTCTTGCAACAACTCTGATTTTTGGTTGCTTTCAGCTTGTTATGGGAGCCCGCAACGGGTTAATAGGAGAGCGTTGTGGAGCAAAATTCGATCCTTAGCCGATAACATTAATTTCCCTTGGTGCCTCTTGGGGGACTTCAATGCCTTACTCCATGATCACGAAAGGCAAGGAGGATCTAATAGAGCGAATTCGGGTGCTTGCAGTGATTTTCAAGAATGTGTGTCTGATTGTGGCCTTATTGACTTAGGCTTCATTGGCTGGCCTTTCACTTGGAAGAGAGGAAATCTCGTGGAAAGATTGGATAGAGGTCTGAGTAATCTTAATTGGCAACTTACCTTTCCTGAGGCGCATGTCAAACACCTTCCTCTTCTCAAGTCGGATCACTCCCCTTTATGTCTCAACCTTGCTGTGAGTCCGGATCTGAATAGAGGGAGAAGGCCTTTCAGGTTTCTTACAGCTTGGCTTTTGCATCCTGATTTCAATAATCTGATTCATCAATCTTGGCGTATGGAGAGTTCTTGGTCAGAAGGCCTGGCAAATTTCAAGAACTCCCTGAAGAACTGGAACTATAATGTTTTTGGTGACATTTGGAAACGAAAAAGCAGAATTCTTCGGAGACTTCAGGGAATCACAAATAGCTTAAGACAGGGCAGCAACTCTTTCCTTGAGGATCTTCAAGTGCAGCTTTGGAAGGAATACGAGGAAGTGTTGACACAAGAAGAAATTCTTTGGTACCAGAAATCAAGATGCAAATGGATCGAGTTTGGTGATAGGAATACCAGGTACTTTCATGGTTCAACTATGGTGAGGAGACGGAAAAACAAAATCCACTCTTTGCAGGACTCTAGAGGTAATCTAGTTACTGATAAAAATGCACTCGAAAGTATGGCTCTCTCTTTCTACTCAGACCTCTACACAGACTCTCTACCTGTTGTTCCCTTTGTTCTTAATAATGCTTTTCCCTGTTTAAGTATGGCTGACTGCAACATAATAGGGGGAAGTATCTCTGTTCAGGAGATAAAAGAGGCCGTTTTTGCTATGGGGAGCTTCAAAGCTCCTGGAAGAGATGGATTACAAGCAGTTTTCTATCAGAATCAGTGGGATAGAGTTGGGACTGATCTTTGCAACCTTATTCAATGCATCTATGCAGAACCTCAGAGAATTCATGAGATTAACGAGACTCTTATCACCCTTATTCCTAAAGTGGAACCTATCACAAGCCTCAAGCAGATGAGACCGATAAGTCTGTGTAACGTCTCATATAAAGTTGTTACTAAAGTCTTAGCGAACCGTATTAGAAACCTTATGGAAAAGTTGGTGAAGCCTACACAATGCAGTTTTGTTCCTGGTAGGCATAGCTCGGATAATATTATTATTGCTCAGGAAGTCATACATTCCATGAGAACTAAGAAAGGACCGAGAGGTTGGATGGCTATTAAAATTGATTTAGAAAAGGCATATGATAGAGTGAAGTGGAGTTTTGTGCAAGAGACTCTTGAAGATATTGGGTTTCCTGATCAGGTTACCAACCTTATCATGGCATGCATTTCTACGGCTAGGATGCGAGTCCTGTGGAACGGGGAGGAGTTGGATGAATTTAAGCCGTCCAGAGGCATCCGTCAAGGAGACCCAATCTCACCGTACATTTTCGTTCTGTGCATTGAGCGTCTCTCATAGCTTATCAGTGCTGCAGTTGACCATGGCTTCTGGAAACCTATCAAACTGAATAGAAATGGTCCTAGTCTTTCTCATTTGTGCTTCGCGGACGATCTTATTCTTTTTGCTGAAGCCAGTCTCCAACAAGTTGACATCATCAAGAGATGTCTCAAGGCGTTCTGTGACAGTTCTGGGCAAAAAGTTAATAATGAGAAGACTCGGGTCTATTTTTCCAAAAATGTGGGTAATCAAGTCAGAACTGAGATCAGTGAAACCCTCCAGTTTGCAAGGACGGATAACCTTGGAAAGTACCTAGGAGTTCCTCTTTTGCATTCCAAAGTATCTAAGCACACTTATGACGATATTATCAACAAGCTTAACTCCAGACTCAACTCTTGGAAAGCCTCTTCCTTGTCGCTAGCTGGGAGAACAACTCTGGTGAAATCTGTCCTTTCTTCTATTCCTCTTTATACTATGCAAACTGCACTATTACCTTTGTCTACTTGTAATGCCATTGACCGTAAATGCAGGAGCTTTCTTTGGGGTGATACAGAACAATCAAAGAAAGTCCATCTCATAGCCTGGCACAGAATCTGCCTTCCCAAAAAAGCGGGTGGACTTGGCATTAGGCATGCAAATTTGATGAACCATGCATTCCTGATGAAAGCTGGATAGGGCCTGGTGGAGAAGAGAAACTCCTTATGGGCTAGAGTGCTTCGTTCTAAGTATAAAGCCGGGAATGATATTATTCCTATCGTGGATAGAAAAACCTAAGAGCTCTAACATTTGGAAAGGAGTTTGTAAGGCATGGCCTGATATCTCGCAGAACCATATTTGGAGGATAGGGGATGGCACTGAGATTAGTTTTTGGAAGCATAATTGGGTCCCTAACTTGGGCAAGCTGGAACAATATGTTACACAGGTAAATAATTCTCCTTTAGATACATCTAGCTCTCTTATGGATTTCCTTGATGTTTCAGGAAACTGGGATGTGAACAAGCTAAATGGTTGGCTTCCAGAGGATGTTGTAAAGAAGATTGTGGCCATCTCCCCGCCTTCCCCTTGGAAATTGCCGGACCAAGTTGCATGGAACCTGTCATCGGATGGTTCTTTCAACCTCAAACTGTCATACCAAGCCCTTTGTACTAATCAGCCTCCTCTCAATGACATATTTGATCTTGTTTGGCGTTGGAGAGGACCCGAACGTATCAAGTATTTCCTGTGGTTAGTTGCTAATAATGCAATCCTAACGAATGCAGAGAGACAACGTCGTCACTTATCAAACTCCCCCCTCTATCCAAGATGTAGCAATCACAGTGAGACTACACTTCATGTACTAAGAGATTGTGCTTTTGCGTCTAGCATCTGGGATGCCCTTTTACCCCCAATGTGGAAACAAGGTTTCTTTAATTCAAGCCTGCATGATTGGATTAAAGCAAACCTCTCCGCACACAGCAACTGGCAATGCATTTTTGGTGTTGCTACCTCCTCAATCTGGTTCTTCCGCAACAAGCTAATGTTCGAAGGTAAAGACAGCCCTGCACCTTCAGTCCTAGCTCAAATTCGAACCCGAAGTGATGAATTCAGCCGGTTCACAAGGAATATGACTCATTTAATCACCTATAGTGCTAAGCATGATCGTCCAATATGCTGGACTCCCCCTAGCGAAGGTGTTGTGAAACTGAATGTTGATGGCTCTCTTTTTGCGCATAGAAATAATGCAGCGTGTGGTGGAATTGTTAGGAACCATCTTGGAGGCTTCGTGAAAGGCTTCTCTTGTAACCTTGGAAGTTGCTCAATTATGCATGCAGAGCTTTGGGGTATAATCCATGGTCTTAAAATTGCCTCTACTCTTACTCAATCTAGTGTTATCGTGGAATCTGATTCGACTGCTGCTCTGAAATTTATCTCTCATGGATGTCCTGCGGGCCACCCGTGCTCTCCCCTTGTTGAAGAAATTAAGCTCCATGCCAATCGAATCCCTCAAGTGTATTGGAGTCATGTTCCCAGGGAAGCAAACTTTGCTGCTGATCATTTAGCAAAGAAAGGACAACACCTCCCTTTTGGATTGCATACTTTTGATTCGGCCCCTGCTGAGATTACACATACTCTTATCACTGATATAGCTGTTGTTCCCCTCTTTAGAGGACTAGTCTAATTGGTTTTCTTTGTTCTGTTTGGGGTCTTTGAACCCCCCTCTATCACCAAAAAAAAAAAATCTTATTTAGGCCACGGATTTTAGTAATTTCAAATTGAACCCTCTGTTTTCATTTTTTGTAATTCTACATTTACCCCTACGATTTTTAGTTTCCAAATTTCCCCTCTCCACCCTTAAACATAATTTGTGATTCTGCTAGGGTTCTTGACGTTTTCGGCGGTCTGTCTTCTTCCGCCGTCGCTGTTTGTGCAATGTGTGTCGCTGTCGTCGCCCTGTTTCTCTTCCTCGCCATCAACTCTGACTTCATTCCTTCTTCCTCCGCCTCTGCCTCTACCTCTGCCACCTACTCCAAGGGCATTAAAGTTCCATTCTTTTCGCTTTTTCTATGAAAACTACATGGAGTTTTGATGAAGTTTTTGTAGTTAGAAATTACGTCTTGTTTTTGAGGATGTGGATAGGTAGTTGATCGATTGATTTCATGGTGGCTATAACTAAATGATGATGATAAGTATATAAATTCATTTTGTGTTTGAGGAACAATAGATTCTTTGTTTGGTACATATTTGTATGTATGTAAGTATAGTAGGCAGATACTGAATTTGATATTGTTCATGTTGGATTGGAATTTATATTCTTCTGCAAATAATCATCAATTCTATTCCATAGGGGACCGTTTTATAATTTTCATTCCCCACATTTGCTTCTACTTTTTGTAATTTAAATTTCGAGTGACAAATGGCATAACATTCTTCTTGGAAACAAAGTTAAAAGTATGTTCCTTTCTTTAAATTATACTATTTAAAAATATAACATAATTTCTTGGGTGAAATTTTTATCTGCAAAATGTATTGGAACTTCAAGCCAAAATAATTCTGTTGTTTTCACCATTTTCCTCTGACAATAAAACATACCCTTTTAAGACAGAAGTTTATACTTACCTCCAGCTCCTCACTTTTATTTGCTAGTAACTCTAGCTTAGTGTTGTCCACAGCAGAATCTATTTAATTACTGTGGTAGTGTGGTGCTTGCTCAATTGTTGGTTTTGTTGTTTCTCTATTACTTATAATTGCAGCATGAGCTCCATCTAGCTGACCTTGCATCTCTTCTAAAGTGTTTTATAATTTTGCAATCTCTTGTCATCTAACTTCTTTAAGGTCAACTAGTATATTGAGAATGACATAATATCAATCATGGTTATTAATGAATTGTTATGATGTAAATTTCTTAGTTAGACTAATTGTTATGTAAGTTCTTCGGTGTATTATGTTGCGAAAGGAAAAGATGGAGCATTTTCCAGATTATCAAAGTAGGAATTCACTACTTTTATTTACAAAATTCAATTCTTGTTTTATGAATTTGTTTGTAACTTCCTATTTTCACTAGCATTAGTATAATTAGCCATCCATTTAGCCACTGCATTCTCTTTACTCAAAACTGATTTATCATCCTTTGTTGAAATTCGCTCAAAAGTGTTGCATATTAAGGTGATTGCTATGGTATTTAAAAGGTAGAGCTTAAATGCTGAAAAAAGTTAAAAATCAATATTTAATTTAAAAAGTATAAAAAATAAATAATTTTTTAAAATTTAGAATTTGATATAAAAGGTAAGTTAGGCAAAAATTAAGTACCAATTTATAGGTACCATAGAATTCATCTTAAGATAAACTTAGAATTAAGAATTTGATGTTTGAAAAGGTGAATGTACAATAAAGAATTTCCTCTCTAGCATTGAAGGATTTTGATTGTTCATGCTTTTATTAACTGGTAAGTCTAGGCTAAAGTTTTAGTTCTTCAAAATTACAGGAGGTGCAGTTTCATCCAGAGAGCATTGTATAACAACTGAAGAAATGGAATTGAGGAAAATGAGGCTGGGGGTTCACCAAAATGTATAATAAGTACCGAATGCTTATCCATTGTAACACTTGTATTTTGCGGGCCAACATACATAAAAGAAAAACATTTTTAGCAGAACCATTAAAGAACACTTTATTCTATTTAGACCATAACTTAAGATTTTATTAATTAAATAGCAGAAAACTCAAGATGATGTGAAATTGATCCTAGTGAATACTCCCAAATAATTTAGAATTAAAAGCCTATATTGATATTGAACAATCATGAGCAAAAATTTCAGTAGAATTTCGTGTTACATATTTATAAAAGCAAACAAACGCGTAGAGACAATGAAACACGAGCTAAACAATGTTCTAACTTTAACTGAGTGGGTGTCAGATATTCTAACACCCCGCATTATCCAAAATCACAAGACTTTCACATGGGAGAAGTCTCACTTATTATAAGTGATATAAATGTGATATGGATTATTTGGACATTACATTGCTATGTGTGATTATATTATTGGTGATATAACTACTTGAGTATAGTTTGGTATTTTATCACTTGGTCTCTTGATTAAGAAGTTAGAAGTTTGAATCCTACTCCTACCTTAGTCATGAAAAGCATCTTGTAACTAGTCATTTGTTCTTAATAGGATGATTTGTAGCAAAAAGATTAGTCATTGTGTTTCACCCTTAGAAAACCGAAAAGGAAATATTCTTAATGTTCTTACTAGGTCCATGACTCTATTCGAATGAGATTTGTGGGTACTTTATTCTAAACATAAGAAAAGGAAGTAGAACACAAATATTGTTGGGCTGACGAGCAATTCTTTAGACATTTTAATTATTTTTTTTTGAAAATAAATTATTTAATTATTTGTAATTTATATGATAATTTAATTCCGCCTCTGTTTACATCCCAAACCCGAAAATATGAGGGGGTTGTTTAGTATGCAACAACCAATGTAAAATAATGTCGCATCCCAATGCATGACGATGCATGGCCACACGACGCAATGACATCTTTGATTCCATATAACTGACTCCATTCAGTAAAAATAGACTTTTACTAAAAAAGAATTTATATAATAATTTATTCTTAAATCAATTCACTTTTTTTTTCCTTTTCTCCCTTTTATGTAGAATTGTAGATTATTTCGGATCATGATTTTTTTTATTTTATTTCATATAATTGATAATTGACAATATCAAATGTAATTTTTATATATAATTTTTAGGAAAAAAAATAGATAGGTCTCTGACTTTTTAAATTTTTAACAAATATATCCATGACAAAATTTAAATACAAAAAGTTCCTGGCTTTAACAAACGGAGGACAATTTAGTCATTCCACCTATTTGCCTTTCATACACCAAACGAAACTGACTGATGTGGCTGAAACGGTGTTCAGGTATCCGTTACGGTGTCATGCTGGAAGGAGAATAAAGTTTGAAGGACAAATAAGTTCTTGATGTCATTTTGCAAATAAAATTCAAAGGACAAATAGGTCCTTGAGAATTTAGTTCATTATGCTTCTATATGTATCATATATTACTATCTAATTGAAATATACCTATATTATGTATCATATATTACTATCTAATTTAATAATCAAATGTGTCACATGACACTCTTATTAAAATTAAGAGAATTTTTTTTTCAAAATTAATAAACTCCTTTCCTAAATTCTCTCATCTACCTCTCTCTATTTTTCTATTTCTCTCTACTATTTTTACTCTATATATAATTATATTTTATATTAGTAATTTGACAAATCAAAATATGTCATCCGATATTTTTTATAATTAAAATATTTTAAATATAAAAGTATACACATTAAATTATTTTAAAAAAATTAATTATTAATAAAAAATTAAACTTTTTCATATAAAAATAATAACTAAAAATCTTAATATTTAATTTTTTATCTACAGATATCTTGGCCTTCTTAAGTCAGAGACTTTTGTCAACTTATGACTTTTTTATAAAAGTAGTTTGATTTTATAAATTTTTTGTGCCATGCATAATTTATACTGTTAGAACAAAGTGAACTATAATTTAAAAAAAAAAATTATTCTCGTAATGTTATTATGGATAAAAATACTAGTTCTAATATAATACACAAATGCACTAATGCTAACTTAATACATGAATGATGCACAAATGAACTAATGCTAACTTGATGCATAAATGAACTGATGTTAACTACTGCCACTGGTATGATGAAAACTGAACGAATGCAATTTAACAAATTCTAATATAATACACAAATGTACTAAAATTGAACTAATGCAATTTAAGAAAAAAAAAGTAGAAACAGAACAAGCCCAATTTCTGCAATTTTAATACAAATAATTTAAATTGTAGAATACAACAAGTTAAGTAGATTTTAAAATACAAGCATAATTTTATAAACTAAATTCTCATAATAGAAGCATAATAGAAGTATAATGAACTAAATTCTCAAGGACCTATGTGTCCTTCGAACTTTATTTGCAAAATAACGTCAACGACTTATTTGTCCTTCGAACTTTATTCCCCTTCCAGCATGGCACCGTAACGGACACCTAGACACCGTTTCAGCCACGTTAGCCAGTTCCGTTTGGTGTATGAGAGGCAAATAGACGGAAGAACTAAATTGTCCTCCGTTTGTTAAAGTCAGGGACATTTTTGTATTTAAATTTTGTCAATGATGTATTTATCAAAAATTTAAAAAGTCAGGCCCTATCTGTCATTTTTCCTAATTTTTAAGCGTCACCAAAATATATAATTCTTTAACTATAAGTCTATAATTGCATTCTCGATGCAATAAGTTGTGATTATTTATTTTTTTTTTTTCACAAAGGAGCAGATCACCAATAAGGCCGTCGAGATATATAATTGAAAAAATATTACAAGGGTTTCAAATCATGGTTTAAATCTACAAAACGAAAGTTAAGTAAAGGGTTTTAAATTGTGGTCTGCAACTGCAATTGCAGCCATATTATCAGAAGCACAATAATAATTGGTTTAGCACTAGCAGCATTGAAAAGCTTCCAAGTTGGAAGCAAAACGGAATAAGGAAGATACCCCAGGTGCAGTTGCAAGATTAAAGCAACTAGAGCTATGAACACCTACTGCCGCTTTAGAGAATCCATTGGTATCACATATGCATGTCCATAATGATTCTCTATCTTCACCATCTGCATAGTAGAGCTAAAGCAAATACGATAAAGGTTGAACACATAAAAAAGCATTGCATGCTTACTAGTTACTACAAACTCTTGAAAGAACATCTACATTTTCACTTGTTTAGGTAAGTCTCAGAAGGTTAATCTACTAACAACAAGAAGAAGCAAAAACTAAGTAGAAAACCTCTGTAAACTAACAAGTATATTGCTGCATGGGAAAATGAAAAGAATGGAAGACAATAACAAGAGTGTAGAGAAACTTAACAAGTGATTCCCTTTGAAATAATGAAATCAAAACAAACTTAGTTAGGAATAACTTAACATCAAAGCACAAATATAATAAAAGAAGGAAATAACAAGATACCCCCCACAAGACACATGTGACAACCACCTTGACACAAAAAGACATCAAATAAGCAATGACAGAAAATATCTAAGTGTGGCTAAACAGAACAAAGAATCACCATCATGTAGAGAAAGAATCAGAAGCATCAATAATATGGAATAGATAGATGATTAGGAAGAAGGTAACAAAACACAAGTTAAAAAGAAAGAGATACAAACAACCTTTTGTGATGTCTAACAAGAACAATCTCACCTACTTTTCTCCTTGCAATAGGCCTCTAGATAACATTTCACGAAGAAGTTTCTCCGCGTTATCATTTTCACCTTTTTCAAACAAAGCACGAATGATTATTTCATAAGTCACAGCATTTGGTAAGCAACCATTATCTTCCATTTTTGACAAGAAAGCCAATGCTTCATGAAGCAGTCCCTCTTTGCAAAGCCCATTGATCATAATGGTGTATGTCCACACATTTGGACGATAGCCTTTAACAGAAGGATCTTGAAAAATCTTTTACATTTTTAAATCTTCCACTTTTGCACAAGCCATCTATAAGTATGTTGTATATACATATATTTGGGCGAATGCCTTGATCTTTAATTGTGTTGAATAAAACAAGTGCTTTGTCAACATGATGGTTTTTGCATAAAGCATCAAGAAAGGAATTGTATGTTATTATATCAGCAGGTTGACCTTTATCATGCATTTCAACAAGAAGCTTTGAAGCACAAGATATTCTCCCTAATTTGCACAAGCCATCAATAAGAATACTAAAAGTTATCGTGTCTCGGTGTCTGGAACCAAGTCCTTGCGACGCATTTTTTCAAAGAGATTCAAGGTGTCATCTACCATTTTACTTTTGCACAAGTCATTAATCATGATATTGTAACTTTGAACATCAAGTGACACTCTACTTTGGGTCATTGTGTTGAATATATATTTTGACACTCTACTTTTGGGATTGAGGTACCGCTCAACGGAAACATGTGAAATTCCCGTGAAGAAGAATTTACTTAAATGCCCTTATATACGTAACAAATACGATAAAAATAATAACATAGAATTTGTACTATAATGACAAAAAAATTAAATAACATGTATATTATACATTATAGGTTATGATGGCTGAAGAAGTCACATTGACAAAAAATAATGATTGGCTTCTGAAATAAAACTTTACCAAACAAAATTTTAAAGTAAAGCATGAGTGTATAATTTGATAAGAACAAAACAAGTACAACGATGCTGGAGCTATCGTACTATTATTGGAGTCCTGAAAGTGTTCGCTATTGTTGAATGATGGTGACAAAAAAAATTATTTGGAGAGCAAAATTATGATTGAATGATGATGATCGAAAATTAGGAATTGGAAGGATATGTGCAGGGAAAATTAGTATTTGGAGGCAAAATTAGCAAAAACTCAGAATTCTGTATTCTTTCACTTTTAACACCCCCATCACAAACACCACATAACAAAACTCCAAGCCAGTAACTTTTTTTAAAATGCTAATAAAAAGAGACTCAGAGACAATGCAATAATGTCTACACAAGAAATAATGAAGTAATTTATCTAAGAATTAACAGAAAAACATTCTCTGAAAAAGTATTTCATAATGTAATATTTTCAGCAGAAGCAATTTCCAAGCAATACAACTGAGTAGCATTAATTAAGAAAATGACCAAAAATCTTGAAATAACTGAACCATATTAACCTTGACTCGATATTGCTTAGGTTGATGAAAAGAGGAGACATGCATTTTAGAACGTGGGTTTATTTTTAAGATGGAACATGGAAGTGAAAACTATATAGCCTAAGAATAAATCCTTAGTACCTATTTAAATTTCCTTTTACAACAATTCCCAGAGGATTCAAACAAATAAACAATAGCTCACAGTTGCTTATGATAAAAAGTCATAGGAATTAGTTTGATATATATGGCACCTACAAAGATACGGAAAAATAAGTTGCACAACAGAATAGCAGGGAACAAACAACAAACAACAAAACAAAATTTTCAATCTTTTTAGTTTTGCTTAGTTTGTAGCATGATAAATACATGATCTCATAGAATAACAGTAAAGAACACTATTGCTATAAAGAGATCTTAAACACTAAATCTGTAAGTTATAACTAGGAATATCAACTAAAGAATCAATAAAGTAGTGGAATTCAAAAGGATGATAGCAATTGCAAAAATCAAAAGTGCAAAATTAATTAATGTTATGGCATTGCCAAAGTCCTCTGACCCAACAAACACAGAATTTACAAAACTATGATACATATTCAGCAACAATGAGATGTAATTTCAATTCGAGTTGATGTATCTTACCTTCTTTTATCAATTCAATAAGCCTCTAGCAACCATTTCCCGAAGAAGTTTCTCCGCCATGTCATTCTCATCTTTTTCAAACAAAGCACGAATAACAGTTTCAAAAGTCACAGCATCGGGTAAGCAACCATTGCCTTCCATTTTTTACAAGAGTGCCAATGCTTCTTCAAACAAGCCCTCTTTGCAGAGCCCATTGATCATAATAGTATATGTCCTCACATTTGCACAATAGCTTTTAACGGAAAGATCTTGAAAAACTATATATGCCGCAACAACAATTAATTAGGATGCTCAAAGTAAATAAGTCGGGAGCGATTCCTGTGGCTTGCAATTGCTGAAAAAGGGAAATGGCGGTGGGGAAATGGTTGGTCTTGGCAAGAGATCCCAAAATCTTGGTGAATTGGATGATGGATGGAGGAGGACGCATAGAGAGCATGCGAGTGAAGGAATCAACAGCTTCATCACGTGATTGGGACTGAGAGGGAAAGTGTAGGGATGAAGTTGAAGGGAAGCACAGACGGAGAACGGAATGGGGAACAGAATTTGGGAATTGAAAAGCATACCTTAATTTGATTGGTGAGGATGAGAACAATAACAACATTCTTGCAATCAAAACTCAAGAGGAGTATGGTAAAATGGAATGCGTTGAGTCCAAGAGTGCTTTCCACCTTACCATGTTGGTTTGAGAGGAAAATAGAAGCAAAGAAAAAGGGCGGAAACGTAATTGAAAGAAAAATGGTTCTTTTTTATTGTTCGGTATGAGGAGAAAAATTAGGAATAAAAACTTGAAAAATGCAAAAAGTTGATGGGATTTAATAATTTTTTTTAATATTAAAAATAAAAAAATAAAAAACTTGTTATGTTTTTTATTTTTAATATTATTCTTTTGTTTTTTTAATATATTTTATATTATAAGAATAAAATTATTTTTTTATAATATTTTTTATTCAAACATATTTTAAAAAAATAAAAATACATTCAATTTATTTATTTATTTATTTTTTCAGCCAAATATATTAGAGAATGAGAGTAATATCAAATTTATTGGAGATTATTCTTTTAAGAGAAAATCTTAAACGGCCCTCGCAACAAGGTTTAATAAAAAAAATTACGTCTCCGACTTTTAATCTTTATTTCTGTGAAGTTGAATAGTCTTTTTGTTAATATTTTTTTATATTAATAAAATAAATATGCGTGACATATTAAACTATTGATTTATCCATTAAAAACTAATTAAGATTGATAGATTTTTTTATTTGGAGTCTCGTTGTATTTTGGGTAATTATTAAGGTCGTTTAGATTTTTTTATATTTTTGTTACCTTTTTTAAATATATTGGCTAATTTTACTGTATAAAATTAAGAAATATTAGTAATTTTTAATTTATTTTTGCTTATAAAAATTAAATTAAAAATATATTCGTGATTAACGTATCACATAAGCATATTCTAAAAAAATATCATTAACATGAGGACTAATTAGTCTTACAATATTAAAAAACAAGGGTCGAAATGGATATTTTTTTTGTTGGGACCTCCTGGTCTTTAGAAGAAATTGTGGGGTGGAGATAGATATTTATTCTTTGTTTACTTGTTTTTACATTTAAAATTTGTCAAAACTAAAAAAATTAAGAAATTGGATTCTCTCAATTTTTTTTACTTGAGGGAATAAAATATGATCTCTCACTATATATTTTATAGATGTGACCAAGAGAAAATATTGAAGGGTTAAAAGATCACATTTTATTCCATCTAGGGGTGTGCATGGGTCGGGTGAAACCGGGTTTGATGCGACCCAGACCCGACCTGAAATATATACCGGGCCTATTTATTATACCCGAACCCGACCCTAGACCCGATGAAACCTATACACTTTCGGGCCACGATTATATCGGGTAAAAACCGGGCCGTTAACATTACATTACCTTGATACCTTCTTATAAGCTAGCATGTGAAAATATCCAAATTTGCAAGACTCCAATCATTATTTGACATGGTAAAATTCACTTAGAAAAATATAACAAGAACCAACTCTTCTCTAAAATTAAAGCATAACCATAATCAATACTAATATTGTCTAATAATACCAAATATTTAAATCAATACAAATAACACAAGATTATGCATTAGTTTAAAATCTTATGCATATGCATTTTAAACATAAAACATTAACTTATAGTCTTATAATAACTAATAGCACAAAATATTAAGGTTTACAATACTTAAATTTCACATAAGAATAACCATCATCCATCACTAATAACACAAAATATTAATTGTGTATGATGACCGGGCCACCGGGCCGATTTCGGGTGACCCAAGTCATGGCCTGGACCCGACCCGAAATAATGACCGGGTCTATTTTTGAGACCCTTACCCGACCCTAGACCCGGTGAAATCACACCAAATTAGCCCCTAAAGTGTTCGGAACCGGGCCGGGTCTTCGGGTCGGGTCGGGCCATGCACACCCCTAATTTCATCAATTGAAAAAAAAATTGAGAGGATTCATTCCCAAGAATTAGCTTCTTTTACCAAATAACCAAATTGGATGGGTCAAGTAGTCAATTCACTTGTATGCTTAAACAAGTATCGAGATTCGAATTCCATCTTGTGCATACAACAACCTATTGGCTAACAAAAATGGTACTAAAAAATTTACATTGCTAATAAAAATAACCTCAAAAGATGCTAATAATAAATAAGCTTCTTAAAGGTTTAAAACCACACAAAAAAGCTAGATATTAAATATATATTCTAAAATATAATTTTAGGGGTCAAATTTTAATATAAATTTTTGTACACATTATTAGAAAAATAAGATCTTTTCATTCTTAAATTTTGGTAACTTTATGTCAAGTAAATTTTTTATAAAAATTTTCATCGAGAATGACCACATTATTTTGAAAAAAAATAGAGATCAAATTTTGTTCCAAACTTTTTTATGCACCTTATAAAATATTTATTTAAATATTGTCACAAAATTAAGATCAAATGGATTTGTCATTTGCTAAATATAAAAGTTTTTGTCACTTATAAAAAATATAATATTTATTGGTTATTTTTGTCATAATTTTAAATCATTTAAAAACTCTTTTGTCAAGAAATCTTTCAGTGACATTTTTGTCAATGCGTGAATTTTTCAGATATAAAATTGATAATTAACTCTACTCAGTGACGGACCCAGAAAATTTTAAAAGTGGGGGCAAAAATATATACACTAAAATAAAATTTGTTGAATATTATTAATTATATGAAAATATAAAAATTAAAAAGTTAGTAAACACTTTTATTTTTAAAATATTATTCATTATATATAATTTATAAAAAATATTTTTTATTTTTAAAACTTGAATTTAAAATATTTTAATTAAATTATAAAAAATTTATTACCCTAACTAATTTTTTATACATATTTAATAATAAAAGACTAAATCAATTAACAGTTTAGCACATTAACGGCTAATGATATACTAGTAATTATAATTCGAAACTAGAATTATTTATGAATACTAGAAAAATTAAATTTGTATATAAAGAGTATGTTTATATAAAATAATAGAAATATAATTTATAATTTTTTTTTAAATAATTAAATTTTTTATATATTTTTAATTAATTTAATTTTGATATAATATTAGATGAAAGATTTTATGCATCTGTTTAATTATGTGTTGTAATTTAAATATTTTTTCATCACTCTTTCTAAAAATAAAAAATATATTCTAAATTAGTAAATTAATCAATTCATTTTAAATTTTTATATGCAATATAAGTACATATAATAGAATAAAAGATATAAAATAAGTAATAAGAATGAATAAATTGATAATAAAATAAAATATATAAAGTCATGAAGAAAATAAAATATTATATTAATACATAAACTATAATTGTTTGAATTAAAATTTACAATTGAAAATTTTAAAAAGAGAAATAATGAAATTGAAAGATTTATAGAGAGCTATATAAAAAAAAATATAAAGAATTTAAAATTTACTTTTTTGATGAAGAGAAGATGACCACTAGACAAAAAATAGAAAAAGAAGGTTAAAAGTATAAAAATAAGAAGAAGATTTAAGGAAATAAAAGAGCGATGACCCAAAAGCTAAATTTGATTAGGTTAAATAATAGTTAAAATAATAAAAAAATTAAAAAATAAATTTAAAATTTTGACTAATTGAATTTAATTTATTTGTAATGGAGTCATTTAAAATTTAAAATAAAAACATTTATATATAATTATTTTTAAAAAAAATGAAAACAAAGTGGGGCAAGTGCCCCTCATACTACAAGTTGGGTCCGTGCCTGTCTTTACTTTTATTAACTTGGCGATCGGATGGAAGTTTAGAATGAGAGTGAAGGAAAGATGAAGAGGAAGAGAAGGAAAGAAAGGAGAGTGAAGTGTGGAACAAAATTAGGGATTTGGAGAGGAGTACCTAAAAGTTAAAGTGATCCTTGAGGTTGACAATAATAATATTCTTGTATTCAATGTCTTAGTGATTCACTCTTTCGTGTTATCTTGTTTGAAAAAGTGCTTTGTACTCATAATAGTTCACTTAACTTTAAGATAGGATAAACCACAAAAAATGTATCCGAATTATTTTGTCATTCACAAAATGTAAGGAAATTATTTTAATTTTTTAATTTGTTTGTGGGTAATACATATATTAATTATAATCACAAATTGTGCTATTTCAAATTAAATGACTTATATAATGGTAATTTTATTTATTGTTATAAATGCTAAATTGAATAAGTCATAATTACTTTTCATTTAGAATTAAATGAGAATAAAATCAGATATTATCTTTTGTTCTTTAGATAATTATCTTTTGGATTTTGGATATCTTATTTTTTAAACTTTAGATACTATTTTATTTGGACTTTAGGGTTTAATGAGTGTCATGCTCAAATATAAATAGTGTCTTTAGAGTTTCGGTCCCAAATATACCAAAACCGCCTTTGTCGTTCTTTCTCCATCAGAAGAGTCACCATTCAGCCCTATTAGAAATACAAAAGGCTTTGGTTGAGAAAGATCGAAAGAACCACAAGACTGAAACAATCTTTCTGTCTAATTTTTAATTTCTATGTGTAAAGGTATGCTTTCACATTATGATATATTTTGTGATTCAATATGGATAATTTGAGTTATTGAAATAATTTATTCCAACAAGTGGTATCAGAACCATTCATAATTTAATCATCAAAAATATTTAATTTTATTTTTTTTTATTGATACATGTATATGTATGCGCTGCCTACATTGAATATTGCTACGCAGCAAAATTATAATTAAGAATAGTCGGCTATAATTCTGTTCATTGGTGTCACACATATATATTTTATTATGTGTGTGCGTCGTATGTAGTTGTTACTGTTGGACGAACACAGAGATTAACTTTTTCTATGCTAATCGCGTGGATTGCAGTTCCTTATATGCATATATATGTGTATTATTATGTATGAATATTTATATATATTATCATTATTTGGTTATACATTAAGGTACACTTATATACATATATATATTTTGTATGAGAGCGATTTGTTAGAGTTATTTTTTTTGGGTATAATAAATATTCTAAAATATTTATAAAATATTATTAAATTATAATTGTTTTAGATTTAATTGTGTGTGCCATTAATTTGGTACAAAATTGATTAATTATCCTCTTGGGATATAAGGATTATTATATCCACCAATTTTATAAAGATTTGGTTTTTGAATAAATTGATTGAATATTATACTGCCAAAGTAGCTTCTTTTGTGAAAATTGATTTATTTAAAACATTAAAAATATAATGATATGTAATTCATACGAATATTTGTCAACCTAAAGAAAGGTCTATATTTGACCGAATTACATACACATATTGATGGTAAATACATATTTAGTAACTAATTAAGAATAAAATAATGCTTATTATTTATGCGGACAATAATTGGCCCAAAGGAAGTTTATTGTTTGGTCAAATAATAAGTATTGCACACTTTTGTTTATTTTCTTTTAATTATGCGGTCAATAATCGGCCCAAAGGAAGGTTATTGTTTGGCCAATTAATATAAAATATATGCGGTAATAAATAGGTTGCGAAATTTAAGTTTTCATGTGCGCATTCAGTCGGTCCAAAGAAATGCTTAATGTGTGACAGAAATTTTGACAATATTTGATTACTGCAATGAGAGTATCACTTACAGTTAATTTTTCTATCCAAAGATTGAAAATTAATGTTGTTTTGGATATCTCAATATGAATTTTTTTCCCATTATTTAACTAATGTTTACTGCATGTTCCTTTTGTTCTAATCCAAAAACTATGGCGTTGATGTAGGAAAATTGTCGGTTAGGAATTTTCACAAAAAAATTCCGTCGAAGTATAGATCTAAACTGACAAACAATCCTCAATCAAAGTTTAATTTGTTTGTCACTTAAGTCAAACCCAATAAAAACCGAAAGTATTTAAACATCGGGTCGTCTCTCAAGGAATTGCAGGGAAGTGTGCATATTATTGGTTATGAAAAAATATTTTTGGGTTTTTGAATGATGAACAAGAAATATAAATTGCATGAAAGTAAATGAAACTCAAATGGTAAAAAGGTCTTATTAGCAAGGGTTGATGGTTAAAGATCATTATCCTTGTTACCAACCACAATATGATAATTAGAATGATCAATCCCACATTGTCATCCCTAATATTGGAGGAAAGTCAAATGAGTTTCATTAATCCTAATCCATAAGTCCTAACTAACCCACTAGTTAATTTAGTGAGAGACTAGAGTGAATGGAAACACATTATCAATCACTTGGATATTAGTAATTCAAGGTTACCCAAGTTACCAACCCAAGCCAAGAATACAAAAATCTACTCTAAAATCCAACCAAACATTTTATTAAACACTTGGAAGGTATAAAAAGAAAGCATGGTAAATAGCAAGAATTAATAAAATCTATGACTACCAAATGCAAAATAACAATAATAATAACTCAAATAAACATCAATAAACAAAGAAACATCAAAATTGAATTAAAAAAAATCAAGATCCAACAAGAGTTCATGAAAGTAAAAATGGCAACAAAAAGAAATTAATAAGAGAAACTAAGAATATTAAGACCATAGAACAATAAAATATAAAGAGAGTTGAACTAGAAACAAGAATTAAAACTTAAATCTAAGAAAATTAGGTCTAAACTATCCTAAATTCTAACCTAAAATTTGATAAAAAAAAAAAACTTAAATTATGACTACTTAATTCATCTCCCTTCAATCCTTGGGTTCAATAGCATCAGAAATGGGTTGGATTGGGCCCAAAATGAGCTAGAAATCACTGGTCACGTATTGCCTTGAGTGAAGCACGCTGATCCTGCGATGCATACGCATTGGTCACACGTACGCATCACTTAACTGCAAGGCAACCATGGCAAATGCATATCATTTTGAAGCCTCGGATGTTAGCTTTCCAACACAACTAAAACTGCCTCATTTAGATCTATGTAGCTCAAGTTATGATTGATTTAGTACGAAGATGTAATGATTGACAGCTTAACAATTTCTTCATTTCTTCATTAATTCTCCCACTTTGCATGTTTTTCTTCCATTTCCTTAAGCCATTCTTACCTTTAAAGCCTTAGATCACTTAAAAAAACATATCAAGGCATCGAATGAGAGAAAAATGAATTAAATTAAACAATTTAAAGGCCTAAAAAGTATGTTTTTACTCTTAAGCACAATTTAGGAGAAATTCACAAAACCATGCTATTTCAACGAATAAGTGTAGGAAAAGTTGATAAAATTCACCAAATTCAATACAAGATAAACCATAAAATTGTGGTTTATCAATCTCCCCACACTTAAAAAATAGCATGTCCTCATGCTAAGTATAAAGAAAGACAAGAAATGGGGTATGAATATTTATTTAATGCAAACTATCTAAATGCAATGCATGCAACTACTTAGTCAAAATAATTCAATTTCCAAAAATACAAATATGAACATAAGGGCTAAGGCAATCATAATCAAATCAAATCCACAATTGAATTGAGTTATTGAAAAGAATTATAAACTTGTAAGAAGGAGATAATTATAGGTGAAAACATGTAATTGAGCAATTGAACCCCTCACCGGATGTGTATCCGCTCTGATCGCTCAAGTTATAGGGTTGATTCACTCAATTCTCCTCTAATCATACTTTCTAAGATTTGTTCTTCTTCTAACAATCAACAATTATTCAAAGCATGCATACAAGTATCATGAGGACTTATCCATAGGTTGTAGTGGGGTTAGGATCAAGGTAAGATTATATTTGATCAAGTGGACTAAAATTTGAATATTTGATTAACTTAAACTTTCACCTAACCTACAACAACCTATACAATTCAAATGCAAACCTAACTACCCATTCTTCATTTTTTCACACACTCATGCATTCTTTTCATTTCACACCACATATGCATTGATATTATTACTTTATTTTGGAGTATTTTGTCCCCTTTTTATTGCTTTCTTTTTCTTCTTATTTTTTTGTTCTTTTTATTTTTATATATTTTTTTCTTTTTTCAAAATAAAATATATACAAGAGTATCAATCCATATGGTTTAAACATTTAATGCATGAGTATGTACCCAATTCCCAAGATCTTCAACAAAAATACACTTTTATCTCAACCAATATTCCCAAACTTTCCCACACTTGAATGATGCACACTCTCACTAGCCTAAGCTAATCAAAGATGCAAATTAAGGACATTCATTATTTTCCGCTTTAAGGCTATTAATGTGCTAAAATTAAGAACACAGAGGAGATTAAAATAGGCTCAAAATTGGTTAACAAAGGTGGATAAAAAGGTAGGCCACTTGGTTAAGTGAGCTATTCGAAATAAAGACCTCAATCATGTAAATGCATTCATACATAGAATAATAGACATAAAGAATCAAACAAATCAAAGATTACAATCATAGAAAGAGAATAACACATACAAGAAGGAAATTAGTGGTTAATATGATGTAATTATACAATTAGGGTCAAAACTCACATGCTTATGTGTTCTTAGCTCAAAAACATGTTCCACAATATATAATTCAAGCAAGTTCAATAAAAAATTTTACTCAAATCAATTGGGGTGCCCTATAGATAAAATTCTTAGAAAATTTCATTATTTTTAGCTAAGTTTATTTTATATATATATATATATGCAGAATAAGAAAATGCAACTAAAAATTCTAAAAGACATAGTAATAAAATAAAATAAAATGTGAAAGTGTTGGGATTGAAAAATTTTCACCCAAAAATCAGCCGATTGGTCGGACGACCTCCCCACACTTAAAAGGTTGCACCGTTCTTGGTGCATTCAAAGGTGAGCAAGGGGGTACGACGACTATGCGGATTGCCACCTTCAGCTGGTGGATCAACTCGCTACTGCATGTACTTTTTTTGGCTTCCGTTTTTGCTTATGGTGGTTCATCTTGAAAAATAGAAAACAAGATAGTAAGACAAGCAAATGTAAAAGCAAGGAAGCATATATTGTTGGAATGAGGTAAGAATCACTAAAATGAAGTGAGTGAATACGTGTGTGACATTGATGAAAATAAATGTGTGAATTCCAAATTGCGAGCGGGTTAGAACACATACACTAGCATTGAAAGCTATGCCACAATTACACAACAAAAGTATGCACTTTACTCATTCTAGTGTACTTGAAATACTTTAAAGAAAACTTGTTGGTTAAGACAAACAAACAAGTAATAAAGAGGCATGAAAGCACTCAAGTAAGAATCAAGCAATTGTAAATTGGATAATGAATAGACATTGGTTGATGTGCGAGAGAACTTAATGAACCAAATGAAATATGAAACTTACACATCAATCAATGACACACATTGAATTTTTGTTTGCATCACCTAGTTGACATAAAGTGTGGAAGATATGGTTGCTATGCAACTTAAGAAAAGAGAGATATAAGTTAATCAATCACATAGCAAGCATGGTCCATATAGCTTGAGAGTTTCAAAAAGATGTCCTTAGGTGAGTTTACAATCCAATTTCACAAATGAATCATTATGCCAAAATGACTAGTTTCAAGTATGTGTAGAGCACATAGTTAGACAATTAAGAATCAACATGTCATTAAGGCATAAGCATAACACATGAATGCATATGATCAAGCAACACGATGCATTAAGATAAATGCACATCATCCAATCATCAAAATTGCCTAATCAAAATAAAGAATTCAAATCACATGGTGGCCAAAACATGCAATTCAAAAGGTTTAGAGTGCTTTGAAGGCAAAGGCATAAGTACTTGGTATGCACAAAATTAAGCATGAAGAATTCAATACCAAGCAACAATTTGTAACCTCAATAAAAAAATCCAACAATGAAAAATTTTAGCATCAAGAAGCAGCAAATTAAATCAATAATCCAGTGCCTATCCACTAAAATAGAAAATTAAATAGAAAATTAAACTAACTAACTAACTAACTAAATAACTAACTAACTAACAAACTAACTAAAAGAGATGATGGTGGATGGTAAATGGTAGTGGTAGATGATAGTTGGAAGAAGGAAAGAATAGAGGAGAAGAGGAAAGAAGAAAAGAAATGGAGAGAGGCGAAGAAAAGAAGTGAGTGAAATAGGAAGGGGGGTCACATGTACACGTATGTGTGAGTGGCAGAAATGGGATGCGACGCGTACACGTTTGGCACGCGTAGGCGTGAGAAGGGGAAAATAGAGGGTGACGCATACGCGTGGGAAGAAATTGTGCTTCACGCACGGTTCCCGCACCCTATGCGT
This sequence comes from Arachis hypogaea, assembly GCF_003086295.3. Taxonomy (NCBI): domain Eukaryota; kingdom Viridiplantae; phylum Streptophyta; class Magnoliopsida; order Fabales; family Fabaceae; genus Arachis; species Arachis hypogaea. Next base: position 141,529,360 of record NC_092050.1, on the reverse strand, counting down.
GCAACTCTCTGTTTGGAGTCATGCAGTAGCACAGTGCTTGCACGATCCTGGCGCGATCAAATTATTGGGGTCACGCGTAGGCGAGACGTACGCGTGATACCCTCATCCATTTTTTTTAAACATGAAAACATAAACAGGGCACTCCCACCCATTATATACACTCCAAAACAACCAAAATTCAAATCTGATAAAAATCTTTAAGTTTTTGAAAAATTTAGCAAATACTATACTAAGTAATATTCAAACAAACTTGCAATTCAAACAAAAATTAAGTTCAAAATAACTAACCTACAACTCAAAGCATAAATTTAACAAACAAACTAACATTTGAGGCAATATAGACAAGAATGATATTAAAGGCAAGAAAGTACCTAACAATGGCAACTCAATTCATTCATCAACTATATAGATCCAAACCGTTGGAAAATCGTCGGTTAGAAATTTTCACAAAATAATTTTGTCGAAGTATAGATTCAAACCAACAAACAATCCTCAATCAAAGTTTAATTTGTTTGTCACTTAAGTCAAACCCAATAAAAACTGAGAGTATTTAAACCTCGGGTCGTCTCTCAAGGAATTGCAGGGAAGTGGGCATATTATTGGTTACGGGAAAGTATTTTTGGATTTTTGAATGATGAACAAGAAATATAAATTGCATGAAAGTAAATGAAACTCAAATGGTAAAAAGGTCTTGGCAAGGGTTGATGGTTAAGGATCACTATCCTTGTTACCAACCACAATATGATAATTAGAAGGACCAATCCCACTTTGTCATCCCCAATATTGGAGGAAAGTCAAATGGGCTTTATCAATCCTAATCCATAAGTCCTAGCTAACTCACTAATTAATTTAGTGAGAGACTAGAGTCAATGGAAACAAATTATCAATCACTTGGACATTAGTAACTCAAGGTTACCCAAGTTACCAACCCAAGTCAAGAACACAAAAATCTACTCTAAAATCCAACCAAGTATTTTATCAAACACTTGGAAGGTATAAAAGGAAAGTATGGTAAATATCAAGAATTAATAAAATCTATGACTACCAAATGCGAAATAACAATAATAAAAACTCAAATAAACATCAATAAACAAAGAAACATCAAAATTGCATAAAAGAAAATCAAGATCCAACAAGAGTTCATGAAAGTAAAAATGGCAACAAAAAGAAATTAACAAGAGAAAATAATAATATTAAGATCATAGAACAATAAAATATAAAGAGAGTTGAACTAGAAACAAGAATCAAAACTTAGATCTAAGAAAATTAGGCCTAAACTACCCTAAATTCTAGAGAGAAGAGAGAGCTTCTCTTTTTAGAATTCTAACCTAAAACATGATAAAAAAAAAAAAAGCTTAAATTAGGACTACTTGGTTCATCCCCTTCAATCCTTAGGTTCAATAGCATCAGAAATGGGTTGAATTGGGCCCAAAATGAGCTAGAAATCACTGGTCATGTGTTGCCTTAAGTGAAGCACGCTGATCCTGCGACGCGTACGCGTCACCTAACTGTAAGGAAATTGTGGCAAATTGCATATCATTTTGAAGCCTCGGATGTTAGCTTTTCAACGCAACTAGAACTGCCTCATTTGGATCTCTGTGTCTCAATTTATGATCGATTTAGTACCAAGAGGTCAGGATTGACAGTTTAGCAATTTTTTTATTTCTTCATTAATTCTCCCACTTTGCATACTTTTCCTCCATTTTCTCAAGTCATTCTTACCTTCAAAACCTTAGATCACTCAAACAAACATATCAAGGCATCGAATGGGAAACAAGTGAATTAAATTTAGCAATTTAATGGCCTAAAAATCATGTTTTTACTCTTAAGCACAATTTAGGAGAAATTCACAAAACCATGCTTTTTCAACTAATAAGTGTAAGAAAAGTTGATAAAATCCACCAAATTCAATACAAGATAAACCATAAAATTGTGGTTTATCAGGCTTTAGCTACCAATGCTTCTACACAAATTAGCAGTATTCCTATGCTGAATGGTTCCAACTTTAAGGTTTGGAAGGATACCGTGGAGATTGTCTTCGGTTGTATAGATCTGGATATAGCTCTTCGAGAGGAGAAACCTACTTTCACTCCAGAAAATCTCAATGAGGTTAAAATAGAGAAGTGAGAGGGATCCAATCGAATGAGCATTATGATCATGAAACGCTCAATTCCTGAGGCATTTTGGGGAACAATTACTGAGGATAAAGATGCCAAACAGTTCCTGAAATAGGTTAAAAAATCCTTTGCTAAGAATGAAAAGGTGGAGGCAAGTAGCCTTTTGAGCAAACTTGTCTCCATGAGGTATAAAGGTAAAGGGAACACAAGGGAGTACATTATGGAAATGTCTCCTCTTGCTTCAAAATTGAAAGCACTAAAGTTAGAGTTGTCTGAAGATTTACTCGTGCATTTTATTTTGACCTTCCTTCCTGCATACTTTGGGCAATTCAAAGTGAGTTATAACACTCTGAAGGATACTTGGTCTTTAAATGAGCTTATATCTCACTGTGTGCAAGAAGAAGAGAGGCTACAACAAGATAAGACTGAAAGTGCTCACATGGCTTCATCTTCTCAATGTAAAAGAAAGCGTAATACTACTGCGGATGTTCCTTCTCAGTAGAAAAAGACTAAGAAACAGGATCAAGTTTTAACCTGTTTCTTCTGTAAGAAGGTGGGACACATGAAGAAGGATTGTACCAAATATGCCACTTGGCATGTAAAAAAAGGTATAATTCTTACTTTTGTTTGTTTTGAGGCTAGTTTAAGTTTTGCACCTGTTGATACTTGGTGGGTAGATTATGCTGCTACTACTCATATAAGTGTTACTGCGCATGGTTGCCTGTGGAGCCGACCACCAAATGATGCTGAAAGATACATCTATGTGGCAGACGGCAATATAGTTGCAGTTGAAGCTATAGGAACCTTTAGATTATCTTCCACGAGTGGATTTTACTTGGATTTATTAGAGACATTTTATGTACCGTCATTTAGATGAAATTTAGTTTCTGTTTCTCGTTTGGACAAATCAGGTTATTTTTGTTCGTTCGGAGACAATAAAGTCAGTTTCTTTTATAATTTGAATAATATTTGCTCTGGTCGTTTGTAGATAATCTATATAGGCTTTATTTGAATTCCTATAATAATGAAATACTGCAAACAGGTACAAAACGAAAACTAAATGATAATTCGCCATCATTATGGCACAAATGCCTAGGTCACATATCTAAATAGAGAATTCAGAGGCTCGTGTCGGATGAAATTCTTGGAACCCTAAATTTGGCGGACTTTGAAGCCTGCATTGAGTGCATAAAAGGAAAAAGGACAAAAAGGAAAGAAAATTCGGTGCCGAGAGAGCTAAAAATGTCTTAGAACTGATACATACCGATATATGTGGCCCATTCCCTACTGTTTCTTGGAATGGACAACGGTATTTTATTACGTTCATAGATGATTACTCTCGTTACAGGTATCTATATTTAATCCATGAAAAGTCCCAAGCCTTAGATGTTTTCAAGTCTTTCAAAGCTGAAGTTGAACTTCAACTTGGGAAGAAAATTAAAGTTGTCAAATATGATCTTGGTGGTGAATACTACAGAAGATATGACGGTTCAAGTAAGAACGTATCGGGCCTTTCACTCTTTTCCTAGAAGAGTGCTGTATTGTTCCGCAATACACCATGCCAGGCAAACCTAGCATGAATGGTGTTGCAGAGCGAAGGAACCAAACTTTTAAGGACATGTTGAGAAGTATGATTAGTCATTCTTCCTTGCCTGAATCAGTCTGGGGAGAAGCATTAAAGACCGCACTATACATCCTTAATAGGATACCAAGCAAAGCAGTTAACAAAATTCCTTATGAAATTTAGACTGGGAAAAGGCCCAGTATAAAGCATTTGCATATTTGGGGATGTCTAATTGAGATGTGACCTTATAAGCCGCACGAAAGAAAATTGGACTCAAGAACCATCAGTTGCTACTTTGTTGGTTACGCTGAGCGTTCATGGGGTATAAGTTTTACAATCTTACATCAAGGTCTATTTTTAAAATGGGAAATGCAAGATTTCTTGAGGATGTTGAGTTTGAGGGGAAAAAAATATTAAGAATGTTGCTTTTGATGAGAATTCTGTAATTAACAATGATCAGGTCTTTGTAGCTATTATTGTTCAAGATACAATTATAGTACAAGAGCACAATGAGAATCCTACTGTAGATCCAGTTACAGTACAAGAAAATAATGAGAATATTGTTGTTACTCAAGATACTGCTACAATATAGGAAAATAATGAGAATCCTCCTCAACCCCAACCCATACAGCAAGCTCAACAACCTCAAGAAGTACCATTAAGGAGATCCAATAAAAAAAAGAAGAAAATCCATCTATGATCTCAAACAAGCTTTGTGTCAATAGTATCATAAGTTTCATCAAGTCATTACCTCATATGGTTTTGAGGTAAATATTATAGATGAATGTGTACCGCAAGTTCAGTGGGAGTAAATACTTTTTTTGGTCTTATATGTTGATGACATTCTACTTGCCAGTAACGATATAGCCTTGTTGCATGAAACTAAGAAATTTCTATCGAACAAATTCGAAATGAAAGATCTTGGTGATGCCTCTTTTGTATTAGGAATCGAGATACTAAGAGATCACTCTCAAGGTATTCTTGGATTATCACAAAAGAACTATATCGAAAAGATTTTAAGTAGATATGGCATGAAAAGTTATAGACCAATGGACACACCCGTAGCTAAAAGAGACAAGTTCAATATCAAGCAATACCCTAAAAATGATCTTGAGAGGACAACAATGCATGATAAACTTTATGCATCAGCACTAGGGAGCTTAATGTATGCTCAAGTTTGCACACGTCCCAATATATCATTCATAGTGAGAGTGTTGGGTAAATACTTGAGCAATTCGGGCATGGATCATTGGATAGATGTTAAAATGCGTAATGCGTTATCTGAAGAGAACAAATGATTACATGCTTATTTATCGGAGATCAGAAAATTTGGAGATCATTGAGTACTCTGATTCTGATTTCATGGCATATGGTTGCGAAACTTTGTCACTGAGTTTCATATAGTAGATGACATTGAAAGGCCATTAAAGATATTTTGTGATAATAAGTCAACAGTACTATACTCCAACAACAATAAGAGCTTGACAAAATTGAAGCATATAGACATCAAGTTCTTAGTTGTCAAGGAGAAAGTTTAAGAAAAATAGATTTCCATGGGACATATAGGAACAGATTATATGATAGCAGACCCATTAACCAAGGGATTGATCCCTAAAGTCTTTCATGAGTACATTGCTAGGATGGGTGTCAATATTTGTGGTGCCTTGGATTAGTGGGAGTTTATTTTATACTATATATCCTATGACAGATATTGAATTATTTTTCTGTAGAATTAAGTTGATGGTTTATTTCATGTTATGTGAAATGTTCATTTTGCAATATTTGTTTTGTGTTTGATCTCAATAAAGTTTTAAAGTTGGACCAGCTGGAAATAGACATGCATGAGATCACTTTGCATGTAATTTTCATATTACTCATCTAAATTTGATCTATGTCGTTAAGTATATTAGGATGGTGATTGTCGTGGTTCAGTCACGACATTAATGTGATAAAAGTTGCAGTAATTCCATATCTAATGTATGAGACGGACCAAATTGTTAAAGTAATAAAGAAAATAGCATTTAGATGCACGCATAAAATTTATAAGATGTGATTATGTCAAGAAAGAATATATGTATAGCACAAGTGGGAGATTGTTAAGAAATTATTTTAATTTTCTAATTTGTTTGTGGGCAATACATATATTAATTATAATCACAAATTGTGCTATTTCAAGTTAAATGACTTATATAATGGTGATCTCATTTATTGTTATAAATGCTAAATTGAATAAGTCATAATTACTTTTGATTTGGAATTAAATGAGAATAAAAGCAGATATTATCTTTTGTTCTTTAGATAATTATCTTTTGGATTTTAGATATATTATCTTTTGGACTTTAGATACGATTTTATTTTGGACTTTAGGATTTAATGGGTGTCATGTTCAAATATAAATAGTGCCTTCAGGGTTTCGGTCCCCAATATACCAAAGTCGCCTTTGTCGCTATTTTTCCATCAGAAGAGTCACCATTCAGTCCTATTAGCGATACAGAAGGCTTTGGTTAAGGAAGATCGAAAGAACCACAAGACTGAAACAATCTTTTTGTCTAATTTCTAATTTCTATGAGTAAAGGTACGCTTTCACATTATGATATATTTTTTGGTAATTCAATGTGGATAATCTGGGTTATTGAAATAATTTATTCCAACACAAAAATGTTCTTAAATTTTATTATCGACAAAAATTTTCTCAAATAATTTAAAAACGTGACAAAGTGTACGCCCATGAATTAAGACATTCTATGTTAACAAAAAAGAATAATGTGGCAATGGAGCTCCTTATATGGCAAGTGAGTCACACCATATTTTTCGTTAACAGAGCAGGTCTTTAATTACGACATGATATTTTTTGTATATTTTAAAATTATTTGAGCACATTTTTGTCGATAACAAAATTCAAAAATATTTTTATCAGTGTCAAGATAATTCATGTGCATTTTTAGGTGGTTTCTCTTTAATTATTTACCATATTGTTAGGTGTAATTTTCATTACATTAAATTTTCTTTGCATTTTTTTTATTTCACTTAAAGATCGTATATAAAAGATTATATTTTAAAAAAAAATATTGAAAAAATATTCTCCTATTTGTTAGTATTAAAAGTATAACCATTTATATTACCTTCTCTTATCAACTTAAATTTTTAGAAGTAGTTTTATGATAATTAGTACAATAAGGCTCAGTTTAGGTAAACAACTTAATTAAGTTTCTTTTGAAAAAATAGTTTAAATAATAAATGATTATATTAAAAGTAGCTTATAAATAAGTTATTTTGTATTTAGATTTTTAGTTTTAAAAATGCTTATTTTATAAAAATATGATAAAAAGTAGTAGTATTAGGAGAGAAGTCATTTTTTTTAATTTCTCTATAAGCTCCTAAATAGCTTCTTAGAAAGCCACAATTTAGTTTTGAAAATTGCACCAGACATTAATACTACTACTTTTTATAAGTCAAAAACTAAAAAAGTTACTTTTAAAGTTTTCCAAACACGCTTGCGTCCGTTTGGAAAACACTAAAAAGCTACTTTTTTCAACTTTTGACTTATAGAAAGTTATATTAATGTGTTTGGTACAATTTTTTAGATAAACTTTTAACTTTTCAAAAAGTTATTTAAGAGCTTTTGAAGAAGTTAAAAAATGTGACTTCTCCTATTTTCAAAAGCTATTTTATCACTCTTATTTAATGCACAACTTTAAAACAAAGACTTCTATAATAACTATCCAAACTCAAAATAACTTATTTAAAAGTTATAATTAATAAAAGTCCTTATATTTTAAGCTCATTTTTCAAAAGAACTTATTTAAGAAGTTTAGCCAAACTGGCCAATGTGTTTAAATTGACTACTCAATCCCTTCTTTAAGAAAAAAAAAATTGAGTAAACTAATAAAAATGCATTATTGAGAATTCAAATTATTTTAAATTAAAAAATTTAAATATTTAATTTATTGAGAATATAAATTAAAAGGTAAAAAATAGTTTATTGAGAATCATGGTTCTGAAAACCAAATCGAATCGGCTGGTTCAACCGGGTTAATCAAAAACCGATCAGCTAGTTGGTCCGGATAAGTTTAGAAATCGTCTGACAAAAAACTGGTAAAAAAATTGATCAAATCGATGGTTAACCAGTAAACCAATAGAACCGTCCGATTTTTTAGAGGGTTTCCGGTTCGGAAATATACCCTCTAAAACGTCGCCGTTTTGTGTAAAAAAAGAAGAAGAAGAAGAAGAAAGGCACGTGCTGGACCTTAAATCGCCAATTGAAGCCACTCATCTCTCCTCTCTTCTCTGAGAAGTGAGAACCCTTGCAACCACCACCACCACCAATCGAGCGTCCCGCAGCCTCCACGTCCGGCAGCCTCCGCGTCCCGCAACCACAGCAGCAACGGGTTTGACTGCCGCAGCCTCCACCGCCACCGCAGCACCCAATCGCGCAGCCACCACAGCCACCGCAGCGACGGGTTTGACAACCGCTGCCCCCACCGCGTCGTTGTCATCGCCGAGCTCGCCTTCTCTCTGTTCACCGGTGTCGCGTCCTCTGTCGTCGCCGTTAGTCGCCTTCCACCTCGCCGCCGGTAAGTAATACTTTGTTAGCAGTTTCGCACTTTACAGCCATCTCCTCGGCGTCTGCTTGCTGGTTTAAGGTTTAGCAATTGATTTCTGATAATACTTGTTATTTGTTTCAAATTGATTTGCTGATTAGCTGGATTTTTTGAGGTTATTGTTTGCTGGTTTAGTTATTTTTGCTGAGATTATAGATTTATTTGTTATTTCTGATTTTCTGTTCATGATGTTTTTTGCTGAGGTTATTGTTTGCCGCTGCCCACCTCTGTTCCACTGCTCACCGCGAACGTCTCTCCATCGTCACCTCTATTCCACTGCTCAAGGGCATTTTCTACACCAGCCCTTTTAGTTCTTCCTCCAAAAGTGTGGGTTAGTCGGATAATCGTTCTTACTTCAAAGGAGGAGTTCTTTTAACTTTTACAACAGCGTATTCTTGCACAAAAGAGCGTAGGGACCTTGCTTTCACCTCTGTGGAACGCTCGAGCAGTCGCGCTTCTTCCCTTTGTTCTCCAGGTTCTCTCTTTCTCTGCTAAGTTTCTTGATGAGGCTGTGGGCATTTTCAAGGCTAAAAATTATGGAATTAGCCCTCTCTAGTTGCTTGTCTCGGACTTGATTTAGTGATTTTGTTCAGGTTCACTGTTCCTTTCATTTTGAATTAATTCTCTTAAAATAATTTTTGTGGTACTCATTAATTTTGTTGATTGTTAATTGTTGCTTTAATTGTCTAATTGTATGGATTCTGACTTCTGAATTTATTTTCTGAATTGATAATTTTCTGTTTTGAACTTTTGGTGCTGCATGTACTGTTTGCTTTTTGATGTGAATAGAAATTCTGTAAATCTGTTCAACAATCAATATTTAGTCATTGGCTGTAACTGTATTTAATTTGTGTAAATTTGTGTTTGTAAATTGTAGTTATTACTAATTAAAAATTTTTATTTTTGAAGATAGAACAACTAGACAGTGATCAAGCATTATATATATCAATTTTTAATAATTTTATTTAATATTTATTTAAACCGATTGAACCCCGTTGAATCTCGGTCGAACCATTGAACCAATAAATCAATTGCCTTACCGGTTCATTGACCAGTCCAATTCTCACAACTTTGTTGAGAATATAAATTATTTTAAAAATTTTTTAATGATACCAATTTTTAAATAATGATTGAATATAGACATGATAGGACGCTATTAAATACATGTATATTACTAAAAAGTGTATTATTTGTAAAGTTTGACCAATTTAAAGGTAAAAATAAAAAGTTATTTGGTCAAGGATTTTAATTTAAAAGTCGTCACCTTACAACTCATAAATAAGTTGATAATATCATAAATTGTCATATTTGTAATGTAATTTTACTACCTAATTAATATAAATAGGTGATTTGGTTAGTTTAGACTTATATGATAGGAGTTAAATAATACAGTGACTGTTTAAAGAAGAATAATCCTGTATATTGGTATTTTCTATTTGTATTTATTTGAGTATTTACACATTTTAGTTTAGTACTGATAGGTATTATTAGTGTAATTAGGACTTGATTTTGGATAGAATATCACAAATTACTACTTTGTATTTTTGTATCAAGTATTTCGTTTAGATAAAGTAATTACCCGTTTAAGAGCTCTTTGGAAGAGATTTGGATAAGGTAAAGTAGTGTCACCAATTACCACTTCTTATTTCATTATTATAGATTTTGTTAGAGTAGAATGTTTATCCAAGTTTGGAACTTTGTTATATTATATTTTTTTTAGTAAAATATTTGATGATCGTTTGTGTCAATTTTTTTGTGCCTCCACTCACACGCTTAGTTTTTTAACAACAAGCAACCAAATATAAAAAGAAATTCCGTGAAAAATATAATCTTTATCCTTAAATTGTGTGAAGTTTCAGTTTAATTAGGTATCTTTTAAAATATATTTTTAGTCAATCTTTTACACGAATTTGGAGAGGATGCCATAAGGTATATCTAGTGCTTATATTGACATTTAAAGTTTGGATTGTTTTAAATTCGTAGAGTCTACATTTTCAAAAAAATTAAATCTTTAAATTGAATTTTTTTAACTGAATGATGTTCAGATTTCTCTCAAGAGTGGAAAAAATTCGGAGTTGAGGGTGAAAGAGCAAGGTATTCAAGAGGAGCTAAATTCTATTTTTCTTCAGGAAGAACTTTGTGGTACCAAAAATCTAGAGAGCAGTGAGTTTGATGTGGTGACAGGAATACTAAGTTTTTTCACCTGCAGACGGTTATTAGGCGAAAGAGAAATAAGATCCATGAGTTGTTGTTAGATGATGGAACCTGGGCCACTGAGACACAGGTGCTTGAGCAGGAAACAACTTATTTCTTTCAAAAATTATTTTCTACAAGGGAGAATATTAACCTCAATGCTATAGAAGATTTCTCCTATCCCTCTCTTAGCAATGAGGCCTGTCAAAGATTTGTTAAACCAGTGGCATTAGAAGAGGTGAAAAGAGTTGTAATGACCATGAATTCTTTCAAAGCTCTTGGGCCGAATGGTTTTCAAGCTCTATTTTATAAAATATTTTGGGACTCAGTTATGATGTGTGGGGATTAGTCAAGAGAGCTTTTGAGAGAAAGATTATAAATTCCACTATTTTTGAGACCTTCATTGTTCTGATTCCTAAAGTGAAAGCTCCTTCTTCGTTAAGATATTTTCGTCCCATTAGTTTATGTAATGTTCTTTACAAAATTATTTCAAAAGTGCTGGTGAACAAGGTCTGACCATTTTTTTTGGAAATTATCGGCCCACTCCAGGGTGATTTTATTCTGGAAAGAGGAACTACAGAGAATATCATTGTTGCACAGGAAATTATGCATTTCATGAGGAATATTAAGTCTAAAAAGGGGACTATGACTTCCAAGATTGATTTAGAAAAAGCTTATGACATGGTGGATTGGAGATTCCTTGAAGCTTCGTTGGTCAAATTTGGTTTCTTGAGAGCTACTATTAATCTTATTATGGCCTATGTGATGTCATCTTTCTTGGCTATCTTGTGAAATAGTGAGAGATTTCAGAATTTCAACCCAAAGAGGGGTTTGAGGCGAGGGGATCCCATGTCCCCATATCTTTTTGTGCTTTTTATGGAGGCTCTTGATTGTTTTACTACTCATCAGATTTTTCAAGGGTTGTGGATACCTGTGTTGGTCTCCAAATATGGCTCTAAAATCTCTCATTTGATGTTTGCTGACGATCTCCTGCTTTTTTGTAAAGCTACAAAAGTTCAGGTAGGGGAGGTTATGCAGACTATGGAGTTATTTTCCAAAGCATCAAGATTGAAGGTGAACCTTAGTATGCTCAAAGAATATCTCTGAGAGAAGAAAAGAAGTGCTCTCGGGAGTTTCTACTATCCGCTTTTGTCAGGACTTAGGAAGATATCTAGGGATGAATATTGGGCATGAAAGGTCTTCTAGGAGGATGGCTTAGGATATTATTGAAAAGATTCAGAAGAAGCTTGCTAGTTGGAAGGGGGGTTTGCTGAATAAGGCAGGAAGACTTCATTTGGTTAAATCGGTAATGGCTTCTATTCCGGATTACAACATGCAAATTGCTCTTCTTTCGAAGTATGCTTGTGAAAAGATAGATTCTTTGATGAGACAATTTTTATGGAGCGGCCAAACTAATGGGAGAGGGTTGTCGTTGCTTAAGTGGGATGTTGCTATAACTCCTAAAAGGACGGGTGGTTTGAGTGTTAGGGATACCTACTCAACTAACATGGCGCTTCTCGACAAATTGGTTTGTGATTGCTTCAATAATAGAGACAAGTTGTGGTTTTAGGTTATGATGCATAAATATTTCCGGAATTCAACTTTTCTTAGCAACAACAATAGTCAGAACGCTTTAGCCATTTGGAAGAACATTCTCAAAACATTTGATACTCTCAAGAATGGTTTCAAATGGAATGTTGGGGATGTGCAGCAATATGTGTGGTATGATGAGTGGACTCTTTTTGGAAGGCTTTGTGATATTGTTCCTTATGTTCACATATCTGAGTCCAATTTTGTAGTGGTAGATTTGTGGCATGATGGATCTTAGGAGGTGGAGAGACTTGCATTAACAATTCCTCTTGAGGTCAAGCATTTTATTCACTACCTGTACTATCTGACATTGGCTAACATGGAACCAAGGTGGAGTTGGTGGCCTGCAGGGACAAAAGGGTATAGTGCAAAAGAGGGTTATCGTTGGTTGTTAAAGAATAAATTAAATTGGAATGAAAATAGCAACTGAAACTAGCTTTGGCACTTGAATCTTCTGGAAAAGATCAAATTGACTGTTTGGTTTAGGGTTCATAACACTTTTTCGACGAAAGTTTTCTGCTTCAGGCGGCATCTAGCTAGTTCGGTTATGTGCCAGAGATGCAATGTGGCTTTGGAGACAATAGAACATTGCCTTAGAAATTGTGTATATTCCAGAGTTATTTGGCAGATGCTAAATCCTCGAGTTATTGATTTGGTTGAAGGCTTCTTTATGGAAGCTTGGTTTCGAAAGGTCATATCTGGTAAGGAGGCTCTTTTAGGCGTCGGAGTGTGGTGGTTGTAGAGGCATAGGTACAATGACATTTTCTATGCTAAAAATTATTGGACAGATCACAAGGTGGTTGCTCTCATCAGTAGTACGGTCATGGATCTAAGGTTATATATGAACAGGTATACTTCTTTTAGTACCTTCAGGAACCATTTGTCCTGAAAATCTCATGTAGGTAATAGCTTTAAAGTTAATTGTGATGCTAGTTTGTTTACTGATTTGAGCTTGGCTGAATTTGATTATCTTGTTAGAAATTCTAATGGGGTTGGATTGCAGGTTGTTCTGGTAGCTCTCCTCTCTGGTCTATAATCCAATATTAGACTTTTGCAGTTTGGAGGGACCTTGTTTTAGCTTGGGATTGCGGATTAAGAGACATAGTGTGTGAAATGTATTGTCTGGACATTCTTCATCTTTTGTATGACTCTCCTAGTGGGTGTAAATCTGAAGTTGTTGATTTAGTTAACAATATTCATGAGCTGTTATCAAGATCCTGGTACATGCAATTTGATTGGATATGTAGGAAAGCAAATAAAGTTGCAGATGAAATGGCTAGATGTGGAGCTAGAAATAATTTCAATAATGTTATTTGGTCTGGGCCTTTGAGAAGCTCTCTAGCAAATCATTATGTCTAATTTAGGATAGGTGTTTTGCTTTGTATTTTTCTTTGTTGTTTAGACACCAAAAAAAAAGGTGAAAAATTATGTTAGGTGTATCAAAGGCTGCGTTTGTTCTTGTAGATATGACACACAGAGATGGACAGTAAATATCTAAAAAGTGTTTGGATAAAGAGACATGGATACTGGACACAGTGTCTCCAGGATTGTTTTCTTTATTTTGTGTGCAGTTTTAAAAGAATGATAATGATGGACACGAAATTTGAGAGGGTGGACATGGATCTTTAATGAAATTTTTTTTTCTTTTTACCCATAGATAATTACCCCCCTTTTTTCAAAAACCCTAATTTAAGCTTCTTCTCTGTATCGTCATTCTTAAAGAGGTTCTCAGAGAATACAGAGAGGTACTCAGAGAATACAGAGAGGCACTCTCATTTTCTTGCTCTTTCTCTATCTCTGTGTTCATCTTCTTTCATTATGTTCTTCTTCTTCTTTTAATTGGGGTAAAAAGATCAAATCCAACACTTATTGAATCTTCCAATTTACACAATAAAAATTTTAGATGGAAAAAAATAAAAAATTCAAAAAATTACGTAAGTAAATTGCACCCAAAAAATTTTGAATTGGCAAAAGCAGAGTTTAGCAAGTATAGCAGGTATCATTCCTCCACCGTCTTTTAGCAAAGGGAAGGGTTAGGCGTCAAGAAAGGAGTAAGAGACAGAGAGAAGGAAAGGAGGGTATGAAAGAAATGTTTATTTTAGTGATTTTGCATAATGTTTTAGTCTTGTCCATGTGTATCCAAACATAAGATTGGACATTATATTAGTGTATTATACATTATATCCGAATACAATACATAGAAAATAATTTTTAGTATCTCTATTCTATTGTTTCTGTCTCAATATCATGTTTTATCCTATCCACAAAACAAACGCAGCCAAAATAATCTAAATTGTAGTGATTTTCTAAGCACGCATTTCAAATTTGAAATTATGGCGGATAAATCTCCATCATGACTATGAGAAGAATTAGACGTAACATATACAAATGGAGTAGTCCAACTAGAATAAAATCCATCATTTACAAACTCTATCCTTATCTTTTATTTAACTGTATTATATTTGATTTGCTCTATTTGTCTTTCTTTCAAGGTGTTTGGAAATCTCTTGGTAGAAATTGAATTCAATTCCAGTATTTGAAACAAAAATAATTAAATTAATTTAGATAGAATTTAATTCAATTCCGTTATTTTCTCTCAAAATCAATTCTGACCCAAATAGGTCTGATTTGGAATTCCATTCCATTGGGATTTTACTTAAAATTTAAAATGTCTAAAATATCTTTATAATTTAATTACTTCTTCTTAACTTTCGTCACTCACATTCTTTCAATGCCTCCCACCTTCCAACACACTCTCTCTTCTCTTACCACCTTCATTCTCTTTCCTTCCCTTCCCTTTCCTTCAAGTCACTTAATATAATATATACCTATTTTGAAAGGTCTAGTATGTAGATCTAAAAAAATTATCCACACACATAGATTTTATGTGTTTAACTTAGATTAATGACACCAAGTATTTGTCAATACGTCTGAAAATTTCAAGTGAAGTTGTGTTAATTATGACACCAGCAAAAAGTGGCATAATTTTATTCCATTTTAATAACATAGATTAGTTGCTATAATCTGCCGTTAATAACTAGTTTTGTTTTACTTGTTATGTCCTTAGACCACTCAACAAGTTATGTTTTGGTAGTTCATGTTTATTTTCTGTTGTTGGTTTATCGTGGGAATCAAACATGAAGAATGATGTGGAATTTAAAGTCCACAAACTAATCGGCAAGTACACTGGGTCATACCAAGTAATACCTTAGGTGAGTGAGGGTTGATCCCACGAGAATTGATGGACCAAGCAACAATGATTGAGTGATTCACTTAGTCAGACAAGCAGAAAATGATGTTTTGGAGTTCAAAAGTATCAAACAGTGATTTAGAAAGCAAATAGTAAAATTGGTGTGAAAAGATATGTGAGAAAACAGTTAAGGCTTTAGCGTTGTTTATTTTATGGATTTCTATTTCTTACCAACTATTTTAATCATGCAAGATTCAATTTATGGCAAACTGTGATTGACTAAACCTAATTTCTCAATGATTTAGTCTCCTCTAACCTAGTCAGCCGTCAATCCCTTGGTCACTTAATTTCGATTAAAGGTTTAAGTCCGATTCTAGTCTATTAGCCACAAAAACCTAATTACCCAAATATGAGAGGATTATATGTCACGTATCTCGTTAAGTCCAAGCAATTAGTGTTTAGGAGGAATTACTTTCAAGCTTTTGTCCAAGTAAATTACTTTTCCAAGATTTAACAAGAACTCAATTAGAAAAAGGGTTATCTTCCAATATACCCTAATTCCTAGGATGAAGAACGAAAGCAAATCCTTGAAATTGAAATCAATGCATTAATTAAAACAGAGAGGCAATAGTATTAATCCATATAATAAACAAAGCTCCTAACCTTAACCAAGGAGGTTTAGTTACTCATGACTCAAAGAGAAAACTAGGGTTCTAAAAAGTGTAAACTATGGAATGAAGTGCGTAAGAGAAAAGATCCCCGAAGGGCTAAATATTTTTCCTTTTATATCTGACCTAATTTGATTTGAAACTAAAATAAAATAATAAATTCTAAACCTAAAAGATTTTATTTGTAAATAAAAATAATTAAAACAAAATAAAATACAATAATTAAAAGTCAAATCCAACTAAAGATACTCATTTGGTGAAGATTGATCCGCATCATTGGCGCTAAATGCCAGATTCGGTGTTTAGTGCCCCAGGTGGTAGAAACTCCCATTTCGATTTTGACTCCTTGGTGCTAAGTTGCGTTTAGCACCGCTAGTGGTAGAGAGCTTTCAATCGTTTCTGGCTTGCTGGCACTAAACGCCAGGCTTAGCGTTTAGCACCCCTGGTGGCTGAGGCTTGGCACGTATTACAAGGCTTCTGGCGCTAAACGCCCAGGTCCGCGTTTAGTGTCAGCTTGGTTGATTCCAAACTCTTCTCTTTTTTTGTACACGCACTCTACCAAACCGATCCAAACTTCATCTGAAATAATTAAAACACCAAAGCAATTCAAAGTAGCATCTAAAGAGGCTTCAAACACTAAAATCTAATTAAAACTCAATAATTTCACCTCTAAAATAAATAAAAAATAAAAAAAGATGTTCATGCATTAAAGAACTATTTAATTTTTTAATTAATAATAATGTTTTTTAAATTTAATATTTTTAGATTAATCTAATTTTTATTTTTTTAAAAGAGGTGAACAAATTTTAGTTGAAAAAAATAGTTAAAAAATATAATTTTTTAATTATTTCATATAATTTAATATATAAATATATTTATTATTTAAATATGATGTTATATTAATAAAGGATAAAGTTATCTAATATCTATTATAAAATTTTAATTCATTTGATAAACTGTTAGTTGATATAGATCATTATAATATCATATGCTAATTATAGTGAAGCTGGGTTAGTTAGAGATTACTAACTGTTAACTTACCTTAGTTAGTTAGTTGGCTTTAGCTTAACTAGAGTTGGTTAGTCCACATGTTGTTGTATATATAGTGCAGCTATACCGAACTTTACCTTTGTGATTTTCCATTCTCTTTCAACAAGAAATCTGAATTATTTAACCAATTTCTCTGCTTCTCTTCTTTCTCTCTTTCTGTCTCTAAACCTTCCACAATTCTAATTTTCACATGGTGCGGTGAGCATGGAAGGTTCACATCAGTGAGAGGAATCGATTGAAGCTCAAGAGGAAGAATAGGTTGTTGTTGAAAGCTCCCGATTCGGCCCATCCATGGCGAATGAGGAGTGAATAGAAGATCCATTCGAAGCGGCGGAGGACGAGTATTTTCCAAGCGACATTCAATATCTCACGAAACTTCTGAACCAACTTTCAAGATTTGAAAACCTACACCTGCAAAACAAGATGAACTAGAATCCACCATTCGTCACTGTAAGTTCGAATTGAAGGTGAATATCATGGTGCCTAAAATGTAGTGCCTATTTACTTAAAAGAGTTAAAAATCAATATTTAATTTAAAGAAAAAACAACCATTTGTACCCATGAATTTTACGAATGCTGACAAAAGTACCCATTAAAGAAGGAAACTAACGTTGTATCCATCAAAGATGGATTCCGTACGACAAAAGTACCCAAATCCTAAATTTATGTTGACTTTTTAATAAAATTCCAGAATTACCCCCACCATTATCTTCAGCCCTTCCTCTCTTCTTTCCCAAATCTCAAACACCTCCATTACCTAAAAATCCTAATCTCAATACCTAAAAACCCCGAATTATCATTTTCCTAACCTTAATCTCAATACCCCTCTCAACAAATTTCAACCCTCTCTTTATTCAGCAATTTAACCTTTTTTCTTCTTCTTCTTCTATGGATTCAATGAACTTGCTGGGTTTCTCTCTCTCTCCTCAAGAACAACACACTACTACTACTACTCATCATCATCAAACTCGTTTTGGGCTATTCAATCCCACTGCACAAGATGATGTAACTGCTGCTGATGATGGAAACTGCTTTGATCTCACTCCTTCCACTCATGCCGCTACTACTCTCAACCTCCCTCCTTTTTCCATCTATCAAGAACCCTTCAACAATCATCATCACCTTTCTACTCATCAAGGTTTAATAATTTCTTTTCTCTTTTAATTTTTCTATTATTATTACAAATTACTCTTTTTTTTTAATTTTTCTTTATCATCATAGATTGGAAGGAGAATAACTACATCAACCAAAACCTGCTATTGGAAACTTCATGCAACAACAATAACAATGTCGACAACAACCACCACCACTATCACCAACAACCCAAGCTGGAGAACTTACTCGGTGGACACTCCTTCGCCGATCATCATCATGAATACGGTGCCAACTCATCGGGAGACTACCTCTTCCAAAACTGCTCTCAGCCGGAAGTTACAGCAGGAGGAGGAGAAGGCTCCGCCGGCGACAGTGGTGGAAGCACAAACTCAATACACCATCAACACGTGTTGGTGAAGGAGGTGGTAAAATTGATGAAAAGAATAAAGAGAGGGTTGAAATTTGTTGAAAGGGGTATTGAGATTAGGGTTAGGAAAATGATAATTTGGGGTTTTTAGGTATTGAGATTAGGGTTTTTAGGCAATGAAGGTATTTGAGATTTAGGAAAGAAGAGAGGAGGGGTTGAAGATAATGATGGGGGTAATTCTGGAATTTTATTAAAAAGTCAACATAAATTTAGGATTTGGCTACTTTTGTTGTACGGAATCCATCTTTGATGGATACAACATTAGTTTTCTTCTGTAATGGCTACTTTTGTCAGCGTTCGTAAAGTTCATGGGTACAAATGGTTGTTTTTTCTAATTTAAAAGATATAAAAATAATTTTTAAAAATTTAAAGCTTACTACAAAAAGAAAGTTAGGCAAAATTTAGGCACCAAGTCATAGGCACCATAGAATTGGCCCGAATTGAAACTATGACACACACAATTCCTATTACATGCATCCAGAAGAGAACCCTGGAATCTCCATTGTGAATGTGACACTAAATGCATCTAACTACCATTCTTGGGCTCGTGCAATGTGATTAGCCCTTAAATAAAAGAATAAGTTGCAACTTATTGATGGCTCATTACCTAAACCTGATGAGAATGACAAGAATTTTTTGGGGTGGGAGAAGTGTAACACATACATCGTTGCTTGGATAAATTTCTCACTCACTAGTGAAATTTTCCAAAGTGTAATCTGGAATGAGAATGCTTGTGACATGTGGAATGACCTTAAACACACATACCACCATGGAGATGTCTTTAGGGTAGCTGAATTGGAAGAAAAATATATAGTGAGAATTAGGGTGACCTAAGCCTAACTGCGTATTGCACAAAATTGAGAGCCCTATGGTAGGAACTGGACTATCTGGAATCGATCCCTCAATGCTATTGTGGAGCTGAGTGTATGTGTGGATTAGGCGTGGTTAGAAAATATAGAAGAAACAAGCAAGAGAGACAATTGCACTCCCCTGATGTGAGTGAATCTCGAATTCTCATGAGCTCAGCTGATTCGATTTGAAAGTGCAAGACACCAACACCCTCCTCCAAACGGTAATTTTCGAGAAAGAGAAAGGTCAAACAGAGGTTGAAAAGGTAGAGGACCACCTAAAATATGCTCTTACTAAAATAAGATAGGGCATTTGGTAGATACCTGTTACAAGAAGCATGGGTTACCCCCTCACACGAGACAGCAACCATACAGAACCATGAATTGCACAATCACAGCACTTGGCAATGAAATTGGAAAAGTCAGTGGCAGTCAATTGGATTTGACTCAAAAGGAAGACGATGAGAATTCTCATCTCATGATATCTCAAGAACAAAGAGAAACATTAATTGCATTACTTCAACAAGGGAATAACCAAAATAACATTGCTCAGCAAAACCAGCCTATACAGAACCACACAGGTATACCAATTTATATTCTGCACATGAGTTCATATATTTCACACATCTTATTCATAAAATATTTTTTTTTTCAAATTCATGGATAATAGATAGTGGTGTAACTGACCATGTGTCCTTTTTCCTCAAATTTTTTTAGCTATCACTACATTGATCCCATTCTTGTGAAATTGCTTGATGGAAGCCAAACCTTGACAAAAATAGTTGGAATAGTGGTTTGTTCAAATAACCCGTATCTCACTGAAGTGTTGTATATACCGTCTTTTACCTTTAATCTACTGTCAGTATCTAAGGCTACAAAACAATTAAATTACCACTTTTTTATGACTGACATGTGCTGTGAGATACAGGACAGGAATACTTCGAAGATGATTGAGTGTGCTAAGGAATCAAATGGACTTTACACATTGAGAGTCAGCCCATTATGCTCACAAACTACCACCATATCTGCATCAATACCCTACACATCAGAGATTTCTAAAACTGCACCACAAATCTCTCTTCAATCACCACGCACAACAAAAGCTGCACAACATTCTACACACCACACTCACATGTTTTGAAAATATAGCATAGAAAATAATGCCAAATTATGGCATTTAAGATTGGGGCATGTCCTTGAAAGTAGATCTATTGTAATAAAGATTGATTTTTCCTTCATAGAATGCACAGGTTATGTTGAACCTTGTGATCCTTGCCATTTTGGCAAACAAAAGAAATTATCTTTTACAAGAAACATTACACAATCTTCTAAAGCTTTTGATTTGGTACATCTAGACATATGGGGGCCCTTAGCCATCCCTTCAATTAATGGACATCGATATTTTTTAACAATCGTTGATGACAAAACCAGGTTCACCTGGGTTCATTTTTTCAAATTAAGTCTGAAGTACCAATCCTAGTAAAGAATTTTGTAACACACATTGAGAAACAGTTTGGAAAAATTGTCAAGTGTTTCAGGTCCAATAATGGACCCAATTTAATTTGATTTCATTTTTTAAAGAAAAATGCATCATTCATCAAACATCCTGTGTCAAAACACCACAACAAATGGTGTGGTAGAGAGAAAGCACCAACACCTATTGGGCATGGCTAGAGCACTTTTATTTCACTCTTCAATTCCGAAATCCTTTTGGACTTATGCTGTTAGCCATGCCGCCTTTCTCGTAAATAGGTTACCAAGCATCGCTTTAAAGGACATAGCACCTTATGAACTATTTTTTTTGAAAAACCAGATTTACCGAGTTTGAAAGTTTTTTGTTGCTTGGCTTATGCTACCACCCTCACCGCACATAGAAAGAAGTTAGACAAACGGGCAAGGAAGTGTGTGTTCTTAGGCTATAAGTTACACACTAAAGGTTTTATCTTGTATGACATTAATTCAAGAGAACTGTTTCTATCTAGAAATGTTCAATTCTACGAGAAAGTGTTTTCTTTTGAAAAGAATTCAGATTCTACACCTCAAGGTCATGTGCATGCACATAGTCAGCATATAGATAACACAAACTTGTTTTCTCCCATATATGACGAGCATAAAAACCATTCGAATTAAATTTTTTAGCACACACAATTTCGCACTAGCCCAGGACAACAATCACAATCTGTCGAGTCAAAAAATCATATATTGACACCCCTTCATCCACCAATTGAAAACCAGGAATCGCATTCATCCCAGCATACACCATTACCACCACTACATTCACATCACTCATCACCTCCACAAATTATTCACCCCACTGCTGTCCAAAGACCGAACAGAATTAGAAAACCACCAGTCTATTTGGATGACTATCAATGTGCATTGTTACCATCATCAGGACACATTCAATCACCAGGTACCCTCTTTCCAAATATATCACTTACCAGTAACTTTCACCGAATTACAGAGCTTTTTCTTTAGCTGTGTCCACCATTTCAGAACCAAAATCATAGAATGAAGCAATTCAACATCTTTGTTGGAAGAATGCAATAAATGCTGAACTTCTTGCTCTTGAAAATAACAAGACATGGGTGCTTACCAAACTGCCTCCTGGGAAGAATGCAATTGGATCTAAATGGGTTTTTAAGGTGAAATTCAACGCTGATGGGACTGTTGAAAGGCATAAGGCCAGGCTGGTGGCTAAAGGTTTTAATAAAAAAGAGGGATTCGATTATTTTGACACCTTCAGTCCGGTGGTTTGCATGGCAACACTATGTGTTTTACTTTCTATCGCAGTCCCCAAGCTGTGGTATCTACACCAATTAGATGTCAATACGGCGTTTCTTCATGGGGATTTGCCGGAAGAGGTATACATGAAGGTCCTTGATGGTCTTGAAGCCCCTGCTGGATCAGTTTGCAAGCTTAACAAGTCACTTTATGGACTAAAACAAGCTAGTCGCCAGTGGAATACTAAGCTTGTCTCAGTCTTATCTGAAGCTAGATACGTACAATCCAAGTCAGACTATTCACTCTTCACTCGGCAAACTCCATCTAATTTCATAGCCATTATAGCCTATGTTGATGACTTGGTTTTGGCAGGCGACGACATTCAAGAAATTACCCGGATCAAACAGCTACTGGATACCCACTTCAGCATCAAGGACCTGGGAAAACTCAAATATTTTCTTGGCATGGAAGTTGCATACAACACTAAGGGGCTTGCTTTGTTGTAAAAGAAATACACTACAGATTTGATAGAGGAATTTGGGTTGATTGAAGCCAAACCCGTATACACACCGATAAATTATTCCACTCATCTATCAAAGGCCTCTGGAGACCCTATAAATGATTCAAAGCTCTATCATCGCCTCATTGATAAACTACAGTATTTGACTAACAACAAGGCCAGATATTGCATTTGCCGTGGGTAAACTCAACTAGTACCTAGAGTCCCCAATGACTAAATACTATAAAGCTGCTCTGCGGATACTTCGCTACCTCAAGAAGCCCCCTATTGCAAGTCTCTTCTTCCCTCTCAGCACTGATTTCAGCCTCACTGGGTTTGCGAGCGCTGACTGGGCAACTTGTCTAGACACAAGGAGATCTGTTTCTGGCTACTGTTTCTTCCTAGGGACCACCTTAATCTCTTGGAAGAGCAGCAAGCAGCAAACTGTGTCTCGATCATCTTCAGAGGCGGAATACCGAGCATTGGCAAATGCGACGTGTGAAGGTCTGTGGCTTCTTCAGTTATTAAGAACTCTTGGCATTGATCATGCGCAGCCATTCACCCTCTATAGCAATAGCCAATCCGCATTTCACATGGCTGCTAATCCAGTTCTGCATGAGAGGACGAAGCACATAGAGGCTGACTGCCACATTGTGCGAGACATGGCCAATGAGGGGATCTTGAAGCTTCCCTGTCACATCTGCTAACCAAACAACAGATTTGCTCAACAAAACACTTGCTCCAGGACCTTTCTATTCATGTTATCGCAAACTAGGATTGTTAGATGTTTACCCTCCTAGTTTGAGGGGGATGTTAGTTGATATAGATCGTTACTATACCATATGCTAATTATAGTAAAGCTAGTTAATTAGAGATTACTAACTGTTAACTTACCTTAGTTAGTTAGTTGGTTTTAACTTAACTACAGTTGGTTAGTCCACATGCTGTTGTATATATAGTGCAGCTATACCGAATTTTACCTTTGTAATTTTTTATTCTCTTTCAACAAGAAATCTGAATCATTTTACCACTTTTTTTGCTTCTCTTTCTTCTCGCTTTCTGTCTCTCAACCTTTCACAGTTCCAATTTTCACATAAATATTCTAAATATTGGAATTCAATTCAATTTTATAATTTTGTTAATTTATTATAAATATTAAAATTCAATTTAATTTTAGCTGAAATTCAATTATTGATAGAATTCAATTTAATTCTATATTATTAAAAGTTTTTAAAGTATTGCAAAATAAAAAAAATTGTTGAAATGGTTAATACTCAATTCTTCTTCTCTTGAGTATTCTATGTATGTCGACTAACAATTCGTTACCAAGCACTCCTAACACCATATAGAATATGGCTGTTATTAATTAATTAAGCATTTAAATTATTTTATAATTAACAAAACAAAACAAAAAAATACACGTTGATTATTAAGAATTGTTCCATTATCATGAAATATAAAAGAAAATTGTGAACCCCTAACAAGTTTCTTCTTTCTTTCTTTTTTTTAACTCTTTTCTGAAATTGCCAATAGAAAATGGTAAGAAAATAAATAATTGACAATTAATAATTCATCATTCGACAAGAATACAAGAATTAGACAAGAGTTTATATCATATATCTCTTATTTATTTATTTCAACAATTTCTTCCTTGCACAATTATTCGACCTTTGTATTTATTTATTTTAATTACTTTAATTAACATAACAAATAGTAATATTTTTTAAGAAATAAGAGACGTTAAAAAAAATCTATCAAATTTTGTTTTCTTATTCTAAATTCAATAGTAATGCTCAAAATGATATTGAATAATTTTAACTGAGTTATACATTGGAGTCAAAAGATAATTTGCATCCTCAACAAGATATATATATATATATATATAAAGAAAAAAAAACTCAAGATAACACGATGTTATCAAGTGTAAAAACGAAAAAATTTAGAAAATCCGTTCTCCTTCTTTTTGGAGATTTAATAATAACAATTATATATTCTTCTTAGGCATTCTATTCATTTTCGTCACCAAAATTGCTAAAGCCTCCTTAGACAATGAAATAGCAGAGCATGAAAAGAAGAAAGTGCCATATTCCATGAGCCCAAACTATGTGATTGAATAAATCCTCCTCCATCTGTTGCGGGTCGAAGACTTCTTCCCCTTTTGCAAACTCTGATTCATATTTTTCATAGAGAAATCTTTTATCAACATAAAACAAGATCTTTTTTAAATCATATTAAGGAATTCCTTAGTTCAGACCGAAAAAACAATGTTACTCGATCATTATCAAACTAACTGCAACCTTTTTTTTGTCTGTGAGGATCCCACTAGAGCGCCTTCTACTTCTAATAGGCTATGAACTAGATCAGAATCATTTTCAACAAGTTCATAAGAAGTGATCCCATTTTTTTCATCAAGTCCGGATAGAGACCAAAGGTCTTGAGCAATCGATCCGGCAAAACAACTCAAAAGATAAAGAAGTATGTTAATTCCTTCGTGCTCGTTCTAAGTTTGACGTGCCATTTGTACAAATAAGAATCCCCCTCGACAACTTGGATTTGGCCCTGAAATGCTACCTCTTGTAGCATTCAGTTGCAAAGAGCTGTTCCTCCCAAAACATGTCAATGATAGTACTTAGTAGAATAGTTCAATTGAGAGGTTCTTGAAAGAACAATGATAGTCTGTGTGTGCAATTTTGATGCATTCTGGTTAAAGCTTGAGTCCAAAAACAATGTCTAAAGTGAAAAGCTATTTGAATCAGCCCTTATATATATCTTGTAATGTAACCTTCCATAGAATTATAGAAATGACATTGTTTTCAGCAATTTTTCTTAACAGAGTTTTGTTTAAGAGTAAAAGTAAGAAAAAAATAATAATCAAACATTAAATTTCTTATGCAATTATGCATTTATCAGATTAAATTGACTACATTTTATCCTTTTGATATGGTTTCCCATACATTGCTGTTCATAACTTTTCAACATCAACAATGTATTGGTCTTACCTTAGTTATTGATACATATTCCATGATTGAGCCTTCTCATGCTTACATTGTCTCTGGTTTGTGGCACTTGAGAACCGCTGATTTGCTTCTGCAATGGTTTCGACACCAGCATTAAAATAAACCATGATTATACCCTTCACAAGATCAAATGAATATTTCCTGTACTTATTTGTGAAAAAGGAAATTTTAATCAAAGCAAGTCTAAAAATTGATTTATGCACCACAAAATAATAGTATATGAACAACCTAATTTAATAATGCTAAGATTAATTCCTCAATGTGTATAGCAACATCAAACATATTCTATCTTGTTTGAGATTGAATTAATTTATGTTTATTAATGCTGTCTGAAGAGTGATTTTTTGTGAAAGCAACTATTAGTCACTTCCATCTAAAACTGATTTTGAAGCTTAAAATCCAATGAGTATGGGTTCAACTAGAAACCAAATAAGCTAAGAAAATATTAATTTGAGTGTCTCAATTTATTAAGAAGGAGATAAATTGAAATTCAAGTATAAAGAAAATTCATACTGGAGAAGTTCAATTTTTGTCTGCCCCAAGCTGCAACTTAACATGCTTCAGTGTACCTAGGAATCAATAAGGTAGATCGGTATTACTCGTGGAACAAAGATGAAAACCATGTCAAGAATCCAAAATACTCAACCACCAATACAGGTTCAAAATCAGTTTGATAAAATAAGTTAATCAGCAACGAGGCTATATCACAGTTCAACTTTTGATCCCAAAAGAAATTGTACTAACATTCAAAGATATTCTAAAAAAATGCAACCTCAAATTGTACAACATTGTTTCACTTTTAATTCTTTATTCTAACCTCAGCCATCACAATGCAAAGAAGATTTAGAAAAACCAAAGGAATAGGTGTAAAAACAATTGTACTTGGAGTTAGAATCACCAGATCTTTAACAAACAACAAAACTCCAAACCATGTTTTAATAATAAAAGCTTTTTCAACATGTTTAAACAATGTCAATACAATAATCCCTATATAGGATTTCAACAAGTAATGAAACAGTTCAACTACGCATTAACAGAAAATCTCTGTGAAGAGCTATTTCATATGTACGTATTTTCGGTTGGTTAAGTTTCTAAGAATCACAACTGAGTAACACTAACTATGAAAATGACCAAAGGTTTTAAGATACTTCATATTTAAACCATATTACCCAAATTCACATTGTGTGATAACATACTTTAATATACAGATTTCTTCAGCTCAGATTGTAAAAAAGATCAAAACGTCAAAAACGGTTAACAAAAAAGTGGGGTCATGCATTTAGCAGATGAATTTGTTTTGAAGATAGCAGCGAAAATCATATACCTATGCCATTAATCTTAGGCTCTTGGCACTACATATCTTTTCCTAGGAAATTCAGTCAAATAAAGCACAGTTGCTCAGAACACCAATCATGAGCTCTAGGTTACTATCAAGAAATGTTAAGCACTAACAAATCAGTTACAACAAAGAATATCTACCAAAACAGGATGCATTATAGCCATGGCAACAAACAGAGACTCAAAAGTCATCCAATAACAAAAGTTCAAAATTCATTCATAATAATGAGATAACCAAAACCGCTGCTATTGAGTTCATGATAATTCCCAAATCCTCCAATCCAATTGCCACAAAATTTAAAGCTTTGTAATAATTTCAACAATAATAGAAAAATTATTAATTTGAGTTGATGTATCTTACCTTCTATAAACCATTCAATAAGCCTCTAGCAATCATTTCCCAAAAGAGAATAAATATGGGGGAGTTTACTTTAAATATGGGGGAAATGAAAAGATCGAAAGACAATAAGAGTGCAGGGAAGCTTCACAACTAACAAGGATTCCCTTTGAATGATGAAAATCACAACTGTTTCAGCTTAGGAATAAATTAACACCAATGCACATATATAATTACAAAAACAAAAAAGGAAATAATGATAGATCCTTCAAGCCACATATAACAGCCATCTAGTCACCGAAAATGCCATAAAATAAGCTACGGCAAAGAAAACACTTAGGTGTGGGTAAAGCAGAATAAAGAATCACAATCATGTGAAGATCTAAAAGCATTAGTATCGAATGGAAAGTTGATCGAGAAGATGGTAACAAAACACAAGTTAAAAAGAAAGAGATACAAGCAACATTTTGTGATGTCTAACAAGAAGAATCTCATCTACTTTTATCCTTGCAATAGGCCTCTAGATATCATCTCACGAAGAAGTTTCTCCGCTTTATCATTTTCACCATTTTCAAATAGAGCACGAATGATTGTTTCATAAGTCACAGCATTGGGTAAGCAACCATTGTCTTCCATTTTTGCCATGAGTGCCAATGCTTCGAGAAGCAGACCCTCTTTGCAAAGCCCATTGATCACAATGGTGTATGTCCGCACATTTGGACGATAGCCTTTAATGGAAAGATCTTGAAAAATCTCTTTTGCATTTTTAAGTCTTCCACTTTTGCACAGGCCATCTATAAGTATGTTGTATGTATACATATCTGGTTCAATGCCACACTCTTTCATTTGATTGAATAACATAAGTGCCTTGTCATGTTGTTTGATATTGAACAAAGCATCCAGCAAAGAACTGTAAGTGACTATATCAGCAGGTTGACCTCGATCATGCATCTTTTCAAGAAGCTCCAAAGCACAAAGGATTCTCCTTGATTTTCCTAAGCCATCAACTAGAGTATTGTAAGTTACCGTGTTAGGAACCAAGTTCTTGCGACCCATCTCTTCGAAGAGATTCAAGGCATCATCGATCATTTTACTTTTGCAAAAGCCATTAATCATGATATTGTAACTCCGAACATTAGGAAACACTTTATTCTCGGCCATTGTGTTGAATAAATATTTTGCCTTATTTACCTGATTAACCAAACAATATCAATCCATTAAGCTGGTATAAGTAACCACATCTGGTTTCACACCATGTTTTGACATTACAGCCAATACACTCTTAGCATCTTTGATCTTTCCTTCCTTGCATAGCCCATCAATCAAAGTATTATAGGTATAAACATTAGGAGTAATGTTTCTAAGCACCATATCACTTAACAAATCAACGGCTTCCTTATATTGACCCTCAAGACACAATCCAAAAATGAGACAACTGTATGTGATAACATCTGGAGAAATTCCCTTAGCAAGCATTTCAGAGAATAAATGAAAAGCCTGACTTACAAGTGTATCCTTGCAGAGGCTATCAATAATTGCGCTGTACATGAAGACATTAGGAGCAATGCCATACCGTGGGATCTTTCTCAACATTTGAATAGCAGCTGATGTGTGGCCGGTCTTACAGAGGCCATTGATCAAAGTCCCATAAGTGACTTGATTAAAGTGAAATCCATGAGCCAGCACTCTGTCATGAAAGCGCACTGCTTTTTCAACACTACCACAGAGACAGAGACCTTTCATGAGTGTATTCAATGTTACCGTATTAGGTTGATAATCCATTCTGAAAATCTTAGCCAATACAGAGAAAGCAAGCGTCATACGACCCATGCCGCAACAACAATTAATCACGATGCTCAAAGTAAATAAGTCGGGAGCGATTCCCCTGGCTTGCAATTGCTGAAAAAGGGAAATGGCTGTGGAGAAATGGTTGGTCTTGGCAAGAGATCCCAAAATCTTGGTGAATTGGATGATGGATGGAGGGCGACGCATAGAGAGCATGCGAGTGAAGGAATCAACAGCTTCATCAAGTGATTGGGGCTGAGAGTGAGAGTGTAGGGATGAAGTTGAAGGGAAGCAAAGACGGAGAGCGGAATAGGGAACACAATAAGGAGAGGGATTTGGGATTTGAAGAGCATACCTTAACATGATTCGTGAGAATGAGAGGAATGACAACATTCTGGCAACCACCAACAGAGTGAGGGTACAATCAAGCTTGTTCGAGGTTATTTGTTTAATTGTTTCTGCTTTTACTATCTTATTTAGGCCACGGATTTTAGTAATTTCAAATTGAACCCTCTGTTTTCTTTTTTTGTAATTCTACATTTACCCCTACGATTTTTACTTTCCAAATTTTCCCTCTCCACCGTTAAACATAATTTGTGGTGGTCAGTATTTTTTCCAGAGTCAAGAAGGAAAGTAAATTTTTTTTGTTTTGAAATTAATTTTTTTAATAAAGTGGTAGAATGACTTATCGAGAAGTAGATAAGTTATATATTTCTACTTCTTCAAAAAGCTGTAAATTAACTTTTCGAGAAGTTAAAATTTTTTTCTAAAATGCTGCCAAACACGCAGATTTTAACTTTTCATAATCAAAAAAAAAAAAAAAAAAAGTAGCTTTTGCTACTTCCCAAACGGGCTCTAAATTTGGTACATATTTGCATGTATGTAAGTGTAGTAGGCAGATACTGAATTTGATATTGTTCATGTTGGATTGGAATTTATATTCTTCTGCAAATAATCATCAATTCTATTCCATAGGAAACCGTTTTATAATTTTCATTCCCCATTTACTTCTATTTTTTGTAATTTAAATTTCGAGTGACAAATGGCATAACATTTGTTTTAGAAACAAAGTTAAAAGTATACTCCTTTCTTTAAATTATACTATTTAAAAATATAACATAATTTCTTGGGTGATAATTTTATCTGCAAAATATATTAGAACTTTAAGCTAAAATAATTCTGTTGTTTTCACCATTTTCCCCTGACAATAAAACATACCATTTTAAGACAGAAGTTTATACTTACGTCCAGCTCCTCACTTTTATTTGCTAGTAACTCTAGTTTAGTGTTGCCCACAACAGAATCCTATTTAATTACTGTGGTGCTTGCTCAATTGCTAGTTTTGTTATTTTTCTATTACGTATAATTGCAACATAGGCTTCATCTAGCTAACCTTGCATTTCTTCTAGTGTTTTATAATTTTGCAATCTCTTGTCATTTAACTTCTTCAAGGTCAACTAGTATATTGAGAATGACATAATCTCAATCATGGTTATTAATGAATTGTTATTATGTAAATTTCTTAGCTAGACTAATTGTTATGTAAGTTCTTCGGTGTATTATGATGTGAAAGGAAAAGATAGAGCATTTTTCGAATTATCAAAGTAGGAATTCACTACTTTTATTTACAAAATTCAATTCTTGTTTTATGATTTGTTTGTAACTTCCTATTTTCACTAGCATTAGTATAATTAGCCATCCATTTAGCCACGGCATTCTCTTTACTCAAAATTGAGTTGTCATTATTTTAGCTTCTTTGCCCTGTTATCATTTTCAATTCTTTCATTATCACAACCTTGTGGTTGAATAGGATATTTTTTCTCATAAAGAACTAGAGATGACAGCCTGGATTGAGAATGGTCTTATAATGCCAGCTCATTACAAGAAATATAGACATACATATATATTCCTACTCTTTTTTGGTTTTATGTTTTGGGGGTGTTTTGGGGGGGGGTTATCAAATCAAGGAAAAGATTTATCATCCTTTACTGAAATTCACTCAAGAGTGTTGCATATTAAGGTGATTGCTATGGTATTTAAAAGGTGGAGCTTAAATTGTTAAAAAAAATAAAAAATTAATATTTAATTTAAAAAATATAAAAATAAATAATTTTTTAAAATTTAAAATTTGATATAAAAGGTAAGATGGGCAAAAATTAAGTACCAATTTATAGGTACCAAGAATTCATCTTAAGATAAACTCAGAATTAAGAATTTGATGTTTGAAAAGGTGAATGTACAATAAAGAATTTCCTCTCTAGCATTGAATCGATTTTGATTGTTCATGCTTTTATTAACTGGTAAGTCTAGGCTAAAGTTTTAGTTCTTTAAAATTGCAGGAGGTGCAGTTTCATCGAGAGAGCATTGTATAACAACTGAAGAAATGGAATTGAGAAAAATAAAGCTGGTGGTTCACGAAAATGTTTAATTAGTACCGAATGTTTAGCCATTGTAACACTTGTATTTTGCGGGCCAACATACATGAAAGAAAAATATTTTTAGCAGAACCATTAAAGAACAGTTTATTCTATTTAGACCATAGCTTAAGATTTTATTAATTAAATAGCAGAAAACTCAGGATGATGTGAAATTGATCCTAGTGAATACCCCCAAATAATTTAGAATTAAAAGCCTATATTAATATTGAACAATCATGAGCAAAAATTTCAGTAGAATTTCGTGTTACATATTTATAAAAGCAAACAAACGCGTAGAGGCAACAAAACACGAGCTAAACAATGTTCTAACTTTTAACTGAGTGGGTGCCAGATATGGGAGAAGTCTCGCTTATTATAAGTGATATAAATGTGATATGAATTATTCGGACATTACATTCCTATGTGTGATTATATTATTGGTGATATAACTACTTGAGTATAGTTTGGTATTTTATCATTCGGTCCCTTGATTAAGAAGTTAGAAGTTTGAATCCTACCTTAGTCATGAAAAGCGTCTTGTAACTAGTCATTTGTTCTTAATAGGATGATTTGTAGCAAAAAGATTAGTCATTGTGTTTCACGCTTAGGAAACCAAAAAGGAAATATTCTTAGGTGGAAACTCAGATACAGTCGACTTCACGTGAAGTTGATAACTCAGAGCTGTTAGATGATTTGATTGATTTGACAAAATTTTCATCTAACGGCTCTCAGCTATCAGTTTCACATGAAATCGACTGCACATGAGTTTTCACCATATTCTTAATGTTCTTACTAGGTCCATGATTCTATTAGAATGAGATTTGTGTGTACTTTATTCTAAACATAAGAACAGGAAGTAGAACACAAATATTGTTAGGCTGACGAGCAATTCTTTAGACATTTTAATTATTTTTTTGAAAATAAAATTATTTAATTATGTCTAATTTATATGATAATTTAATTCGGCCTCTGTTTACATCCCAAACCCGAAAATATCCCAAACCCGAAAATATGAGGAGGATTGTTTAGTATACAACAACCAATGTAAAACAATGTCACATCTCAATGCATGGCTACACAACGAAATGACGTCTTTGATCTATATAACTGACCCCATTTAGTAAAAACAGACTTTTACTAAAGAAGAATTTATATAATAATTTATTTTTAAATCAATTCACTTTTTTTTCCTTTTCTCCCTTTTATGTAGAATTGTAGATTAGTTCGGACCATGATTTTTTTTATTTTATTTCATATAATTGATAATTGACAATATCAAATGTAATTTTTATATATAATTTTTAAGCGTCACCAAGATATATAATTCTTTAACTATAAGTCTATAATTGCATTCTCGATGCAATAAGTTGGGATTAATTTTTTTTTTTTCACAAAGGAGCAGATCACCAATAAGGCCGTCGAGATATATAATTGAAAAAATATTACAAGGGTTTCAAATCATGGCTTAAATCTACAAAACGAAAGTAAAGTAAAGGGTTTTAAATTGTGGTCTGCAACTGCAATTGCAGGCATATTATCAGAAGCACAATAATAATTGGTTTAGCAGTAGCAGCATTGAAAAGCTTCCAAGTTGGAAGCAAAACGGAATAAGGAAGATACCCAGGTGCAGTTGCAAGATTAAAGCAACTAGAGCTATGAACACCTACTGCCGCTTTAGAGAATCCATTGGTATCACATATGCATGTCCATAATGATTCTCTATCTTCACTATCTGCATAGTAGAGCTAAAGCAAATACGATAAAGGTTGAACACATAAAAAAGCATTGCATGCTTACTAGTTACTACAAACTCTTGAAAGAACATCTACATTTTCACTTGTTTAGGTAAGTCTCAGAAGGTTAATCTACTAACAACAAGAAGAAGCAAAAACTAAGTAGAAAACCTCTGTAAACTAACAAGTATATTGCTGCATGGGAAAATGAAAAGAATGGAAGACAATAACAAGAGTGTAGAGAAACTTAACAAGTGATTCCCTTTGAAATAATGAAATCAAAACAAACTTAGTTAGGAATAACTTAACATCAAAGCACAAATATAATAAAAGAAGGAAATAACAAGATACCCCCCACAAGACACATGTGACAACCACCTTGACACAAAAAGACATCAAATAAGCAATGACAGAAAATATCTAAGTGTGGCTAAACAGAACAAAGAATCACCATCTTGTAGAGAAAGAATCAGAAGCATCAATAATATGGAACAGATAGATGATTAGGAAGAAGGTAACAAAAGACAAGTTAAAAAGAAAGAGAATCTCACCTACTTTTCTCCTTGCAATAGGCCTCTAGATATCATTTCACGAAGAAGTTTCTCCGCGTTATCATTTTCACCTTTTTTAAACAAAGCACAAATGATTATTTCATAAGTCACAGCATTTGGTAAGCGACCATTATCTTCCATTTTTGACAAGCAAGCCAATGCTTCATGAAGCAGGCCCTCTTTGCAAAGCCCATTGATCATAATAGTGTATGTCCACACATTTGGACAATAGCCTTTAACAGAAAGATCTTGAAAAATCTTTTACATTTTTAAATCTTCCACTTTTGCACAAGCCATCTATAAGTATGTTGTATATACATATATTTGGGCGAATGCCCTGATCTTTAATTGTGTTGAATAAAACAAGTGCTTTGTCAACATGATGGTTTTTGCATAAAGCATCAAGAAAGGAATTGTATGTGATTATATCAGCAGGTTGACCTTTATCATGCATTTCAACAAGAAGCTTTGAAGCACAAGATATTCTCCCTAATTTGCACAAGCCATCAATAAGAATACTAATAGTTATCGTGTCTGGAACCAAGTCCTTGCGACGCATTTTTTCAAAGAGATTCAAGGTGTCATCTACCATTTTACTTTTGCACAAGCCATTAATCATGATATTGTAACTTTGAACATCAAGTGACACTCTACTTTGGGTCATTGTGTTGAATATATATTTTGACACTCTACTTTTGGGATTGAGATACCCGCTCAACGGAAACATGTGAAATTCCGATGAAGAGGAATTTACTTAAATGCCCTTATATACGTAACAAATACGATAAAAATAATAACATAGAATTTGTACTATAATGACAAAAAAATTACATAACATGTATATTATACGTATAGGTTATGATGGCTGAAGAAGTCACATTGACAAAAAATAATGTAATTGACTTCTGAAATAAAACTTTACCAAACAAAAAATTTTAAAGTAAAGCATGAGTGTTAAATTTGATAAGAACAAAACAAGTACAACGATGCTGGAGCTATCGTACTATTATTGGAGTCCTGAAAGTGTTCGCTATTGTTGAATGATGGTAATAAAAAAATTCATTTGGAGAGAAAAATTATGATTGAATGATGATGATCGAAAATTAGGAATTGGAAGGATATGTGCAGGGAAAATTATTATTTGGAGGCAAAATTAGCAAAAACTCAAAGAATTCTGTATTGTTTCACTTTTAACACCCCCATCACAAACACCACATAACAAAACTCCAAGCCAGTAACTTTTTTTAAAATGCTAATAAAAAGAGACTCAGAGACAATGCAATAATGTCTACACAAGAAATAATGAAGTAATTTATCTAAGAATTAACAGAAAAAACATTCTCTGAAAAAGTATTTCATAATGTAATATTTTCAGCAGAAGCAATTTCCAAGCAATACAACTGAGTAGCATTAATTAAGAAAATGACCAAAAATCTTGAAATAACTGAACCATATTAACCTTGACTCGATGTTGCTTAGGTTGATGAAAAGAGGAGACATGCATTTTAGAAGGTGGGTTTATTTTTAAGATGGAAGTGAAAACTATATAGCCTAAGAATAAATCCTTAGTACCTATTTAAATTTCCTTTTACAACAATACCCAGAGGATTCAATCAAATAAACAATAAATGCTCATGGTTGATATATATATATATATATCGTACCTACAAAGATACGGAAAAATAGGTTGCACAACAGAATAGCAGAGAACAAACAACAAACAACAAAACAAAATTTTCAATCTTTTTATTTTTGCTTAGTTTGTAGCATGATAAATACATGATCTCATAGAAGAACAGTAAAGAACACTATCGCTATAAAGAGATCTTAAACACTAAATCTGTAAGCTATAACTAGGAATATCAACTAAAGAATCAATATAGTGGAATTCAAAAGGATGATAGCAATTGCAAAAATCGAAAGTGCAAAATTAATTAATGTTATGGCATTGCCAAAGTCCTCTAACCCAATAGACACAGAATTTACAAAACTATGATACATATTCAGCAACAATGAGATGTAATTTCAATTCGAGTTGATGTATCTTACCTTCTTTTATCAATTCAATAAGCCTCTAGCAACCATTTCCCGAAGAAGTTTCTCCGCCATGTCATTCTCATCTTTTTCAAACAAAGCACGAATAAGGGTTTCAAAAGTCACAGCATCTGGTAAGCAACCATTGTCTTCCATTTCGGACAGCAGGGCCAATGCTTCTTCTAACAATCCCTCTTTGCAGAGCCCATGGATCATAATATTGTAAGTCCTCACATTTGGAGAACAGCCTTTAATGGAAAGATTTTGAAATATCTCTTTTGCATTTTTAAGTCTTCCACTTTTGCACAGGCCATCTATAAGTATGCTATATGTATATATATCTGGATCAATGCCACTCTCTTTCATTTCCTTGAATAACATAAGTGCCTTGTCATGCTGTTTGATATTGAACATCCCATCCAACAAGGAATTGTAAGTGACTATATTAGCGGGTTGACCTCGATCATGCATCTTTTCAAGAAGCTCCAAGGCACAAAGGATTCTCCTTGATTTTCCCAAGCCATCAACTAGAGTACTGTAAGTTATAGTGTCAGGAACCAAGTTCTTGCGATGCATCTCTTCGAAGAGATTCAAGGCGTCATCGATCATTTTACTCTTACAAAAGCCATTAATCATGATATTATAACTCCGAACATTAGGAAACGCTCTACTCTCGGCCATTGTGTTGAATACATATTTTGCCTTATTTACCTGATTAACCAAACAATATCCGTCCATTAAGCTGTTATAAGTAACCACATTTGGTTTCACACCATGTTTTGTCATCACAGCCAACACATTCTTAGCATCTTTGATCTTTCCTTCCTTGCATAGCCCATCGATCAAAATGCTATAGGTATGAACATTTGGAGTAATGTTTATGAGAATCATATCATTTAGCAAAAGAACGGCTTCCTTATATTGACCCACAAGACACAATCCAAAAATGAGAGAACTGTATGTGATAACATTGGGAGAAATTCCCTTAGCAAGCATTTCAGAGAATAAATGAAAAGCCTGACTTACAAGTGTATCCTTGCAGAGGCTATCAATAATTGCGCTGTACATGAAGACATCAGGAGCAATGCCATACCGTGGGATCTTTCTCAATATTTGAATAGCAGCTGATGTGTGTCCGGTCTTACAAAGCCCATTGATCAAGGTCCCATAAGTGACTTGATTAAAGTGAAATCCATGAGCCAGCATTGTGGCATGAAAGTGCAGTGCTTTTTCAACATTACCACAGAGACAGAGGCCTTTCAGGATTGTTGTCAACGTTACGGCATCAGGCTGAAAACCCATCCTGAAAATCTTGGCCAATATAGAGAAAGCAAGCGCCATACGACCCATGCCGCAACAACAATTAATTAGGATGCTCAAAGTAAATAAGTTGGGAGCGATTCCCCTGGCTTGCAATTGCTGAAAAAGGGAAATGGCTGTGGGGAAATGGTTGGTCTTGGCAAGAGACCCCAAAATCTTGGTGAATTGGATGATGGACGGAGGGCGACGCATAGAGAGCATGCGAGTGAAGGAATCAACAGCTTCATCAAGTGATTGGGACTGAGAGGGAGAGTGTAGGGATGAAGTTGAATGGAAGAAAAGACGGAGAGCAGAGTGGGGAACAGAATTTGGGAATTGAAAAGCAAACCTTAATTTGATTGGTGAGGATGAGAACAATGACAACATTCTTTTCTTGCAATCAAAATTCAAGAGGACTAGAGGAGTATGGTAAAATGGAATGCGTCGAGTCGAAGAGTGCTTTCCATCTTACTATGTTGATTTGAGGAGGAAAATAGAAGCAAAGAAAAAGAGAGGAAAAGTAATTAAAGAAAAATAATTATTTTTTATTGTTTGGTCAGAAAAAAAATTAGGAATAAAAAGTTGAATAATGTTAAAAAGTTGATGGGATTTAATAAATTTTTTTAATATTAAAAGAAAATGGTGTAAAAATTTTGTTATGTTTTTATTTTTAATATTATTTTTTAATATATTTTATAATATAAAAATAAAATTATTTTTTTATAATATTTTTTATTTAAATATATTTAAGAAAAATAAAAATATATTCAATTTTTTATTGGTATTTTCTATTTGTATTTGTTTGAGTATTTACACAATTTAATTTAGTACTGATAGGTATTGTTAGTGTAATTAGGACTTGATTTTGGATAAAACTGTGTATGTCCCGTGTCCTTAATACATAAAATTATATAATTTTTTTTAAATTTAAATAAAAAATATATATAATAATAATTATTATAAATATTTTATAATTTAAAAATATTAAAAATAATTAATCTTTATTTTAATCAATTTAAATTAATTGAATGGTTATTTTAATTGTCTATTTAAGTAAGTATTTGGAGTTTGAATACCGTCTTATGTGTATAACAATCCATTAGTTAGCGACAGACTCTTAATAAATAGAGCATCAATATGTGGTGGATTAGTTCCCGACTTGCCGAGTTAAGAAATTCGTAGAAAAAAAATTACATTTGTCTTTAAAATAGATTAATTTTTCATTAATAGCAATACTTATGGACTTTTGTCTTCATTTAAATTTACCTGGGACAATTTTATTTGTTATTATCGTATTCATTCTTTAAGTCAAAACAATATGATCAATATTGTCACTTGTTAAAGCTTCACATTTTATGAAATGATTTTTAAATTTTTTAATTTATAAACTTATGTTATTACAAAAGTTATTAGATCGATTAATATTTCTTTGTAACATGGTGTACTGAAATACCATCATTGAGTATTAGTTAGTGTGAAGAAAAATCAATAACAACTTTTGTTATTTAATATATAATTTATTCTATTAAAAAATAAATTAATATTTCCTAAACTTGTAAATACATTTTCTTCTAATTTCTTACACCAATTTATTTGACAATATTTACTATTAAAAAAATAGCAAATGAGTGAATGACCATACTATCCTACAATATATATGATGTACAAAGTAATTTCTTATCTTAAAATTAATTCTGGTTAGTGAGATAAAATTTAAAATATTTTTTCTTACTCAAATTTAAATTTAAATTTAAAATTGATTAACAACTCATCCTTTTTTAATTTCAATAAAAAAATAAATTGGTTAAATACAAAATATTAAGCATTTAATAATTTTAATTATTTAAATTTTAATCACCAAAAATTAGATTAAAAATTAATTATAAACTTAATAATCGATAATATATATATATATATATATATATATATATATATTAATACATAAATAATGATATCCAATATATTGATTATTTATTTTTTTTGACAGATTAATGTATAATCTATTGAGGATTGATTTATTATCCAAAAATTTTTCATAAACTTTGTAATATGTGAAAATAGTGATCTTATTTTTTTATTATTATTTAAAAAATTTTTCATAATTTTTTAATTATGTAATTAACTTAATTAAGAACTTTTATTATTACTTTTATACTAAAAAAATATCAATTTATACTATTTATATATTTTTTTACTATTAATAAATAAATAAGTATTTGCACTATTATATTTATTGTCCTAGATGATTACTTAAGTTACTTATTTTGTATGTTAAATTTATTAAATATTAAGATGAAAAAATTGTTCAGTAAATTATATAAATAGTCATTACAGAAAAGAAAAAAAATTATATATCATATATAATAATCCTTGATATATATAGTGTCATGTATATATTAAGATTATCTATTTTAATTATGTGAGTGATTATTGTTATTTTTACTTTTTGTTACATTAAAAAATAATATTTAAAACTAAAAAAGAGATAATTAATTTTTTAATTTGAATTAAAAAATGTCTTGTAAATATATCAAACTTTTACATATACTAAGTGTTATAATATTAAATAGTAAAGTATTTGTTATAATAATGACTCAAAATATTAATGCAAGATATATTTGGACCTAGTAAAACTTCAACGCAAGTAAGATCAACTAAAATCTATTGTTAGGGTCCTAAATCCGATTTAGGTTCATTACCTTAAAGGCTCAATATAGATGAAGTCCACGCGTCCCCTCTTAAATCGGCTTAGATTGGATCTCCCTTGCTAGTTAGATATGGTAATGAGTACTCAGGGAACGTGAGAAGCTCCCTTCCCATCCTTCACTCCTATTTTAAAAAAAAAAATTCTCCCAATCCTTCTCCGTCATTGCAAGTTCCTATTTAATTACCTCTTAGGGAACGCAGATCTCCTCGGATATCTACAAATATTCTTTGAAAATTTTTGAAAAAAATTAACACAAAAAGACATAATATAACAATAATCATAAAATAATCGAATCAATATAATTCAACACAATTTATAACATATTTGTTATAAAAAATAACATTTCAAAAAAAGAGAAAATATAAAATATATTCCAACATAATAACATAACATAACATTTTTGGGATGATACTGAGCGACGTAGTGACGGACTTGGGAGGTAGAGAAAGTGAGTTAGAGAGAGATGATCGAGGCTGAGAATGAGTCTAGAAGAAAAAGAAAGAATTCGAATTGGAGGCAGAAATTAGAGTTAATAAATTCAAGAAATGGATTTATGTATATATAAATTAGGATAAATTAATAATTTTATATTTGCGTATATTTAATAGGTTCCATGGGGCGGGTACTTATGTCCGTGTCCCATTAGGGGAGG
This sequence comes from Arachis hypogaea, assembly GCF_003086295.3. Taxonomy (NCBI): domain Eukaryota; kingdom Viridiplantae; phylum Streptophyta; class Magnoliopsida; order Fabales; family Fabaceae; genus Arachis; species Arachis hypogaea. The sequence goes on along the minus strand of NC_092050.1, from coordinate 141,488,924 downwards.
CAAACAAAAAAGCCCGCTTTTTCTCGTCAAAAGCCCCCCATCTGGTGAGTTGGCCCACCCCACCCCGCCTAGTAAGGCAATCCTAAATTTTTCCCCCGCCCCGCCTAATAAAAGGCTGGCAGGTTAGCGGACTCTCCTTTTTTTTATAAACCATTAAATATTAAATAATATATAATTTCATAACCTTTTCAATAAATTTATAATTTCTAAAAACATAAAAAAATTATAATTTTTAAATTCACACACATTAAAGTCTTTATAATTATAAATATGTAATAAACATAATTATAAACTAAATTTTTTGAAACAAAATAATAAAATCAACATTGTCCAAAATAAAATAAATATTATCCAAAATATATAATTAAACATCTTCAAATTTATAATCAATCAAACATAAAAACATAATCCAAAATATAGCTTAGAACATCTTCAATTATCATCTTCATCCTCTTATAGATCAATAACATCATAGAAATTTGTAAAAAAATGGCTCTGACAAAATAAAAGCTTGGCCCAGCGGGAAAGCCTGCCCAACCCTGCCCCCGTCCCGCCAAAGCTCATGAATTAAGCGGTGTGGGGTAGACGGGCTTTTTAAGTTTAACGGTCTCAAATTTCCAACCCAACCTGTCTTTTTTGGCAGGTTATATGAGCCAGCCCGACGGGTTTCGCCCGTTTGCCACCCCTAGTCCCCATCCATTTTCGCGTGGCAGGTTGTGAGGATTTCACGAGTTCCCATCTATCCCCAAATTAAAACGCGAATAATCTTTGCAAATACCCGTTTTGGCTATTTTTGTGATCATCCCTATTGCTAGATTCATTGGTTCGTGACGTGGAGCTATTCTAGCTACTCAATAAATTCTCAGATAATCAAAGTTTAGGTTATATCGTTTTTATAAAGTCACATGTATCCTTGTTATAACAATATTAATAGAAGATAAATAGATAAACATTAAGCTATTATTTGGATATAAGATGGAAAATAAGAGAAAAGAAAATAGAAAGAAAGAAAATGAGAGGAAAGAAAATGGAAAGAATCAGTTCTATTTTTTGTGTTGTTTAGATGAAGAAAAAATGAATGAAAAGAATTTTCTTTTACTTGGATGGAAAGAAAATTGAGAAGAGAAAAAATTATAATAGAGTAAAAATATATTAATGTTTTTATATATTATATATAAATTATAATTCAAATACTAACTCTGTATTTTTATCCATATTTGTACTTCTGCATCAGTTTTCTTTACAATTTTGAAGAGAAAAAATTTACATGAACTCCAAATATACTTTTATGTTTTTCATTCAATTTCTTTGTTAATTCAAACAATGAAAAATTGATTTTTCCATCAATTTTCTTTTCCAGCATTTTATTTTCTTACAAATTCTTCTAATCTAAACAATGCATAAATAAGTCATATTTTTTATATATATAACAATAACTAATATCACATATTAGGTTAATTTACGTTTGTAAGACCCCAGATTTTGAAAAATTAATAATAAATTATTTATAATTTATTTTGTTTATTTGAGAGCATATTTTTAGAAATTTTTGTATTAATTGAGCTTTCTTATTATAGATTTAAAGCTTTAATGATTTAAAAACAATGAGAATTTTATATGCGTTAATTTGAATAATTAGATTTTGAACATTATTTTATAATTTTAAAGAAAATTAATTGATTATCTCTAATTAATAAATTAGAATCTTTATTTAAAAAATAAATTGTAAGTGATAATTAAATAGTATTTTTATAAATATTATTATTTGATTAAATTTGATTTCAAATTATTACTCTATTACCTTTAATTTTATTAAAATTACTAAAGTATCTAAAATTCTCAATTTTAAACACAAAACCCTAAATTCCCAATTCTAAACCCTAATCTGACTGAACCCCCCCCCCCCAACACGTAACTCTCCTCCTCTCCACCTATGCATCCCTCCATGTTACACATTCACTCCCTCACCACCTGTCATTCTCCACTCACTAACCCACCCAACCCTCACCCAAAGCACTCACACTCAATAACAATGACACACACAGCAAAGAAGGATAGAGCTGAGAAACGAGAGATTCAGAGAGTGAGAAGAGAGCACGAGAAGAGATCCAAGAGAGGGAGTGTGCCGCGCCGTCACCAATCACCGTCGCGCACCACCACCGCCGTCAAGACGCCGAGCCACCACACAAGAAGAGGGAGACATCGTCACTGCTGCCACCGTCGAGAGAGAGAGAGAGCACGTCGCGAGCCAGAGACGCCGCCAGGGAGAAGAGGAGCCGTTGCGCTCCACCGATGACCAGCCGCCGTCGAGCTTCAAAGAGAGAGAGAAAGAGATAGAACACATGCAGGGAGAGAAGGCATCGCGGGGTGGTTTCCGTCGCCGTTCTGCCGCCGCTGCTCTCGCCGCCATCGCCCTCGGTTGAGCTCGCCGCCGCTGGCGGTGTCCGGCGTTGTACCCTTGCTGCCGAGTGTTACTGCTACTGTCACTTGAGCACATGGCTACTGCTGTTGGGTTCACTGCAGAAAGGAGTCCGAGCAAGGAGAGGAAGAAGGTGGCCATGGAGTCCTCCGCTGCTGCTGCTGCTATCAACGTTACTGGAGTTTACAATTGCTGCCGTCATTGGTGATGAACCGGATTGTGTCCTCCCTGTTGGATGACTGAATTGGAGACGTTGCTATTACCTTTCGTTTTGAGTCATTATTGTCATTGTTCGGCGTTGCTGTCCCTGTCTAGAGCTATTGAATGTTTCTGCTACAAGAATATTACTAAAATAGCTGCTGCTGCCACGAATTGGGGATAAAGGGAATTCCTGCGTTAAATCCTACTATTGCAACATCGAGGTAGGGGATTTGTTTTAAAAATAAATGTTTTTAAGTTATGAATGCCAGTAAAATTAAATGAGTAACTGCAAATGGTTTATGGTTGCTTTGTGTGAATAATTGTTGGAATTGAGTTGAATCATGGTTATAGTTGGTGATTGGTTTAATGATTTAATGTAGTAATTATTGACGATGTTGTGTATTTTGAAGTTATACTTGTTGCTAGTACTTGTTGATGATGATTTTGTGTATGGAATGTTGCTATGGTTGCTGGAAATTCATTTGATGAATCAGAATTTGAGATATGTTGTTATAGATGAGATGCTGAAGAATGGATGCTGTGATAATATGGTTACATTGCACCTATGATATGAAATTGTGATATATTGAATTAAGAGTTCTTGGGCAACTTTGGTTAGTCAAAAGAAAGTAATGGATTAGAATTGAATTTATTATAGATTTATCAAAAACAGGGCTGCTTGCTGTATTTTTTTCTGAATTCTCTTTAGTGCAGCAACAAATTTTATTAAGTTGGCTATCTTATTCAATTCTAATCTAAACGTGGTAAAACTTGGCTTAGAACCAAAGGATATGTACAAATTTAGTAAAATGTATGAATTTAGTTAATCAAAGGTGTGTAAGTTATCCCTAGTAAACGTTTAAAGTTAAATGGTGATGCGGAGGTACGCCTAGTTTCATGGTGATGTGGAGGTACTTTTAGCTACTTGGTGATGCGGAGGTGTGTTTAGTTGTAAGGCGATGTGGAGGCATAAAGGAAAGGATACTCAGAGGAAAAGAAAAGGGGAGGAAAAGAAAAGGGAAGTAATGAATGAAATAAATAAATGAGAATTGTATGTTAAACGGGCCTTGTGCCAAACTGCTAATGCGAAATTGCCCGCCTAATTGATAGCCTGAGATTGCTAATGCGGGAATGTTCGCCTAACTGATAGACATTAAAATGTTATTATGATGAGGCCTAATTGACACGGGTAACCGTGATGCTAAGGTGTCTAACTGACACAGTAAAGAAACCATATTCGGGGTTCACTCCGAGTAACGTCGGGTTGGGGTAGACAACCGACGCATGAGCTCATAGCCTGCGCTAGGAACATGCATGCATCATTTTGTTTGCGCATTTACATTTGATTGTGTTTGCTTTATTTTTAATTATTTGTGACTGTGCTGTTGTTTTGGAGATTTGCTTGTGTGTGCTTGATGGATATTTTATTTGAGTTGTGGTCTTAATAATGTATTTAGGAAAGTTGTTTATGGATAAGGAATTGTTAATGTGACTGGGATTTTACTTAAGTAACGAGATTTAAAGAAAGGAATTTAAAATTGTTTTAAGTGAAATTGTTTTTATCATATGAATTAGCTATTTGTATTTACTCTATATATTGCGACGTTCACGTTCCCTACTGAGAACGTGTGGCTTTGTTCTCACCCCAAAGTTTTTTAAAAAATCTTTTTAGAGGTACAGACAGGATGGCTAGTTCAAGAGCTACAGACATAGAAGGCTTGTTTGGCTAGTTGCTTTTGGGTTTATTTCCCTCGCCCTTGATGTTGTAGAGTGTTGTATTTTTAGAGAGGGGTAGGTTTGTATTTAAGTCTTGTATGAATAATTATTATGTATTAATCTTAATTATGTGAGTATATGTTTATCTGACATAGTTGAGTTTGAAGTATATACCAAACTAAAAGCAATTTCGTTTTTCTTAAAAACTATCGATCAGTTAATGTGTAGAGACTCAATATTAAATAGCTAATAAAAGGAAAATAGAGTCGTAACGCCTTATTCTTAGTACGATCATGACGTGCTAGAAGTTAAGGTGTTACAACGTTGATAAACCAAAGTTGCCCCAAAATTACCTGAATTCCCCAAACCCAAAAATATTACCTAATTGTCTCCATTTACATTTCTATATAAATTGAATTTAATGAATTCGAATTAAGGTAATAAGTAGTAAATCGAATCTATAGGATTCGAATTACTTGACATTGTAATTTGAAAGTAAATTGAATTCAAAGAATTCGAATTATGTCATCCCCTACTAAATCAAATCTATAAATTTCGATTTATATGGTCCATGCTAAATCGAATTATGTCATTGCTAATTTTTACATAATCTATTCTATTATTTCTGCCTATAAAAATATCAATTACTTAATATTATGATTTAATTAATAAGAATGATGACATTAATATTTTTTCATAAGTCTTGTTATTATTTATAATTAGAAAATAGATATAAATAAATTTATTTTCTTAATGAATGTTAATTTTGTTGTTAAATTTTATATTACCTTTAAAATTTTAGCGTAATTGAGTCTAATTTTTACATTTTGAAATGAATTTATTCGAAAAAATTAATATGTAAATTATATTATTATTACAAAATTATTTTTTAATATAATTAATAGTGCTTATTTAAGAGATAATACTCAATTTGGTCCCTGAACTTACACGCGAGTCTCAATTTAGTCCCTGAGATTTCAATTGCCTCTATTTAGTTCCCAAAATTTATAAACGTGCCTCATATTAGTACCTGAGACCATTTTTAGTATAAAAATGTTAATAGAGCGCTGTTGTAGACTATCACATGTCACGTTAAAACTTGTAAAATGATGCAGTTTTGCTTTTGACATTTAAATAGCTCAAAAACGGTATCGTATTACTTATTTTGTTAGGTAAAATTTTAATAAACACCATTTAGGATGTTGTTTTTAGGTTATTTGAGTGCCAAAACTAAAACGACATCATTTTACAAAGTTTAGTGTGGCATCCGACTGTCACGACAGTGTTCCGTTAACGTTTGTATGTTGAAAATTGTTTCAAGGACTAACATGAGTTATGTTCACAAAGTTTGGGGACTAAATAGAGACAATTAAAATTTTAGGGACTAAATTGAGAGTCGAGTGTAAGTTCAGGGACCTAATTGAGTATTATCTCGCTTATTTAAACTATTAAATTTAACTTCTAATGATATTAAAGTCAATCTATTTTATTATCTTGTACTTTTAAAAAATTAACACACTGATGCCGCTAAGATGCTTCTATGCTTTTTCATGGATGATGCATTTTTTGGAACAGCTTTTCATTTATCTTAAAATGCCTCTATGAATGATATTTTCATATAAACTAAATGGATTCATGCAAATTTTTAACAAAGGATAACAGATTCCATGGACAGCTCATATTTTCCAAATATAAGAACTTGATTTTACCTGCTCCCTTTACATATTAGTCCAAGTCCAATAGGATGTTCCCTTATATATTTTTTTTTGTGACAATGAAAATTTAATGATTTCCAAAAAACAAATGGTGGAGAATTTCACCAATCTTTAACCACTAATACATGTTTACTTTTATTCTTGCAAATGCATACATTTAAGAATTTGACCAGTATCATCCATCTCATTAAGAAGGTTCTGCAAAACCTATTATTTGCACATTGGAAAGCTTTTGTAGCGTTTTTTATCAGAAAAAAAGTTTGGTATTCATATAAATTAAATCATATGAAATTTGTTTGTTTTATTGAACAATAAATTTTTAAAAAATGTACGCATATATGACCTTTTCCAATATTTTTACGAACAATATTCATACAATTGTTGACTCGCACTATCATTCTTTTTTAAGCGATAACATTAGAAAAAAATATAATTTATTATCACTTTAAAAAATAAATTCATTATAATGAGTATATTCATTTTAACAAATATTCTTCTGTCTAATATTATAAAAAAAATACATTGGCCACTTTGAATTATTACCGGTCAACTTCTATCTACAGTAGTAGAATGCCTAAATTGAGATATATTCATCAAGCAAACAATCAACAAAACCCTCACCTGTACTTTCTCATTTTGGGTACATTTATACATAAAAGAAATTATACATAAAGAAAAAAAAGAAGAAGAAAGGAAGAGTTGAAATAGTAAGAGCGATATCACGATTCTTATAATTTTGTGTGGCCATCTATATATAGTAGACCAGACAACTATGATTATCTAACAAAATTAATTTGTATTTATTGCACTCAACTTGAATAAGTAAGAAATTATCTAACTTTAATTTAGTCCTTAATTCACATGATTTGAATTTAGTTCAATATATATGATTTGATTTGATTATTAGTTGAAAATATCTCCGTTGCCTATTTTATTCATAGATTTATTATTTTAATGACTAATAAATTAATCAAATTAATTAATTAGTTCACATAATAAATTTGGTTTAATAAATAAAAAATAAATAAAAAAATACTAACAGAATATTAAAATAAATAAATTAAAAAATACTACCAAATCAAATTGATATAAATTATAATAAATTATATGATATTTAAATATCTAATCAAATCAATTAGTTGATATAGTTAGTTTATTGTAATAACTTGTATTTAATAAGTTAAAAGAAATAAATCAAGAAACACTTTTAGAGACATGCTATGTCAACTTCATCATTAAGTGGCAGAAATCTGATTTTTATATAATAGAATAGATATCACAAATTACTATTTTATATTCCTGTATCAAGTATTTCGTTTAGGTAAAGTAATTACCCCTTTAAGAGCTCTTTGGATGAGATTTGGATAAGGTGGAGTAGTGTCACCAATTATCACTTCTTATTTCATTATTAGAGATTTTATTAGAGTAGAATATTTATCTAAGTTTGAAACTTTGTTATATTATATTTCTTTTTAGTAAAATATTTGATGAACTTTTGTGTCAATTTTTTTGTGCCTCCAGTCACACGCTTAGTTTTTTAACAACAAGCAACCAAATATAAAAAGAAATTCCGTAAAGAATATAATCTCTGTCCTTAAACTGTGTGAAATTTTAGTTCAACTAGGTACTTTTTTAAATAATTTTTTAGTCAATTTTTTACACAAATTTGGAGAGGATATCATGAGGTATATCAAGTGCTTATATTGACAGTTAAAGTTTGGATTGTTTTAAACTCGTAGAGTCTACATTTTCATAAAAAATATAAATCTTTAAATTGAATTTTTTTTAACTGAATGATGTTCAGATTTCTCTCTAGAGTGAAAAAGATCCAGAGTTGAGGGTGAAAGAACAAGGTATTCAAGAGGAGCTAAATTCTATCTTTCTTCAGGAAGAGTTTCTGTGGTACCAAAAATCTAGAGAGCAGTGAGTTCGATGTGGTGACAAGAATACTAAATTTTTTCACTTGCAGACGGTTATTGGGCAAAAGAGAAATAAGATCCATGAGTTGTTATTAGATGATGAAACCTCGGCCACTAAGACGTAGGTGCTTGAGCAGGAAACAAATTGTCTCTTTCAAAAACTATTTTCTACAAGGGAGAATATTGACCTGAATGCTATGAGAGATTTCTCACGTCTCTCTCTTAGCAATGAGGCCTGTCGAAGATTTGTTGAACTAGTGGCATTAGAAGAGGTTAAAAGAGCTGTAATGATCATGAATTCTTTCAAAGCTCTTGGGCTGAATGGTTTTCAAGCTCTGTTTTATAAAAAATTTTGGGACTCTCTTAGTTATGATGTGTGGGGATTAGTCAAGAGAGCATTTGAGAGCGAGATTATAAATTCCACTATTTTTGAGACCTTTATTGTTTTGATTTCTAAAGTAGAAGCTCCTTCTTCATTAAGAGATTTTCGTCCTATTAGTTTATGTAATGTTCTTTACAAAATCATTTCGAAAGTGCTGGTAATTAATCAAGGCCAGACCATTTCTTTTGGAGATCATCGGCCCACTCTAGGGTGGTTTTATTCTGGAAAGAGAAATTACGGAGAACATCATTGTTGCACAGAAAATTATGCATTTCATGAGGAACACTAAGTCTAGAAAGGGGACTATGACGTTCAAGATTGATTTAGAAAAAGCTTATGACAGGGTGGACTGGAGATTCCTTGAAGCTTCGTTGGTCAGATTTGGCTTCTCAAGAGCTACTATTAATCTTATTATGGCGTGTATGACGTCATATTTCTTGGCTATCATGTGGAATAGTGAGAGACTTCAGAATTTCAACCCGAAGAGGGATTTGAGGCAAGGGGATCCTATGTCCCCATATTTTTTTATGCTCTATATGGAGGCTCTTGCTTGTTTTATTACTCATTGGATTTTTCAAGGGTTGTAGATACCTGTGTTGGTCTCCAGATATGGCTCTAAATCTCCCATTTGATGTTTGCCGACGATCTCCTGCTTTTTTGTAAAGCTACGAAAGCTCAGGTAGGAGAGGTTATGCGGACTATGGAGTTATTTTTCAAAGCATCAGGATTGAAGGTGAACCTTAGTAAATATAAGGCTCAATGCTCAAAGAATATCTCTGAGAGAAGAAAAGAGGTGCCCTCGAGAGTTTCTACTATCCGCTTTTGTCAGGACTTGGGAAGATATCTAGGGATGAATATTGGGCATGAAAGGTCTTCCAGGAGGATGGCTTAGGTTATTATTGAAAATATTCAGAAAAAGCTTGCTAGTTGGAAGGGATGTTTGTTGAATAAGGTAGGAAGACTTTATTTGGTTAAATCGGTAATGGCTTCTATTCCAATTTACAACATGCAGATTGCTCTTCTTTCGAAGTATGCTTGTGAAAAGATAGATTCTTTGACGAGACAATTTTTATGGAGCGGCCAAACTAATGGGAGAGGGTTGTCATTGCTTAAGTGGGATGCTGCTATAACTCCTAAAGGACGGGTGGTTTGGGTGTTAGGGACACCTACTCAGCTAACATGGCGCTTCTTGGCAAATTGGTTTGGGATTGCTTCAATAATAGAGACAAGTTGTGGGTTTAGGTTATGATGCATAAATATTTCTGAAATTCAACTTTTCTTAGCAACAACAATAGTCAGAATGCTTCAACCATTTGGAAGAACATTCTCAAAATATTTGATACTCTTAAGAATGGTTTCAGATGGAATGTTGGAGATGTGCAGCAACCTGTGTGGTATAATGAGTGAACTCTTTTTGGAAGGCTTTGTGATATTGTTTCCTATGTTCACATATCTGAGTCCGATTTTGTAGTAGCGAATTTGTGGCATGATGGATCTTGGGAGGTAGAGAAACTTGCATCAACAATTTCTCTTGAGGTCAAGCATTTCATTCACTACCTGTACTGTCCCACTTTGGCTGACATGGAACTAGGGTGGAGTTGGTGGCCTACAGAGACAAAAGGGTATAGTGCAAGAGAGGCTTATCATTGGTTGTTAAAGAATAAATTGAATTGGAATGAAAATAGCAACTGGAACTAGCTTTGGCACTTGAATATTCCGGAAAAGATCAAATTGACTGTATGGTTTAGGGTTCATAACGCTTTTCTAATGAAAGTTTTTTGCTTCACACGGCATCTAGCTAGTTCGGTTATGTGCCAGAGATGCAATGTGACTTCGGAGACAGTAGAACATTACCTTAGAGATTGTGTATATTCCAGAGTTATTTGGCAGATACTAGATCCTCGAGTTATTAATTTGGTTGAAGGCTTCTTTATGGAAGCTTGGTTTCGAAAGGTCATATCTGGTAAGGAGGCTCTTTTAGGGGCCAGAGTGTGATGGTTGTAGAGGCATAGGTATAATAATATTTTTAATGCTGAAAATCATTGAACAAATCATAAGGTGGTTGCTCTCATCAGTAGCACAGTCATGGATCTAAGGTTATATATGAACAAGTATACTTCTTTTAGTACCTTCAGGAACCATTTGTCCCGGGAACCTTCTATAGATAATAGTTTTAAAGTTAATTGTGATGCTAGTTTGTTTACTAATTTGAGCTTGGCTGAATTTGATTATCTTATTAGAAATTCTAATGGAGGTTGGAATGCAAGTTGTTTTAGTCGCTCTCTTCATTGGTTCATAATTCAATGTGAGCTTTTTGCAGTTTGGAGGGGACTTCTTTTAGCTTGAGATTGTGGATTGAGAGACATAGTATGTGAAACGGATTGTCTCACATTTTTCATTTTTTGTATGACTTTCCTGGTGAGTGTAAATCTGAAGTTGTTGATTTAGTTAACAAGATTCAGGAGCTGTTATTAAGATCTTGGTACATGCAATTTGATTGGAGATATAGGGAAGCAAATAAAATTGTGAATTAAATGGCTAGATATGGAGTTAGAAGTAATTTCAATAATGTTATTTGGTATGAGCCTTTGTGAAGCTCTCTAGCAAATCATTATGTCTGATTTAGGATAGGTATTTTTCTTTGTTGTTTAGATACAAAAAAAAGGTGAAAATTTATGTTAGGTGTATCAAAGACTGCGTTTGTTCTTGTGGATAGGACACAGAGACATGGACAGTAAACATCTAAAAAGTGTTTGGATAAAGAGACGTGGATCCTAGGCACAGTGTCTCTAGGATAGTTTTCTTTATTTTTTTTTGTGCCGTTTTAAACGAAGAATAATGATAGACACGGAATTTGGAAGGATGGACACGGATCTTTAATGAAAATTTTTTCCTTTTTGCCCATAGATAATTACCTCTTTTTAAAAAAAAAAAATCCTAATTTGAGCTTCTTCTCTGTATTGTTGTTCTCACAGAGGTACTCAAAAAATACAGAGAGGTACTCTCTTCTCCCTACTCTTTCTTTATCTCTGTGTTCATCTTCTTTCATTGTGTTCTTCTTCTTCTTCTTTTAGTTGGGGTAAAAAGATCAAAACCAACACTTATTGAATCTTCCAATTTACACAATAAAAATTTTAGATGTAGAAAAATAGAAAATTAAAAAAATACGTAAATAAATTGTATCCAAAAAATTTTGAATTGGTAGAAGCGGAGTTTAGCAAGTATAGCAGGTATCATTCCTCCACCATCTTTTAGCAACGGGAAGGGTTAGACGTCAAGAAAGGAGTGAGAGACTGAGAGAAGAAAAGGAGGATATGAAAGATATGTCTATTTTAGTCATTTTGCATAATATTTTAGTCTTGTTTATGTGTATCCAAACATAAGATTGGACATTATATTAGTGTATTGTATATTATATCCAAACACTATATAAAAGATAATTTTTAGTATCTCTCTGTTCTATTTTTTCTGTCTCAATATCATGTTCTATCCTATCCACAAAACAAACGCAGCCAAAATTATCTAAATTATAGTAATTTTCTAAGCACGCATTTCAAATTTGAAATTATAACGGATAAATCTCCATCATGACTATGAGAAGAATTAGACGTAACATACAAGTGGAGTAGTCCAATTAGAATAAAATCCATCATTTACAAACTCTATCCTTATCTTTCATTTAACTGTATTATATTTGATTTGCTTTTTTATTTGTCTTCCTTTGAGAGTGTTTGGAAATCTCTTGGTAGAAATTGAATTCAATTATAATATTTGAAACAAAAATAATTAAATTAATTTAGATAAAATTTAATTTAATTCCGTTATTTTCTCTCAAAATCAATTTCAATCCAAATAGGTCCAATTTAGAATTCCATTCTATTGGGATTTCACTTAAAATATCCTTATAATTTAATTACTTCTTCTTAACTTTTGTCACTCACATTCTTTCAATGCCTCCCACCTTTCAACATACTCTCTCTCTTCTCTTACCACCTTCATTCTCTTTCCTTCCCTTCCCTTCCCTTTCTTTTAAGTCACTTAATATAATATAAACCTATTTTTTTTAAAGGTCTAGTATGTAGATCTAAAAAAATTATCCACACGTATAGATTTTATGTGTTTAACTTAGAATAATGATACCAAGCATTTGTCAATACGTTTGAAAATTTCAAGTGAAATTGTGTTAATCATGACACCAGCAAAAAATGACATAATTTTGTTCTATTTTAATAACATAAATTAGTTACTATAATTTGCCGTTAATAACTAGTTTTGTTTTACTTGTTATGTCCTTATACCACCCAACAAGTTAGTTCTTGATAGTTCATGTTTATTTTCTGTTGTTGGTTTATCGTGGAAATCAAACATGAAGAATGGTGTGGAATTCAAAGTCCACAAACTAATCGGCAAGTGCACCGGGTCGTACCAAATAATACCTCAAGTGAGTGAGGATCGATTCCATGAGGATTGATAGACCAAGAAACAATGGTTGAGTGATTCACTTAATCAGATAAGCAGAAAATAATGTTTTGGAGTTCAAAAGCATTAAACAGTGATTTAGAAAGCAAATAGTAAAATTGGCGTGAAAAGATATGTGAGAAAACCGTTAAGACTTCAGAGTTGTTCATTTTCCAGATTTCTATTTCTATTTCTTACCAACTATTTTAACCATGCAAGTTCAATTCATGGCAAATTGTGATTGACTAAGCCCTAATTCTTCAGTGATTTAGTCTCCTCTAACCTAGTCAACTGCCAATCACTTGGTCACTTAATTTCGATTAGAGGTTTAAGTACGATTCTAGTCTATTAGCCACAAAAACCCTAATTACCTAAATATAAGAAGATTATATGTCACGTATCCCATTAAGTCCAAGCAATTAGTATTTAAGAGGAATTACTTTCAAGCTTTTGTCCAAGTAAATTACTTTTCCAAGATTTAATAAGAATTCAATTAGAAAAAGGGTTATCTTCCAATATACCCTAATTCCTAGGATGAAGAACAAAAACAAATCCTTGAAATTGAAATCAATGCATTAATTAAAATAGAGAGGCAATAGTATTAATTCATAGAATAAACAGAGCTCCTAACATTAACCAAGGAGGTTTAGTTGCTCATGACTCAAAAAGAAACTAGGGTTTTAAAAAGTGTAAACTATGGAATGAAGTGCATAAGAGAGAAGATTTTCGAAGGGTTGAATCTTTTTCCTTTTATATCTGACCTAATTTGATTTGAAACTAAAATAAAATAATAAATTCTAAACCTAAAAGATTTTGTTTGTAAATAAAAATAACTAAAACAAAATAAAATACAATAATTAAAAGTCAAATCCAACTAAAGATGCTCCTTTGGTGAAGATTGATCTGCATTTCATTGGCACTAAACGCTAGATTCGGCGTTTAGCACCCAGGTGGCAAAAACTCCCATTTCGATTCTAACTTCCTGGCGCTAAACGCCAGACTAGTGGCAAAGAACTTCCAATCATTTCTGGCTTGCTGGCGCTAAACGCCAGTCTTGGCGTTTAGCGCCCCTGCTGGCATAAGCTTAGCACGTATTACAAGCTTCTGGCACTAAACGCCCAGGTTCTATCAAACCGATCCAAACTTCACCTGAAATAATTAAAACACCAAAGCAACTCAAAGTAGCATCCAAAGAGGTTTCAAACACTAAAATCTAATTAAAACTCAATAATTTCACCTCTAAAATGAATAGAAAACAAAGAAAAGATGCTCATGTATCAAAGAGCTATTTAATTTTTTAATCGATAATAATTTTTTAAAATTTAATATTTTTAGATTAATCTAATTTTTGTTTTTTTAAAAGAGATGAACAAATTTTAGTTGAAGAAAATTAGTTAAAAAATATAATTTTTTAATTATTTCATATCATTTAATATATAAATATGTTTATTATTTAAATATGATGTTATATTAATAAAGGATAAAGTTGTCTAATATCTATTATGAAATTTTAATTCATTTGATAAACTGTTAGTGATATAAGTCGTTATTATACCATATGCTAATTACAGTGAAGCTGGTTAGTTAGAGATTACTAAATGTTAACTCAGCTTAGTTAGTTAGTTGGCTTTTACTTAACTAGAGTTGGTTAGTCCACATGCTGTTGTATATATAGTGCAGTTGTATCGAACTTTACCCTTGTGATTTTCCATTCTCTTTTGACAAGAAATTTGAATTATTTCACCACTTTCTCTGCTTCTCTTCCTTCTCGTTTTCTATCTTTGAACCTTCCACAATTCCAGTTTTCACATGGTACAGTGAGCGTGGAAGATTTGCATCAGTGAGAGGAATCGATCGAAGCTCAAGAGAAAGAACAGGTTGTTGTTGAAAGCTCCCGATTCGGCCCATCCATGGCGAATGAGGAGCGAATGAAAGATCCATTCGAAGCAGCAGAGGACGAGTATTCTCCAAGCGACATTCAATGTCTCACAAAAGTTCTGAACTAACTTTAAAGATTTGGAAACCTACACTTGCAAAACAAGATAAACCAAAATCCACCAGCTGTCACTGTAAGTTCGAATTCGAACTATGACATACACAATCCCTATTACATGCATCCAGGAGAAAACCCTGGGATCTCCATTGTGAAGGTGACCTTAAATGCATCTAACTACCATTCTTGGGCTCGTGCAATGCAATTAGCCCTCAAATCAAAGAATATGCTACAATTTATTGATCGCTCATTACCTAAACTTGATATGAATGACAAAAATTTTTTGGCGTGGAAAAGTGTGATACATATGTCGTTGCTTGGATAAATCTCTCACTCATTAGTGAAATTTTCCAAAGTATAATCTGGAATGAGAATGCTTGTGACATGTGGAATGACCTTAAACATAGATACCACCATGGAGATGTCTTTAGGGTAGCTGAATTGGAAGAAGAAATATATAGTGTGAAGCAGGATGACCTAAGCATAACTGCGTATTGAACAAAATTGAGAGCCCTATAAGAGGAACTGGACTATCTGGAACCGATCCCTCAATGCTATTGTGGAGCTTAGTGTATTTGTGGAGTAGGCGTGGTTATAGAAAAATAAGCAAGAGAGACAATTGCACTCCCCTGATGTGAGTGAATCTCGAATTCTCATGAGCTCAGCCGATTTGGTTTGAAAGTGCAAGATACCAACACCCTCCTCCAAATGGTAATTTTTGAGAAAGAGGAAGGTCAAACAGAGATAGAAGAGGTAGAGGAAGTAGAAGACCTCCTAAAATATGTTTTTATTGTAATAAGATAGGACATTTGGTGGATACCTATTATAAGAAGCATGGGTTACCCCTCACATGAGACAGCAACCATACCGAACCATGAATTGCACAATCACAGCACCTGGCAATGAAATTGGAGAAGCCAGTGACAGTCAATTAGATTTGACTCAAAATGAAGACGGTGAAAATTCCCATCTCATGATATCTCAAGAACAAAGAGAAACATTAATTGCATTGCTTCAATAAGGGAATAACCAAAATAACACTGCTAAGCAAAACCAGCCTGTACAGAACCACACAGGTATACCAATTTATATTATCCACATGAGTTCATATATTTCACACATCTTATTCACAAAATTCTTTTTTTTCAAATTTATGGATAATAGATAGTGGTGCAACTGACCATGTGTCCTTTTTCCTTAAAAATTTTTTTAGCTATCGCTACTTTGATTCCGTTCTTGTGAAATTGCTTGATAGAAGCCAAACCTTGACAAAAATAGTTGAAACAGTGATTTTTTCAAATAACCTAGATCTCACTGAAGTGTTGTATATACCGTCTTTTACCTTTAATCTATTGTCAGTATCTAAGGCTACAAAATAATTAAATTGCCACTTTTTTATGACTGACATGTGCTGTGAGATACAGGACAAGAGTACCTCGAAGATGATTGGGTGTGCTAAAGAATCAAATGAACTTTACACATTGAGAGTCAGCTCACTATGCTCACAAACTACCACCATATCTGCATCAACACCCTACACATTAGAAATTTCTAAAACTGCACCACAAATCTCTCTTTAATCACCACACAACAAAAGCTGCACAACATTCTACATTCCACACTCACATGTTTTGAAAATATAGCATAGAAAATAATGCCAAATTATGGCATCTAAGATTGGGGCATGTCCTTGAAAGTAGATCTATTGTAATAAAGAAAGATTTTTCCTTCATAGAATGCACAGGTTATGTTGAACCTTGTGATCCTTGCTATTTTGGCAAACAAAAGAAATTATCTTTTACAAGAAACATTACACAATCTTCTAAAGCTTTTGATTTGGTACATCTAGACATATGGGGCCCTCTACCATTCCTTCGATTAATGGATATCGATATTTTTTAACAATCGTTGATGACAAAACCAGGTTCACCTGGGTTCATTTTTTCAAATTAAAGTCTGAAGTACCAATCCTAGTAAACAATTTTGTGACACACATTGAGACACAGTTTAGAAAAATTGTCAAGTGTTTCAGGTCCAATAATGGACCCAATTTAATTTTATTTTTTTTTTTAAAGAAAAAGGCATCATTCATCAAACATCCTGTGTCAAAATACCACAACAAATGGTGTGGTAGAGAGAAAGCACTAACACCTATTAGGCATGGCTAGAGCACTTTTATTTCACTTTTCAATTCCGAAATCCTTTTGGACTTATACTATTAGCCATGCCGCCTTTCTCATATATAGGTTACCAAGCATCGCTTTAAAAGACAGAGCACCTTATGAACTATTATGTTCTGAAAAACCAGATTTACCGAGTTTGAAAGTTTTTGGTTGCTTGGCTTATGCTACTCCCCTCAAGGCACAAAGAAAGAAGTTAGCCAAACGGGCAAGGAAGTGTGTGTTCTTAGGCTATAAGTCACACACTAAAAGTTTTATCATGTATGACATTACTTCAAGAGAACTGTTTCTATCTAGAAATGTTCAATTCTATGAGGAAGTGTTTCCTTTTGAAAAGAATTCAGATTCTACACCTCAGGGTCATGTGTATGCACATAGTCAGCATATAGATAACACAAACTTGTTTTCTCCCATATATGATGAGCATCAAAACCATTCGAATCAATTTTTTTAGCACACACAATTTCGCACTAGCCCAGGACAACAATCACAATCTATCGAGTCAGAAAATCTTACATTGACACCCCTTCATCCACCAATTGAAAACCAGGAATCGCATTCATCCTAGCATTCACCATTACCACCGCTGCATTCACATCACTCATCACCTCCATAAATTATTCATCCTACTACTGTCCAAAGACCAAACAGAATTAGAAAACCACCAGCCTATTTGGATGACTATCAATGTGCAATGTTACCATCATCAGGACACATTCAATCACCAGGTACCCTCTTTCCAAATATATCACTTACCAGCATCTCTCACCGAACTACAGAACTTTTTCTTTAGCCGTGTCCACCATTTTAGAACCAAAATCATACAATGAAGCAATTCAATATCCTTGTTGGAAGAATGTAATAAATGCTAAACTTCTTGCTCTTGAAAATAACAAGACATGGGTGCTTACCAAACTGCCTCTTGGAAAGAATGCAATTGGATCTAAATGGGTCTTTAAGGTGAAATTGAACGTTGATGGGACTGTTGAAAGGCACAAGGCCAGGCTGGTGGCTAAAGGTTTTAATCAAAAAGAGGGATTAGATTATTTTGACACCTTCAGTCCGGTCTTTGCATGACAACACTACGCGTGTTACTTTCTATCGTAGTCCCCAAGCTGTGGTATCTACACCAGTTAGATGTCAATACGGTATTTCTTCATGGGGATCTGCCGAAAGAGGTATACATGAAGGTCCCTGATGGTCCTGAAGCCCCTGCTGGATCAGTTTGTAAGCTTAACAAGTCCCTTTATGGACTAAAACAAGCTAGTCGCCAGTGGAATACCAAGCTTGTCTCAGTCTTATCTGAAGCTAGATATGTACAATCCAAGTCAGACTATTCACTCTTCACTCGGCGAACTCCATCTAATTTCACAGCCATTATAACATATGTTGATGACTTGGTTTTGGCAGGCAACGACATTCAAGAAATTACCTAGATTAAACGGCTATTGGATTCCCGCTTTAGCATCAAGGACCTGGGAAAACTCAAATATTTTCTTGGCATGGAAGTTGCATACAACACTAAGGGGCTTGCTTTGTTCCAAAAGAAATACACCACAGATTTGATAGAAGAATTTGGGTTGATTGAAGCCAAACCCATATACACACTGATGGATTATTCCACTCATCTATCAAAGACCTTTGGAGACCCTATGGATGATTCAAAGCTCTATCGTTGCCTCATTGATAAACTACAGTATTTGACTAACAACAAGGCCAGATATTGCATTTGTCGTGGGTAAACTCAGCCAATACCTAGAGTCCCCAATGATTGAACACTACGAAGCTGCTCTGCAAATACTTCGCTACCTCAAGAAGGCCACTGTTGCGGGTCTCTTCTTCCCTGTCAACACTGATTTCAGCCTCATTGGGTTTGCGAACGCTGACTGGGCAACTTGTCCATACACAAGGAGATCTATTTCTGGCTACTGTTTCTTCCTAGGGATCACCTTAATCTCTTGGAATGAAGAGCAGTAAGTAGCAAACTGTGTCTTGATCATCTTCGAAGGCGGAATACCAGACATTGGCAAATGCGACGTGTGAGGGTCTGTGGCTTCTTCCATTATTAAGAACTCTTGGCGTTGATCATGCGCAGCCATTCACCCTCTATAGCGATAGTCAATCCGCACTCCACATGGCCGCTAATCCATTTCTGCACGAGAGGATGAAGCACATAGAGGCTGACTGCACATTGTGCGAGACAAGGCCAATGAGTAGATCTTGAAGCTGCTCCCTGTCACACCTGCTCCAGGACCCTTCTATTCATGTTATCGCAAACTAGGATTGTTAGATCTTTACACTCCTAGTTTGAGGGGAAATGTTAGTTGATATAAATCGTGATTATATCATATGCTAATCATAGTGAAGCTGGTTAGTTAGAGATTACTAACTGTTAACTTGCCTTAGTTAGTTAGTTGATTTTAGCTTAACTAGAGTTGGTTGGTCCACATGCTGTTGTATATATAGTGCAGCTATACCAAACTTTACCTTTGTGATTTTCCATTCTCGTTCAACAAAAAATCTGAATCATTTCACCTCTTTCTCTGCTTCTCTTCTTTCTCGCTTTTTGTCTCTGAACCTTTCAGAGTTTGAATTTTCACATAAACATTCTAATCATTGGAATTCAATTTAATTCTGACTGAAATTCAATTATTGATAGACTTCAATTTAATTCTATACTATTAAAAGCTTTTAAAGTATTGCGAAAAAAATTGTTGAAATGGTTAATACTCAATTCTTCTTCTCTTGAGTATTTTATGTATGTCGACTAACAATTTGTTACCAAGCACTCCTAACACCATATAGAATATGGTTGTTATTAATTAATTAAGCATTTAAATTATTTTATAATTAACAAAACAAAAAAATACACGTTGATTATTAAGAACTGTTTCCGTTATCATGAAATGAAAAGAAAATTCTGAATCCCTAACAAGTTTCTTCTTTCTTTCTTTTTTTTTTTTACTCTTTTCTGAAATTGCAAATAGAAAATGGTAAGAAAATAAATAATCTATTCTATATATTCTATTATATAAAAATTGGATTTCTATCCGTTAATGATGGAGCTGACATGACATGCTTCTGACAGTGTTTCCCAATTTATTTCTTTTAACTCATTAAATATAAGTTATTACGATAAACTAACTATATCAACTAATTGATTTGATTAGATATTTAAATATCATATAATTTATTATAATTTATATCAATTTGATTTGGTAGTATTTTCTAATTTAATTATTTTAATATTTTGTTAATATTTTTTAATTTATTTCTTTTAATTTATTAAATCAAATTTATTGTGTGTACTAATTAATTAATTTGATTAATTTATTAGTCATTAAAATAATAAATCTATGAATAAAATAGACAACAAAGATATTTTTAACTAATAATCAAATAAAATCATACATATTGAACTAAATTCAAATCATGTGAATTAAGGACTAAATTAAAATAAGATAATTTCTTAATTATTCAAGTTGAGTGCAATAAATACAAATTAATTTTGTTAGATAATTATAGTTGGCTGGTGTACTATATATAAACGCCACACAAAATTATAAGAAAATTGTGATTTTTATCGCTTTTACTATTTCAACTCTTCTTTTCTTCTTCTTTTTTATGTGTAATTTTTTTTATGTATAAATATACCCAAAATGAGAAAGTATAAATGAGAGTTTTATTAATTGTTTGCTTGATGAATATATCTCAATTTAGACATTCTACTATTATAGATGGAAATTAACCTGTAGCAATTTAAAGTGACCAATGTATTTTTTTATAGTATTAGATAGAATATTTGTTAAAATAAATATATCCATTGTAATGAATTTTTTTTCAAATGTTATATTTTTATGTCACTTGACCTATTATGAATTTATTTTTTAAAATGATAACAAATTATATTTTTTTCTAATGTTATTGCTTAAAAAAGAGTGATAATGCGAGTCAACAATTGTATGAATATTGTTCGTAAGAATGTTGAGAGAGATCATAAGCCTACATTTTCTAAAGATTTATTGTTCAATAAAACAAACAAATTTCATATGATTTAATTTATATGAATACCAAACTTAGCTTTCTTTTTTGGTAAAAAACGCTACAAAAGCTTTTCAATGTACAAATAATAAGTTTTGCAGAACCTTTTTGATGAGATGCATGATAATGGTCAAATTCTTGAATTTATGCATTTGCAAGAATAAAACTAAAAATGTATTAGTGGTTAAAGATCGGAGGAATCCTCCGCCATTTATTTTTTCGAAATCATTAAATTTCTATTGTCACAAAAAAAATATATAAGGGAACATCCTATTGGACTCGGACTAATATATAAAGGGAGCAGATAAAATCAAGTTCTTATATTTGGAAAATATGAGCAGTACATAGAATCTGTTATCCTTTGTTAAAAATTTGCATGAATCCGTTTAGTTTATATGAAAATATCATTCATAGCATTTTAAGATAAATGAAAAGTTGTTCCAAAAAATGCATCATTCATGAAAGAGCAAAGAAGCATCTTAGCCATATCAGTCGTGTAAATTTTTTGAAAGCACAAAATAATAAAATAAATTAATTTTAATATTATTAGAAGTTAAATTTAATAGTTTAAATAAGTACTATTAATTATGTTAAAATTTATTTTCTTAATAGAAATTAGGTTTTTAATTTGTACTTAATGATGGAGTTGACGTAACATGCTTATGAGAGTATTTAGCAATTTGTTTCTTTTAACTCATTAAATACAATTTATTATGATAAATTAACTATATCAACTAATGGATTTGATTAGATATTTAAATATTAAATAATTTATTATAATTTATATCAATTTGATTTGGTAGTATTTTTTAATTTATTTTTTTAATATTTCATTAGTATTTTTTAATTTATTTTTTATTTATTAAATCAAATTAATTATACTAATTATCTGTATTAATTAATTAATTAGATTAATTAATTAATCATTAAAATAATAAATCTATGAATAAAATAGGTTTTCGAGATATTTTTCACTAATAATTAAATCAAATCAAATCATATATATTGAACAAAATTTAAATCATGTGAATTAAGGACTAAACTAAAATAAGATAATTTTTTACTTATTCAAATTGAATGCAATAAATAAAATTAATTTTCTTAGATAATCATGGTCCTCTACACTTCTATATATAGATAGTCATACAAAATTATAAAAAGCATCATTTTTTATCACTTTTGCTATTTCAACTCTTTTTTTTATGTATAAATGTACTCAAAATGAGAAGGTATGAATGAGTGTTTCATTAATTGTTTGTTTGACAAATATTACAGTTTGAAAATGTCTCAATTTAGACATTCTACCATTGTCGATGGAAGATGAACCTGTAGTAATTCAGGGTGAC
This sequence comes from Arachis hypogaea, assembly GCF_003086295.3. NCBI lineage: Eukaryota > Viridiplantae > Streptophyta > Magnoliopsida > Fabales > Fabaceae > Arachis > Arachis hypogaea. The sequence goes on along the minus strand of NC_092050.1, from coordinate 141,466,554 downwards.
CATGATATTTTTATAGTATTACATAGAAAAATATTTTTCAAAATGAATATACCCGTTGTAATTAATTTTCTTTGTCAATTTGTTATCTTTTACCTAACAAACAATATCTATATATGTTGAATATATTATTTTCATCATAAGGCATACATAACTGATTTAATTCTATATTTAAAAATACTCATGTGGTAACTAAATACCATATTGTTATCTCGCTAAAGTTAATTCTCCTATGATTATGCGAATGTATAGCACTATCAGATGAAAATTGATTGAATTACATTTATTTCTAACGAGGTAGGTGACCTTTTAGGCCTAATCATGGTCAGAGTTGAGGAAAGTTTGAAAAATGTTAACAATACAAATACTTTTTATTTTTAATACCCAATAATAAATATATAAATTAAAACTAATATTGTTTCGTACAAAGTCATAAAATGTATAGCATATTCAAAATATATCCAATCCATATTAACTGTCATTGTTTATCAGGTACGTTATGACAAATCTGGTTATTGAAAAAGATTAAAATTAACTTAAATATACACAATATTATTTCATACTTTACATTTTTATTTTATTATCATAAAAAGTCATACATATTATAAGAGAACTTCATTTTTTTACCAATGGTTCTTCCATTCAATGGTTTCTATAAAGAAAAAAGGCATAATAATATTGTGCTCAACAAGAATATATGGGATTTTGAAAGGTTGAAGTATAGGTTTAGTCCTTAATATATTTGTAGATGAAGTGCAGAGTAGATAAAAAAATAGCTAATAAATGATTAAAGCTTTCTCAATGCTAACAGTCGTAGTGTATGATAGGTGTTTTATAATTTTTTTTTTGGATTTGATTGTTTTTTTATTATTATATGTTGTTCTGTTTAATTTATGCTAAAAAGACTTATGATAATCATCTTATTGTAGTAGTGTAAAAGTTGTAGGTATTATATTTACTTTGTATACTTTTAAATCTCATATTCTTGATGGATATTTGTGACTGAGTAATTATTAAAAGAAATTGGTTTAATATCTATTTTATATTCTATTTAAATTACGAGTAAATATTTTTTTTAAAATAAATAATACGATTTTTTCATAAAAACAATGTTTAAATAATTGTGAAATTAGATTATACCACAGATGATGATAAATATCTTGACATTAGATCTGCTATAAAACAAGTTTTTAGGAATAATATGTTGTATTATATAATTTAGTTATATTTTTCTTATCTTCGATTTATATTATTTAGATTAGCATTTTTCTAAAAAGGGTTATTTAATTTTTGTTTTAAAATTATTAAATCAAATCAGTTACAAACTAATTAATTAGGTTGATTAAATACCTAAATATCTTATATTTTAATATAATTTAATTTATATAAATATATGACTTTTACAGGTATTTGCAAGGGATTATTCGCGTTTTAATTTGGAGATAAATGGGAACTCGTGAAATCCTCACGACCTGCCACGCAAAAATGGATGGGGACTAGAGGTGACAAACGGGTCAAAACCCGTCGGGCTGGCCCACATAACCTGCCAAAAAAGACGGATTGGGTTGGAAATTTGAAACCGCCAAACTTAAAAAGCCCGCCTACCCCGCACCGCCTGATTCATGGACTTTGGTGGGACGGGGCTGGGGCCAGACAGGCTTCCCTGCTGGGCCAAGCTTTTATTTTGTCAGGACTATTTATTTATAAATTTCTATGATGTTATTGATCTACAGGAGGATGAAGATGATAATTGAAGATGTTCTAAATTTTATTTTGGATTATGTTTTATGTTTGATTGATTATAAATTTGAAGATGTTTAATTATATAGTTTGGACAATATTTATTTTCTTTTGGACAATATTAGTTTTATTATTTTGTTTCAAAAAATTTGTTTTATAATTATGTTTATTACATATTTATAATTATAAAGACTTTAATGTGTGTGAATTTAAAAATTATAATTTTTTTATGTTTTTAGAAATTATAAATTTATTGAAATTATTGTGAAATTATATATTATTTAATATTTAATGATTTATAAAAAAAAAAAAAGAGCCTGCCAACCCGCTAGCCTACTATTAGGCAGGGCAAGAGAGAAATTCAGGATCGCCTTACTAGACGGGGTGGGGCGGCCAGCCCACTAGATGGGGTTTTTGGTGGGACAAGGCGGGCTTTCCGGTTTGCCTCCCCTGATGGGACACGGACATAAGTACCCGCCCATGGAACCTATTAAATATACGCAAATATAAAATTATTAATTTATCCTAATTTATATATACATAAATCCATTTCTTAAATTTAGTAACCCTAATTTCTGCCTCCAATTCGAATTCTTCCTTTTTCTTCTAGACTCATTCTCAGTCTCGATTCTCTCTCTCTCTAACTCACTTTCTCTACCTCTCAAGTCCATCACTATGTCGCTCAGTATCATCCCAAAAATGTTATGTTATGTTATTATGTTGAAATATATTTTTATATTATCTCCTTTTGAAATGTTATTTCTCATAACGAATATTTATAAATTGTGTTGAATTATATTGAATTTATTATTTTATGATTATTATATTATGTATTTTTGTGTTAATTTTTTCAAAAGTTTTCAAAGAATATTCGTAGATATCTGAGGAGATCTGCGTTCCCTAAGGGATAATTAAACAGGAACTTGCAATAATGGAGAAGGATCGGGAGCATTTTTTTTTAAATAGGAGTGAAGGATGGGAAGGGGGCTTCTCACGCTCCCTTGAATACTCATTACCATATCTAACTAGCAACGGAGATCCAAACTGAGCCGATCTAAGAGGGGACGCATGGACTTCATCTGCATTGGGCCTTTAAGGTAATGAACCTAAATTAAATTTGGGACCCTAACAATAGATTTTAGTTGATCTTACTTGAGTTGAGGTTTTATTAGGTCCAAATATATCTTGAATTAATATTTTGAGTCATTGTTATAACAAATACTATACTATTTAATATTATAACACTTAGTATATGTAAAAGTTGGATATATTTACAAGACATTTTTTAATTCAAATTAAAAAAAATTAATTATCTTTTTTTTAGTTTTAAATATTATTTTTTAATGTAACAAAAAAGTGAAAATAACAATAATCACTCACATAATTAAAATAGATAATCTTAATATATACATGACATTATATATATCAAGGATTATTATATATGATATATAATTTATTGAACAATTTTTTCATCTTAATATTTAATAAATTTAACATACAAAATATTATTTAACATACAAAAGAAGTAACTTAAGTCATCATCTAGGACAATAAATATAATAGTGCAAATACTTATTTATTTATTAATAATGAAAAAATATGTAAATAGTATAAATTGATATTTTTTAGTATAAAAGTAATAATAAAGGTTATTAATTAAGTTAATTACATAATTAAAAAATTATGAAGAATTTTTTAAATAATAATAAAAAATAAGATCATTATTTTCACATATTACAAAGTTTATGAAAAAATTTTTAGATAATAAATCAATCCTCAATAGATTATACATTAATTCTATCAAAAAAATAAATAATCAATACATTAGATATCATTATTTATATACTAATATAATATATATTATCGATTATTAAGTTTAACATTAATTTTTAATCCAATTTTTGGTAATTAAAATTTAAATGATTGAAATTATTAAATGTTGAATATTTTGTATCTAACCAATTTATTTTTTTATTGAAATTAAAAAAAGATGAGTTGTTAACCAATTTTAAATTTAAATTTTATCTCACTAACCAAAATTAATTTTAAAATAAGAAATTACTTTATACATCGTATATATTGTAGGATAGTATGGTCATTTGCTATTTTTTAATGGTAAATATTGCCAAATAAAATGGTGTAAGAAATTAGAAGAAAATGTATTTACAAGTTTAGGAAATATTAATTTATCTTCAATGGAATAAATTATATATTGAATAACAAAGGTTGTTATTGGTTTCTCTTCACATTAACTAATACTCAATGATGGTGTTTTGGTACACCATATTACAAAGAAATATTAATCGATCTAATAACTTTTGTAATGACATAAGTTTATAAATTTGAAAATTTAAAAATCATTTTATAAAATGTGAAGCTTTAACAAGTAACAATGTTGATCATATTATTTTGACTTCAAGAATGAATATGATAATAACAAATAAAATTGTCCCAGGTAAATTTTAACAAAGACAAAAATTCATAAGTATTGCTATTAATGAAAAATTAATCTATTTTAAAGACAAATATAATTTTTTTCTACGGATTTCTTAACTCGACAAGTTGAGGACTAATCCACCACATATTGATACTCTATTTATCGCTAACTAATGGATTGTTATATATCCAAGACGAGATTTGAACTCCAAATACTTGCTTAAATAGACAAATAAAATGATCATTCAACTAATTCAAATTGATTAAAACAAATATTAATTATTTTTAATATTTTTAAGTTATAAAATATTTATAATAATATTTATTACATATATTTTTCATTTAAATTTTAATAAAAATTTTTTATATAATTTTATATATTATCCCATGCAGGACACGGGAACCTACACTAATTGACAATTAATAATTCATCATTCCATAAGAATACAAGAATTAGACAAGAGTTTATATCATATATCTCTTATTTATTTATTTCAACAATTTCTTCCTTGCACAATTGTTCGACCTTTGTATTTATTTATTTTAATTACTTTAATTAACATAACAAATAGTAATATTTTTTAAGAAATAAGAGACGTTAAAATTTTTTTTTATCAAATTTTGTTTTCTTATTCTAAATTCAATAGTAATGCTCAAAATGATATTGAATAATTTTATACAACCTACTTAACAACATTTTATAAAAAATGAGATTATTTTAAAAATTTTTTCAAATTTAATTATAAATATAACGACTTAGTTTCATAAATTATTATTGACTACAACTTAAAAATATCAAGATCTTAAGATATATTATTTAATTTCTTTTTTCTTCATGGTATCCCCTAACTCGATAGGTTAAGAACTAATTCATCGCGAGTCAAAACTCCATTTAAGAGCTCGTCATTGGCCAATGGATTGCTACATGCACCAAGCGTACTTCAAATCCTGACACTTGCTTAAGCGGATTAGTGAGCTAACTATTAGACTAACCTAAGTTGGTTTATATTTTTTAATCTTTTGTATACGATATAATATAATTATTGACTTGAAATACATTTTATAGATTATATTTTATTAATTTTTTGCCGTATGACATTTTTATTATATTTTGTATTTGTTTGCCCCTCTCCTATAAAATTCCTTGTTCCAAAATGTGTATATTGCCTTCCATACTCAATATATAAGAGCTCAGGTTCTGGATCAAGTCTTCATTCTCTAAAAGCTTAAAGCATTACCTTCTCAAAGCTTTATCCTTTACAAGTTTTATGATTAAGTTTCATTATCTACAAGTTTTGCAGGCTATATAGCTTCCATATTTTGCATTCCATATACAGGATATTTATACTCGCTAATATACATGTAATATTTACTTTTTTGCAGCTATACTCACTTATTTTCTTATTCTCAATTAAGCTTTGACCACCACCATGAAAGAGTTGTTGAAAAAAAAAAAAACTCTCAAGATAACACGATCTTATCAAGTGTAAAAACGACAAAATTTAGAAAATCCGTTCTCCTTCTTTTAGCTTTGATTTCATCCAAATTTTCTTTTGGAGATCTAATAATAACAATTATTCTTCTTAGGCATTCTATTCATTTTCGTCACCAAAATTGCTAAAGCCTCCTTAAACAATGAAGCCTCCTTAGACAATGAAGTAGCAGAGCATGAAAAGAAGAAAGCGTCATATTCTAGGAGCCCAAACTATGTGATTGAATAAATCCTCCTCCATCCGTTGCGGGTCGAAAACTCCTTCCCCTTCTTCAAACTCTGATCCATATTTTTCGTAGAGAAATCTCTGATCAACGATAAAACAAGATCTATTTTAAATCATATTTAAGGAATTTCTTTGTTCGGACCGAAGAAACAATGTTACTCGATCATTATCAAACTGACTGCAACCTTTTTTTGTCTATGAGGATCCCACCAGAGCGCCTTCTACTTCTAATAGGCCATGAACTAGATCAGAATCATTCTCAACGAGTTCATAAGAAGTGATCCCATTTTTTTCATCAAGTCCGGGCAGAGACCAAAGGTCTTGAGCGACCGATCTAGTAGAACAACTCAAAAGATGAAGTATCGTTAATTCCTTCGTGCTCGTTCCAATTCAAAGTATCATTTGTACAAATAAGAATCCCCCTCAACAATTTGGATTTGGCCCCTGAAATGCTACCTCTTGTAGCATTCAGTTGCAAAGAACTGTGCCTACCAAAACATGTCAATGATAGTACTTAGTAGAATAGTTCCACTGAGAGGTTCTTGAAAGAAAAATGATAGTCCGTGTGTGCAATTTTGATGCAGTCTGGTTAAAGCTTGAATCCAAAAACAATGTCTAAAGTGAAAAGATATTTGAATCAGCCCTTATATATATATATCTTGTAATGTAACCTTCCAAAGAATTATAGAAATGACATTGTTTTCAGCAATTTTTCTTAACAGAGTTTTGAGTAAAAGTAAGAAGAAAATAATAATCAAAGATTAAATTTCTTATGCAATTATGCATTTATCAGATTAAATTGACTACATTTTACCCATTTGATATGGTTCATTCCCACACATTGCAGTTCATAACTTTTCAACATCAACAATGTATTGGTCTTATCTTAGTTATTGATACATATTCCATGATTGAGCCTTCTCATGCTTACATTGTCTCTGGTTTGTGGCACTTGAGAACCACCGATTTGCTTCTGCAATGGTTTCAACACCAGCATTAAAATAAACCATGATTATACCCTTCACAAGATCAAATGAATATTTCCTGTACTTATTTGTGAAAAAGGAAATTTTAATCAAAGTCAGTCTAAAAATTGATTTATGCAGTATGCACCACAAAATAATAGTATATGAACAACCTAATTTAATAATGCTAAGATTAATTCTTCAATGTATATCGCAACATCAAACATATTCTATCTTGTTTGAGATGAATTAATTTATGTTTACTAATGCAGTCTGAAGAGCGATTTTTTGTGAAAGCAACTATTAGTCACTTCCATCTAAAACTGATTTTGAAGCTTAAAATCCAATGAGTATGGGTTCAACTAGAAACCAAATAAGCTTAGAAAATATTAATTCGAGTGTCTCAATTTATTAAGAAGGAGACGAATTGAAATCCAAGTAGAAAGAAAATTCATACGGGAGAAGTTCAATTTTTGTCTGCCCCATGCTGCAACTTAACATGCTTCAGTGCACCTAGAAATCAGTAAGGTAGATCGGTATTACTCGTGGAACAAAGATGAAATCCATGTCAAGAATCCAAAATACTCAACCACCAATACAGGGTCAAAATCAGTTAGATAAAATAAGTTAATCAGCAACGAGGCTATATCATAGTTCAACTTTTGATCCCAAAAGAAATTGTACTAACATTCAAAGATATTCTAAAAAAATGCAACCTCAAATTGTACAATATTGTTTCACTATTAGTTCTTTATTCTAACCTCAGCCATCACAATGCAAAGTAGATTTAGAAAAACCAAAGAAATAGGTGTAAAAACAATTGTACTTGGAGTTAGAATCACCAGATCTTTTAAGACAGGTGTAGCTGATAACAAACAACAAAACTCCAAACCATGTTTTAATAATAAAAGCTTTTCCAACATGTTTAAACAATGTCAATGCAATAATCCCTATATAGGATTTCAACAAGTAATGAAACAGTTCAACTACGCATTAACAGAAAATCTCTGTGATGAGCTATTTCATATGTACATATTTTCCGTTGATTAAGTTTCTAAGAATTACAGCCGAGTAACACTAACTATGAAAATGACCAAAGGTTTAAGATACTTCATATTTAAACCATAACCCAAATTCACATTGTGTGATAACATACTTTAATATACAGATTTCTTCAGCTGTCATCAGATTGTAAAAAATATCAAAACGTCAAAAACGGTTAACAAAAAAGTGGGGTCATGCATTTAGCAGATGAATTTGTTTTGAAGATAGCAGTGAAAATCATATACCTATGCCATTAATCTTAGGCTCTTGGCACTACATATCTTTTCATAGGAAATTCAGTCAAATAAAGCACAGTTGCTCATCACACCAATCATGAGTTCTAGGTTACTATCAAGAAATCTTAAGCACTAACAAATCAGTTACAACAAAAAATATCTACCAAAACAGGATGCATTATAGCCATGGCAACAAACAGAGACTCAAAAGTCATCCAATAACAAAAGTTCAAAATCCATTCATAATAATGAGATAACCAAAACCGCTGCTATTGAGTTCATGATAATTCCCAAATCCTCCAATCCAATTGCCACAAAATTTACTAAGTTTTGTAATAATTTCAACAATAATAGAAAAATTATTAATTTGAGTTGATGTATCTTACCTTCTATAAACCATTCAATAAGCCTCTAGCAATCATTTCCCAAAAGAAAATAAATATGGGGGAGTTTACTTTAAATATGGGGGAAATAAAAAGATCGAAAGACAATAAGAGTGCAGGGAAGCTTCACAACTAACAAGGATTCTCTTTGAATGATGAAAATCACAACCGTTTCAGCTTAGGAATAAATTAACATCAATGCACATATATAATTACAAAAACGAAAAAGGAAATAATGATAGATCCTTCAAGCCACATATAACAGCCATCTAGTCACCGAAAATGCCATAAAATAAGCTACGGCAAAGAAAACACTTAGGTGTGGGTAAAGCAGAATAAAGAATCACAATCATGTGAAGATCTAAAAGCATTAGTATCGAATGGAAAATTGATCGAGAAGATGGTAACAAAACACAAGTTAAAAAGAAAGAGATACAAACAACATTTTGTGATGTCTAACAAGAAGAATCTCATCTACTTTTATCCTTGCAATAGGCCTCTAGATATCATCTCACGAAGAAGTTTCTCCGCTTTATCATTTTCACCATTTTCAAATAGAGCACGAATGATTGTTTCATAAGTCACAGCATTGGGTAAGCAACCATTGTCTTCCATTTTTGCCATGAGTGCCAATGCTTCGAGAAGCAGACCCTCTTTGCAAAGCCCATTGATCACAATGGTGTATGTCCGCACATTTGGACGATAGCCTTTAATGGAAAGATCTTGAAATATCTCTTTTGCCTTTTTAATTCTTCCATTTTTGTACAGGCCATCTATAAGTATGTTATATGTATATATATCTGGATCAATGCCACTCTCTTTCATTTGATTGAATAACATAAGTGCCTTGTCAGGTTGTTTCATATTGAACAAAGCATCCAGCAAAGAACTGTAAGTAACTATATTAGCGGGTTGACCTCGATCATGCATCTTTTCAAGAACCTCCAAGGCACAAAGGATTCTCCTTGATTTTCCCAAGCCATCAATAAGAGTACTGTAAGTTATCGTGTTAGGAACCAAGTTCTTGGAACGCATCTGTTCAAAGAGTTTCAAGGCGTCATCAACCATTTTACTTTTGCACAAGCCATTAATCATGATATTGTAACTGCAAACATTAGGAGACCCACTACTTTGGGCCATTGTGTTGAATACATATTTTGCCTTATTTACCTCATTAACCAAACAATATCCATCCATTAAGCTGTTATAAGTAACCACATCTAGTTTCACACCATCTTTTGTCATTACAGCCAACACACTCTTAGCATCTTTGATCTTTCCTTCCTTGCATAGTCCATCAATCAAAGTATTATAGGTATAAACATTAGGAGTAATGTTTCTAAGCACCATATCACTTAACAAATCAATGGCTTCCTTGTATTGACCCTCAAGACACAATCCAAAAATGAGAGAACTGTATGTGATAACATCGGGAGAAATTCCCTTAGCAAGCATTTCAGAGAATAAATGAAAAGCCTGACTTACAAGTGTAACCTTGCAGAGGCTATCAATAATTGAGTTGTACATGAAGACATTAGAAGCAATGCCATACCGTGGGATCTTTCTCAACACTTGAATAGCAGCTGATGTGTGTCCGGTCTTACAGAGCCCATTAATCAAGGTCCCATAAGTGACTTCATTAAAGCGAAATCCATGAGCCAGCACTCTGTCATGAAAGCGCACTGCTTTTTCAACACTACCACAGAGACAGAGACCTTTCAGGATTGTTGTCAATGTTACCGTATTAGGTTGATAATCCATTCTGAAAATCTTGGCCAATACAGAAAAAGCAAGCGTCATACGACCCATGCCGCAACAACAATTAATTACGATGCTCAAAGTAACTATGCTGGGCGCGATTCCCCTGACTTGCAATTGCTGAAAAAGGGAAACGGCGGCGTGGAAATGCTTCGTCTTGGAAAGGGATCCCAAAATCTTGTTAAATTGGATGATGGGAGGAGTACGACGCATAGAGAGCATGCGAGTGAAGGAATCAACAGCATCGTCAACTTCACGAAGGGATGGAGGCTCAGAATGAAAGTGAAGGCTTGTCCATGAACAGGAACAGGAAGGAGGAAGAGCAGAGAGTGGAAGAAAATTAGGGATTTGACGAACAGAAACCCTAAACCTTGTTGCATACAACATTGTTGATTCCTTCCGAATTCTGAATAACAGCCACCTCCCAACTAAGAGAAATTTGCTACTGCGTTTACATGTCTAGATTTTTATTAATTTATGAAAAATGCTAGTTGTGCTCTAATTTTTAGTCTTAATTAACTTTTTAATTTAAATAATATTATTTAATTAAATTTTAATTAAAATATATTTTTAGTTTGTACATAAATATATTATTAACTAAAATTAATTTAAATTTTTTTCTATTCATTCCATAAAATAATTACTTTATTATTTTTTTCATTTTTTTATAGTTTCTTTCTCTTTCTCTCTCGTTTTTTTATGTTCTTCACAAAAAAATTTATAAAAAAATGTTACTATTTTGCAGATAAATTTATTACTTCATATTTAATATTTTATTATTATTATTATACTTCTTTTCAAATTTATAAATTCTACTCTAAATCTAAAAAGATTTTGTAATATCTATTTAATATTATTTAATTGATTGATTATTAAATATTTGTTAGTTATATTTTTCACATTTTTTATATTTTTACGTTTTAAAGTACGAAAATAAAAGTATATGCGAGTTACTTAATCACTTAATCTTCTAAATATTTAGTTTACGATTTTAAAATAGAAAATTCACAATAAAAATAATTAATGATTATGTAAAAGGAAAAAAATTATTGCGGAAATAAAAATTCACTTTTGTTCCCATACTTGCCTCCAAGTGTTAGAGATTTTTATGTTGATAGTTTAAGATTAAAACCACCAAGTCTATAATTTTCAACAATTTTTTTTATTATTAATTGAATTTTTTCATTACTTATTTGAACATTAACGCTTTTAAAATTATTAAAATGTATGTTTGTAAAAATTAATTTTTTTAACTGTAACACATCTAAAATTGTTAAGTTATACAGAAAATATTTTTAAAACACATCCAAAATTATAAATCTAAAATTTAAATTTAAACATTAAGCATAAAATTAATTTTTTTATATTTTATTCGATAAAATCTTATCTCATATTTCTTTTTTTTTAGTAGTTAAATTTTTTCGTTACTTATTTGAATATGAACGCTTTTAAAATTATTAAAATATATATTCGTAAAAGTTGGTTTTTGTTTTCAATTATAACACATCTAAAATTATTAAGTGATACACAAAATATTTTGAAATGCATCTAAAATCATAAATTAAAAATATTAATTTAAACGTTAAATATAAAATTAATTTTTATATCTTATTCGATAAAAACTCATCTAATATTTCTTATTTTTTTATTATTAGTTGGATTTTATTGTTACTTATTTGAACATTAACACTTTTAAAATTATTAAAATGTATGTTTGTAAAAATTTGGTTATTTTTTCAATTATTACACATCTACAATTATTGACTTATATACAAAATATGTTTAAAATACATCCAAAATCATAAATCTAAAATATAATGATAAACGTTAAAAATTCAATTTTACTGAATTTAATTTTTGGATGTGTATTTAAATGATAATCTGTTAATAATTAAAAATATTAAAACTGAAACAGAAATGTTAAATTTTAAATTTCAGTTTTATTTAGTTTGTGTTTTGGATGTGTACTTAATTTTAAAAAGATACTAAATCTACTTAGATGTGTTTGTTTTAATTTTTTTAAATTATTACAATAAAAGACTGAATAAAGGATTACTTTTAATTTTTAAATGATACTTAGTCATTATGTTTCTTTATTTTGAGGGTATTACTTTTTATAAACTCAATTCCGCTAAGAAACCAAGAGATTTAGCCAACAACAAACCAACAAACATTTTTGAACTGTATTCTATACTAATTAATTGTTATTAATTAATGATTATTTAAATTTTATTTTTTAAAAAATATAAAATTAATGATTATTAATTACCTCTTCTTACTCTAATCCACCTTTTACCATTTATTACACAAATCCTAATTTCTCTTTTCAAAAAAACTTTGAAACTCAAAAAAAAATAAATACATAAGATAAAAAATCATCTAAATCCTAAGAAAAAGAAAAACGTTTGTTGGCTTGTTATTAGCTAGACCCATGTTGGTTCTCTAGAGGAATTGAGCACAATAATTATGTGCTTATTCGATGCGCCACATTTATATAGACTATTAGATTTTATTAGATAAAAATAAAAGACTAATATAAAAAAAGAGCATTGGTGAATTTTAATAAATACAGAATATCCTAGTACATAAATAAATGTTTTAAATGATAATACTTTAATACACAATACTTTAAATGACAACAGAATCTTTTATTCTTAAATAATTAAATATAAAATATATAAATACAAAAAATATGAGTATTTTTTATTTACTAAGATTAATTATTATGCAAGAAATTTTTATAATATTCAAAAATTATATTAAAATAATATTTTAAATTATAATATAAAATAATTAAAATTTTATTTTATATTACTTGACAAATAATTATATTATTATAATATAAATTTATTAACTAACTCTTTTTGTTAAAAATATTATTATATAATATAATTTTTCATCAAAATATTTTTAAAATATAATTTATTTAAAATATTATATATAATACATAAAAATATTAACTTTTTTATTTTTTAATTTTTTTTAGAAAAACAGAATAAATAATATAATTCTAAATACATACCTATCACATTATATATTTACTTATATAGTAAGACCTGAACTAATCAAATTTACACAATTAAAAATATTAACATTGTATACAAAATCAGGCTATTGCAAAAATATAATCACATAAGTACATTGTTTTCTTTTATACCTTTTCCAAAATAATATATATACTATATGCTATCTGAATTAAAATGCAAATCAGTTATTATATATAATTATGCCTATATGGATTTGTCTAAAAAAATAAAAAAATAAATTATAATATTTATTTTGTTTTTCTAAAAAAAATTTGAAAAAATAAAAAAACTAATATTTTCATGTATTATATATAATTTTTTAAATAAATTTTATTTTTATAGATATTTTGATAAAAAAAAATATTATATAATAATATATTTATCAAAAGAATTAGTTAATAAATTTTAAATATAATAATCTAAATATTTCTCAAGTAATATAAAATAAAATTTAATTATTTTATATTTTTATGTTGTTATTTAAAATATTATTTTAATATAATTTTTTAATATTATAAAAAAATTTTGTATCATAATTAATTCTAATAAATAAAAAATACCTATATTTTTTATATTTATCTATTTTATATTTTTTAGAATAAAAAATTTCCACCTATATATAATGAAATATGTAATAATCTTCTTATTATATATATATACTATCTATTAATTTTTTTATATATTAAATAATTATAATAATATAATAATATATTAAATTTGTTACATTAAAATTAAAATATTATATATTTTACTCTTGGATTTAACAAAGTATATTTTTAATTAATTATATATGATGAAAATATTTTGAAACAGATATTTGTACATCAATTTCTCACATATATATATATATATATATATATATATATATATATATATCACAAAAAAGATATATATAAAAAATTAAAAAAAAATTTAACTAGAAAAATTAAAAACATTTGGAAATAATAAAAATAAAAAGATCTTATTATAAATATATAATTATAAATATTATATATATAAAACTATAAATGTTAAATTTAAAGAATAATTTTAAATTATTATCTACTTAATATTATCACAAAATAAATATGAATAAGAAAAATTAGAGAAGAGAATCATGAGGTAGTATATATATTAGAGAGTCTAAAGAATAAAAGAATATATACCAATCATATATCAGTCACTATTATATACACACATATGATACATATACGTAGTTGATATATATTATTTAGGGGTAAGTACGATTTTGGTCCCTAACGTTTAGGGCCAGAATCGAAATCGTCCCTCTTCTAATTTTGGATATAAAATCGTCCTTAATGTTTTTTTTTCGTATTAAAATCATCGTTTTTATATTTTTTGGACAAAAATACCCTCACCACTACCAACATAATTACTTCCTCCACCACCACCACCACCAACACCAACACCACCGCCACAACCTCCACCAACACCACCGCTAACACCACCAGCACCGCCAGCACCACCAGCACCACCACCAACGCCGCCGCCGTCCCCCTCCCCCTCCCCCCCACCCCGCGTCACCCCCCTCCCCGTCTTCCCTTCCCATCACCCCCACCCCGCGTCACCTCCTCCTCTCCGTCTCCCCCTTCCCCAAATCAACAAATCAGAAACAGAAAACAACAATAATATTCCACAAATCAACGAAGCAGAAAGAAATCGAAGCAAGAAGCAGAGGCGGCGACTGAAGCACGAACGGCGGCGACAGGGTCTGACGGCAGCAACGCGAACAACAGCGAGCTGCTCCCTCCCCGGCGCCATCCCCCTCCCCTCCCCTCCCTGGCGCCATCTCCCTCCCCCCTCCCCATGCACCTTCGTAACCCCCCCCACCCACGCGTTTTCTTCCCCCCTCTCCAAACACGCGTTTTTTTTTAATTTTATAACTTTTATTATTAAAATAGGAATAGTGGTAGTTTAGGAATTAAATTTAAAATTTAAATAAAAAGAACGATTTTAATACGAAAAAAAACATTTAGGACGATTTTATATCCAAAATCGTACTTACCCCTATTATTTATTCAGTTGTTCTAAAATAAATTGAAAAAAATAAAATTTTTCATGTATTATATATAATATTTTAAATAAATTATATTTTGACAAATATTTGATAAAAAATTATATTATATAATAATATTTTTTTAAAAAATAGTTAGTTAATAAGTATTGAATATAATAATCTAATTATTTATCAAGTAATATAAAATAAAATATAATTATTTTATATTTTTATGTTGGAGTTTAAAATATTATTTTAATATAATTATTTAATATTATAGAAAATTTTTTGCATAATAATTAATTTTAATGAATAAAAAATATTTATATTTTTTGTATTTATATATTTTATATTTTTAATTACATAAGCTTGATTAGTTTTTTTTTTTTACAAAGATAGTAGGTTATATTTCATTAATTATTGAAAAATGAAATACAAAGATGTCCAAAAGTAGGAAAGCATAATGAAAAGCGGGGATTTTCCAAAAACACTACACTAAAGGTATTCATCTAACGGTGCGTGGTCAAAAAACGAAGAAAAATCTTAAAGAAGAAAGAATGATAAATCAAATTGAATGCAACTAAGAGCTTGCCTCATGGAGATGACGATTGGGAGTTCTTTGAATTTCACGGAGCAACTTGACAGAGCTTGCTAGAATGGCAGACGGCATTGAAGTAGAACCTTCAAAAATCAATTGGTTGCGAGCTTTCCAGCAATTTCAGCAAATGATGGCAAGCAATTGAGGATTACGGTCATCATTCTTCAACGGATTAAGCATCTCTGTTAATGCAGTCCACCATGTCCAAAAGTCATTAGGACTCTGAGGGGGAAGACAGTCACGAAGATAACTCTGAAACCAAACATCTTTAATTCTAAAGCAATCGATCAAACAATGAGTGATTGTTTCGGTTGCTTCATGACAGCAGGGGCATATTGGTGATATAGATGGGATGCGGTGATGAATCTGAGCAAGCATCGGAAGCCGGCCATGGAGAGCTTTCCAGATAAATAGCTTAATTTTGTGAGGCAAGTTCAACTTTCATAGATCAATCCACGACTTTTTCTGCTGCATATAATTAGGGCAAAGCTCCAGAGGCGGATGGTAAAATAAATACCCAATTCTATAACCTGAAGCTGTATCATATTGCTTGGATTTGTTCAAATCCCATTGCAATTTGTCCCTACTCTGCTGAATTTTAATTGACAAAATCCTGTTTGCAACGTCTTGGGCAAATAATTCTTAAATGAGATTCTAATTCCAATTCCTATCTTCAATAATTAGATCTTTAACTCTTGGAACCAACTCAGAAATAGCCTGTCTATTTGGCATGTCAGAAATCATTAAAGGATACGGAGGAGGCAGCCAAGGATCTTCAAATGTTTGGATATTCTCTCCAATACCCATAGCCCAATTAAGACCTTTTTCAACAATCTTTCGGCCTTCCAGTATGCTCCTCCATCCCCAAGAAGGTAAGACTCCAATTTCTGCCGTTATAGCATTACCATTGCTAAAGTATTTACCTCTTAGGATTTTGGATAATAAGGAAGTAGGCTGTGTTACGAGTCGCCAAAACTGTTTGCCTAAAAGCGCCAGATTTTGGATTCTGAGACCTTTAAATCCAAGGCCCCATTCTTTTCATGGGCGAGTCATAGTATCCCAACTAATCCAAGCCATCCGCCTTTCAGAACCTTTTTGTCCCCACCAGAACTGAGAAAGTAGAGAGTGAATTTTCGAAATTAAACCATCAGGCAACTTGAAGCAAGACAATGTATAAATAGGAATAGCTTCTCCCACTGCATTAAGCAATACGTGTCTACCACCTGACGATAGAAGGTTGCGCTTCCACCCTTGGATTCTTTTCCGAACCTTTTCTTTGATCATACTAAAAGAAGCATTTTTCGATTTAGAGACTGTAGAAGGCAAACCAAGGTATTTATCCTGAGCCCCAATATAATTAATATTCATAGAGTTAGCCAGTAGTGTACGAGTAGTGGAGGGAGTGTTGTAGCTAAAGAATACAGTAGATTTATTAAGATTTACCCTCTGGCCACTGATGCTTTCATAAGAATTTAATAAATGCAGGATATTTGAACATGCTTTAGAATTAGCCTTACAGAATAAGATGGAATCATCAACAAAGAGGAGGTGGTTGACCTTGGGACATCGCCTATGTATCTGAAGACCCTGAATTAGTCTGTTTTGTTCTGCCTTGGGTAGCAAGAAGGAGAGACCTTCTGCACAGAAAAGAAAAAGATAGGGAAATAGATGATCTCCTTGTCAAATACCTCTATTTGGTTTGAAGAAACCATAAGGTTGTCCTTCCGCAATAACAGAATAAGAAACAGTTGTCACTAATTCTCGAATCCACATGATCCACTGGGAGTCAAAACCAAACTTTTCCAATATAAACCAAAGAAAGTGCCATTCCACCCTATCATATGCCTTACTCATATCTAATTTTAGTGCCATTTCATTTTTGAGTCCCATTTTTTTGTTCTTCAAGTAATGCATACACTCATGAGCAATTAGGATATTATCAGAGATTAATCTGCCTTTAATAAAAGTACTCTGCGTTGGGTTAATTAGTCTATTCATCAGACCCTGAAGTCTATGTACAAATACTTTGGAGATAATATTGTAAAAGACTGAAGATAGGCTTATTGGTCTTACCTGAGTCATATCTTTAGCATCAGAAATCTTGGGAATAAGATAGATCTGAGTGTGGTTAAAACCCTTCAAAATTCTGCCCTCTGAAAAGAAGCTCTTAACTGCTCGAAACACATCACTACTAAGTATGTTCCAAAAGCTTTGAAAAAATTTTGCTGTCATACCATCATCTCCTGGAGCACTTTGAGGATGAATGCTAAATGTTGCACGTTTCACTTCCTCCATAGTCACTGGTCTTTGAAGCCTACGATTCATGTGAGTTGTAACCTTAGGTTCAAAATCAGTAAAAAGAGGTTCAGGGTTCTCATGACAAGTGGAGGAAAAGATGTCCTTGAAATAAGATTCAGCCACAGAAGCAATATCAGCATTTGAAGTAGCCACTTCACTATCACTGCCAGTTAGTTTCCAAATTCTATTCCTTCGGGTTCGATTTCTAAATTTCTGATGGAAGAAAGCTGTATTCTGATCACCGAATTTGAGCCATTTGACTCTAGACTTATCTTTCTAATAAAATTTCTCGTTTTACAATGCTTTTTCAAGTTTGTCCTCTATTTCTGAAATGATGTCGCCTCCATGAATTCCTGCTAAACGAAGTTCCTCTAATTCAAACTGTAGTAAATCAATCTCTACCTTCGAATTAGATCTGTGTTCTTGCTGCCATCTGACAATCTTATGCCAACAACGCTTTATTTTTTGAGCTAGGATATACATGGCTGAGCCATCAATCTGTTCGTGCCAAACCTCTCTAATAATCTGCCTTATAACTTTGATTAGTCTAGGTCTTACTAATATAAGTAAATATATAATGTGATAGGCATGTATTTAGAATTATATTATTTTTATTCTGTTTTTTTTTTAAATTGAAAAAAATAAAAAAATTAATATTTTCATGTATTATATATAATATTTTAAATAAATTATATTTTTAAAATATTTTGATAAAAAATTATATTATATAATAATATCTTTAACAAAATTAGTTAGTTAATAAATTTTAAATATAATAATTTAATTATTTGTCAAGTAATGTAAAATAAAATTTTAATTATTTTATATTTTTATGTTACAGTTTAAAATATTATTTTAATATAATTTTTTAATATTATAAAAATTTCTTGTATAATAATTAATCTTGATTAATAAAAAAACTCATATATTTTGTATTTATATATTTTATATTTAATTATTTAAGAATAAAAGATTCTTTAGTCATTTAAAGTATTGTGCATTAAAATATTATCATTTAAAATATTTATTTATGTACTAGAATATTCTGTATTTATTAGAGTCAATGAATATTCTTCTTTTATATTAGCCTTTAATTTTCATCTAATAAAATCTAATGATTTATATAAATGTGACCCATCTAATAAGGGCTTGTTTGGGTGAGCTTTTAAGAAAATATCTTTTTTCGAGTTATCTTTTTTTAAAAGATCTTATAGAGAAGTAAAAGTAATTTTATGTTTAGATATCTCATGTAAAAAAGTCTTTTTATCTATCAATTATGTTTGGGTATAGCAATATAAAAGTACTTTTTTATTTATTTATTACATGAAAAACATCTTTTTTGTAAGGAAAAAAGATCGTTTAAAAAAAGATGTAAATTACAGCTTTTCAAAAAAGATCTTTTTTATTTTATTTCACTAGTGCTTTTATTTTTACTACTAGAAATTTACCAAACACGTTAAAAAATAAAAAAAGATCTTTTTCATTGAAAAAAGATCTTTTTTTAACAAAATAATGGTGCCCAAACATGCACTAAATATATAATTCACTAAAGGATCACTTTGAAAGCTGGACGAATTTATCCGCGAGGACGGTTGACAGAAAGAGGTGGTTCATTGGATTCTTTGTTGTTATCTGGACAATTTGGCTAGAAAGGAATGACAGGCTCTTCCGAGGTAATACTTCAAGGGTGGAAGACATTATCAGCAGGTCAATTACGTACTCTAAGAAATGGAGTGGTGGTGACCCCTTTGGTTGTTGATAGCTATGTCGAAGATGATTAGGGATTGTCTTATTGAATACTATTCTTATTTGTAGCTAGTTTCATTGCTCCACTCTTTTGTGTTGAGCTCCCTCTGACTCAAAAAAAATAAATATATAATTATTGTGCTCATTTTAGACATATCAAAAAACCGCTAATAGCCTGCTACATATTTCTTAAATCTCGTTTCCTTAATACCTTCGCCACCCGTCTATAAAATTACAAACTTGAACTTAGAGTTGGCAACAATAATTTTAGGGCATTGATTTGAATGTTAAATATTTCTTGTTCATGAATCTTAAGCATCTACTATAACAACCCCTTTACTTTCACTCAGCGTGATGAATTACCTTCAACAATTAGCTCCTTTCAACATACACAGGAAGAAGATATGCTGGCTTCTTGGATGGGAATGATGGTATTCACCCATTTTGAATTTAATTATAACTTTGTTCAATAATTGTTTTTGAAGAATATTGTTATGGAACCGTATCAATCCTTGCATTAGTACGTATTTTTTATATTTCAATTTTACTTATACATGGTTGATGGTCCTTAAGGTTGCTCTTGATTAGTGCAATGTATACAAGAATTAAGATATATGAATGCATTAAAATATAACTATCTTTTCCTGCAAATAAAACTGAGTTAAATTTTAAGAGGATCCTTTAAATTGGTTACATGTATTAAATAGATTATGAGATTTTAATTGCATTCATTGGAAAAGTATATGGAATCAACTAATAATCAGCCAAGAATGGAACAACATAATTAATTATAATTAGTTTTATTAATTCATAATTTAATTTATTTTTTAAATTATTGTTGACCACGTTCAAAACATGAGGGAAGATACACTAATGATAGGAGAGAATCACGGAACAAATTCTTTGATCATTAATTAGTTGGTTCTATATAATTAATTATGTTTTATTAATGCGTAACACATGAAACATAGAAATCATATCCAAAACCATCCAATTTACAAGAAAAAGAAACATCCGTGTGCCTATCAGTAGCAACATCCGGTTAAAACCACCGGTGCTTCTGATTTACCAATTGGCTGATTCTTGACTTATATAGAGTTGGTTCCTAGCATGGTTGGCATTCATTAGGTCTTTGAGAATAACAAATATGCACTACATTAGTCTTTTCGTTTTTTTTCCATCAAGTAGCTCATTACATCGTTAGAAATTAATATAATGCACTTTTCTTAATTTCACATAATTAATTAGTACAATTAAAATTTTATAAACTATTTTAGTACACACAACTAATAGAACAATTACTTTAAGACTTCACTCAGCAAAATACGATTAAAATATATCATCACAAATCACAATGTCTGTATAAAAATGCTAGTTATCTCTACTTTTTGTGCATTTGGCTTAGTATCTTGATTCATCCTCCAAATGCTTAAACTGCTTATGATATCTATATCAATAATGTGCTAATCAATTTGAATTATTGTCAAACATACACTTTCAACTAATATTTTATCCAAAAATCACACATTGTTCTTTCCTGGTACGTATCACGGTTTAAATACCATTCTTTGGTCACTTAATTTTATATACTTATTCTTGTTTTTATCTTTGGTACTTTTGTTACTAAGCTTTGGAATACCAGAAAATTTATGTTGATTTTAATCTAATAATTCTTTCACTCTCCGTTTTATAAGGAGTTACCAATTCAAGTTGTGCATGGCATCATGATTTTATCCCTTAAATGCATATTCAACCAAAATAGGAGCAATTATTTGTCCAAAATTTCCTTCTCCAGTGTAACTGTTGGTATTCGTAATTTTTGAAGTAATACTCGTTTGATTCCAAAAATTAGTTGGATAAGCTATTTTTAAACTAAGTTTCTTATATTTAGAAACACGAATATGATCCGAATCAAACCTTTTCTAATATCCGTTACTATAAAGTTGTTGTGTACAGAAAGATGGAGTCTCATATAAAGAAAGGAAAGAGAAGTCTCATATTCAATTTTCTTTTATAAATTACATAGAAATGTTAGTTTAGCCTCCTAAAATATTCAGTTCAGTCTTTTCAATATTACAAAATTATTTTTTTCCCTAAAATTTAGTCTCCGTATGTGCAGTTGAATGTCATTTTCAACTATGTGATATAATACTTTTTAATTGTGTACAATATAATATTCAAAATTGGTTATCTTTGTCATATAAATTAATTTTGGAATACTATATTAACTGCAACTAAAAGATGTTCATATTAACAAGCTATTATAGTGTCATAACGACATTCAATTGTAGCTATGCAGTTGATTATGACTTATGAGATAGGAGTTCGTCTCATATAATAATGGGAATCACATTTCTAAAAGTGATGAAGATTGAAGAGATGTAATATTGATCATTTTAAAAAAAAAATAAAGGGTTAAATTAACCCACTACCCTGAAGCTGCCATTTCTTTTTTTCAAATGGTAAGAACCCTTCTTTTGTTACATTAACATAAATTTTTAAGACCTTGAAATATTGGCATGCAATGAAAGTCAGAGTAAAAAATATATAAAATAGGAAAAAGTATAAATTTTTTGTCTTTGAAATTTATTAAAAATTTTTAAAATATCTTTAGATTTTATTTTGTTTCAATTTTTTTATCTAAAAGTTTTCGATTTACATTAAATTTATCCCTAACGACTACTTTTTCAAAAAATATACTTTATCCTGTAAAATAAAAACACACACCTAAAGAAACATAACATTTCTCCTTCAATATTCATGGTGTAACTTCTTGAGACGATAAGAAATTGAAATATCAGTTGATTATATTCATCTATATTGTTTTGTCCTTTCTCTTCTTCATGCACATATCTACCAATAAGTAGTTACATAACCAAATTAAAATTCATCCTTTATTGTTGTGAAGTTTATTTTTCTCTCATATAACTCAAAACTAAACCTTTTTTTTCAGTGATTCTATTCATTTTCATCACTAAAATTACTATAGCCTCCCTAGACAATGAAGTAGCAGAGCATGTAAAGAAGAAGAACAATTTGGTATTGGCCCTTGAAATGCTACCTTCTATAGCATTCAATTGCAAAGAGCTATTCCTTCCAAAACCTGTCAGGGTTAGAATAGATCCACTGAGAGAGGTTCTTGAAAGAAAAATGTTAGTTTGTGTGTAAATTATGCTTAGTTTTGATTCATTCTGGTTAGAACTTGAATCAGCTCTTGTATATATTATAACTTTCCATAGAATTATAGAAATGACATTTTTGTTTTGAACAATTTTTCTCACTAGAGTTTGGTTTAAGAGTAAAAGAAAGAAGAAAATAATGCAACTCTTTCCAAGATCAACAATGCATTAGTAGTTCTTGGAAACTCCTACCAGGTCTCTGGTTCTCGACACTTGAGAACCACCGATCTGCTTCTGCAATGCCTTCAACACCGCCATTATTTCAGCAAATTTGGATCTCTGCAGTACTTAACACTATCATCCAGTCACAAACAGCCCCCCCCCCCCCCCCCCCCCAAAAAAAACAAAAACCAAAACACACAAAAAATGCAGTAATAAATTTTATAACATTAAGAATCTAAGATTCATTCTATAATCATATATCCACAATAATTAAAAAAAAGGCATGATTATACCCTTCGAAAGATCAAATGTATATCTCCTGCAATTATTTGTGAAAAGGGAAATTTTAAAGAAATTAAATCCATAAATTGATTTGTGCAGTATATACCACACAATAAATAGTACATGAACAACCTAATTTCATTATGATGCTAAGATTGATTCCTCAAAGTTTATAGCAGCATTAACCATATTCTATCTTGTTTGAGATCAATTCATTTTATGTTTATTAGTCTAATCTGAAAACTGGTTTTTGTGAAAGTAGCTATTATTCACTTCCATCTAAAACTGAATTTGAAGCTTATAACTGAATGGTGGGTTCAACTAGAAACCAAATAAGCTGACAAAATATTAAATCAAGTCGCAATTATGTATAAAGGAAAATTCATACTAGAGATCTTCAATATTATCTATGCCATGCTTCAACTTAACATGCTTGAGTGCACCTAGCAATCAGTAAGCATGGAACAAAGATGATTTCCATGACAAGAATCCAAATACTCAACCACCAATACAAGGTCAATATCAGTTTTATAGAATAAGTTAATCAGCACTTAAGTAGTGAGGCTATATAATAATTCAACTTTTGATCACAAAAGAAATTGTATTTGCATTCAAAAATATTCTACAGGAACAAATGCAATTTCAATCTGTACAACATTGTTTCACTTTTAATTCTGTATTCTAACCCCACTCATCACAGTGCAGAGAAGATTTAGAAAATACCAAAGAAATAGGTGTAGAAATAGTTGTATTTGGCATTAGAATCACCAAATCTTTCATGACAGGTGTAGCTGATAACAGACAAAAAAACTCCAAAGCATGTTTTAATAATAAAAGCTTTTCAACATGATTTTAAACAAGAACAATGTAATAATCCCTATATAGGATTTTTCAATAAGAAATAATGAAATAATTCAATTAAGCATTAACTGAGAATAACATTAGTTCCAAAAATGAACAAGGGTTTTAAGATAACATTAATTACAAATGTACATTAATTATGGAAATGAACATAATGTACATATTTTCAATTGATTTCTAAGAATTAAAGCCGAGTAACATTAATTATGAAAATGAACAAAGGTTTTAAGATAATTCATATTTGAACCAAATCAGCCAAATTCCTAGAAATTCCTTCTTGCACAGCCTTTTTTATTTGAAACATCAAGTGTAATCACAGACTTAGTATACAGGTTTCTTCACCTATGATCAGATTTTAAAAAATAACAAAAATGTTGAAATTGTCAACAAAAAAAGTGGGGTCATGCATTTAGTAGATGTATTTGTTTCAAAGATGGCAGTGAAAATCATACATCTATGTCATAATCTTGCCACCGCATACCTTTTAGAAGAATTCTAAGAAGATTCAGTCAAATAAAACACAGTTGCTCATCAGACCAATCATGAGCTCTTAATTACTATCAAGAAATCTTAAGCATTAAGCCACCAGTTACAACTAGGAATATCCACCGCAACAGGATGCATGATAGCCTTGGTAACAAAGACTAAAAAATCAGCCAATAACACAAGTTCAAAATTAATTCAATAACAGTGAGATGACCAAAATCAAGGTGATAGTGAGTTCATGGCATTTCCCAAATCCTCCAACCCAATAGATATAAAATTTACCAAGTTCTGTACAAATTTTGACAACAGAAAACTTATTCATTTGAGTTGATTTATTCCTCCTTATTGTCTTTTCAATAAGCCTCTAGCAATCATTTCATGAAGATGTTTCAGCGCTTGATCATTTTCACCTTTTTCCAACAGAGCACCAATAGTTATTTCGTAAGTTACAGCATCCGGAGAGCAACCATTGTCTTCCATTTCCAACTTTAAGGCCAATGCTTCATCAAGTAGGCTCTCTTTGCAGAGCCCCTTTATCATAACATTGTATATCCTTGTGTTTAGGTGATAGCCTTTAATGGAAAGATCTTGAAAAATCTCTTTTGCATTTTTAAGCCATCCACTTTTGCACAGGCCATCTATAAGTATGGTGTATGTATATATATTCGGATCAATGCCACTCTCTTTCATTTGATTGAATAACATAAGTGCCTTGTCATGTTGTTTGATATTGAACAAAGCATCCATCAAAGAACTGTAAGTGACTATATTAGCGGGTTGACCTCGATCATGCATCTTTTCAAGAAGCTCCAAGGCACAAAGGATTCTCCTTGATTTTCCCAATCCATCAATTAGAGTATTGTAAGTTACCGTGTCAGGAACCAAGTTCTTGCGATGCATCTCTTCGAAGAGATTCAAGGCCTCAACAATCATTTTACTTTTGCAAAAGCCATTAATCATGATATTGTAAATCCGAACATTAGGAAACACTCTATTCTCGGCCATTGTGTTGAATGTATATTTTGCCTTGTTTACTTCATTAACCAAACAATATCCATCCATTAAGCTGCTATAAGTAACCACATCTGGTTTCACACCATGTTTTGCCATTACAGTCAATACACTCTTAGCATCTTTGATCTTTCCATCCTTGCATAGCCCATCGATCAAAGTATTATAGGTATAAACATCAGGAGTAATGTTTCTAAGCACCATATCACTTAACAAATCAATGGCTTCCTTATATTGACCTTCAAGACACAATCCAAAAATGAGAGAACTGTATGTTATAACATCTGGAGAAATTCCCTTAGCAAGCATCTCAGAGTATAAATGAAAAGCCTGACTTACAAGTGTATCCTTGCAGAGGCTATCAATAATTGCATTGTACATGATGACATTAGGAGCAATGCCATACCGTGGGATCTTTCTCAACACTTGAATAGCAGCTGATGTGTGTCCGGTCTTACAGAGGCCATTGATCAAGGTCCCATAAGTGACTTGGTCGAAGTGAAATCCATAAGCCAGCACTGTGGCATGAAAGCGCAGTGCCTTTTCAACATTACCACAGAGACAGAGGCCTTTCAGGATTGTTGTGAATGTTACCGTATCAGGTTGATAATCCATTCTGAAAATCTTGGCCAACACAGAGAAAGCAAGCGTCATACGACCCGTGCCGCCACAACAATTAATTACGATGCTCAAAGTAAATAAGTCGGGAGCGATTCCTCTGGCTTGCAATTGCCGAAAAAGGGAAATGGAAGTGGGGAAATGGTTGGTCTTGGAAAGAGATCCCAAAATCTTGTTAAATTGGATGATGGGAGGAGTACGACGCATAGAGAGCATGCGAGTGAAAGAATCAACAGCTTCATCGACTTGGCGAGTGGATGGGGGCTCAGAATGAGAGTGAAGGGATGAAGAGGAAGGGAAGGAAACAAAATTAGGGATTTGGAGAAGAGAATACCTAAAAATGAAAGTGATCGTTGAGGTTGAGGATGACAACATTTTAGTGATTCGCACTTTCGCTATTGTCTAAGTTTGAGGGAGTGCTGCTGCTGCTCTCTGGTCGAAGACGTAGATGACTAGACGTTGCTATCTCTGCGCAAATAGTTCTCTCAATTTTTATCCGATACTAGTATACGGAGTTAATACTCGGCCTTTGAAATTTGATTTTTGACTCAATTTAGTCATTTAGGTTTTAATCGACTCTAATTTGTACCTTAAAATTTTAATCCGCGCCTCAAATTGACCTTTATATCATTTTTTCTGTCACTAAAGAGTTGATCTAGCAATTTTAAATGACACTTGACCGTCTTAATTAATTGATTAATTTGTTTAATATATTAAAACTAAACCCCAATTGAATTGTCTATAATCTGAATTACTATTTTCAATTTGTTAAAGTTATTGTTGTTTTTAATTATTGTGTCTCTTGAATCTTATTTATAGATGAATGAAGGTATAATAATTGTGTATCATCATGGAGGCAGTTTTGTCACTAAACCAAATGGCAGTTTGGTTTATGACAATGATCACATTGATGAGTTGACTGGATGGATGAGGATGTATTAGATGTATTTTCACTTAAGAGACTACTACAAGATCCTAGATTATGATAACATGGTTGAGTGTTGGTGGCTTGTTCCTGATAAACCTATGAAAAATGGACTGCAAGCACTAAGTCATGATAAAGAGCTAGTAGAGATGTGGTTCTATGCTGAGATTAATGAAAACATTCCATTAGCACCAGGGCGAGATTGCACTCACCCAACCCACTTACTCACAGCCAAAAAATCAGGAACAGGTAGTGATTGGTTTCTAATATTTGATTAATTGTTAACTGGTTTGTATTGGTTTATAATACATGAGTAAATGTTAGGTAGATCCAATTGATTGATACTATTTGATAATATATTGATTGGTTTTTATTGGATTGTATTGGTCACTAATTTTGTCAACAATTTCACTAGGTCCCTCCATCAGACCCACCTCCACCTTCACAATAGGTCACAAGGCCTGACAAGCTGCAATCTAAGAGGAAAAAAAATTTTCAATGTGGACCCAATGCAAGGCGCAAGTTCTGGGACAGCTGCACGCTTGGCAGAGTTTATGACATTCGTCCCCACCCCGGGCTTCAAACCACCAACAACAAAATAGAAAATGATTTGCAATGTTGACTGAAAGTTGTGTAGAACATATTTTGTAGAGAGCATTTGATCAAACTATGCTCTTTTGATATTTTTGTTACTATGTTATGTAGAGTAATCTATTTTGGTTTAGGATATTTGAAACTATGTTATCTAGGGTATTTGAAGTATGATACAGATACTGCTATTGCTAATGCTGTGATATTGACAATGATTAATGACTATGAATTACTTATTTGTGGGTCCTCTGTCAAGTGCAAGAACCACAAAAGGTTCTATTAGATTTTCTTTTGTCATAACATCTCATCTATTTTTGTTTTCATGGGAACAAAGAAGATAATCATTGAGAGTCGAAGTTATTATTTTGTATTCAATGTTTTCACAAATAAACTATACACTTAAATTTATTCACTACTAGAAGTGCATACTACATATATAATTATTAGAACCAGCTCTTGATCTTGTCTTCATATACAGACTCATAACAGCTTGACCAATTTGATCAAACTATGCTCTTCTGATACTTATTTGGTCATAAGTTATACCTCCTCTTTTGTATAATCTTAATTTTAAAGAATTTTTACGGGATATATCATTACCAAGGGAACATAAAATTTCATTTCTATTTTGTCATTAAATACATAACAATGCTTCATTCACATAACTGATATCACAGTTACATATATTTCATCCCACCTAATCCATAAGCTACAATCACAATTTCAAAAATAATAACAAACACAGACAACATAATATTCCATATTTTTAATATTCTAGTTTCAGCTTCAACCGCACTAATTTTTCATCCCAGAGATATTTTTCAATGGTCTTCACTTACTGAACTTTCATTTCTGCCAACTATGGCTTCTTCTTCTTTAACATCTGCCCATTTAAAAAAGTCGCACCATCTCTTACCAGTAGGGGTGTTCGCGGTGCGGTTTGGTTCGGTTTTAAGGGAAAAAGTCATCCGATCCGAACGCCTAATTTATGTGCGGTGCGGTTTGGATTGGATAAACTTTTTTTTGGAAATCCGATCCGATCTGATCCGATTACAAGCGGTTTGGATCGGTTTGGATTTGCGGTTTTTTAAATAAAAAAAATTAAATACATATAATAAGTCTCAACATCAAATTTTAAATAACCAACAATGACATAACAAGTCTTAACAATATCTTAAAAAGTCAATGATAACATAACAATAGAAATAAAATTATAGGTTAGTTAAAATAAATAAATAAATAATATTTTGAACATAAAATATATATTAAATAATAATAATACATGAATAATAGAAAAATGTATAACAAATTAAACATATTATAAGTATAATTGTAAATATAATAATAAAATAATAATATTATAGCATATTGTGCGGTTTGGATTGGATTGGATCGGTTATGAAAAATAGATCCGAAATCCGATCCAATCAAATCCGAATTAGTGCGGTTTTAATCGGTTTTTGGTTTGGATTGGATTGGATAAGCGGTTTAATTTGGATCGGTTTGGATTTAAACACCCCTACTTACCGGTAGTTTACAACATCAAAAATCCAAAAAAAAAATTTGAGAGGAAGAACAACTACAAAACCAACAAGCATTTGAGAAACAAGACACACAATTAACTTGCAACAATTCAACCAACTCACATTATAGTTAGAGCATCCATAGAATGGTCTTTCTGGATTGGAATCTGTCCCAAACCACCGAAGAATAGGACGCAACCCACAACCGCACCAATGCAAAACCTTTCCACCTCTGTCACCTTTGTCACGGTGTGCGTTCTTCACCCAGCCATCATGCGAACGAGCTCTACTAGAGTTACCTGAGCCTTGGCTGCTGCTTCCCAACATTCTTCTCAACTCTTGGAGACACTCTTGCGATTTGAGAAAATTGGGATTTCTAGGTTTTATTTAAAATTTTTAGGGGTTAAATTGATGCCTTCAAATATTTTGTCACGTCATCTAACTGCAAGGGTGCTAGGTATCAACCAAAATTGACAGGTCAGCTTTCCGGTGACGGAAAACGCCAGAAGAGCCAATTTGAGGCGCGAGTCAAAATTTCAGAGTACAATTAAAGTCAATTGAAACTTTAAGAGCTAAAATTGAGTAGGGGGTCAAATTTCAGGGGCCAATTTAAATATTAACTCCTAGTATATGTTCCGGTATACTATACGATTAATACATAAAATTATGAAAAAAATAATAAATTGATACTTGGCTTTTTGATTTATAACATTTAAGTCTTTAAAAATTTAAAAATATATTTAAGTTTTGGATTTTTTTTTAATTTAGACACATTAATCTTTGGGTCTAATTTATTCTATTTTAAAAATTCGCTCTCATATGTATTTGTATCAACCAAATCAGTACAATAAAAATTACGTTTAATTTTTTCGTTGAGTCTGACAGACCCAAGTAAATATGAGGGATCGATATGCCTAAGTTTTAAAAATGTCAGAGACTTAAATATATTTTCAAATTCTTGAGAGCTTAAATATCCACAAATCAAAAGGTTAAAGACCTATTTGTCATTTTCTCTAAAATTATATAAAAAAATTTATTAAAAAATTAAATAAAATATATATAATAATTATTATTATAAATATTTTACAAAATTATAATTAAAATCAAAGTATTAACATATTAAAAATAATTAGTATTTGTCTTAATCAATTTTTAATATTAAACATATTGATGAATTTTGATAAATAGAAAATATTTTAATATATAAATAAATATTTTTTATATATAATATTTTAAATGATAATATAATTTTTTATTTTTTAAATAAATAAATATAAAACACAAAAATGTAAAAAAAATATTATTATTTTTTATTTATTAAAATTAATTATTATGCAATAAAATTTTTATAATACTCAAAAATTATATTAAAATAATATTTTATACTGTAACATATAATTAAATTTTATATTATTTGACAAATAATTAAATTATTATATTTAAAATTTATTAGTTAATTATTTTTATTAAAAATATTATTATATAATCTAACTTTTTATCAAAATATTTATGAAATTTAAAATATTACAATTTTTCTAAAATTTATTCTTTTATTTTTTTGTACTTTTTTTTTCTTTCAATTTTAACAATTCACCAATTAGTATTAGTTGTTCATATTGACTATTCATTGTTTTCGACAATCTTAAGTTCTAAATTTTAAATTTTAAATTTTAAATTCTAGGGTTAAGTACAATTTTGGTCCTTAAAGTATATGTTGAAAATTTCTTTGTCTCCAATCTTTTTCTGCAAACAAAATAGTTCTTAAAGTTTAATTCGATTTTAAAATCGTCTCTAAGGTTTAATTTTGTTTTAAATTTTTGGCGGAAGAAGCCGAGGCAGAAGTAGATCGTGGACAGCTTTTTCTTCTTCCCTTCTCCTTTCTTCTTCTTCTCTTCTTCCTTCGCAAGAGCAGAAACACTTTCCTTCTCTTGCTTTTCTTTTTTTATTGTATAATTTTTTTGTTATGAGTAATTTAGTCCAAAATTTTAATATTTAAGTAAAAATGACAATTTTAAACCTTAGTTTTAAATCTTAGAGACAATTTTGTATACAAAAAAAGAATTGGGGACGAAAAAATTTTTTGGCATTTATTTTAGAGATGAAATCGTACTTAACCCTAAATTCTATATCTTAAATTGATTTTATTTTATTTTATTTTCAAAATTTTTTATTAAATTTTGTATATTTTTATTATTTTTAATTTTAAATATTTTTTAGTAGCATTTTCTTTCCCTATATTTTCTAAACCAAACAACAAAAAATTTAATTTTTTATCCATTTTTTTCCTACATTTTTTTCTCATATTCCTTCAAACAAAACAATGTGTTAGTAGCATTTGCTATCTTAGCACTAACGAGTCTAATGTTTGCTTAGATGAGGAATTTTTTATTCTATGAAAAATCACTTTATAAATTTCATTTTTTACTTTTTTTTCTACTTTTTATAATTTAAATTTCGAGTAATAAATGTATTGAAACAAACGGTTAGATTTAAAGTACACTCCTTTTTTTGAATTGTACTATTTAAAAATCTCACATAATTTCTTGATTTATGTGCAAAATGTATTGAACTTCTAGCTAAACTCATTCTTTTGTTTTCATGTTTTACTTTTGACAGTAAAATATACCATTTTAAGACATAAATATAGACCTACTTCTATCGGCTCTTTTTTTTTATATGAAATTAAAAGTAGTGATATATTTTAACATTGTAATTTTTTATATATTTTAAAATTGTAAAAGATATACAAATCGAAGAGTCTGATTTCTGTATCTCAAATTTTTTTAATTTTTTTTAACACAAATCGAATAGTCCAATTTCTGTACCTCTACAAATCGGACGGTCCGATTTTTGTACCTCTAACGATTTGAACAGTCCGATTTTTATTTCTCTAATTAAACGGTTCCACATTTAAGAATAACACTTCAACAATCTACATTTAAAAAAAAAAACAATATTACCACTCCAATATCAAAAACAAAAAGTGACCTCGAGCTCCTCATTTTAGTAACCTTACCTTAGTGTTGTCTACAACATGAACCTCTTTAACTACTATAGTACTTGCTCAATTGCTAGTTTTGTTGCTTTGCTATTATAATAGCAGCCTGGGCTTTATCTTACTCTCCCTGCATTTCTTCTAAACTGTTTTGTAGTTTTGCAATCTCTTGTCCTTTAGCTTGTTCAAGGTCAATTAGTATATTGAGAATGGTATAATATTCAACCATGGTTATTAATGAATTTTTACGATGTATTTCTCTTAGCTAGACTAATTATTATGCGAGTTCTTTGGGGTATTATGATACGATCATACGAAAGAAAAAGATAGATTATTTGCCGGATTATCAAAGTAAGAATTTACTGGTTTTATTTACAAAATTCATTGTTGTTTTATGATTTGTTTGTATTTTTCTATTTTCGCTAGCATTAGTTTAATTAGCCATCAGTTTAGCCACTGCATTCTCTTTACTCATAAAACTTTTTGAGTTGTGCATTCTTTTAGCCTCATTGTCCTGTTATCATTTTTAGTCCTTCTTAGCTAGTAGGTATGACAGCCTTGTGATTCAAAAAGTATAAACAAGAAGTATAAACTTTTGCAGGTAACATTCTTATTCCTTTTGTGGGAATTTATTTTGATCAAATCATGAGAAGATTTATTATCCTTTTGCTTAAATTCAGAAAACATTCAAGAGTGCACATATTAAAATAACTCAGAATTAAGAACGTGATGTTTAAAAGGGTGAATGTACAAATAAAGAATGTTCACTATGATGTTGAAGGGATTATTTTGATTGTTCATGCTTTTATTAAAGGTGGATGCTCTAATGAAGATTTTAAATTATCTTCATGTGAGGATGCTTCTGTTTAGCCATTGAATAGTGGATTGTAAGATTTGATTTTAGTATTTTATAAAATTGTTATCTTTATTTAAAGTATGGCGAAAGAAATAAGTTAAAATTTAATCAAATATTTTCATGACATATTTTTTATATCTTTATTGGAGTAGGTGCCTTTATTAAATGGCAATTCTATGCCAAAATTTGAGTTCTTCAAAATTGCAGGGGCACAATTTCATCTAGAGAGCATTATATAACAGCTGAAGAAGAGGAAAGTGTTTAAAAATTTATCAAACTCATTGAGAAAAAGGAAAAACAATTCGTGAAGATGTTAGTACCGAATGCTTAATGCATTTTAATAATTCGTGTTTGAGAGCCAACATCCATGAAAGGAAAAACATTTTTAGCAATACCAATAAACAACAGTTTATTCTGATGACCAAATTATTTGTCTTTATGACCAAACTACTATAAACTCAGTAGTTTAAAATTCTACCTTAGACATGAAAAAACATTTTGTGACCAAATTATTTGTCTTTATGCTGATGACCGTAGCGAAAAAATTAATAACTATGTTTCACCCTAAAAAACTCAGAAAATAGTATTAGTAATTGTGTCACTTTCAAAAAATAAAAAAGAATAGTATTTATGATTTTATTAGGTTAATGGCTCAATCGTAACTTACTAATTTCGCCTAATAAGCCATCGAGATGAGTGCAAAAGCATTACAAGAACCAATCAAAGCCGTTGCAGAGACACTACACAAACACAATACACCTAACAACAACAAATTAAGGCAATGCGTCGACTATGATTATATGTCAATTCCAGCAGCAGCAGCAGCAGCAGCATCATGTGATGTTTAACACTCTTTCAATCTTTGATATCCACCAATGGATTCGCATAAACTCCTCATCATTCCCTCACCTAAAGGCACTTAAAATTGTCATTCAGCAATTATCATCATATTTATTAATCAATCTTTAAGTACAAAAATAAATGCCTCTGATGGATAAATTAACAATCTCAGCAATAAAGGGTACAAAGACATAAATGGAACGAAACTAAAAGTGCAAAGCTTGATCTTACACAAACAGCTGCACAACACCTGCCTCGAACTACCTTAACACCGCTCAATTGCATATGTGCATGTCAGGGAAATGAACTTGTGAATGTCAAGCCATTTCAAATTTTCAATCCAATATGATCAATGTAATATCTATATCTCGTATAGTCTAAGCCAGTAATATTCAGTGTCTACCTACTAGACTTAGATGCTTTCAAGTACATAAAGACTTAGATGCTTGGGCCCTATTACTGTAGTATGTTGCATTCTTGCTGCTTAGTTTAATGGCATCTGAATAAAATCCAATGGCTTTCTGCTACTGCTTGCCCTTGTAAACTAGTTATTTTCTATTTCCACCTTCAAAAAAAAAAAACTCAAAAAGACAATGATAAATGCCATTTTTTCAAAATTTTTAATGTCATTTTTTTTTTGTGAAAAGAAAAACAACAAACAAATGGACCAACGTTTTTCATGATAACTCCAAGAACGTTTCAAATGAATCATTTGATCTATGGTAGAGCCAGCATAAAGATGAAAGTTATCAAGCCATCAACCTACAAGTTTAGCTCAGCTAACAAATGAAAATACTCTCTACTGAACAATTCCTATCATATAAAATTACCATAATTGTTTCATTAAAACCAGATTTGATCACATAAATGTTTCTTAACACAATATTTTAGCTTTAATGAGATTCGAACTTAAAAGCCCGAATATACAACCAAAGTTTCTCATTTTAATTGTAAAGTTTATAGGTTTATTATTTTTCTTAACAAGATTATATGGGAACATGCAATTCATGATAGAGTATTCCAACTTTTTTGAGCATTAACCTGTGCAAATGTTTCTTGCTACTCTTTGGGGTGCTTGGAGATTGCGCAAGAGGCTACTGTTTGATCAAAATCCTTTGGCTTTGAAGTTTGAATCAGTAACCTTTTTTATCAAGTTGATTGCTTTGGTACAATATGCTTCAGGTATAACTGCATGAACGCAGAAAAATGACAAGATGTTTGCAAAATAACATTTGAGATTTCATCTAAGGCTACATCAGACAATATGCTGCTGCATGGGAGTTTAATTTAAATATGGGAGAAATGAAAAGATCGAAAGACAATAAGAGTGCAGGGAAGCTTCACAACTAACAAGGATTCCCTTTGAATGATGAAAATCACAACCATTTCAGCTTTAGAATAAATTAACATCAATGCACATATATAATTACAAAAATAAAACAGGAAATATTGATAGATCCGACAAGCCACATATAACAGCCATCTAGTCACCGAAAATGCCATAAAATAAGCAACAACAAAGAAAACACTTAGGTGTGGGTAAAGCAGAATAAAGAATCACAATCATGTGAAGATCTAAAAGCATTAAGATGGAATCGAAAGATGATCGAGAACAAAACACAAGTTAAAAAGAAAGAGATACAAACAACATTTTGTGATGCTAACAAGAAGAATCTCACCTACTTTTATCCTTACAATAGGCCTCTAGATATCATTTCACGAAGAAGTTTCTCCGCGTTATCATTTTCACCTTTTTCAAACAGAGCACGAATGATTATTTCATAAGTCACAGCATTTGGTAAGCAACCATTGTCTTCCATTTTTGACAAGAAAGCCAATGCTTCAGGAAGTAGGCCCTGTTTGCAAAGCCCCTTTATCATAATAGTGTATGTCCTCGCCTCTGGACGATAGCCTTTAATGGAAAGATCTTGAAAAATCTCTTTTGCATTTTTAAGTCTTCCACTTTTGCACAGGCCATCTATAAGTATGTTGTATGTATACATATCTGGTTCAATGCCACACTCTTTCATTTGATTGAATAACATAAGTGCCTTGTCATGTTGTTTGATATTGAACAAAGCATCCAGCAAAGAACTGTAAGTGACTATATCAGCAGGTTGACCTCGATCATGCATCTTTTCAAGAAGCTCCAAAGCACAAAGGATTCTCCTTGATTTTCCTAAGCCATCAACTAGAGTATTGTAAGTTACCGTGTTAGGAACCAAGTTCTTGCGACGCATCTCTTCGAAGAGATTCAAGGCGTCATCGATCATTTTACTTTTGCAAAAGCCATTAATCATGATATTGTAACTCCGAACATTAGGAAACACTTTATTCTCGGCCATTGTGTTGAATAAATATTTTGCCTTATTTACCTGATTAACCAAACAATATCCATCCATTAAGCTGGTATAAGTAACCACATCTGGTTTCACACCATGTTTTGCCATTACAGCCAATACACTCTTAGCATCTTTGATCTTTCCTTCCTTGCATAGCCCATCAATCAAAGTATTATAGGTATAAACATTAGGAGTAATGTTTCTAAGCACCATATCACTTAACAAATCAATGGCTTCCTTATATTGACCCTCAAGACACAATCCAAAAATGAGAGAACTGTATGTGATAACATCGGGAGAAATTCCCTTAGCAAGCATTTCAGAGAATAAATGAAAAGCCTGACTTACAAGTGTATCCTTGCAGAGGCTATCAATAATTGCGCTGTACATGAAGACATTAGGAGCAATGCCATACCGTGGGATCTTTCTCAACATTTGAATAGCAGCTGATGTGTGTCCGGTTTTACAGAGGCCATTGATCAAGGTCCCATAAGTGACTTGATTAAAGTGAAATCCATGAGCCAGCACTCTATCATGAAAGCGCACTGCTTTTTCAACACTACCACAGAGAAAGAGGCCTTTAACGAGTGTATTCAATGTTACGGTATTAGGTTGATAATCCATTCTGAAAATCTTGGCCAATACAGAGAAAGCAAGCGTCATACGACCCATGCCGCAACAACAATTAATTACGATGGTCAAAGTAAATAAGTCGGGAGCGATTCCCCTGGCTTGCAATTGCTGAAAAAGGGAAACGGCAGCGTGGAAATGGTTCGTCTTGGAAAGGGATCCCAAAATCTTGTTAAATTGGATGATGGGAGGAGTACGACGCATAGAGAGCATGCGAGTGAAGGAATCAACAGCTTCATCAAGCGATTGGGGCTGAGAGTGAGAGTGAGAGTGTAGGGATGAAGTTGAAGGGAAGCAAAGACGGAAAGCTGAATAGGGAACACAATAAGGAGAGGGATTTGGGACTTGAAGAGCACACCTTAACATCATTCGTGAGAATGAGAAGAATGACAACATTCTTGCAACCACCAAAAGAGTGAGGGTAGAATCAAGCTTGTTCGAGGTTATTTACTTATTTGTTTAATTGTTTCTACTTTTGTTATCTTATTTAGGCTACAGATTTTATTAATTTCAAATTGAACCCTTTGTTTTTTTTTTTTTGTAATTCTACATTTACCCCTACGATTTTTACTTTCCAAATTTTCCCTCTCCACCCTTAAACATAATTTGTGATTCTGCTAGGGTTCTTGACGTTTCCGGCAGTCTGTCTTCTTCTGCCGTTGCTGTTTGTGCAATGTGTCTCGCTGTCGTCGCCCTGTTTCTCTTCCTCGCCATCAACTCTGATTTCATTCCTTCTCCCTCCACCTACTCCAAAGGCATTAAGGTTCCATTTTTTTTCGCTTTTTCTATGAAAATTACATAGAGTTTTGATGAAGTTCTTGTAGTTAGAAATTACGTCTTGTTTTTGAGGATATGGATAGATAGTTGATCATATTTTTTTTATTTTTTTTTCGCTGCACGTTCTTCTTAACTGCCATGGCTCTGATAAAGAACCGAAGCACGAATGA
Source organism: Arachis hypogaea (assembly GCF_003086295.3). Taxonomy (NCBI): domain Eukaryota; kingdom Viridiplantae; phylum Streptophyta; class Magnoliopsida; order Fabales; family Fabaceae; genus Arachis; species Arachis hypogaea. The sequence continues at coordinate 141,428,365 of NC_092050.1, read as the reverse complement.
CGAATTGGGAATTAGCGTGGATTCGTGGAGTTACCTGAGGTTTAGTTGCTGCCTCCCAACACACCAGAAACGACTATGATTTGGGAGAAATGGGGTTGCTCGAATTTTTTTTTTTTAAATTATTGGGGGCTAAATTGATGCATACAAGAATTTCGCCATATTAGACAATTGTTGAGGCTACCAGGTGTCAACTACATGTGTGCCACGTCAGTTTTCAGTGACGGAAATAAACGGAAGAGCCAACTTGAATCACGTCTTAAAATTTCAGGGTACAATTTGAGTCAATTGGTACTTCAAGGGCTAAATTGAGTTGGAGGTCAAATTTCAGGGGTCATTTTGAGTATTAACTCAAAATAGAAGCAAAGAAAAAGAGAGAAAAAGTAATTAAAGAAAAATAATTATTTTTTATTGTTTGGTCAGAAAAAAATTAAGAATAAAAAGTTGAATAATGTAAAAAAGTTGAGGCTTTTTTATATAAATAAATATTAAAAATACTTTATTTTCTAACATACACACCGCTAAAGATGATTACCAAAATACGCATTGTTAATTTTGGGGTGACGTCCACAAATTGATTTACACTCTAAATTAAGGGAGGAGGCCACGAAAGGGCACTGGCAGAAGCAAGTAAAAAAGCTGCACTTCCATTACGCGACTGCCATACGCGAAATGGAGCACATCACCTCTTGCATCCATGAGTTGAGAGAAATCAGGGCCAGCGGCAGCAAATTGGAGCCAATGTGTATTTTTCTCAAAATGTGTTTTTCAAAGTGTGTTTTTTTCGTAGGTGTACCTTTTTGGAGAAAACACACTTTGAAGAAAACACACTTTGAAAAAAGCACACATTGACTCCAATTTGCAGGTGGCTCTTATTTCTCCCAACTCGTGGGTGCTAGAGGTGATGTGCTTACGCAATGGGAGTTCAGCTTTTTTACCTGCGGTTGCAAGTGCTATTTCGTGGCTTCCCCCTTGATTTGGATTGTAAACCCAATTAGTAGGCGTCACTCCAGAATTGATAATGCGCATTTCGGTAACCATTTCTAGCAGTGCGTATATTGTGAAATAAAGTATTTTTAATATTTATATAAAAAAGCCAAAAGTTGATGGGATTTAATAAAATTTTTTAATATTAAAAGAAAATGGTGTAAAAAATTTGTTATGTTTTTTATTTTTAATATTATTCTTTTTTTTAATATATTTTATAATATAAAAATAAAATTATTTTTTTATAATATTTTTTATTTAAATATATTTAAGAAAAATAAAAATATATTCAATTTTTTAATTTTTTTCTTCTTACTTTTTTTTATTTCTTTCCTTTCAACTAAACATATTAGAGAGTGAGAATAGTATCGAATTTATTGGAGATTATTCTTTTAAGAGAAAATTTTAAACGGCCCTCACAACGAGGTTTAATAAAAAAATTGAGATGATCTATTCTCAAGAATTAGTTACTTTTACCAAATAACCAATTTGAATGGATTAAGTAGTCAATTTATTTGTCTGCTTAAACAAGTGTCGAGATTTAAATTCCATCTTGTGCATGCAACAACCTATTGGCCAGCAACAAGAATGGTACTTAAAAATTCACATCGCTAATTAAAATAACCTCTAAAGATGCTAATGAAAAACAAACTACTTAAAGATTTAAAAACACGCAAAAAATCTAGATATTAAATATATATTCTAAAATATAATTTTAATATAAATTTTTATAAATATTATTAGAAAAATAAGATCTTTTTATTCTTAAATTTTGATAACTTTATGTCAAGTAAATTTTTTTATAAAAATTTTCATCGAGAATGACCACATTATTTTGAAAAAAAATAGAGATCAAATTTTGCTCTAAACTTTTTTATGCATCTTATAAATATTTATTCAAATGTTGTCACAAAATTAAGATCAAATGGATTTGTCATTTGTTAAATATAAAAGTTTTTGTCACTTATAAAAAATATAAGATTTATTGATTATTTTTGTCACAATTTTAAATCATTCAAAGACTATTTTATCAAGAAATTTTTCAGGGACTTTTTGTCAACGCGTGAATCTTTCAGATACCAAATTTATAGTTAACTCTACTTTTATTAACTTGGCGATTGGATGGAGTTTAGAATGAGAGTGAAGGGATGAGATTGAAGATGAAGAAGAAGAGAAGGAAGGAGAGTGAAGTGTGGAACAAAATTAGGGATTTAGAGAAGAGTACTTAAAAGTTTAAATAATCCTCCAGGTTGACAATGATAACATTCTTGCATTCAAGGTCTTAGCGATTCTCACTCTTTCGTCGTTATTTTATTTGAAGAAGTGCTTTGTACTGATGATAGTTCACTCAACTTTTAAACCACAAAAATACAGTCGAATTATTTTATCATCCACAAAAATATTCTTAAATTTTATTATCGACAAAAAATTTTTCAAATAATTTAAAAACGTGACAAAGTGCTCACCCATAAATTAAGACATTCTATGTTAACGAAAAAAATAATGTGACAATGGAACTCTTTATATGGCAAGTGAGTCACACCATGTTTTTCCGTTAACAGAACAGGTCTTTAATCACGACATGATATTTTTTATACATTTTGAAATTATTTGAGAACATTTTTATCAATAACAAAATTCGAGAATATTTTTATATGCGTCAAGATAATTCATGTGCATTTTTTGGTGGTTTCTCTTTAATTATTTACCATATTATTAGGTGTAATTTTTCATTACATCAAATTTTCTTTGTATTTTTTTATTTCACTTAAAGATCATATAATGAGAAAATATTCTCCTATTTATTAATATTAGAAGTATAACCATTTATATTATCTTCTCTTATCAACTTAAATTTTTAGAAGAAGTAATTTTATGATAATTAGTACAATTAATGTGTTTGAATTGGCTACTCAATCTCTTTTTTAAGACAAAAAAAAATTGAGTAAACTAACAAAAATACATTATTGATCCATTAAAAAAAATTAAAAGGTAAAAAAAATTTTAGTTTATTGAAAATATAAATTATTTTAAATATTTTTTAATGATACCAATTTTTAAATCATGATTGAATATAAACATGATAAGACACTATTAAATACATGTATATTACTAAAAAGTGTATTATTTGTAAAGTTTGACCAATTCAAAGGTAAAAAAAATAGTTATTTGGTCAAGGATTTTAATTTAAAAGTCATCACCTTACAACTCATAAATACATAAGTTGATAATAATACAAGTTGTCACATTTGTAATGTAATTTTACTATCTAATTAATATAATAGGTGATTTGGTTAGCTTAGACGGAAATGATGGGAGTTAAATAATTTAATAATGCGTGTTTAGAGAAGAATAGTCGTGTATATTGGTATTTTATATTTGTATTTGTTTGAGTATTTACACAATTTAATTTAGTACTGATAGGTATTATTAGTGTAATTAAGACTTGATTTTGTATTAAGTATTTTGTTTGGGTAAAGTAATTATTCGTTTAAGAGCTCTTTGGATGAGATTTGAATAAGGTGGAGTAGTGTCACCAATTATCACTTCTTATTTTATTATTAGAGATTTTATTAGAGTAGAATATTTATCTAAGTTTGGAACTTTGTTATATTATATTTTTTTTTTAGTAAAATATTTAGTGAATTTTTGTGTTAATTTTTTTGTGTCTCCAATCACACGCTTAGTTTTTTAACAATAAACAATCAAATATAAAAAGAAATTCCGTGAAGAATATAATCTCTATCCTTAAATTGTGTGAAATTTTAGTTCAACTAGGTATCTTTTAAAATATTTTTTTAGTCAATCTTTTACACAAATTTAGAGAGGATACCATGAGGTATATCAAGTACTTATATTGACAGTTAAAGTTTGGATTGTTTTAAACTCGTAGAGTCTACATTTTCAAATTGAATTTTTTTTTAAATTGATTTTTTTTTAACTGAATGATATTCAAATTTCTCTCGAGAGTGAAAAAGATCAGGAGTTGAGGGTGAAAGAGCAAGGTATTTCAGAGGAGCTAAATTTTATCTTTCTTCAGGAAGAGTTTCTGTGGTACCAAAAATTTAGAGAGCAGTGAGTTCGATGTGGTGACAGGAATACTAAATTTTTTCACCTGCAGACGGTTATTAGGCGAAAGAGAAATAAGATCCATGAGTTGTTATTAGATGATGAAACCTGGGCCACTAAGACGCAGGTGCTTGAGCAGGAAACAAATTGTTTCTTTCAAAAACTATTTTCTACGAGGGAGAATATTGACCTGAATGTTATGGGAGATTTCTCATGTCCCTCTCTTAGCAATGAGGCCTGTTGAAGATTTGTTGAACCAGTGGCATTAGAAGAGGTTAAAAGAGCTGTAATGATCATGAATTTTTTCAAAGCTCTTGGGTCGAATGGTTTTCAAGCTCTGTTTTATAAAAAATTTTGGGACTCTCTTAGTTATGATGTGTGGGGATTAGTTAAGAGAGCATTTGAGAGTGAGATTACTATTTTTGAGACCTTTATTGTTCTGATTCCTAAAGTAGAAGCTCCTTCTTCATTAAGAGATTTTTGTCCTATTAGTTTATGTAATGTTCTTTACAAAATTATTTCGAAAGTGCTGGTGATCAAGGTCAAACCATTTCTTTTGGAGATCATCGGCTCACTCTAGGGTGGTTTTATTCTGGAAAGAGAAATTAATGAGAACATCATTGTTGCATAGAAAATTATGCATTTCATGAGGAACATTAAGTTTAGAAAGGGGACTATGGCGTTCAAGATTGATTTAGAAAAAGCTTATGATAGGGTGGATTGGAGATTCCTTGAAGCTTCGTTGGTCAGGTTTGGTTTCTCGAGAGCTACTATTAATCTTATTATGACCTGTGTGACGTCATATTTCTTGGCTATCTTGTGGAATAGTGAGAGACTTCAGAATTTCAACCCGAAAAGGGATTTGAGGCAAGGAGATCCCATGTCCCCATAATTTTTTGTGCTTTGTATGGAGGCTTTTGCTTGTTTTATTACTCATCGAATTTTTCAAGGGTTGTGGATACTTGTGTTGGTCTCCAGATATGGCTCTAAATCTCCCATTTGATGTTTGCCAACGATCTCCTGCTTTTTTGCAAGGCTACGAAAGCTCAGGTAGGGGAAGTTATGCGGACTATGCAATTATTTTTCAAAGCATCAAGATTGAAGGTGAACCTTAGTAAATATAAAGCTCAATGCTCAAAGAATATCTCTGAGAGAAGAAAAGAGGTGCCCTCGGGAGTTTCTACTATCCGCTTTTGTCAGGACTTGGGAAGATATCTAGGGATGAATATTGGGCATGAAAGGTCTTCCAAGATGACGGCTTAGAATATTATTGAAAAGATTCAGAAGAAGCTTGCTAGTTGGAAGGAGTGTTTGCTGAATAAGGCAGGAAGACTTTGTTTGGTTAAATCGGTAATGGCTTCTATTCCAATTTACAACATGCAGATTGCTCTTCTTTTGAAGTATGCTTGTGAAAAGATAGATTTTTTGATGAGACAATTTTTATGGAGCGGCCAAACTAATGGGAGAGGGTTGTCGTTGCTTAAGTGGGATGTTGCTATAACTCCTAAAGGATGGGTGGTTTCGGTGTTAGGGACACCTACTCAGCTAACATGGCGCTTCTTGAAAAATTGGTTTGGGATTGCTTCAATAATAGAGACAAGTTGTGGGTTCAAGTTATGATGCATAAATATTTTCGAAATTCAAATTTTTTTAGCAACAACAATAGTCAGAATGCTTCAACCATTTGGAAGAACATTCTCAAAACATTTGATACTCTTAAGAATGGTTTCAGATGGAATGTTGGAGATGTGCAGCAATCTGTGTGGTATGATGAGTGGACTCCTTTTGGAAGGCTTTGTGATATTGTTCCCTATGTTCATATACCTGAGTCCGATTTTGTAGTAGCGGATTTGTGGCATGATGGATCTTGGGAGGTGGAGAGGCTTGCGTCAACAATTCCTCTTGAGGTCAAGCATTTCATTCACTACCTGTACTATCCCACTTTGGCTGACATGGAACCAGGGTGGAGTTGGTGGCCTGCAGAGACAAAAGGTATAGTGCAAGAGAGGCTTATCATTGGTTGTTAAAGAATAAATTGAATTGGAATAAAAATAGCAACTGGACCTAGCTTTGGCACTTGAATATTCTAGAAAAGATCAAATTGACTGTATGGTTTAGGGTTCATAACGCTTTTCTAATGAAAGTTTTCTGCTTCACGCGGCATTTAACTAGTTCGGTTATGTGCCAGAGATGCAATGTGACTTCGGAGACAGTAGAATATTACCTTAGATATTGTATATATTCCAGAGTTATTTGGTAGATACTAGATCCTCAAGTTATTGATTCGGTTGAAGGCTTCTTTATGGAAGCTTGGTTTCGAAAGGTCATATCTGATAAGGAGGCTCTTTTAGGGGGGCTGGAGTGTGGTGGTTGTAGAGCCATAGGTATAATGATTTTTCAATGCTGAAAATCATTGAACAAATCATAAGGTGGTTGCTCTCATCAGTAGCACAGTCATGGATCTAAGGTTATATATGAACAGGTATACTTCTTTTAGTACCTTCAGGAACTATTTGTCCCGGAAATCTCCTATAGATAATAGTTTTAAAGTTAATTGTGATGCTAGTTTGTTTACTGATTTGAGCTTGGCTGAATTTGATTATCTTATTAGAAATTCTAATGGGGGTGGATTGCGAGTTGTTTTAGTAGCTCTCTTCATTGGTCTATAATCCAATGTGAGCTTTTTGCAGTTTGGAGGGGCCTTCTTTTAGTTTGAGATTGTGGATTGAGAGACATAGTATGTGAAACGGATTGTCTGACATTCTTCATCTTTTGTATGACTTTTCTGGTGAGAGTAAATCTGAAGTTGTTGATTTAGTTAACAAGATTCAGGAGTTGTTATTAAGATCTTGGTACATGCAATTTGATTGGATATGTAGGGAAGCAAATAAAATTGCGGATTAAATGGCTAGATATAGAGGTAGAAGCAATTTCAATAATGTTATTTGGTCTGAGCCTTTGTGAAGCTCTCTAGCAAATCATTATGTCTTATTTAGGATAGGTGTTTTACTTTGTGTTTTTCTTTATTGTTTAGACACCAAAAAAAGGTGAAAATTTATGTTAGGTGTATCAAAGACTGCGTTTGTTCTTGTGGATAGAACACAGAGACATGAACAGTAAACATCTAAAAAGTGTTTGGATAAAGAGACGTGGATACTGGGCACAATGTCTCTAGGATAATTTTCTTTATTTTTTTGTGCCGTTTTAAACGAAGGATAATAATGGACACGGGATTTGGAAGGGTGGACACGGATCTTTAATGAAAATTTTTTCCTTTTTTCCCATAGATAATTACCCCTTTTTTTAAAAATTCTAATTTGAACTTCTTCTCTGTATTGTTGTTCTCAGAGAGGTACTCAGAGAATATAGAGAGGTACTCTCTTCTCTCTACTCTTTCTCTATCTCTATGTTCATCTTCTTTCATTGTGTTCTTCTTCTTCTTCTTTTAGTTGGGGTAAAAAGATCAAAACCAACACTTATTGAATCTTTCAATTTACACAATGAAAATTTTAGATGCAAAAAAATAGAAAATTAAAAAAATACGTAAATAAATTGTACCCAAAAAATTTTGAATTGGTAGAAGCAGAGTTTAGCAAGTATAGCAGGTATCATTCCTTCACTGTCTTTTAGCAAAGGAAAGGGTTAGACGTCAAGAAAGGAGTGAGAGACAGAGAGAAGAAAAGGAGGGTATGAAAGACATGTCTATTTTAGTCATTTTGTATAATATTTTAGTCTTGTCTATGTGTATCCAAACATAAGATTGGACATTATATCCAAACACAATATATAAAGGATAATTTTTAGTATCTCTATTTTATTATTTTTGTCTCAATATCATGTTCTATCCTATCCATAAAACAAACGCAGCCAGAATTATCTAAATTGTAGTGATTTTCTAAGCACGCATTTCAAATTTAAAATTATAGTGGATAAATCTCCGTCATGACTATGAGAAGACGTAACATACAAGTGGAGTAGTCCAACTAGAATAAAATCCATCTTTTACAAACTCTATCCATATCTTTCATTTAACTGTACTATATTTGATTTGCTTTATTTGTCTTCCTTTGAGGGTGTTTGGAAATCTCTTGGTAGAAATTGAATTCAATTCTAATATTTGAAATAAAAATAATTAAATTAATTTAGATAAAATTTAATTTAATTCTATTATTTTCTTTCAAAATCAATTCCAATCTAAATAGGTCCAATTTGAAATTCCATTCCATTGGGATTTCACTTAAAATTTAAAATATTTAAAATATTCTTATAATTTAATTACTTCTTCTTAACTTTTGTCACATTCTTTCAACGTCTCCCACCTTTCAACACACACTCTCTATTCTCTTACCACCTTCATTCTCTTTCATTCCCTTCTCTTTCTTTTAAGTCACTTAATATAATATAAACCTATTTATTTTTAAAGGTCTAGTATGTAGATCTAAAAAAATTATCCACACGTATAGATTTTGTGTTTAACTTAGAATAATGATACCAATCATTTGTTAATATGTCTGAAAATTTCAAGTAAAGTCGTGTTAATCATGACACCAGCAAAAAGTGACATAATTTTGTTCTATTTTAATAACATAAATTAGTTACTATAATTTACCGTTAATAACTAGTTTTGTTTTACTTGTTATGTCCTTATACCACCCAACAAGTTAGTTCTTGATAGTTCATGTTTATTTTTTGTTGTTGGTTTATCGTGGGAATCAAACATGAAGAATGGTGTGGAATTCAAAGTCTACAAACTAACCGGCAAGTGCACCGAGTCGTACCAAATAATACCTCAACTGAGTGAGGGTCGATCCCATGAGAATTGATAGACCAAGCAACAATGGTTGAGTCTTAAGTGAGTGAGGGTCGATCTCACGATAATTGATAGACCAATCAACAATGGTTGAGTGATTCACTTAATCAGACAAGCAGAAAATGATGTTTTGGAGTTCAAAAGTATTAAACAGTGATTTAGAAAGCAAATAGTCAAATTGGCGTGAAAAGATATGTGAGAAAACCGTTAAGGCTTTGAGTTGTTCATTTTCCGGATTTTTATTTCTATTTCTTACCAACTATTTTAACCATGCAAGATTTAATTCATGGCAAACTGTGATTGACTAAGTCCTAATTCTTCAGTGATTTAGTCTCCTCTAACGTAGTCAACTGCCAATCCCTTGGTCACTTAATTTCGATTAGAGGTTTAAGTACAATTCTAGTCTATTAGCCACAAAAATCCTAATTACCCAAATATAAGAAGATTACATGTCACGTATCCCGTTAAGTCCAAGCAATTAGTATTTAAGAGGAATTACTTTCAAACTTTTATCCAAGTAAATTACTTTTCTAAGATTTAACAAGAATTCAATTAGAAAAAGGGTTATCTTCCAATATACCCTAATTCCTAGGATGAAGAACGAAAACAAATCCTTGAAATTGAAATCAATGCATTAATTAAAATAGAGAGGCAATAGTATTAATCCATAGAATAAACAGAGCTCCTAACATTAACCAAGGAGGTTTAGTTGCTCATGACTCAAAGAGAAACTAGGGTTTTAAAAAGTGTAAATTATGGAATGAAGTGCGTAAGAGAGAAGATTTCCGAAGGGTTGAATCTTTTTCCTTTTATATCTGACCTAATTTGATTTGAAACTAAAATAAAATAATAAATTCTAAACCTACAAGATTTTGTTTGTAAATAAAAATAACTAAAACAAAATACAATATAATAATTAAAAGTCAAATCCAACTAAAGATGCTCCTTTGGTGAAGATTAATCCGCATCATTGGCACTAAATGCTAGATTCGGCGTTTAATGACCCAGGTGGCAGAAACTTCCATTTCGATTCTAACTTCCTAGTGCTAAACGTCAGGCTAGTGGCAGAGAACTTCCAATCGTTTCTGGCTTGCTGGCGCTAAACGCCAGGCTTGGCGTTTAGCGCCAGGCTTGGCGTTTAGCGCCCCTGCTGGCAGAAGCTTGGCACATATTACAAGGCTTCTAGCGCTAAATGCCCAGGTCTGCGTTTAGCGCCAGCTTGACTGATTCGAAACTCTTCTCTTTTCTTGTACACGCATTCTACTAAACTGATCCAAACTTCACCTGAAATAATTAAAATACCAAAGCAACTCAAAGTAGCATCCAAAGAGGTTTCAAACACTAAAATCTAATTAAAACTCAATAATTTCACCTCTAAAATGAATAGAAAATAAAGAAAAGATGCTCACGCATCAAAGAGCTATTTAATTTTTTTAATCAAAAATAATTTTTTAAAATTTAATTTTTTAGATTAATCTAATTTTTGTTTTTTAAAAAGAAGTGAACAAATTTTAGTTAAAAAAAATTAGTTAAAAAATATAATTTTTTAATTATTTCATATCATTTAATATATAAATATGTTTATTATTTAAATATAATATTATATTAATAAAGGATAAAGTTGTCTAATATCTATTATAAAATTTTAATTCATTTGATAAACTGTTAGTTGATATAGGTCGTTATTATACCATATGCTAATTATAGTGAAGCTGGTTAGTTAGAGATTACTAACTGTTAACTTACCTTAGTTAGTTAGCTGGCTTTTGCTTAACTAGAGTTGGTTAGTCCACATGCTGTTGTATATATAGTGCAGTTGTACCGAACTTTCACCTTATGATTTTCCATTCTCTTTCGACAAGAAATTTGAATTATTTCACCTCTTTTTCTGCTTTTCTTCCTTCTCGTTTTCTATCTCTGAACCTTCCACAATTCCAGTTTTCACATGGTGCAGTAAGCGTGGAAGATTCGCATCAGTGAGAGGAATCGATCGAAGCTCAAGAGAAAGAACAGGTTGTTGTTGAAAGCTCCTGATTCGGCCCATCCATGGCGAATGAGAAGCAAATGAAAGATCCATTCGAAGCGGCAGAGGACGAGTATTCTCCAAGCGACATTCAATGTCGCACAAAAGTTCTGAACCAACTTTCAAGATTTGGAAACCTACACTTGCAAAACAAGATAAACCAAAATCCACCAGCCGTCACTGTAAGTTCGAATTCGAACTATGACATACACAATCCCTATTACATGCATCCAGGAGAGAACCCTGGGATCTCCATTGTGAATGTGACCTTAAATGCATCTAACTACCATTCTTGGGCTCGTGCAATGCAATTAGCCCTCAATCAAAGAATATGCTACAATTTATGATAAGAATGACAAGAATTTTTTGGCGTGGAAAAGTGTAACACATACGTCGTTGCTTGGATAAATCTCTCACTCATTAGTAAAATTTTTCAAAGTGTAATCTGGAATGAGAATTCTTGTGACATGTGGAAAGACCTTAAACACAAATACCACCATGGAGATGTCTTTAGGATAGCTGAATTGGAAGAAGAAATATATAGTGTGAAGTAGGATGACCTAAGCATAACTGCGTATTGAACAAAATTGAGAGCCCTATAAGAGGAACTGGACTATCTGGAACCGATCCCTCAATGCTATTGTGGAGTTTAGTGTATTTGTGGATTAGGAGTAGTTATAGAAAAAACAAGCAAGAGAGACAATTGCACTCCCCTGATGTGAGTGAATCTCGAATTCTCATGAGCTCAGCTGATTTGATTTGAAAGTGCAAGACACTAACACCCTCCTCCAAATGGTAATTTTCGAGAAAGAGGAAGGTCAAATAGAGATAGAAGAGGTAGACAAAGTAGAGGACCTCCTGAAATATGCTCTTACTGTAATAAGATAGGGCATTTGGTGGATACCTGTTATAAGAAGCATGGGTTACCCCTCACATGAGACAGCAACCATACTGAACCATGAACTGCACAATTGCAGCACTTGACAATGAAATTGGAGAAGCCAGTGACAGTCAATTGGATTTGACTCAAAAGGAAGATGGTGAGAATTCTCATCTCTTGATATCTCAAGAACAAAGAGAAACATTAATTGCATTACTTCAATAAGGGAATAACTAAAATAACACTGCTCAGCAAAACCAGCCTGTACAGAACCACACAGGTATACCAATTTATATTATGCACATGAGTTCATATATTTCACACATCTTATTCACAAAAATCTTTTTTTTTTCAAATTTATGGATAATAGATAGTGGTGCAACTGACCATGTGTCCTTTTTTCTCAAAATTTTTTTTAGCTATCACTACTTTGATTCCATCCTTGTGAAATTGCTTGATGGAAGCCAAACCTTGACAAAAATAGTTGGAACAGTGGTTTTTTGAAATAACCTATATCTCACTGAAGTGTTGTATATACCGTCTTTTACCTTTAATCTACTGTCAGTATCTAAGGCTACAAAATAATTAAATTGCCACTTTTCTATGACTGACATGTGCTGTGAGATACAGGACAGGAGTACCTCGAAGATGATTGGGTGTGCTAAAGAATCAAATAGACTTTACACATTGAGAGTCATCCCACTATGCTCACAAACTACCACCATATCTGCATCAACACCCTACACATTAGAAATTTCTAAAACTGCACCACAAATCTCTCTTTAATCACCACACACAACAAAAGCTGCACAATATTCTACATACCACACTCACATGTTTTGAAAATATAGCATAGAAAATAATGCCAAATTATGGCATCTAAGATTGGGGCATTTTCTTGAAAGTAGATCTATTGTAATAAAGAAAGATTTTTTCTTCATAGAATGCACATGCTATATTGAACCTTGTGATCCTTGCCATTTGGACAAACAAAAGAAATTATCTTTTACAAGAAACATTACACAATCTTCTAAAGCTTTTGATTTGGTACATCTAGACATATGGGGCCCTTAGCCATCCCTTCAATTAATGGACATCGATATTTTTTAACAATCGTTGATGACAAAACTAGGTTCACCTGGGTTCATTTTTTCAAATTAAAGTCTGAAGTACCAATCCTAGTAAAGAATTTTGTGACACACATTGAGACAGTTTAGAAAAATTGTCAAGTGTTTCAGGTCCAATAATGGACCCAATATAATTTGATTTCATTTTTTAAAGAAAAAGGCATCATTCATCAAACATCCTGTGTCAAAACACCACAACAAATGGCGTGGTAGAGAGAAAGCACCAACACCTATTAGGCATGGATAGAGCACTTTTATTTCACTTTTCAATTCCGAAATCCTTTTGGACTAATACTATTAGCCATGCCGCCTTTCTCATAATAGGTTACCAAGCATTGCTTTAAAGGACAGCACCTTATGAACTATTATGTTCTGAAAAATCAGATTTACCGAGTTTGAAAGTTTTTGGTTGCTTGGCTTATGCTACCACCCTCACGGCACAAAGAAAGAAGTTAGACAAACAGGCAAGGAAGTGTGTGTTCTTAGGCTATAAGTCACACACTAAAGGTTTTATTCTGTATGACATTAATTCAAGAGAACTGTTTCTATCTAGAAATGTTCAATTCTATGAGGAAGTGTTTCCTTTTGAGAAGAATTCAGATTCTACACCTCAGGGTCATGTGTATGCACATAGTCAGCATATAGATAACACAAACTTGTTTTCTCCCATATATGACGAGCATCAAAATCATTCGAATCAAATTTTTTAGCACACACAATTTCGCACTAGCCCAGGACAACAATCACAATCTGTCGAGTCAGAAAATCATACATTGACACCCCTTCATCCACCAATTGAAAATCAGGAATCACATTCATCCCAGCATTCACCATTACCACCACTGCATTCACATCACTCATCACCTCCATAAATTATTCACCCTACTTCTGTCCAAAGACCGAACAAAATTAGAAAACCACCAGCCTATTTGGATGACTATCAATGTGCAATGTTACCATCATCAGGACACATTCAATCACCAGGTACCCTCTTTCCAAATATATCACTTACCAGCATCTCTCACCGAACTACAGAGCTTTTTCTTTAGCCGTGTCCACCATTCCAGAACCAAAATCATACAATGAAGCAATTCAATATCCTTGTTGGAAGAATGTAATAAATGCTAAACTTCTTGCTCTTGAAAATAACAAGACATGGGTGCTTACCAAACTGCCTCTTGGAAAGAATGCAATTGGATCTAAATGGGTCTTTAAGGTGAAATTGAACGTTGATGGGACTGTTGAAAGGCACAAGGCCAGGCTGGTGGCTAAAGGTTTTAATCAAAAAGAGGGATTAGATTATTTTGACACCTTCAGTCCGGTCTTTGCATGACAACACTACGCGTGTTACTTTCTATCGTAGTCCCCAAGCTGTGGTATCTACACCAGTTAGATGTCAATACGGTATTTCTTCATGGGGATCTGCCGGAAGAGGTATACATGAAGGTCCCTGATGGTCCTGAAGCCCCTGCTGGATCAGTTTGCAAGCTTAACAAGTCCCTTTATGGACTAAAACAAGCTAGTCGCCAGTGGAATACCAAGCTTGTCTCAGTCTTATCTGAAGCTAGATATGTACAATCCAAGTCAGACTATTCACTCTTCACTTGGCGAACTCCATCTAATTTCACAGCCATTATAGCCTATGTTGATGACTTGGTTTTGGCAGGCAACGATATTCAAGAAATTACCCAGATCAAACGGCTATTGGATGCCCGCTTTAGCATCAAGGACCTGGGAAAACTCAAATATTTTCTTGGCATGGAAGTTGCATACAACACTAAGGGTCTTGCTTTGTTCCAAAAGAAATACACAACAAATTTGATAGAGGAATTTGGGTTGATTGAAGCCAAACCCATATACACACTGATGGATTATTCCACTCATCTATCAAAGACCTTTGGAGACCCTATGGATGATTCAAAGCTCTATCGTCGCCTCATTGATAAACTACAGTATTTGACTAACAACAAGGCCAGATATTGCATTTGTCGTGGGTAAACTCAGCCAGTACCTAGAGTCCCCAATGACTGAACACTACGAAGCTGCTCTGTGGATACTTTGCTACCTCAAGAAGGCCCCTGTTGCGGGTCTCTTCTTCCCTGTTAACACTGATTTCAGCCTCATTGGGTTTGCGAACGCTGACTGGGCAACTTGTCCAGACACAAGGAGATCTATTTCTGGCTACTGTTTCTTCCTAGGGACCACCTTAATCTCTTGGAAGAGCAGTAAGCAGCAAACTGTGTCTTGATCATCTTCGAAGGCGGAATACCAGACATTGGCAAATGCGACGTGTGAGGGTGTGTGGCTTCTTGAGTTATTAAGAACTCTTGGTGTTGATCATGCGTAGCCATTCACCCTCTATAGTGATAGTCAATCCGCACTCCACATGGCCGCTAATCCATTTCTGCACGAGAGGACGAAGCACATAAAGGCTGACTGCACATTGTGCGAGACAAGGCCAATGAGTGGATCTTGAAGCTGCTCCCTGTCACATCTGCTAACCAAACAGCAGATTTGCTCACCAAAACACCTGCTCCAGGACCCTTCTATTCATGTTAGATCTTTACACTCCTAGTTTGAGGGGGAATGTTAGTTGATATAAATCGTGATTATACCATATGCTAATCATAGTGAAGCTGGTTAGTTAGAGATTACTAACTGTTAACTTGCCTTAGTTAGTTAGTTAATTTTAGCTTAACTAGAGTTGGTTAGTCCACATGCTGTTGTATATATAGTGCAGTTATACCGAACTTTACCTTTGTGATTTTCCATTCTCTTTCAACAAGAAATCTGAATCATTTCACCGCTTTCTCTGCTTCTCTTCTTTCTCGCTTTTTGTCTCTGAACCTTTCAGAGTTTGAATTTTCATTCTAAACATTGGAATTCAATTCAATTATTGATAGAATTCAATTTAATTCTATACTATTAAATGATTTTATAAAGTATTGCGAAAAAAATTGTTGAAATGGTTAATACTCAATTCTTCTTCCCTTGAGTATTTTATGTATGTCGACTAACAATTCGTTACCAAGCACTCCTAACACCATATAGAATATAGTTGTTATTAATTAATGAGTAAAGTATCGTTTTTGTCCCTAATATTTGGGGTAAATCTTATTTATGTCCCTAACGTTTAAATCGTCCTATTTGTATCCCTAACGTTTGTAAAAGTGATTCAATGTTATCCTGTCGTTAGTTACACGTCATGAGCGCTTTAGTTTGAGTTTTGAAAATCTCTTCTTGAAGTTAGAATACAAATGTCTGGGATAGAATCGATGATCTACTCTGAAAAATAGCTCATCAAATGTTGAAACTAATTCCTACAGCATTTACATAATTCACTTTTCTAGGGACATAATTGAATCTAAACACAAATAGTGGGTATAGTATTAAAATCGAACGCATCCAAATGAGACCTAATTGAAAATGAATACATTCAAGTGAGAATAATTGAAAAATATAATCTGATTTGTTAGTATAATTGATAGTAGGATAACATTGAATAACTTTTATAAACGTTAAGGGTACAAATATGACGATTTAAACGTTAGGGACACAAATAGGACTTACTCCAAACGTTGAGAACAAAAATGATGTACTCTTAATTAATTAAGCATTTAAATTATTTTATAATTAACAAAACAAAAAAAATACACGTTGATTATTAAGAACTGTTTCCATTATCATGAAATGAAAAGAAAATTCTGAACCCCTAACAAGTTTCTTCTTTCTTTCTTTCTTTTTTTTCCCTTTTTTTTACTCTTTTCTGAAATTGCAAATAGAAAATGGTAAGAAAATAAACAATTGACAATTAATAATTCATCATTCCACAAGAATACAAGAATTAGACAAGAGTTTATATCATATATCTCTTATTTATTTATTTCAACAATTTCTTCCTTACACAATTGTTCGACCTTTGTTTAAGAAATAAGAGACGTTAAAAAAAATCTAGCAAATTTTGTTTTCTTATTCTAAATTCAATAGTAATGCTCAAAATGATATTGAATAATTTTATACAACCTACTTAACAACATTTTATAAAAAATGAGATTATTTTAAAAAAATTTTCAAATTTAGTTATAAATATAACGACTTAGTTCTATAAATTATTATTGACTACAACTTAAAAATACCAAGATCTTAAGATATATTATTTAATTTATTTTTTCTTTATGATGTCCCCTAACTCGACAGGTTAAGGACTAATTCATTACGAGTTAGAACTCCATTTAAAAGTTCGTCATTGGCCAATGGATTGCTACATGCACCAAGCGGACTTGAAACCCTGACACTTGTTTAAGCGGATTAGTGAGCTAACTATTAGACTAACCTAAGTTGGTTTATATTTTTTAATCTTTTGTATAAGATATAATATAATTATTGACTTGAGATACATTTTATAGATTATATTTTATTAATTTTTTGCCGTATGACACTTTTATTGTATTTTGTATTTGTTTGCCCCTCTCCTATAAAATTCCTTGTTCCAAAATGTGTATATTGCCTTCCATACTCAATATATAAGAGCTCAGGTTCTGGATCAAGTCTTCATTCTCTAAAAGCTTAAAGCATTACCTTCTCAAAGCTTTATCCTTTACAAGTTTTATGATTAAGTTTCATTATCTACAAGTTTTGCAGGCTATATAGCTTCCATATTTTGCATTCAATATACAGGATATTTATACTCTCTAATAGAAGTAAGAAGAAAATAATAATCAAAGATTAAATTTCTTATGCAATTATGCATTTATCAGATTAAATTGACTACATTTTACCCTTTTGATATGGTTCATTCCCATACATTGCAGTTCATAACTTTTCAACATCAACAATGTATTGGTCTTATCTTAGTTATTGATACATATTCCATGATTGAGCCTTCTCATGCTTACATTGTCTCTGGTTTGTGGCACTTGAGAACCACCGATTTGCTTCTGCAATGGTTTCAACACCAGCATTAAAATAAACCATGATTATACCCTTCACAAGATCAAATGAATATTTCCTGTACTTATTTGTGAAAAAGGAAATTTTAATCAAAGTCAGTCTAAAAATTGATTTATGCAGTATGCACCACAAAATAATAGTATATGAACAACCTAATTTAATAATGCTAAGATTAATTCCTCAATGTATATCGCAACATCAAACATATTCTATCTTGTTTGAGATGAATTAATTTATGTTTACTAATGCAGACTGAAGAGCGATTTTTTGTGAAAGCAACTATTAGACTTCCATCTAAAACTGATTTTGAAGCTTAAAATCCAATGAGTATGGGTTCAACTAGAAACCAAATAAGCTTAGAAAATATTAATTCGAGTGTCTCAATTTGTTAAGAAGGAGACGAATTGAAATCCAAGTATAAAGAAAATTCATACGGGAGAAGTTCAATTTTTGTCTGCCCCATGCTGCAACTTAACATGCTTCAGTGCACCTAGGAATCAGTAATGTAGATCGGTATTACTCGTGGAACAAAGATGAAATCCATGTCAAGAATCCAAAATACTCAACCACCAAATCAGGGTCAAAATCAGTTAGATAAAATAAGTTAATCAGCAACGAGGCTATATCATAGTTCAACTTTTGATACCAAAAGAAATTGTACTAACATTCAAAGATATTCTAAAAAAATGCAACCTCAAATTGTACAACATTGTTTCACTTTTAATTCTTTATTCTAACCTCAGCCATCACAATGCAAAGTAGATTTAGAAAAACCAAAGAAACAGGTGTAAAAACAATTGTACTTGGAGTTAGAATCACCAGACTTTTTAAGACAGGTGTAGCTGATAACAAACAACAAAACTCCAAACCATGTTTTAATAATAAAAGCTTTTCCAACATGTTTAAACAATGTCAATGCAATAATCCCTATATAGGATTTCAACAAGTAATGAAACAGTTCAACTACGCAGTAACAGAAAATCTCTGTGATGAGCTATTTCATATATACATATTTTCCGTTGATTAAGTTTCTAAGAATTACAGCTGAGTAACACTAACTACGAAAATGACCAAAGGTTTTAAGATACTTCATATTTAAACCATGACCCAAATTCACATTGTGTGATAACCTACTTTAATATACAGATTTCTTCAGCTGTCATCAGATTGTAAAAAATATCAAAACGTCAAAAACGGTTAACAAAAAAGTGGGGTCATGCATTTAGCAGATGAATTTGTTTTGAAGATAGCAGTGAAAATCATATACCTATGCCATTAATCTTAGGCTCTTGGCACTACATATCTTTTCATAGGAAATTCAGTCAAATAAAGCACAGTTGCTCATCACACCAATCATGAGCTCTAGGTTACTATCAAGAAATCTTAAGCACTAACAAATCAGTTACAACAAAAAATATCTACCAAAACAGGATGCAATATAGCCATGGCAACAAACAGAGACTCAAAAGTCATCCAATAACAAAAGTTCAAAATCCATTCATAATAATGAGATAACCAAAACCGCTGCTATTGAGTTCATGATAATTCCCAAATCCTCCAATCCAATTGCCACAAAATTTACTAAGTTTTGTAATAATTTCAACAATAATAGAAAAATTATTAATTTGAGTTGATGTATCTTACCTTCTATAAACCATTCAATAAGCCTCTAGCAATCATTTCCCAAAAGACAATAAATATGGGGGAGTTTACTTTAAATATGGGGGAAATAAAAAGATCGAAAGATAATAAGAGTGCAGGGAAGCTTCACAACTAACAAGGATTCCCTTTGAATGATGAAAATCACAACCGTTTCAGCTTAGGAATAAATTAACATCAATGCACATATATAATTACAAAAACAAAAAAGGAAATAATGATAGATCCTTCAAGCCACATATAACAGCCATCTAGTCACCGAAAATGCCATCAAATAAGCAACGACAAAGAAAACACTTAGGTGTGGGTAAAGCAGAATAAAGAATCACAATCATGTGAAGATATAAAAGCATTAATATGGAATCGAAAGATGATCAAGAACAAAAGGCCTCTAGATATAAAAGCATTAATATGGAATCATGTGAAAACACTTTGTGATGTCTAACAAGAAGAATCTCACCAACTTTTATCCTTGCAATAGGCCTCTAGATATCATTTCACGAAGAAGTTTCTCCGCGTTATCATTTTCACCTTTTTCAAATAGAGCACGAATGATTATTTCGTAAGTCACAGCATTTGGCAAGCAACCATTGTCTTCCATTTTTGACAAGAAAGCCAATGCTTCATGAAGTAGGCCCTCTTTGCAAAGCCCATTGATCATAATAGTGTATGTCCTCACGTCTGGACGACAGCCTTTAATGAAAGATCTTGAAAAATCACTTTTGCATTTTTAAGTCTCCCACTTTTGCACAGGCCATCTATAAGTATGATGTATGTATATATATCTGGATCAATGCCACATTCTTTCATTTGATTGAATAACATAAGTGCCTTGTCATGTTGTTTGATATTGAACAAAGCATCCAGCAAAGAATTGTAAGTGACTATATTAGCGGGTTGACCTCGATCGTACATCTTTTCAAGAAGCTCCAAGGCACAAAGGATTCTCTCTGATTTTCCCAAGCCATCAACTAGAGTATTGTAAGTTACAGTGTCAGGAACCAAATTCTTGCGATGCATCTCTTCAAAGAGATTCAAGGCGTCATCGATCATTTTACTCTTACAAAAGCCATTAATCATGATATTGTAACTCTGAACATTAGGAAACGCTCTACTCTCGGCCATTGTGTTGAATACATATTTTGCCTTATTTACCTGATTAACCAAACAAAATCCGTCCATTAAGCTGTTATAAGTAACCACATTTGGTTTCACACCATGTTTTGTCATCACAGCCAACACATTCTTAGCATCTTTGATCTTTCCTTCCTTGCATAGCCCATCCATCAAAATACTATAGGTATGAACATCAGGAGTAATGTTTCTAAGCACCATATCACTTAACAAATCAATGGCTTCCTTAAGTTGGCCCGCAACGCACAAACCATAAATTAGAGTGTTGTAGGTGATAACATCGGGAGAAATTCCCCTAGCAAGCATTTCAGAGTATAAATGAAAAGCCTCACTTACAAGTGTAACCTTGCAGAGGCTATCAATAATTGAGTTGTACATGAAGACATTAGGAACAATCCCATGCCGTGGGATCTTTCTCAGCACTTGAATAGCAGCTGATGTGTGTCCGGTCTTACAGAGCCAATTAATCAAGGTCCCATAAGTGACTTGGTCGAAGTGAAATCCATGAGCCAGCACTCTGTCATGAAAGCACACTGCTTTTTCAACACTACCACAGAGACAGAGACCTTTAACGAGTGTATTCAATGTTACCTTATCAGGGTGATAATCCATTCTGAAAATCTTGGCCAACACAGAGAAAGCAAGCGTCATACGACCCATGCCGCAGCAACAATTGATTAAGATATTCAAAGTGACTATGCTGGGCGCAATTCCCCTGGCTTGCAATTGCTGAAAAAGGGAGACGGCGGCGTGGAAATGCTTCGTCTTGGAAAGGGATCCCAAAATCTGGTTAAATTGGATGATGGGAGGAGTACGACGCATAGAGAGCATGCGATTGAAGGAATCAACAGCTTCATCAACTTGGCGAAGGGATGGGGGCTCAGAATGAGAGTGAAGGGATGAAGAGGAAGGGAAGGAAACAAAATTAGGGATTTGGAGAAGAGAATACCTAAAAATGAAAGTGATCGTTGAGGTTGAGGATGACAACATTTTAGTGATTCGCACTTTCGCTGTTAAGTTTAAAGGAGTGCTCTCTGCTCTCTGGTCGAAGACGTAGACGACTAGACGTTGCTATCTCTGCGCAAATAGTTCTCAATTTTTTTGGGTATGTCAGACAACTTTGTGAAGAACGTTTATATAAGAACTTTTTCTTTTTAATATTGTATTACTAGAGGTGAAATCCTTTATCATGAACCAAATTGTGTGTTGAACACAATTATGGCCATTTACAAAACGTCAATGACGTTTTGTGTTTCTTCAATTAAAATAATATTTTTCTAACAAAACGTCAGCGACGTTTTGTGTTTTAATAATTAAAATAATATTTTTTTTATTACAAAACGTCAGTGACGTTTTGTTCTTTGATGATTAAAAAAAATTTTTTATTACAAAACGTTAGTAACGTTTTGTGCTACTACCACAACCCTGTAGAACACCAAAATCATCAAATATTTTTGTATTCCACATTAAAATTATCCATATATAAAAATTTTAGCCTTTATATAAACCATCCCATTTTATTAAAGAAAAATTAAAGACTAAAATAAAAAAAGAGGTAAATATAAAATATCTAAATATATAATAAATATTTTTTAATATATAATATTTTAATTAATAATATAATTTTTTATTTTTTAAATAAATAAATATAAAATACAGAAATATAAAAAATATAAATATTTTTTATTTATTAAAATTAATTAATATGTAATAAAATGTTTATAATATTAAAAACTTATATTAAAATATTATTTTAAATTACAACAAAAAATGTAAAATAATTAAATTTTGTATTATTCGATAAATAATTAGATTAATATGTTTAAAATTTATTAATTAACTATTTTTTAAAATATTATTATATAATCTAATTTTTTATCAAAATATTTGTAAAATTTAAAATATTCACAATTTTTTAAAATTTACTCTTTTATTGTTTTGCACTTTTTTTCTAACATTTTTTTATTGAGAAGGGGCGAGAGGTCTAAGACAACAAAAACTAATTAGGTATTTATTATTCTCGTAAAAACCATTTGTCTCCTATCAGCTTCAATTGTTGGCACTAAAAAGGGGGGAGGCGAAACAAAACGGTGGAACACTGCCGGAAGATTAGACATTTACTATTCTCGGCTTCTCGCATTCTTTTATTCTTTTGCACTTTTTTTTCTTTTTTTCTAACATTACAATTACTATCAATCAACTATTAGTATTAACTGTTCACACCCACTATTCATTATTTTCGGCAATCTTATATTCTAAATTTTAAATTTTAAATTTTAAAATTTTATATCTTAAATTGATTTTATTTTATTTTATTTTTAAATTTTAGATATTTTTATTATTTTTAATTTTAACTTTTTTTTTGTCAAGTAAATTGGACAACCTCTAATTCTAAATTTAGTTGCAGTTGATAAAAATTAAGCTCGAGACCTTTGAGATGAGAAGAGGACAGAATACCGTGTGAACTAAGATTCATTAGCAATATTTTTTAATATTTAATTATTGTTAGTTAATTTATTGACCAAAACAATAATCTTTTTCAATATAAATATCAGTTTCTATAGTTACATTAGTCTTCACATCATAGCATTATTTATGCGCAAAAGTTATTTTTTTTTCTTACTGTAACCTAATATATGGAAAAAGTCAACCAACAAAAACAAATTTATAAAAATAAACTTGCTATGTATAACAAACCTTATGCATATTAAATAAAATTGAAAAATTAAATTTTACAAATATTTTTAAAAAAATTATTATGTAATAATATTTTTAACAAAAATAGTTAATAAATTTTAAAGATAACAATCTAATTATTTATCGAATAATATAAAATAAAATTTAAATATTTTATATTTTTATATTGAAATTTAAAATATCATTTTAATACATTTTTTAATATTATAAAATTTTATTGCATAATAACTAATTTTAATGAATAAAAAATATTTATATTTTTCTATTAAACTATTAATATATTTTATATTTATTTATTTTAAAATAAAAGGATTATATTATTATTTAAAATATTGTGTATTAAAATATATTTATTTATGTAATAAGATATTATGTATTTATTAAAGTCTATAAATATTTTTTTATATTGGTTTTTATTTTTATTTAATAAAATTTGATAATTTATATAAATGTAACACATCTAATATGCACAAAATTGTTGTGCTCATTTTAGATATACCCAATTTTTTATTATTTCATATTTTTTTTACTTCTTTTATTTCACTTAAAAAGCACCGATAAAATTAATGTGAATTTGTTGGTAAAAAATTCTTAGATAATTTAATACATTTGATGAAACAGTAAGAAGCTCCCAAACATAATGAATTTTTAAACGTCAAGAAGCTCTGGTTTTCCAAATTTTTTGTTAAAAGATAATAACAAATGCCTCCATTTGTGTATGTTTTTATATCTTCAAAAGAATATAAAGCACAACGAACAAAAAAAATATAAAAAAAATATGCAGCAAAATGTAAAACAAGAACATGAAAGAACGAATAATTCGGAAGGCAGAGGGTATGACACAGTATTTGAGCTTAGAAATGAGGATTATGACAGCTTACTGTTCCTGCAATTGATCTGGAAGAAAGGAATGTACTGTGCTTCATTCTTGAGCCAAAATCACATACCTATTCGAAAGAGAAAAGAAAGGGTGGAAAAAAAAATTAAACCATATCTATATGTAGCATTCAGCATGCTATCAGGAAAATTCAATCATGACAATTAGTTGACACCTTCACAACCCAATTTTTATCACAAGAAGATTTGGTGACTTCAAATCACGGTGTACAATCACTGGAGTGCAGTTGTGCAAATAGTTCATTCCTCGGGCCTGAAAATTCAAGAGATATATGTCACATCAACTGAATTTCACTGATTATGTCAATAATTTGCTTAATGAAACTACATCGCAATAAAATAAAACAGAATCTTACAGTATCGAGGGCCATCCTCAACTGCCTTCGGTCATCTAATTGATTGTTTGGTGGATGAATTAGTGTCTGTACAGACTTCCTCTGCATAGGAAATATATAAAGTTCAGACTTCAAGTCATTAAAAGTGATCCTTCCAGAACAAAATTAATCAAAATAATAAATAAATACAAAGAAATTCACCAAATAAAATCAAAATCAATTTCAAAGAGTTTTGAATTGTTTCACTTTTAACACCCCGTCACAACAACACACAACGAAACTCCAAGCCCACAAGAGTTTTTTTCTTTTAAATGCTAATAATCAGAGACTCGGACACAATGGAATAACGACTACACAGATTTTTAGACAAGAAATAATGAGGTAATTTATCTAAGAATTAACAGAAAAACACTCTAAAAGTATTTCATAATGTACATATTTTTAGCAGGAGCGATTTCCAAGCATTACAACTGAGTAGCATTAATTAAGAAAATGGCCAAAAATTTTGAGATAACTGAACTATATTAACCTTAACTTGATGTTGCTCAGCATGATGAAAAGAGGAACATGCATTTTAGAAGGTGGGTTTATTTTTAAGATGGAAGTGAAAAACCATATAGCTTAAGAAAAAATCCTTAACACCTACTTAAATTTCCTTTTACGACAATTCCTACTTAATTGATGTTATGACATTGCCAAAGTCCTCTGACCCAACAAATACAGAATTTACAAAACTATGATACATATTTAGCAACAATAGAGATGTAATTCAATTTGAGTTGAAGTATCTTACCTTCTTCTAGCAATCATTTCCCGAAGAAGTTGCTATGTCATTCTGATCTTTTCAAACAAAGTATGAATAACTGTTTCAATAGTCACAGCATTTGATAAGCAATCATTGTCTTCCATTTCCAACAGCAGGGACAATGCTTCTTCAAACAATCCCTCTTTGCAGAGCCCATTGATCATAATATTGTATGTCTTCACATTGGAGGATAGCCTTTAATTGAAAGATCTTGAAATATCTCTTTTGCATATATAAGTCTTCCACTTTTGCATAGGCCATCTATATGTATAGTGCATGTACATATATTTGGATCAATGCCACTCTCTTTCATTTAATTGAATAACATAAGTGCCTCATCAGACTGTAGGTTTTTGAACATCCGTCCAACAAGGAATTTTAAGTGACTATATTAGCAGGTTGACCTCTATCATGCATCTTTTCAAGAAGCTCCAAAATTTAATAATATAGTACATTAAATGATATCACAATGCATACATAGCAATTTTAATTAATTAAAAACATAATAAATTTATGAAATTAGATCAAATTAATTTCAACTTAAAAAATTTTAATATTTCAAGATTTTCTCAATTTTAAAGTTGATTTATAATTGCAGAACCTTATCATTATAGCAACTAATTAAAATTGTCCAGTATATTTTATGTTGAAAGACGAATTTAATTAAAAAATTAAAAATTAATTTAGAAAATGAATAATTTTTAATAATAATTTTGATTGTTTATTCTTTATTTCACCAAAAATGCATCATGATTGATCCATTAAAAAA
The DNA here is from genome assembly GCF_003086295.3 of Arachis hypogaea. Lineage (NCBI taxonomy): Eukaryota > Viridiplantae > Streptophyta > Magnoliopsida > Fabales > Fabaceae > Arachis > Arachis hypogaea. The sequence goes on along the minus strand of NC_092050.1, from coordinate 141,402,226 downwards.
CATATATATTATTTTATATTTATTTAATTATATAAATTCTTTCGTATAATTATTCACATTATATTTATGAAAAATAATATCTTTTATGATGTAATAATATATAATTAAATATATATATATATATATATATATATATATAATAAAATGCTAAAATATTTTATATTTTTATCATCGAAATTAAAACCAAAAGATAGTATTTGCATTAGTTTGATAAGAATATAAAAAATATTATATGGTGCAAAGGATGGTTTTTATCATCGAAATTAAAACCAAAAAATATTTAATGTTTCATTTTATAGAAACATTTAAATATTATTTAGAATGTGCTAAGGATGGTCAATCATGGTGTGGAGACCACACTGAACCATTTATTCCAAGTAGCAAATTCGTTATATGGTGCACTAACTTAAACTGTAGATTTTTTTTTTTTTGGTGACTACTTAAACTGTAGATTAAGTCAAATAAGATTTTTTATATTATTATCTCTCTCAAGTTATTTTTAGACTGACAACTCCTAAAGCAGTAAAGGGTTAGTTACTCTAGCGGGCGGAGCTTAATTAAGATAATGGGTTATGGTCTCTCAAAATTTTTGTTAAAAAATGAGTAGTATTTTTTAAAAAAATAAAAAATAGTTTAGTTGGCTCACATATTTAAATTGAATTGGGTAAATTTTTGTTGGCTTTTACAACACATTAAAATTAAAAAATAAAATTAAATCAAATAAAAAATTATCTAACAAAATAAGATATTCATCTAAAAATCAAATCAAATCAAAAAAGTTATTTAATAAAAAAAATATGAATAAAAAAATATCATCTAACAAAATAAAAGATAAAAATTATCATTATAAAAAGGGGTAAGTGTTGTTTTGGTCCCTAACGTTAAGGGTTAGAATCGAAACTGTCCCTGATGTAATTTTCTATTTAGAATCGTCCTTAATGTTATATTTCATTTTAAAATCATCCTTTCTAATAGATTTTTTTTATAAATGACGAAGCTACCTTTTCAGCTTTAATGTTGCACGCGAAACACTTCATGTCTTCAATTGGATGTAAACCCTCAACATTAACCACAACATGAATCACAACGTTTCATAAACCAATGTTACAATTCTTGACCTGGAACAAGTGTGACGAAACTCAATCATTGCATCTTATCTGACGTCTTGAACCTTTATCCGGAGCAAGTGGACTATGCTACCGCATCTTACTCGGTGTTTTAAACCTTTACCCAAAGCAAGTGGACTAGGCACTAGATCTTACCCGGTGTTTCAAACCTTTATCCGGAGCAAGTGAAAAACGCCACTGCATCTTACCCGGTGGTATATCTCAATTAGATTCAATTCATTCAAAATCACAATCAAGATCAATCCTCATTATCCATCATTCTCACAGCCAACCTCGTCATCCTCAATTTTTCAATCACCATCCCTCATTATGACACTCATCCTCATCACGCCTCTCATCTAACAATATTGGTTCATCATTAACTCAATTTTCCACTTCATATTTTTTTCTCAATATCAAACTAACTTCCCTAATGTGTTTATTATTATTTCGAAGACTAAAAACTAACTATCAGACCTTAAATAGGGGTTATAGAGGTTAGGAAAGTTAGAAGGGTTAAAAACTACAAAATATAACATTTGTAGAAAAGGATGGTCATGCGTACGCATGAGTTCAAAGTTACAAAGGTTGCATACGCGAGAATTTTGCGCAGAGGTGTTGGCTCGTGTACGCAAGACACCTGTCGCGTACGCAAGATTTCAAAAATTGTCATTTTAGCGTACGCACGACATTCCTCATGTACACATGATTGTGAATTTTTTCAAAAAGCAGTTAAGTTCAGAAAATCAGTTTTTTACACCAAACTACAAACGCGCATTACTTTTTTATTAGAAATTATTTTCAGTCCGTTCTTTAAACTTTATAAACTTCACGGGCCTAATTTTTATTCAAGACATGTTTCACAAGATTTGAGGCTCCGGAAGTCAAGTTATGCCCCGCCGAAGTTGGTCACAAATCAGTTTATACCAAAAGTTTAAATCCTCTAGTTATAAAAAATTCTCAATCCAAAACACTTCCAATCCCACCTAATTCAATACCAAAACTTCTACACACTATCACATACTCTTTATTCATTTTACAACCAATCCAACAATTAAATCCTTCAATTCATTCAACAATTTCACTCACAAATCTACCAATTTCCACTATTATCATCAATCACTATCAACAACAACAATTAACATACATTCCACCATATTAAAATCCATCATCAATCACATTTTATTCACATACTAAATCAAATCTTTATTCAAACCACCAATTCAATTCACCATTCAAAATTCAATCAAAATTCATGTATTAACCACTAATTTCAATGCCATCATCACAATCACACTCATACAATTCACCACATACATTCAATCAATCAATGCATACGATTCAAACCTATCTTAAGGGCCGCTAGCGTAAGTTTTACGCAACATTATATTTTAACTACAAGAAACCGAAATCATATCTTGACCGATTTCTCTCCAAGCTCAAAACACCTCAAAACCCTCCTCTTTACAAGCTTTCAAGCCAACCCAATAAATGCTCAGCCATTAGAGTTCCAATTCAAGCACTCCACTTTATCAATTTGACTTTAATTCACATGTATTCAATCTAGTTTCATATACAACTACCAATTTCAATATCCAACTTCATAAAATTGAAGAATTCAAAGGAGATAAGAGTTCCTCACCTTTACCCACTGAGCAATTGGATGAAACCCAGCTATATCTTGCACTAGAGTACCCTTAAACCATCAAAATCACAAAATTCTTCAATATCCCAAAACCAAAACGCGAAAATGAAGATAGGTTAGGACTGGGTGAGAAATTTTGAGTTTCTTACCCCCATTTTTTGGATGAATTTGAAGAGCTCGGTGAGGCAGTATTGTGGCCGCAAACGGTGCGACGATCGGAGCTCCGAATTGAAAGTTAGGAGGAATTGAAGATTGAATTGAAATGGAAGTTAGGGTTCTTGCTCCTTCCCTCTCCTTCAGTGTGTTTCATAATAATGAGGGGGAAGAGAACGTTGAGCTTGGTTTTATATGTTGAGTCTTGGACCCAATATGGGTTCGATTCAACCAGTTCGACCCGTTGGTTTAATTTTAGGCCAAAATCTTTAAAATTAGTATTTTAATTCATATTTTAATTATTTTTACTTGTTCAAATTATAAAATTTAATTTACTAATCCCTTTGGATTATAATTAATTTATTAGTTAATTGTTTATTAATTTACCAGATTTTACAGGTCTCGTGCCAAACCACATCCGGATCGACGACTGAAGCAGCAGAGCCACTGGTGTCCTCCCCACTTTGCTGAGATTGCTGAGTTGCGGCCTCCAGTCTCTACGTGTAGGACTCCTGTATAACACATGTTATTATAATTAGGAGGACAACTGTACAATTAATTGAAAATTTTATATCACAAGATCATATGTTTACTCACATAATGATCCACAAACCGCTGATTAGCAAATCTCTCTTTGCTCTCCTTCGAGGTATGGGTGTACTTGAAGGTCTCCGCCAATGTTGCATCATGATCCAACGACTTCGACTATACATATTGTATTGAAACAATATATTAGAATGTCTACTAATGAAATGTCAAAGAATATAACTAAGTTAATAATAAAAATAGAGAAGTTACATACTAACCTGGCCTTAGTCTTCATGATGGTCACTGAACTGTTAGTATACTTGGACAACTTGGCCAGTGTTCTGTTAGCTCTGTTTGTGAGACACTGATGCCTGAACCCTTCATCGGTCTCCCAGTGAATGTACATAACCTTCTTGATTTTCGAGCAGAGCTAAAAAGTAAGGTGGTCACATCTCCCATGTACATCTTCCAGCATCTATTGCAGCCGCCTACCCATTTGATAGTTGTATATCTTCTTGATGAGGGCATCATGCTCCTTGTCCCATATAAAGTTTACCTACACAAAGAAACTTTAAAATTAGTTAATCAAAAGTATTAAATAAAATAGAAGATATAAACTACCTAATAAGGTTTGACTATATTAAGTTTTTATCGCCCACTTCTAAAACCATCGCTCTTTGGTATCAGAGAAGATCTTCTTGTAGCTTGACCATGGATGGTCGTACATAAGCTTGATGACCTTGGTCATCTCCTGAGTACATGCGTTGTTGTTTGGCGCAAACCTATCAACAATTCACAAACATATCATTAAGGTAATATAAATTAAAACTTCAGAAGCAAATAACCATAATATATAGAGATTTTTTTATAAATTTCAGTAGGATTTCATCTATAACTGGAGTGTACCACAAACTCTATCCATCAACAATTAATTTAAACAGCACCAATTGTTAAAAATCAATGAATAATAGTCAATAATCAAGAAGCAACATGCATAAATCGACTAAACTAGAATTAATAATCAATAATCAAGATATATCAAACACTTTCAACAGTTCAAACCTACATCCTAAATCCACTAAAATTAGAATCAATAATCAATAATCGCTAATAATGATATATTAAACACTTTTAGCAGTTCAAACCTACAACTCTAAATCCACTAAAACTATAATCAATAATCAAGAATCAATAATCAGGATATATCAAAGTAGATTTATGGATATTTATTGTTGATTATTGCCTGTTGTTCATTGAATGTTGACATTTGGTGTTGTTTAAGTTAATTGTTGATGAATAGAGTTTGTGGCACATTCCAGTTATAGATGAAACTCCGCCTCAGCACCGTACAAGAACCGTGTATACGGGTTGGGGTCGTTCTTCGCCAATAGCTTCCGCACCTCCACATTGAGGCCATCGTCCGCCTCTGCCACTAATCAAGCCATTGAACCCGAGGAAGGCGTGGATTTGTGGCTGCAGGTGCAGGAGCTCACCCGCAACCTTCACCAGCAAGTTCAGGAGTTGAACGATTATCGGGAGAGATATTAGGAGATTATCACATGCGTGACGGACACGGATAACCTCATGCTGGAGTGGAGGGAGCAGCTGGAGCGACTTCAACGGATAGAGGCTCATATGGAGGTGTACCAGGCTCAGAAGCGCGCCACTGGCATCATTCCTACTGGTGGCACACAGTCATCACCACCTCCTACGCCGCCTCATCAGGGCCACGGAAATGACGACAACGACGACGAGAACTACTTGGATCTTTAGTGATTAGTGCTTCATTTTATTATTTCATTGTATTTAGTTGATTTACTTAACTTTTAATTTATTTGAACATTTGATAATTTATTTTAAATAATAGGTTTCTATTATTTATAAATTGACCATTAATTATGAAAATAAATTTAAATAAAAAATTAAAATTGACCATTTATTTCAAATTTGTTTATAAAAATTAACATTACTGTCAGATTTACAGAAGAAATAATCTAACAGTAATAGTACGAACAACAACATATTATGACACTAACATTACCGTCAGAAAAATCTGCTGATAATCAAATGATTTTTCGACCAGGTAATCAATCGCAGAATCTGACAGTAATTACTGTCAAACAAAAAAAAATTTGACGGTAAATATTTATTGACGAAATTTATGCTGTTGAAGTTTATACCATCTGATTTCTTTTAACAATAACTTAATTATCGTTGAATTTTGTTTGTTTTTTAACAAAAATTTTGACAATATTCAACATTTTTCTTTTAACGACTTATTGACCTAACTCGCCAAATCCTAATTGATTGCTAGATGACCCCGAACCATACATGATGAATTGATGACTATCATCGTCCATTGCTAGACATCCACCAACTATCTTGGATGTCTCCCTTGGCCCACGAGATGTTTTTGTTGTGGTTACCTTGGGTCACGGGACTTTCGGCCCTATGGACTTTTTTCAAAAAGGTGTTCCCTTGCCCTTATGGGTCTTTTGCAATGCATCACGTAAGTAGGACTAAGTTCATGTAAGGTGGACACTATATTAAGATTACTAGATTCTCAAGACCAAAAAAAAAAAAAAAAAAAAGAATACTAGATTCTTTTCTTTATCTAATTTGATAAGATCTTTAATATTTATTACAAGAATGTCATGTTATTAAATTTTTTTATTTTATAATAAAAATCAATTATTGACATATAGTTTATTTAAAAAAATTTATAATTTCATAATATTATTACAGACAAAAATATTAGTTGGTCATAAATTATTACAAGATTTTTATTTATTTGTGACAGTTTCTTTTTTTATTTGTGGAGGTTTATAATCCTCACCAAATGGTTTGTAGAGATTTCTAAAACCCCCCAAAATTTGAGGTGCCACGAGATCTTTTGTGGAAATTTTATGTGTATTTACTGGGGATTTTATATTAGACTTTTGTGGCAGTTTTAAATCACTTTTGTGATAATTTAAAACTCTCACAAATTAATTTATTTTTAATTTTAAATCATCCATTAATCTCATCTCGTTTATATATTCTCCAATTAAAAATTTATTTTTTAATATCAAAATTTAAAACTTATATCTTTTATAACACAGTTCTTTAATATAAGATATAACTCAATATATAAAAAAAATTTCAATATCAATACTTCCAAATATAATTTTATATAGTATTATTCTACATAACTATATAACAAAATAGAGAGATACTTCGATAATCACATAAGAAAGACAAAACATTGATTAATAGAAGTTGAGCTCAATCCAAGTTTGACTTCACAAAAGTTTTAACATTCATACATACATAACAATCAAACTTATCAAAAACGTATAGCGTAAATAATGAAATATGCATAGTTGTAACACTTGTTTAAATAGGAGCTTTTTCATATACAAATATAAAGGTAAACCTTTGATGATCCAGCATCATAAAGAAAATTACAAATTTTTCGACCATCATCTTCAGATTGAATCCTATAATAATAAGTACAATGAATAAATATGCAAGTAAAACTGACATATTCGTATAGATACACAAACAAAATAAATAAGTAAAAATCTAATACCATCAATTGTGACAAAAAAAAAAAAAGCATAATAATAACAAAATTCATAATATCTTCTGCTGTTGAAACTAATCTTTTAAATTTCAATCATTAAAAAGCATCTAATAAAAAGAACAATGTGTGTAATAAACTTGGTTCTAAAGTTTAAACCCATTTAATTCTGAAAAAAATTACAACATAACAGATGGATACATGCATCAGTGCATAATAATAATAATAATAATAATAATAATAATAATAACAAAAGTGGTAGATGTTATCTAGATTATTTATTTATCAATAATATATTTACCATTGTAATTATCTTTTAGTGAGAGTACATAAAAAGTACATAGTATATAAGGTGTAATAACTCAACAAATATTTTTTAAGGGATTTTTCATTCTCTCCAAACTTATTTTTCTCCCTCTCTTAATCCCTTCTGGTTCATCAAACCATCAACATCACAGCTTGAACAGCTTATGGCATGAGATTTTTTTTATGGTGCGGTGAGCAACCAAGCTGTGAATCAAATTATTAAGAAAAAAAAAAGTTGTGAATTGAGATCAATCCAATTTTGCCATTTTCTTTCTATCCCTAATTTTTCTTTCGATATTTTCTTTCCCCCATTCTTACCTCTTCCTTCAAACTCATCCAATAGAGTTTGATGAGAGGCTATTTCGCAAGATTCTTTCTTGGTGAACATAGCTGTTCCGATCAACGAGTTGGAAGGAAGAAGATCTGAATCCCTATTACTCTGTGATTCATTGATTTCTCAAAATGGCAAACATGGCAAACAGATCCTCCCATTGCAGATGTCGTGGAGCTACATTGGCTTGCTCTCATTGCAACAAGCAAGGCACACAGAAGATGTATGCTATAAGAAGCATGGGTACTCCTCCCATTTCTATCAATGGCAGCAACATAACACCACCATCAATCACGTGATCACTGAGGGGCATGATGATATACTCAGTGACAAACAATTCCAGCTCAATTGTCTCCAAGAGAACACTGGAATATCAAGATCTGGATTCACTCCAGAGCAAAGATTTGCCTTGTTAGAGTTGATCAAAGACAAAAGTGTGCAGCAACAACCTCATAATACAAATCAAATTTTGACTAATTCCATTCAGACTTCCACTCCAGATAAAACCATATTATGAGTATTATCACTCCAAAATCTGCACTATGGGTCATTGATTCCGGTGCAACAGATCATATGTGACTTTTGACTTAAAAGATTTTGCAAGATTTCAAAATATTGATCCAATCAATGTGATATTGACAAATGGGACCAAAACTGTTAGCACTATTATTGGCACAATCATATTCTCTAAAAAATTTTTTCTAAAAAATGTTTTATATATTCCTTCTTTTGATTTTAAACTGATATCTGTGTCAAAGTTAACTTCAAACTTACATTGTCAATTATTAATCAATGACAAGTGTTGTGAGATACAAGATAGATCCACATCAAAAATGATTGGCATTGCTGAGTGTATAGAAGGGTTATATACAATGAGTAGAGAACCAAAATTCTCTCACTTTCCCCTCTTCCAACAAAGCAAGCTTCATTGGCGGCAACTACGACTACTACTCATCCCACCACACCTTCACACAGTGAGCACAACAACATTTGGCATCTTATATTAGGACACATACCCATGCATAAATTGATTTTTCTGAAGAAGTATTATCCTTTTATAGATTGTATTGCTTCAAAATTTCCTTGTGATTCATGTCATTTTGCAAAACAAAAGAAATTATCTTTTAATCTTAGTACAACTAAAATAAAAGATTGTTTTGACTTAGTTCATATGGATATCTGGGGTCCTATTTCTGTCCCTTCCAATGAAGAATATAGGTATTTTTTGACTGTGGTGGATGGCAAGAGCAAATTTACTTAGATTTTTTTTATGAAAACCAAATCTGAAGCATCACAATTGGTTATTAATTTTGTGAATTTTGTCAGAGTACAATTTGAAAAACAAGTTAAGTGTATAAGGACCGACAATGGACCAAAGTTCACTCTAAAATACTTTTTTGCATCAACTGGAATTTTACACCAAACTTCTTGTGTAAAAACACCAGAGCAAAACGGGATTGTAGAGAGAAAATACTAGCATATTTTAGGTGTTGCTAGAGCACTACTATTTCAATCAGGAATTCCATATTGTTTTTGGCAATACGCAGTTGCTCACGCCATTCACCTAATTAATAGGCTGCCCAGCACTAACCTGGATAATGCTAGTCCTTATAAGCTTTTGTATGGTAACTTACCTGACCTTTCATATTTAAGAGTATTTGGTTCTCTTACATATGCCTCCACATTAACAAATTCAAGAACAAAATTAGACCCAAGAGCCAGAAAAACAACTTTTCTTGGTTTTAAATTAGGAACAAAGGGTTTTCGACTTATTGATTTAAAATCAAAGGAAATTTTCATATCCAGAAATGTAATTTTTTATGAAACTCATTTTTCATTTTTACATTCCACTAGCACTGACATTTCTGTGGTACCCATTCGTACTCCACAATGCATTGATCTTTTTCAATATGATACACCATCCACACATCATTTGCAATCACCCACACATACCACACTTATAGATTCAAATGAACATTTCTCAAGCTCAATGCACTCACCAATTTCCTCACACACCATTGCACCCATTACCATACCACACACTAACAATGCACCTGCATCACAACACTCTGACATCACACATGACTGCATTACTAGAAAGTCTGAAAGAGTCAAGAAATCGCCTGCTTATTTGAAGGACTATCATTGTATGACAACCCACACAGCTCACTCTAGCGACGTTGCCAACTCTAACTCTTTATATCCTATCTCACAACACTTGTCATATGATAAACTAACCCCAAAATATAAGTCACTTTCTCTAGCCATCACCTCAAATCAAGAACCTAGCACTTATGAGGAAGCGGCTGCACATGAATGTTGGAGAAATGCAATACAAGATGAATTGACAGCTTTAGATCAGAACAAAACTTGGTATCTCACTGAACTCCCAAAAGACAAGAAGGCTGTGGGTTGCAAATGAGTTTTTCGGGTAAAATTCAATCCCGATGGTACCATAGAGAGGCACAAAGTGAGGCTAGTTGCAAAAGGATTCACTCAAGTGCAAGGAGTAGATTATGGTGATACTTTTAGTCCAGTTGTCAAAATGACTACCCTATGAGTAATGTTAGCATTAGCAGCGGCAAAGAAATGGCATTTGAAATAGCTGGACGTCAACACTGCCTTCCTTCATGGAGATTTGGACAAGGAAGTTTATATGAAGATACCACTCGGTTTGGCTGTGTCACAACCAGGTTTGGTTTGTAAATTGCAAAAATCTCTATATGGGCTTAAGCAAGCAAGCAGGCAATGGAACATTAAGCTCACTCAGACTCTTGTGGATGCTGGTTATAAGCAGTTTTTTGATGATCATTCACTCTTCATCAAGAAACAATCTGAAAGCTTCACTGCCATTCTAGTATATGTTGATGACTTGGTTTTAATCGGGAATGACATTGGTGAAATCAATTCCATCAAGCAAGATTTGGATGACAAATTCAAAATAAAGGATCTTGGTGATCTCAAATACTTCTTGGGAATGGAAGTAGCACGCTCTAACTCTGCAATTCACATTTATCAGCGGAAGTACACCATGGACCTTCTCAGAGATTTTGGTTATCTAGATTGCAAGCCTCTCTTTACTCCATTTGATTATAGTCAGAAACTCTCAAAGGAATCAGGTACCATTTTAACAGACAACACTGTTTACAGACAGCTCATCGGCCGACTCCTTTACCTCACAAACACTAGACCCGATATCTCTTATGCTGTGGGACGTTTGAGCCAATTTTTGGACTGTGCAACCACTTCTCACCTACAGGCTACTTTTCGTGTACTCCGATATTTAAAAGGCCGACCTGCAACTGGTCTCTTCTTCTCCTCTACTTCTAATCTGCATCTCACTGGATTTACCGACGTGCCGATACTCGTCGCTCCGTTTCCGGTTATTGCTTCATGCTTGGGAACTCGCTCATTAGCTGGAAGAGTAAGAAGCAAACCACAGTTGCCAAGTCCTCTGCAGAAGCTGAATATAGGTCTCTTGCTGTTGCCACTTGTGAAGCTAGCTGGTTATCTTTTTTAATGGATTTCATTGGCTTGCCGCTTCAAAAGTCTATCACTCTATTCTGTGACAAACAGTCAGCCATTCACATTGCCAATAATCCCATATTTCATGAAAGAACTAAACAGATTGAAGTGGACTGTCACATTGTTTGTGAAAAGCATTTGTCTGGTCTCATTCATCTTATGCCAGTTCGTTCCAAGGATCAACTTGCTGATTTTCTTACCAAAGCTCTGTCACCGGGTCCTTTTCTTGCTAATGTTTCCAAGCTAGGATTGTTAGATTTACACAATTCTAGCTTGCGGGAGGGTGTTACCTAGATTATTTATTTATCAATAATAGGTTTACCATTGTAATTATCTCTTAGTGAGAGTACATAAAAAGTACATAGTATATAAGGTGTAATAACTCAACAAATATTTTCTAAGAGGATTTTTCATTCTCTCCAACAATGAGAAAAACTTATTTCTCTTCCTCTCTTAATCCCTTCTGGTTCATCAAACCATCAACATCATAGCTTGAACAACTTAGGGCTATGAGATTTTCTTCAGTAGACATTTAAACAAACAAACTGAAGGAAAGGATACTATATATAGCTTCATGCAATTTTAATTGTGGGATAATTACTTAAATCATGTTAGTAGTTCTGCTTCAAACTGATTAGGAGTTAACATTGAAACTATTGGAAAAACCTGCCAAAATGTGTTATTCAAACATGTAGTTTTGAAATTAAAAATAAGAAAGGTAACATGAAAAGAAATTTTGCTTGAATGGTTTCATAACTAGGAATCCGGTATGAGTGCATTCAAATATAATTTTCAATTATTGATAACTGAGTTAAAAAATTTATATTCTTTAAACTTGATGCATTGTATATATTATTTACACATGAACACCTGTAGAAATATCTTTGCTAAACAGTCTTACCCTTTCATAATAGACTGATATTAGCTCTTGAGAAACATAAAATTTTCCTTCGTTACTCATCACTGGATCACAAACTCACAATGAAACACAAATTTTTTAATTAACTGAAGAGATACAAATTTGTTTATATATGTAAAAGAATATATATTTTCAATAATTTTTAATTAAACTTTTTCCTTTTATAATAGTTTTAAAATATACTTTAAGATATGTGTCATAGCAAAAGTCACAGCCATTAACTCAATAACGGTTATAATAATCGTGTACCCACTTATTATGAAGCAGACAACTAATTAAGAGAACACAAATAAAAACATACACAAAATCAAATGGCCTCCTTAAAACTGATCCTTAAATTTCAAAGGGGGAAAACCCTATTCCCTTGTGGCATTTATCCTTGGTCAGAAATGAAAATTGATTAGGGCTTGGCTTTTATTGGTACAGCAGTATAGTAAGGTAAAAAGAAAAAAAAAAGTCACACAAGATTACAAAATCACAGTGGATAGTAGTAATGGCTACATTGTTCTATGTAGCGTTAGCATGCATAGCATGCACTCCCATTATTTACTATACGTTATTATTATTATTATTTATTCATTAATTAATTAATTTTCTGAATCCACATCCTCTCATAAATAAGAGACAAAACAATTAACAGGAGGTTCTGGATTTTGCAGCAAAGGGTAGGCCCTCCACATCCAACAAAAAGGGTAGAAATAATTATTAATCAATAATTATAACATAGCTTTGAAATTCTATACTATTATGTATTAGTAACTTGTCTCAGCCGTGACAAAATTGCACTACTAGATATCTACCTAGCTTAGCTAGCTCGAGAATTGAGTCATATTCCAATTCCACCATTAATGACAAAGAGGGGCTAATAGAACAGAGAGAAGGCCCACACATACACATGGTGATGGATGCAAAGGACTACTAAGGACAATAACCTTCTCCAACATCAATTTAATCCAAATAAATGGGTATGGACCATGCAAGTAAGATTCCTAGTAGGGAACACCATATATATATTTTTTATTTTCTTCAACTTGTTGCTATGTTATATAATATATGCAATGTGCTGTATGTCAACTTTGCATTTCAATGGATCATATTGTATCTGGTGAATATGTGCAAAATCTGGTAATTTTTTCTTCTTCTTTTGAAAACAAAAGTTCAGTCAATTTACAGAGAGAAGCCAAAAATAATTATATGGGGCATATATATATATAATAATGAACTCAGAAACTTTAAAGAAATTAAAGTAGCAATAAAAAAACATAAAGCAAAGGGTTTACATATTGCATTTGACTATATATTTATTTATGAGCAATTTGTCACCAAATATTATTATTTTTAGCCAATTTTTGACTAATAATAATTTATATTTATATTTACAGAAATTTTACACATAAAAAATTAAACATATACTTTACATATATATTTACTAGAGTTTATACAGATGAATTAATATAATTTACATCTATATTTTTTAAAATATACACATATAAATTAATAAAAATTATTTATTAAAAATAGGATAAAAAACCATTATAAGCCAATGCTATCTAGAATTGACGTATATAAGCCAAATTGAAAATCGTTTCAGTAATGCGCCAGATGCTATGTTTATATAATTCGAACCAGTATGGTTCGAACTGCATATGATAGTAATTCGAACAAGGTTAAAAATGGCTTAAAATATGTTATGAAATATATTTTATTCTCACAAAATATATTTTTTAATTGTTTTGTATGGAATAAAATATTTTTTTTCATTTCTAAATTATTATTGATTATGTAGAGTATTTTATTTAAAATTTGAGTACATGCATGTATTTACCTAAGTGAACATTACAAATTTTTATAGTACTCCTAACATTTTTAAGCCATTCTTTTTAAATTATTTTGCATAGGATAAAATATTTTTTGTAGTATAATTTAAATAAATTTATTAAACAAATTTTTAAAAAATATTCATGAGCTATTAAAAATGGACAAAAGAGTATTATCTGGAATTCGAATTGATAGATCACAAATATTTTAAAGAAGTCTCGTAATTAAATATTTTGTTAGCTTTTTTTTTAATGTATGAAATAAAATATATTTTTTTTAATTTTTTAATTATTCATTTTTTTAATAAATTTTTTAATAAATTATTAATTTTTTAATAGTCAAATTTGAATTACTTGGAAACGCGTGCTATGTGTAATTCGAACTAACCTTGTTCGAATTAGGTGCATTCTTAGTTCGAACTAACCTGGTTCGATTTATGAAGAACAATCAACTGGTAATTCGAACTGTCCAGGTTCGAATTACTACTATCATATGCAGTTCGAACCACACTGATTCGAATTATATAAATATAGCATCTGGCGCATTATTGAAACGATTTTCAGTTTTGCTTATATACGTCAATTCTAAATGGCATTAGCTTATAATGGTTTTTTACCCTTAAAAATAATTTAATGTTTGAGTTAATCAAAATGATAATTAAAAATACTAAAAATTATTATTACCAAAAAGTTCTCTTTATTTATTAGTTATTACCTATGTATAATTGTATATATGTTACAAATAAATCAGGCGTTAATAAAAGATTGGCAAAAACAAAATACCATATATATGGTTAAAGAAGCTAAGTTGTGGTAAGATAATTTTTGTTTAGTCATATATTAACGAGGAACACTAATACGATATGATGAAATAAAAACTGCAATACTTCTTAAATTCTAAAACATAAACTCTTAACTCTAAATTCTAAATTTTAAAATCTTAAATTCTAAAACACTAAACAATAAATTCTAAATTTCAAATATAAAATTCTAAATTTAAATTATTAATATAAAATATAATAAATACTAAACTAAAATTTATTTAATTAACAATAAACTCAATACTCCTTACTTAATAAAAAATATTTAAAAATGAGTCCATTTTAACTATATCTTTAATTATAGTGTTTTTTTTTTAATTTGTGATTTACTCATAATTTGATTTGATATACATTAATCTGTTTGTGTCTGAAAAATAATTGTGAAATGGTGTATCTTTATTGAAAATTGAATTTTTGAATAAAAAAAAAAGGAGGAGGAGAGAGAAGAAAGGGTGTGCATGGACAGCATGTATGTTAGAGAAAGAGGAGTGCATGGACAGCATGTTAGACAAAGAAAAGGGGAAGGAAGGAGAGAGAGTGAAAGGGGCAGTTTGGATTGAGAATTAGTGTGAAAGGCACTTGACTTAGAAAGGAAAACAATAATAAATGTGAGAGTGAGAAAGTGGAATTGAAGGCTAAGGGCTGATGAGCCTCATCATCACCCTCATGATCGTTACGTCGCTTTTCATTCCCTACTCCCAAAGATCTCCCAGAATTCCACGCCCCCCCCTCCCCCCTCTCTCTCTTCTCTCATTTCTTTCTTTTACATATGTCCCAACAAAATTCTTTTTTAAATATTTACAAACCATCTTTTAAAAAAGTAAAACATAAAATTTTTAAAATTATTTTTTGACATATTTTTTTGCAATAATATTAGAAAATAGCCTTTTTAAATAAATTTACTAATAAAAAATAATATTTTTGAACAATTTTTATTTCATTTTTCAACCTTTTATTAAAAATATTTTTATTTTTTTAATATTTGAAAGATAATTTTGTTTAGTGCCAAAAAATCTTTCATAGACATGTTTTGTAATTTATCTTTGATTATTCTCTCTCTCCACACGAGCAAAGGCATATACAGATTACAACGTAAAGAAAATATGGTACACTCATTCTCTTTGTATCTTTTTTCTTTTTGTTTGGTATATGCACGATAAGAAATATATATGCAAACAAAAATAGAGATAAAATAATTGCTAAATATATATGACTCTATTATGTAGTAGCTAGTAAATGCATAATTTGAACTTACTCTAGCATAGTACACAAATGGATACTAACGTGAATTTGATCGATGAAGTTGTTATAAGTACATTATTATTATTCTCTTTTAAAAGTGGTACTAGATTCGAGTTTTAAGAAAGAAAAACTTCGTCATTTGAAGTTTTTTATTTTTGTTTTACATGATTTCATTTGGTTGGTATAGTTAATTTCTAATAATAAACCCTAAATGTTATATTATTAATTCAATCGAGACCTAAAATAGTACACAATTGGACACGTAATTTTACATAATTGTATGAGAATCATCTAATGTGAAAACTTAGGAAATAATTTTTTTATACACGAAGGAGGAATGCGCACTTTATTAAATAAAAAAATTGAAATATTTTAACTTACATTATATGGAGTATTACAAAATTGTCATAAGCAAATTTAAAAAAGGATAGTTAGTTAGTGTTGGCTTAAATATAAGACAAATGTAAGAAGAAAATATTCGTCACCTAATATTTTTTATATTAAAAAAAAGCAGAAATTTATTGAAAAAGAAACATATTAACTAATTAGTGGGCGTTTATTTCATAGAATTTTAATTTTATTGATCGGAAATTGTCCATGAAAATAAATTAATCTCATGTTTGTTTAAACTCTTAAAATCTAATCATTAGGAATAATTTCTTGCTTAAAATATAAAATTTTATTTTCATTCAAAAAGATGAATATTTAATATTCTCGTGTCAAATGAATAAAAAGATTATTAAAATAAACAATTATTATTATATCCCTCATCAAATATTATATTTTTTCATGGAGATATATATAATAAAAACAATTATATTTTTAGGAATCTATTGTATTTCTTGTCATGGGAATATGTATGATAAAAATATGTACAGTAGATTAAGATATAAAATTATATATTATTATATCCTTCAATTATGATAAAAATTAAGAATCTATTTTCTATATTTTAACTTATTCTTGATAATATTAAAAATATAATCCTCAACTATTTGTAGTACTAAATAAATAAATTTTAAAATAATACTCAAATATAATATTTTCAAACATAATAACCGTAAAAATATAATTCCTTAAAATAATTTTTTAATTTTAGAACACACACCCTGACACCCAGTTATATAGACCAAATAAAAAAGTTAATTCCTCAGTTTTTTCCAAGTTAAATTTTTGTTGACCTTAACGTAATCATAAAAATTAGAGATTCCAAAATCCACTAATAACCATTTAGTACTACTAATGAAAATGTGTATGTAGGTAACACAAAAATAAGCATAGAAAAATACATTATTCAGTATTCACACACACACAAACCCACACAAAGCTTTCTCTCTCTAAAACAAGACAGGCTAGTCAACCTCACGTCCTCGTCACTTTGTCCCATGTTGAACCAACACCTCATCTCTTTCTCTCTCTTCCCACATGCTTTCAATAGTGAGTGATCAATCCCCATCTCTGAATGTCTGAGGCACAACACACACACACACAAAATACTTCAAAGTTTCAGCTCAAACAACTTCATTTTCAAGAATGGTTTCTTTGCTATACCCCTATAATACCATGTATGAACTTTGTCCACTTTTCATTTGAAGTATAGCTAGGACTTACCACAATTTTTTCATGGTCCCTCTTCCCCCCTTTGCATGCTAATACCACCTACCTATTCTCACTCACCTCTCACAACACTTCTCACTCACTTTTTCTTTTCTCTCTCTCTCCTCTTTTTTATTTTTATTTTTATAACTTCAACGCCATTCTAGTATACTACTGCTACATACTCTATCAGATCAACATTTCAATTCCCATTACCAAGTGACAAGGTATAAGATAGAGACACACACAAGTGAGAGAAAAAAAAAAAAACACTATTTAAAGCACTTAAAGCACTCCTACTTTATATGCATAATAATAATAACTTACCCTTTTGTTACATAAATATTCCCCTTTCATTAGTACTAATTCCCATTTATATATTATAACCTATAGTAGCTCCATTCATTCTCCTACTTATAAGCATTTTTTCTATCCATCATCATATATATATTTGCATAACAACTACACAAAAGAATAATAGTGACAAAAAAACCCTAGGTTCTTTCTTTCTTTCTTTCTTTCTTTCTTCATTGGCCTAATAGCTACTATTATACACAAAAAATGTGGATGGTGGGTTACAATGAAGGTGGAGGTGGCGATCATCATCACCATCAGTTAAACATGGTTGTTGATCACCATCCTCATCATCACCATCATCATCCATTCGGAGCTTCTGGAAGGAAGCTAAGGCCTCTCATGCCAAGACCAATGACTTCTCCTAACAACTCAACAACAACGACAACAACAACAACCAATAACAACAACAACAACAACAACCCATGCTTAAGCCTTGTTCATAATCAGGGCAACGATTTCTTCTCTCAATATCACAACCATTTATGTAAGAAACTAAAAGTGTTGTTATGTTATATGCAAGAAATGAGACTGGTAATAACGGTATGCTTTGCTTTTTGTAGCGACAGTGGGAGAGCAGAACAAGAGGGAAAATGGTAACAACAACAATAATGGTTCGGCACCGGTTGTGGTGAGTTCCCGGTGGAATCCAACGCCGGAGCAGCTGAGAGCGCTTGAGGAGCTGTACAGAAGAGGGACTCGAACGCCGTCGGCGGAGCAAATCCAACACATAACAGCGCAGCTGAGAAGGTTTGGCAAGATTGAGGGCAAGAATGTCTTTTACTGGTTTCAGAATCATAAGGCTAGGGAGAGGCAAAAGCGTCGCCGCCAGATGGAATCATCTGATAACACTAACAATAATCATAATCATCCACTTCAAAACAACAATCACCACCGTGATTTTGATTCTTCTTCTGAAAAGAAAGAACTGGGTATGTAGTACTAGTAATTGTTTTATTTCTTTTTTAATTCTTCAATTGTAATAAGCTTTTTCTTTCTTTGTTTCAAAAACAAGTTTTTGAGTTGGTGGTTTTCTTTGTTAGGAATCTGGAATCATATGTTTCTTGAGAGAAATGAAAAGTTGTATTCTTTTTCTGTGCAGCAGCAAGTAGGACAATGGTTGAAGTTGAACAGACCAAAAACTGGGCATCCTCTACAAACTGCACTACTCTTGCAGAGGTCTTAACATTTTCCTTCTCTTTCTCTCTCTCTCTCTTTTGTCTTTGTCCTTTATTCATCATCAACTAATACTACTAAACCCTTTTGTTCTTTTCAACTTGGGATTCATAACTTAATTGACCAAAAAGTTTTCAATGTTATTAGTATCCCATTAAGCAGTGATTATTAATTATTTGCATATGATTACTAGCTAGAGAGAGAGAGAGAGAGAAAAAAAGAAAAGCAAAATAGTGGTAGTAAGAAAGAAAGATCATAGATATTAGCTATAGGGAAAGGACCCAACAAAAGCTTTGTTTGTTGGGAAATGAAAAGGGCCTAAAAGCTGCATTCCTTCCTTTCTGTCGGGTCTGCTCTATGTTTATGAAACTTAGTTAATTGGTCTTTTGGGGCTTGTGCATGCATATTCATATTCATCTCTTTTACCTACCTTCACTCCTCACTCCATTTTCTTTTCTTTTTCAAAATTCTCTTGGGACACCCCCTACAATATTCTTTAGTACTACTACATGTTTTACAACATTATATTCCCACCCCCTTCTTTAATTTCACTTCTCTAGTTACACCAATACACACGCCTATAACAAACTTTTATAATTCCTTACTTTATCCTATACTCACAGATCAATTTTTTTATCAATTTAAAATATATATCAGTAGTTGTTAGATTTCTTTGTTAGTTATATATATTTAATAGCACTAGTCTTCATTTATTCTCTTACCTTGTTAGTTAGTGGTAGAATTCAAGATTGAATTCATTACATCTAATAAATAAAGCCATAAATAAACAATAAATGGCATCGTGTGTTGTACAATATACGTGTTTTTAAACTAATTTAAAATTTTTTAATTACTATTTATTTTATTGTGTATATAAATATCATATACATAAAATAATAAATATTAAATTAAATAAGAAAACTTGTACTATTACTTTGATATCATCATTTCATATTAGGAGTGGCTAGTTGAAATGTTCCCTCCCCCTACCAAAGATTTTTTTTTTCTTTTAAACATATTATTATTATAGTGTCTAAACTCTAAAGATATATAATTATGAATGCGTTGATTTATTTAATGATGGAATGAAAATTACACACAAAACAGGAATCTGTTTCAATGGAAAGAGAGGGAGGAGCAGGAAAAGCAGGAGTGGCAGAGTGTAGAGCAGATGGATGGGTCCAATTCGAAGAAGGGGAATTACAACAAAGAAGGAACTTTATGGAAAGGAATGCCACGTGGCACATGATGATGCATCATCACTCCCCATGTGCTGCTGCTGCACCACCTGCACCTGCACCACCTGTCACACACCTCATAAATGCCCTTACTCCTCCTCCTCCTCCTCCTTCTTCCTCTCTTCCTCTTCTTCTTCCTCTTCAACCATCAAAGCTCATTAATAATAATAATAATCTCAGCTTCTTTATTTCATCAGAAAACAATTACAACAACACCACTCTTCTCCACTTAACCACCACTCGTAGCAATGAAGATGATGATGATTTTGTTGATAATAGTATTATTAACATTCATCATCATCATCAGAATGAGAATCAAACCCTTCAACTTTTCCCTCTAAGGAGCGGTGACGATCTTCATCATCACATTAACGGCAAAGGGACAGAGATATCAGCATCAAATGATGCCATCACCCCGAACCACCATCACTTCTTTGAGTTCCTTCCTTTGAAGAACAACTAACTAACTATTTCAGGATATTATATTATATTTATTTGCTGTGTTTCCTGTTTAGTTTCTTTCTCTTTATTATTATTGTTAGTAGTAGTAGTAGTAGTGGTGATGTTAATGTTACAAAAAATTAGTGTTGTAATAGGACACTGAGTATGAAGGAAAATTTTAAATGTGTTACCTTAAAATGCATTTGGACTATGTTGGTTGAATCAAATTAAAATGACTAGCTACCTATTTTTATTTATTTTCACATACTTTGACATTTAAAGTAACTTGAAAAACATAGCTGCATGTGGAATCTGAATAATTGAAGCTAATAAGGTGAGTTTCATTAAGAGTGTGTGTATAATAATAAGGGAATTTGATATGAAGGTATATATGATATGAGACATATATATTGTATCTGAAATTAGAACATGGACGTGACAGAATTGCATGATGATGTTGAAGTAACTATTAGTTTGGGTTGGGGAATTTTTTTTTGTTCTTTTGTTACATACATGGAAACTATATATTTATTCAATACATACAGGTGGTGGTGATGTTTGTATAGTGTAGTTTTTAATTGACAATGAAGAAATCACATCAATGCTAGAAAAAGGGACAGAAACTATAGGTGCATTTAAAGTAAAGTTCATGAATTCAATTGAAAGATGCTTTCAATCTCGTTTGAAATGTCAAACCAAGGCTATATATATGTCTATATATATACCTAGCTTTCAAATGTCAATTAGTTCTAAAACAATTATTTGCATAACGTCACCTATATATGTTGTGTTGTGTAGTTCAAATAAACAATTATTGTTTCGTAAATAAAATTATTGTTGTTCTTGCTTTACAACAAGTTTGACCAAAAATAGATAAATAAATGATAAAATATAAAGTAAAGAAAAGAAAAAGAATCAATTTCAAAAGGTATCTATCTTGGGTTTTTGGTTGTTATGTATGGCATTTGAAAAGTAGAGAAAGTGAAAGTAAACGCAAAACGTTTTCGACCCGAGTACGACGATGACGAAGGATTCAAATTTCAGAGTCTTACATACACACATTATTAATAACAATAAGTCAATGAAAGCAAGTTTTGTCTATAATAATTTGGCACACATGTGAGTATTATTTCTGCACATAAGACAATAAGATCTCATAAACAAATGAAAATGTACCACTAAGAGAGACACAAAATTATTTAATAATCATCATAAGACAAAAAAATATATATTTAATTATGAAATGCGAGTATGCACCAAAAGTAGATTTGCGTAAACATTTCTCGGTTTTCCAGATTTCTACTGTTTAGATAATACTCCTATATTCGCACAGAAAAATATGCATAATCGATAAATCCCCATACTTCTACATACGGTTGTGCATACCTCATATACCATTTGCAATGTGACATTTTATTTCCTCTAGATAATGAAAATAGAAAAAAAGACTTGGTTTGTATATTTGTTTTGTTGTTGTTTTTTATTTTTAAAATTTTATGAAAAAAATAAAATAAGAGATGAAAATAGAAAATATTTTTTTTATATAATATGCAAATTGATAATATATTTATATATATGAATTAATTTTAATATATTGTCAATATTAGTTTTACATGTACATCAAAATACATAACATTATATTAACAAAAATAACTATTTTTTATATTAACTACATGAATAATTATTTATTAAAATAGATATGATTACAATAATGTAAAATATTTTATACTATTAGTGTATATATATATATATTCCATATTAATAATTTATGGTCTCTAATAAAGTCCTACCTATTTCAAGCTTGAACTGGTGGCACACTGTGCCTTCAGATTGATATATATTAGCCTATGATTATGAGCTTGCCGGATAAAAAAGAAAAAGAATATCTACCCAAGTACCCAACAAAAAAAATTGGTGGTTTTTAAATTGTTAACTCGATGGATAGGGTTTCCAAGTGTTTCGATTGTGTGGTGCATATTGTATATGCCTATATGGTAAAATAAAACTAGTACCAATTCTTATGAATATATAAAAATAAGATGTATCGATCTGAGCAGAAAAGTGCTGAAAATTCCATGAGCAAGTTGTATGGACAAGCTGTTATTCAGTTTGCCTAGGGTTTATAATAATATTCCATGCATATACACATGATATGATTATGTTATGATCCCCATTATATATCATATGTTCATTCAAATACCCTAAAGGCTAAGACTAAGACGTGTCACATAAGAGCCGTCACGGATCACCAGACATCAGGGGCAAAATAACCCTCCAAAATATTCCCGCTACTGCCATTGAATAATTGAAATCTAACCTCTTATATTGTAGGGGACCATATAATAATTTTACTACTGCTAATAATAATAATGTATGTCCATGCATTATTATTAGAGAAAATAAAAAGAATTTAATTTTGATGCACTATCAATATAAAATAGTTTTATACATGTATTTAATTACATAATGTCGTATGAATAAAAATAATTATTTTTTATATTGATTGCATAAATGATCGATCATCGAAAGGAATATATGTGATAGCACAACGGTATAAAATGTTTTATATTACCAGTATATCAAAATTAAACTCAAGTAAAAAAATGTACATTATTTTTTAAAATATAAGACATCTAAATTTTATCTCACACTTTAAAAAATTAGAGACATTTTTATATTTTTAATTAACTAGAGATTTATTTATTTTTAAATTAAAAAGTCATAGATTTACTTATAAATTTTTTATTATTAATTTTTTATTTTAATTTGAGTGTACTACACAGTACGCAGATTTGCCTAGCTAGTTAGTTCCAAAGGTTTACCTAGCTAATTAAGTGATAGGGGGGAAATCAAATGTGAAGATTCTTTCCTAAGAATAATTAATATAATTGATTCTAATGTTTAATTGTCTGAAACATTGGAAGATACGTGCCCAAGCAAAATATACATAATTTTCTAAGGTTCTTTTCCAAAGTAGAGAATGTGGCTAAAGAAGAATATCCGTTTGGTTCTGAACTCCAAATCCAAGACAAAGTAAATTGTTATTGTTAGTGATGAAGACAAGAATTAATATATATAGTATTAATTAATGAGGCTTTCATCAAATCCATATATCAGAAGGACCAATTAATGTGATCAGAAAAAGGGGTTCATTGATCTACACACAAATTTGCAGAAGATAGAAGATGCCTTTTCCCTATATATTATTAACCCCTTTTTATATACGTTTCTCAGCATTGGGTCATTTAATCTCTGACCACAGTGCTTGCTCAGATTTAGCATAATATGGTTCAAATATCTTTATCATTTTGGACCCCTTAAAAATGAATCAAATAAAAAATAGTCTAACATTTTGACAAGAGAAATCAAATGTTGGATTCTAATCTCAACTCTCTCAAACACCAAAAGATTGATGAATAAATGACTCAGTTTAAATCAACTAGAATATAACTCACTGTTGGGGCTGTATCTACTAATTGAATTAAGTGATTTCTGAAAAAAGCAAGATTATTTTGACGAAAAATTTTCATGAAATATCCTATGCAAACAGATTTATTTGTAAAAAACGAAAGTTCATTTTGTATTTTAAAATTTAGTCTAAATAATAAATTTATCTATCAAAATTTAAAAAAAAAAAAATTCATGTTACATTACATGTATTTACTCTTATTAATTTAAATTTTTGATATAAATGATTTCATGACAAATATATTTGTTTTTTAGTAAAGCTTTTGAAGATATTAAATGAGTTTTTAGTTTTTCAAAAATAATATTTTTTTATGATCTTTTGTGAATATTTTTGTTGATATAAAATATCTTTTATAAATTCTTTTGTCATTTCTTTCTTTAATTTGTTGCTCTAATAGCCTTATCTATTCTGATTTATGAAATTATCTTTTCCAAGAATTGAAATTACTCTTTAAGTAAATATGTATTATGTAAGATGAGTGTTAGAGAATCAACAAATTTTGTGATTTGTAATTATTAATTAATTATTATTAATATTTTTAATAATGTGAAATTATATTAAATGATATAGAGAATTATTTTTTTTTTTGTTTATTAAGTGCTAATCAAATTTTAATAAAAATGTTGTCCTTTAGACTTTTTCAATATGTAAAAATAGACGATTAATTTTTATATCTAATATATATGGTCTTTTCTTTTTAAGAGACACATACAAGAGCAAACAAGGATGAAGCAAAATTGTTCCCATTACAAAAATATTTGTGATTTCGAAAAATAAAAGAAACAAAAAGAGTGATTGATTATTTATTTTTAGCTTAGCTAGGTTATAAAATGCACTCTTTATATAGTATAATTGTTTCTTCTTTACTCTGTCTGTGTCTATATATATAAACATATGATAATAGAAAAAAGAAAAAAAAAAAAGAAGAAAAATTCATGGCTAAATCATATATATATTGTAAATTGTGACTATTTATAATTATATCTAGTTGTATTATAATTTTTATTAATATAACTAAGATATATAAAGAATGTATGAAGATTTGTACAATATTTAAATTGATCACGGGTGGGGTTTTGTACATAGAGCAAAGGGTTGATTACTCTTTAGTCTGTGTAGCAAACATAACAATTTGGCACTGCATCATCATCTGCAAACATAACATAGGTACTGTATCTGTAATAATCTGTGTTTTCTGAAACAAAGAGAAGAAATACCCAATGCTACTACTGATCCCTTTTAAAGAAAGGTAACTGAAACAAACTTATTGGGAAAATCGTAATTAACTAGGACACTAGTTTGGAGGAGCTAAAACATTTTCACTTTTTTCCCTACCTATTAATACTCACATTCAGCTTACTATGACACATCATTGTTTTTCTCTTTTTCTTTAAAATAAATATTATTTTTTATTTCTAACCCATTTTTGGTGACTGGTTTCATGTGTGCTTCTGGGTGCATGACCCTATTTAATTGCGGAAATAATCTATTATATTATCACATCAACTCTACCAAATACTTTCATGAATTTTTTCGCATTTAATATACTAATGAAAGCACACATGATCCAACATTTCACTTATCATTAATGAACTTGAATAAATATATTAGTCAAAGATTCCATATACTTAATTATTATTACGAATTTAGTTATTATGTGTCTTAAGGTACATTAGGCATATAATAAGTTTATCGTTAATAAAAAATTTTAAAGATTTTTATTTAATAAATATAAAATAAATATATTATTAAAAACTTAAATTTTTTATATTTTGAATAAAAAAATATTTAATTTATAAATTTAATATGTATCTTTAAAATACAAGACGCGTAGTAGGCTGTAAATTGTTCTTGACTGGGTCTTAATTCGCCAGGGGGAAATTGTCCATTTGTCCATGCCACGATTCGTATCTCGTGCATGTTTTTCCACCTCAACTCAAATCTAGCAACAACAGCAAATTTTCCAAGCTGAAAGAAAAGAAGAAAAAATTCTAAGAAAGGGTCACATACATGTAAAAGGGAAAACATGGGTTGATGCGAATGCAAGTGTGTTAAAGAACTATCCATGTCCATACAGTTATAACTCAATGTTCGACACGATGATATTTACATATGGACTAGGCATGTCGATCTCCAATCATAACTCTTACTCTCTGAAAAATCTAGAAGCAAGGATAAGAATAATTTCCAATGCACTGTGGACCCCCTACTTGTCACAAAATAATGCCCTTCTAAAAGGCAATATTATGTGACACTTGACACAGATTAAGTAGTTATTAATACTGAAATGCTCCAATAATGTAGCTTTTTCTACTGGATTGTCTACTCTCCACATATAATTGAGCTCGACCCAATCAAGCAGCAATCATCCGTAACAACCGTCTAGCTATTTGATATGATATGATATGATATGATATGTGATATATTTAAAAAAAAAAATTAGGTGAAAAAATTTAATAAAGTGAAAAAGTGATGGTATAATTATTATTGAATTTATAATTTTTGTGATGTGAGTCTTATTATCTTAATTTAAAGATAATTAATTTTTATTCTACTAATATTCTCATTTTAAAAGAATTTAATCCGTAATTTTATAAAAATTATAGAGTATTTTTGTTTTTTTCTTTGTTTTCGTTTTTGTAAGAAAGAAATTGTAGAATGTTAACAAGGAAGTCGGTTTTTTAATGAGTCTAGTGTTTAGGGCTTTTCAGCAAGTGTCTGTCTATAAAGTAGTTGGGTGGATTGGGCTCTGTTTGGTTTCTTTTTCGGGACCTCAGATTGTGTTATGATGCCTCATAATAAGAAGAACAAATTTTAAAAGGCCAGACCAAAAAACAAACAAAAGCTTAAGAAGGCTACAATGAGTCCTGTAAAAAGAAAAGCTACAATGAGAAAACTTTAAATGACTATCCAGGCCCAAAAAAAAGAATATCATTTTTTTGTTGTGAAAATATTATGGTTCAAACTTTAGTAAAAAGTCTTGTTCAAAACACAAAAATATCAAGTAAAAACTAAAAATTAGTATTAACTTAATTACTTTTTTGTTTAGTAACCAAGTTGGATTGGTACAGTAATTATAGTTCACTTTGTGTATGTAACAACACATTAGTCAGTAACAAACTCTTGATTAGCTCACTTTTTTATTTACTTCTCTATTTTATATTTATCAGTAACAAACCCTTTTTTGGAGGGGTTGGAATGGTGCATAACTGCATACAATGCTACGAATAACTGTAAGTAAACTTTACATTTGCAATAACACATACAATACTAAAGTCATCACTTTGATAAAATTTTACCAAGCCATACATCATTCCTTTCTTCTTAAAATTGCATGCACAATTATTAAAAATAAAATAATAAATTGAAGGGAAGCCTTGAATATCCATTCAATATATTTTCAATCAAATATTTTAGGGACAGGTTCTAACATATAATAAGACAATAAAGAATACTCCACGCTATCCATGCCTGTATGGACATAAGCAAACTCTTAATGATCTTTCGTTATCTTATTCAAGATAGTAAGTTATAGTAGTTGGTTTGATTAAATACACTATATGTTTGTTTGTTTTAAAAAATGGGTAATTAAATAGAACTACCCAAATAAAAAGAGTAAGGCCAAATTACACACAATTGCTACATTTTAGAAAAGTTAAATCTAATTCTCTTATTTCTAGAAATGTACATTGACTTATTCTTTTATATAATATTATATTCAATATATTTGTATTTTTAAAATATTAATAAATATTCATATAAAAATAACACTAACTACAAAGGCGTAAAATATTTAAAGAAAGATCAAGATAAATAAGTATAAAAAGTCAGAGAGTACAACAATAATTAAAATCTTATCTCATTACGTGAGATCGGCTATAAAAGTGCACAGTAAATCTTAGAAAAATATAAGTGTAGTTTGATCAGAGTAAATAATGTTGGTTGGTCAAATATTTAATTATAAGAATCAGCAGCATGCCACATTATTTAATTAACTTTGATATTTTATCTAAGTTGTGAGAAATAGCAAGTAATAACCAAGTGTTCAAAGTTGCAACCATAATTACCTGTCATACAATTTTTTTTTTGGCCAAACCCATCTCAATAATAAAGACATCTAACCACAAACTCATGATTACCTGAAACACTACTAAGTGTTAATTTCCAAAGTGGAAGTAACTTGAAATCATTATCCTTCAACATACATGTTACCCATGGATAGCTATGATATAAACCAATCACGGAATGCCACATAAGCATGATAGCCCACTTTCCAATTTGGCATGGGACATGTAGAACAGACGAACAGCTTCACAGGGAGTTGTTTGCAAATATACAAATATTAAGGTGTAGTACCTAATAATAATGTCTTTGTCAATAGCTTAATTCGTTTCACATGTAGATACTCAATACCCTCCAAAATCAACTACTCTAGAATTTGATAGTGCTTCCACTTTAGTTTTTCAAATCCATTACCCACACATTTTTATATATATGATCATGACTTTTATGCACTCCTCTTACATATCATAGTTTTCTTCCTCTTTCCCTCTATAGTTCAATTCATAACCAAAAATTTTTGTATCCCCCCCCCCCCTTCTCTCTTTCTCTTGGATACAAGTTTCTTCACGTCTTCATTAAACTCCTTTTGAGCATAGATAATCAAAAAGAGACATAGACATCATGTTATTTTAACTTAACAAGAGGTCTTGAGTTCGAGTCTGAGATCATACGAAAGAGAAAGAGTCTCTATACCAGAGTAACTATATTTTCGTCGAACAGGATCGTTTTGATTCTAGAGTATGTGAAATTCAAAAGGAAGCTAAGGTTGGGATAGAGAGAAAGTTGTGATCATAAATATATATGGCTGATACATTTGATGAACAGTGTGATTATCTATTCAAAGCAGTTCTAGTTGGGGACTCTGGAGTTGGGAAATCAAACTTGTTATCAAGATTTGCAAAAGATGAATTCCTTTTAGATTCCAAACCCACCATAGGTGTGGAATTTGCTTACAGGAACATAAGGGTCAAAGACAAACTCATCAAAGCACAGATTTGGGACACTGCTGGCCAAGAAAGGTAATCATTTCTTTTCTATCATCTATATCCATTTCCCAATAAATAATAATAATAATAATAATAATAATAATTATTATTATTATTATTATTATTATTATTATTATTATTATTTGTTTTTCTTTTCAATTTGCCATCACTTAATTATAAGTGTTATTTATTTATTTATTTAATTTGCCATTTTGTCTTCACATAGGTGAACCAAAATTCATAAGTTTCATAGAAGCAAACCCTTTTGTTTTCTTTTTGCCGTTCTTTTAGATGTTAGTGTTTTCTTTTCTTATTTAGTTTCTTCCTTCTTTGTCTCAATCCTATTAAAGCTTTTTCTTATATCCGTGATGAAAAAGTTAATGCTTTTTCCAATTGGCATTTTCAATTTCAAAGTGTCTCCACTCAAAAACTTGGTTAGCTTATCATAGAAGTATTTAATAATGAATTCGGCTAATTTGACTTAATTATTATTAGACTTCCAACCCTTTTCAGTTTCATCTCTTATCTCATTCTCCACTAGCAACTTGTTCCACTTTTCAACATTTTTTTTAGCCGGCAATTTTTGTTAGCTAGCTATGTTGCCCTGTTTGCTTTTGTTTAGTGTCTATAAGGGAGGAGTTGGGGAAAGAAAACAATAATAAAGAAAGAATTGAAAAAAAAAAAAAGAGAAAAAGAATTAATTTGTATACAGTATTTTGCAACTCATATATCACAGGCTGAACTTGATCATATCTCGGATAGGATAATACAAATAATAGTCCAAGAATTTAAATTTTTATGCACCGCCACAAAATTTTATATAAATATTTAATAAATTGCTTATTATTTTAAAAGTCTCATAAATACAAGTATCTAATTCAAAACTTTTTTAATATTAGTGTATAATAATTACACTATCTTCACAAGTACAAAGTAAGCGCTGCAAGCTAACTGAGTAAAGGTTTGGTTTTGTGATGAAAATAATGTATATATAACTATAATCCTTTTCAAATGGGACCCGGAAAATACTGGAATAAATATTGAACTATGGATTACTAGCTTGGATAATTGGATTTGGTTTTGTATATGTGATTTCTGGTTTAATTAAGATTTAAGAGATAAATTCTTAAAAATGTGTTAACTTCCATCTTAAGGCAGGGGATTTTGTTGGAATAAGACCTAAGCTTCTCTCCTTTATTCTGCATGCTTCATGCAATATTATTAATTATGTACAAAGAAAAAGGGTTTCATACTTAAAAAGGAACTTTTTGAAAAAAAAAATCATAATAAAACAAATTAAAAGTCTCTTTCCATCTCCATACCTCTGTTGATATATTTTCTTTTCCATCATATCCGTTTTGAGTAAAAACTAAAAAGCAATTATGAATTCTCACCAAGACGGCAAGACCTAATTGAATAGATAAATAGAAATGCTTTTTTCTCCTAATAAATCATTCTAAAATATTTTAATTATCAAATAAAATATTAATTACTTGTAAAAATTTTAAAACATTGATTATATTTACTTGTTAATTTTGTTTAATATTTAAGAAGGTGTTTAAAAAGATTATATCATTAGTCTAGTTAATATAATGGTCAATTCTATGGTGTCTATGAGTTGGTGTCTAAATTTTGCCTAACTAATTTTTTATAATAAATTTTGATTTTTTAAAAATTATTTATTTTTATATATTTCATAGTGCCTGTGAGTTGGTGCCTAAATTTTACCTAACTTACTTTTTGTAGTAAGTTTTGATTTCTTAAAAATTATTTACTTTTATATTTTTTAAATTAAATATTAATTTTTAACTTTTTTTTAATAAGTAGGCACAATCTTTTAGACATTATAGCATTTACTTAATATAATACTTAAAAGGAACTGGGATGTGGGATCTCACTGGCAGCATAGTTGAAAAATAAATTTATCAGTGTACTATATGTCCCATTTATTGACCTTAAATTTGAAAGAAATGATATAAATTAAGTGAAAGTTGTAGAACTCACTATCAAGTGTAGACTGTCCAACAAATCACTAATTATTTATTTTATTTATTTATTTAGTTAAAGTTTAATGCATACATAAATAAACAACATAACTACAGGGTAAGCCGGGTCCAAGATATGGGTTGGCCATTTCAGTCTTTAGCCTAAGCTTAAGAAAATGAAGGTTAGAACTTATAAATGATTGTGACAAAGAAATTAGGCAAACAAATTCATGTGAGGTGGTGAAGGTCTCGGATTTGGTCACCAACCCCACAATCACGCACACTCTTAACTCTAGCTGTTTATGATCATGTGATATCCATCTACACCAAAATTCTTCATTTAAATCACAAAATCTTGTTAGGTGCAATAGATTTAACACGAGCAATATTATATTCCTTGTTTGAGCAATGTTTTTTATTCAATATTATATAGGATTGGCTTAAAACAATTCACATAATCATGTATCATGTCTTCAAAAAAGAATAGTATGTTGTTTGTGTTTCTTTTTGGCCCAAAGATGAAAGTGGAATCGGTATATATCAAACCTCTAATCCAACATTAACAATCCCCCAGCACAAGATTTAACAGAAAAAGGAAAAAAAAAAGTGTGAATGAGTTATAATTCATTGCCTCGGTGGAATTATTTTAGTTATGCTAACGATGTATATGAAACATTTAATATTATAATGTTCTTTCAAGTTTTTTTGAAACATTGCTTAATTTGGATTTTAAGAGTGGATTAACATAATAATTCAACCAAATGGTTATGTATTTCACTCTAACAAAGCATACATAAAATTTTGTGGCAGATTTAGAGCTATCACAAGTTCATACTACAGAGGAGCCTTGGGAGCAATACTAGTCTATGACATAACCAGAAAATCGACTTTCGGAAACGTGAAGAAATGGTTGCATGAGCTAAGAGAGTTTGGAGGTGAAGAAATGGTGGTCGTTCTGGTCGGAAACAAATCTGATTTGGTTCAGTCAAGGGAAGTTGAGAAGGAAGAAGCGAAAGGGCTTGCGGAAACAGAAAGGTTATGCTTCATGGAAACATCTGCTATGCAGAACCTGAATGTTGAGCAAGCATTCTTGCAAATGATAACTAAGATCCATGACATCACAAGCCAGAAAATGTTGGAGGCCAAGAAAGAGAATGGCACAACATTGAGGATTTCAGGTAGGAAGGAAATTCATGTAACTGATGAAGTCACTGCTACTAAACAAGCTAGTTGTTGTTCAAGATGAAAACATACACATCATTGAAGGTGCAAATACTTTCTGTATAGGAATTGTTTTGTATGCTCATTTTACTATCTCACACTCCATCTAATAGTATGAGTGTATGTTAGCTCAATGTAGGTGACAATAATGAAAACAGATAACACATCTCATTTGTATAACTGAGTTCTTGTTTCTTCCTACTTCCCCACTTCTTCCTTTCCTGTCTTTTTTGTTTTTTTTTTTTCCTTTGTCTTTTAGATCACTTGATAGTAGAATGTAAATGATGATTTTAATGTTGATTGTGTGTGTACTAGTGTTGGAATTAATGTCTCGAGTAAAGTAATATCCATGGAGTAGAAGAGGGAAACATTAGAAGATTTTATCATCATAATCTTCAGGTTTTCAAACAATTATTATGAACAAATTAACAAACATGGGCTGATTAATAACAGTTCCAACATGCTTTTGTACAGAGACACTACAATCTGTGTGTGGAATTGTAGACATGATTTTACCTCCTTTATTGAAATAAGGTGAACAATCAATGTGTCAACAAAATGTGGCATACTCATGACTTCCAAAGCTTCCTAGTACAAATCAAAAGTTATATTCATGACTTCACACAACTACCATCAATAATTTCTTTTGTAACAAAAATTTGATCATTTAACTAATAAATATCAACATACTCATCCCCCTTGTATAAAAAAAATTAAAACATTTTATCTTTGCTCACAAGAATATCACCCTATTTTTCATTCCTGCAGTGTTATTATGGCCGGGGATAGCCTTAACTTTTTGAGAAGACCTCACTTGAATAGTTTAAGGTAGCTTGAAAATGATTTTTGATAGTTAGGATGGAGAAATGGAAGACAATACTTCAAGTAAAGATGATCCCATATCAGATCGAGGTTAAATGCGTCAATAGACTCAGCTATGTGACGGTGATGACTTTGCTATCTTTGCTTTTTTCTTGGTCTGAGCCTCTTAAAGGCCATAAAAGTAACTGCTGCAGAAAGAGAATACCTGCTCCAAACAAAAATAAATAAAATCAGATTCATAAAGCAAAATTTGATTTTTAAAAATACAAATAACACTATATTTTGATTAATGCTATGGTTAGTTGATTTTAATAACATATTATTACTATATTGATTTATTCTAGAATAATTACACTATTATATGACCAATGATTTAGCCTTTTTAACTAAAATACAGGCAGTCAGTATCGTGAATGGCCTATGGATGCCTGCAACCATAGTTATCAAAGTCGAGAGTTCATCAACAGTTGTGGAGCTTAGGTAAACTTGAATTGTAAAAGCCAACACGTAAACTCAATTTTATGACCTAAAGAATTATCAACTAAAGTACAAAAGCATAGGTAACAAGAACCATAACACAAGCACAGTTGTTCGATAAGCAAGGAGAGAAAAATTTACACACCATGTCAATGTGTAGTTCAGGTGGTCTTGAGGCATTACTGAACTTCGAATTAAGGTATTGACATCCTTGGGAATAGGGTAAGGATTACTTGGATTCACATTTTCATTAGCATCTTCAATATAGATAGTATTTTCAGGAAGACCACAAGCACGCGCAATGGCAGGAACATCGACATAGAACCACTGGGAAGATTCAGGATCATTTGCCGGGACAAATATGCTTGGTTTTTCACTTCCACGAACTATGCCAACTACTTCTTTCAGTGTAACAGAAGGGGTGTGATCCTGTAAGTTACGCAAAATCAAAGTAAGTTTGAATCTTCAATCTTCTTCATCAAAAAATGACCAAGGGCAAGAAAAAAACCTCCGCAACGATGGGCTTTTTAGACCAAAACCTCCTCCGAGATGTAGTTCCATCATCCTGTGAAGGAGAAGGAACTGCATTCGGGAACTTTTCATCTAGTGTAGCCTCTACAAATTTGTCTTTCCAACTACGAGGAACCCATCCTCTGTTAACAAGAATGGGAAAAGTGACACTACAAGAAGACAAGTTTAAAAAGTTATAAAAAAAAATAATAATTAAAAAAAAAAGACTAATGAGCAATGACTAACCCAATAAACATGTGACTGATGCATGCATAGCAACATATGTAGCAATCTGTAGCTAATGATTCAGATACAATTCTAGTTGGTATAAACATGTTATCTTAAAAACTTGAGGACTTAAATCTTATGAAATATGAAGCCTAAAAAATTATGGCCAGATTGTGCCCATGAATATATTGAAGCTTTTCCCATGAATGGATTATTTATTTTTGTTATGAGTCTTAATTATTAACAATTCATTCCAATAGTTTATTAAGGTTTTCCTTTTTCTCTGTCTCAGATCTCTTTCTTTTAGCTACCGGCCCAAACAAAAGAGATTATGAGCAACAATTACAATTATCAGTTTATATCAATTGGTATCTGTATTAGTTAGCCCTAACAATAATCACAATTTACAAAGCATTGTGAGATATTGAAAGTTTATGACTTGAAAATTGTTTTAGTAGCTCAAGCCAATAATAATTTAAGAAAAGCACTATTCATACACCCAACACTCTTGACACCCGTATAAAAATACGGTTTTTACTAATTAAATGTGTATTTAAATTATTTTTTAATTAACAAAACAAAGAGAACCCCTGTTTGGTTGCTAAGAAAATAATGGTGTCAAAATGGCGTTTATTATAGGGTGTACACGTAGCGGGATTGATAATTTAATACTGATATTTTACCTGTCTGGATGATTCTCAACTGGCATAAGAGGTGTTATAACATAGTAGCCATTTTCAGTAACTCCTGAAATGCTTCTTGAGCGGGGTCCTACAAAGATTGATTTTTTATCATCAAAAACTCCTTTGCATACCACCTTCCTAAATTCCAGAGTGTCCAATTCCTGAGTTGAAGGATAACTGCGGAATTGTAAAGGTTCCATTTCCAGCCTCTTCTCTCTATATTCCAACAATTTAATCTGTAATATTGAAACAGGGAAGTAACAGTCAATGTGCTAATCCGCATGGCTAGTACCAAGACATGCAGTAATGTAAGTTCATCTAAAATTGACTGGATTACCAAAATTCGAGCAGAATATTTATAACAAACTATTAGGTTGAAAGAACATGAATGAGATCCCTATCAACTACCTTATCAAACTTCCATGATCCAATATATGTAACTTACTAGTGAAGTATATGGTTTTGAATTTAATACAATCATTACATCCAATACAATCTCTATTCTATCAGTCAATCATGGAGATGAAAATATAGACGGCATAATCCAAAACATATATTTATCATTAGGAAGGGTTTTGCCTATAGAGTAAGGGGTATACCGGCACAAGTATTATAACTGTAAAGTGAAAATAAGAGCAAAATGCCAACATATATTGATTGTAACAAACCTAATTAAGTTACCTAGTGAAATCGCCAGAATCAATTTGAAATTCACAAACTACAATTAATTACCAGTTCTTAGATTAGTCAGTAGATACTTCCTAGATTGGTCCATATGGCTTGATTAGTAGCAGAGCACATCACATTTCATGTCAGGTTAGTACTTTACTTGAGCCTCATCACAAACACATTCATATTTTGCTGAATCACTTGCCAGGACCTTGTTGACAAAGCGATTCGAGAATAAAATCAACATAATGTTATTTCCACATACTTTCACTTATACAACTCGCACAATATCAATCAACACCATTTGTTCCATGGCTTCCTTCCCTCTTCTTACAACTGGATGCTTATGTGAGACTATACGAACAAAAGTTATGAGAAACTGGCCTGGTTAGTTTCAAAAATACATCTTCCATTTACTTTTTCTTTTTCCTTTTTTTATTTGGTGGTGGGATGAAATGATGAAGGAAAATGAAACCATAAAGTCAATGTGTTACATTTATTTGAATTCAATCTTAATAAACCATCCATAAAAAAAATGCACTATTGTGATACCAGTAAACAATCTCAAAAATAAAACTGTATGCTTAAATGAAATTGAGGAACTCTTTTAGCTCACCAAAATTAATCTCTTTTTACCACAATAAAAAATGAGAATATATATATGCACCCTAACATTTTCCTAATCATGATGAAGTTAATGCTACTAGTAGAAGAAAAGCACACCTTATCTTGTCTCCTAAAAATCTGCCAAGTCCCAAGGCCAAAAGTGATTGCTCCAGGTAGAAACAGCAACCATCTAGATCCTTTTCCTTTCAAAAAATAAAAATAAAATAAAATAGTAAGTTTAATAAAAGAAGAAGGTTGCATGTTTGTGAACACAAATTCAGCATTGCGAAAAACAAGATCGACCGAACAGATAAAGAATCAATAGAAGGCGCATGAATACGTACATACCGTTTGATCCCGAAGAGGAAGAGAGTGTTTGGTCGGAATCAGATGATGTAGCGGAAGCGGCGGCGGAAGTAAACGGCTTAGATATGAGGAAGTAAGCGTAGCTCCCTCTGCTACTAGTGGCGGCAGCGGTGCTACGACGGAGGTGTGCTAGCGTTCTGGCGGTGGAAGCCATTGCTGTTACAATGTTTGATGTGAGAGCGGAAGATGAAGATTTGAAGGGTTTATGGAGTTGGAATATGGTGTTTGCGAGAGCACTGACCGCTTTGGTGGACCTTACAGAAACTCCTTTTTTTTTTCTTCCACTTTGGTGGGCCTTTCGGATTTTATACGGGCCTTCTACTTTTTTTTTGTTTTTTGTTGTTTTCCTACATAACTCCCCTCACTCGGGTGGAAGCACTCATCAACCCAGCGCACTCCGAACTACCCAGTTACCAACAAACAGCAGTTTTTCGAGTTAATACTCATTTTGACCATGAAATTATCGAGCGGCCTCAATATGGACCCCAAAATTTATAGTTACCCAATTAAAATCTTGAAATATTGAATCGTGACCCACGTTTGTCCTTGTAGCTATCTCCATTAAAGTAACGCTGATGTGGCACGTTAAATTGACACGTAGGAAAGCATAAAACGTCGCCGTTTTATGTTCTCTCCCAGTTTTAACTCAATGTGACGTCGTTTAAGGACTTTATTGGGTTAAAAAAAGTTGGGTCAACGTGTAGATGAAGTCACAGACGTAGATTGACCCTTCTTCTTCCTTCTCTTTGTCTTCTATTCTTCTTCTCCACGTTGTTGTTCTTCTCCATTGCTTGACTGTGAAGAAGGAGAATCAGAGTAACATTGTTGGTGTATTGGACTGCTGGGTGAGGTTGCTGACGAACTAACATGGGCGCAAAAAGAAACGAAGAAGATCAGGTTAGGAAGTGAAGTTTTATTTTTTTTTTCACAAATTTCTTAATACTCTGTTTTTGGCTTTTGTTTGGGTTTTTGTATTGCATTGTTATTGTCGAAGCAAGGTGCTGGTTATATTTAGGGCATTAAAAATTGTTGCATGTGAATGATGCTAGGGGTTTTTTTTCTTTGATGAAGAAGAGAATGTCGATTTTATCTTTTGCTGTCTGTGAAAAAATGTTATCATGTGTGTGTTATTGCTTGTGTTTAAAAAATTTGTTGTTTTAAAATGAATGATGACCTATTATTCTGTTTGGAGTTTGAAGTCAGTTAAGTCAGTATGCTTTGTTTTTTAAAATTATTGTTGAGATTTTTGTTATTTTGCAATGTAGATGGATGATGATATAACAATTGTCATCCACCATGAAGGAAGTTTTGAGACAAAAGAAGATGGAGAAGTTGTATATGTTGGAGACTAAATTGAATAGTTATTTGGACTAGAGGAAGATACATTGGATGTGTTCTCAATAAGAAATTATTACAAGGTTCTAGGATATGACAACTTGAAGGAGTGCTGGTGGCTAGCTCCTGGAAGGCCCTTGAAGACTGGATTGAGAGCACTGTCACATGACAAGGAGCTCTTAGAGATGTGCTTTCACGCAAAGAATAATGAAGGTGTAGTGCATGTATACCTTGAGCATGGAAATTCTGAACATAAAGGTGATGAGGTTCCACAACTGGTCCCTATGACCCTCAATCCAAAAATCATGGTATCTGACACCACCTCAAATCCATCCTCATGTATTCCAAATACAGCCCTTGAACAAAATACAATCACATTCCCTGAAGCAAATTCTGTACCCCCAGGCCAACTGAACTCTGCTCCTCCAAGTTAGCCCCACTCAAAACCTCAAACCAAACCCACCTCAAATTATCCAGCCCAACCCACCTTTGAACCTGTAGCCCAACCCAAGTCAAAGCCTGCAGCCCAGCCCACAACCACACCTCCAGCCCAGCCCACATCCACACCTCCAGCCCAGCCTAAACCAATGCCTATTTCTAATCCATGTTCTTCTAAACCAAAAAATAATAAATCTGAGAAGTCCATTCCACCCACCACTACAAAGAAGTCTGAAACAAGTGTCAAAAAGAATTCAAAGTCTACCCCAAAGAAAGGTACTGTGAAGAAGGTACCGATACCACCACCAAAATGAGTGACACGATCAGCTTCAAGATTTGCACCCAAAGGGAAGAAGGTTGTTGGTGAGGTCCCATCCGTGACATTAAGCAGTGACAGTAGTGACTCGTATGAGAGTGTGGAAGATGAACTTTATAGGCCTGGACCCGAGGCTTTTGAGAGTTCAAGTGATGATGAATCTGATTCTGAAGTTGCTACAGCAAGACCCAGGGAGTTGAAAATGAAAAAAAATAAGGCAAAAGGTAAGATATGTCTCGAAGACTTGTGTGAAGAAGATGAGCTGATAGTTCAGAATTCTGATGAGGAAGTTGATCTGGGCCAAGTGATTGGAAAAGCCCCTGAGGTCCAGCCACCATATGACGCCTTTGATGCATACCACGATGATTCTGATGGAAATGACTCGTGGAAATCTGAGGAAATGAAGACCCCACCTAATTCGGACGAAGAATCTGATGCGGATGAGGACGATGCTTTTCCAATGTTCATGGAGGGATGATAAACCACTATTTTATGGTTTATATTATGTTTAATTATGTGGTTTTATCATGATCCTTACCCACTTATTCATTAAATTAGCATGCATTCAGATTTCCTTCCTGAATTTATTACATGTTTGAAAACTGCTTCCTAGAGACTTTAATTATTTATTTTTAATTCTCCTTTATTCCATTCGGTGCCGTGATCTGTGTGTTGAGTGTTTCAGACTTTACAGGGCATAAATGAGTTGGAGATTGGAAAGGAAGCTAGCAAAAATGGAAGGAACACAAGAATTTGAGGAGATAACCAGCGAGAAGTGACGCGGTCGCATAGCTCACGCGACCGCGCGAAGGAGAGCAAATCGCAGTGACGCGGCCGCATGGCTAACGCGACCGCGCGGATTGGAAAAGCTCAGGCGACGCGGTAGCGTGGACGACGCAAACGCGTGGCGAGGAAAAGCGCGAATGACGCGTCCGCATGGACGACGCAATCGCGTGACATGTGCGATCTGCATAATCTGCAGAATTCATTGGGGGCGATTTTGGACCTTGATTCGGCCCAATTTTCGGCCCGGAACAGCAGACTAGAGTCAGAGAACATGCAGAAACAAATAACACATTCATTCAGTCAACAGTGGAGAGATCTAGTTTTACTCTCTTAGGTTTTTTTCTCTCTAGGTTTTTAGAATTTTAATTTTCAATTGGTTTTAGCATTGGAACATTGAGAAGAGTTATTTCCTTATCAAGACTTCATCATTCTAGTTTGTTTTCTTAACTTGGTTTCATTCTTCCATGTTCTTTGCTTTGTTCAATTTTGTCATTCAGATACTTTTATGATTATTTAATGCAAGGATTATTTCTTTTTAATTCAATTTCAATTCCAATAATCATGTCTTCTTTTAATTCCCTTTCATGTGCTATGGATTCTTTATTTACAATGCGTGAGTAGTTTCCTTACTTGATGGGGAGTTGATTAAAAGGAACTCTTGAGTTGGAAGGATTGAAAGAAAATTTGTAATTGGGTTAATTGTTGGATTGCTATCCTGTCACCGACGCCAATCCCCTTGAACTAAGTGGGTTGCAACTTGTGAACAGATCTGGCATTCCAACTTGTTTGACTTTTCCTTACCTAGTAAAGGATAACCAAACAGAACAACCATTAATTATAAATTAATCTTACAATCACCCCATCAATAGTAGAAATTCCAACCAATCAACTCCCAGTCAAGGCTTTTATTCATATTATTTAATTTTCCTCAATTTACATTCCAATTTACTTAACTCAACTTCTTTGAACATCTGATTAATAAGATAGCACACTTTTCTGCAACTCGTTGGGAGACGACCTGGGACTTAAAACTCCCAGTGATTTTTAATTTAACTCTCTGTGACATATTTCTAAATTGATAGGTAGATTTTCGGTGAGTTAAGAACTATACTTGCAACGTAACTATTTTAATAATTTTTAATTCACCAGCTTCTGCGTCTCATCAATTTTTGGCGCCGTTGCCGGGGAGTTGCAATAGAGTGCTAAATTTATTAATTAGAATTTATTTATTTTCATTTTATTTTATTTTGCTACTATGAGCTGCATGTTTCTTCCGTCAAATGACGCGCTCACTTCCTGATCCGCGCTTGCTAATACTCGATCCTGAAATTGAAAGGACAATTTCATGAATAAGGCGAGAACAGCGTCGGTTAGCCCGCTCTGAGGGCGGATCTGAAAGTGAATCTGAGGAAGAAACCAGCCCCCGTTCTACTGATTCGGTTGTTTTACGTGCAGAAAATATGGCAGCTAGGAGAGTTACCATCCAGGAGGATGGAGCCCCTGATTTTATAATGCAACTGTTTCAAGCGCATCATCCGGCGGTAGCTACAGATTTTGAAATAAAGCCCGCACTGCTAAATTTGATGCCTAAGTTTCATGGCCTACCTGCTCAAGAGCCTATCAAGCACTTAAGAGATTTCCAGGCAGCCTATTCTACTGTCAGGCGTGATGGCACTGATGAAACTTCAATTCTGCTGAAAGCTTTTCCGTTTTCTCTTGAGGGAAAAGCAAGAGTGTGGTACTACACTCAACCTCTAGCAAATGTATCCAACTGGGATACACTCAGAAAGGAGTTTCTGGAGAAATTCTTTCCATTTGAAGTTACTGATAAGCTAAGGAAGGATATCTCCACAATTATTCAGGATGACAATGAGACTCTCTTTGAATATTGGGAGCGCTTCAATAATCTTCTGGAAGCATGCCCTCACCACATGATTGAAAAGATCGTGCTACTCAGCTATATTACACAAGGTATGAGGCCCCAAGATAAAACCATATTGGAAA
The DNA here is from genome assembly GCF_003086295.3 of Arachis hypogaea. Classification (NCBI taxonomy): domain Eukaryota; kingdom Viridiplantae; phylum Streptophyta; class Magnoliopsida; order Fabales; family Fabaceae; genus Arachis; species Arachis hypogaea. The sequence goes on along the minus strand of NC_092050.1, from coordinate 141,360,503 downwards.
GTGCCAGCAATGGGTCTATGAAGAAGTACAAGACCACCGATGAAGCTTGGCAATTGATTAGTGATTTAGCTGAATCCACTAGGAACCATAGACAAAAGCAAGGCCATTCAAAAGCTGTTGCAGAAGTATCCTCTAGCAGAGAGACTGCTGCTCTAACTCAAAGCATCTATGAAATGACCAACTTGTTGAAACAAATGCAGTTGAATCAACAAGCTCAGCAAGCTCAACCTCCTCCACCACAGCAAAGCCAACAACTAGTCCCACAAAGAATTTGCAAAATCTGTGCTGATTATAGCCATTACACTGATGAATGCCTGCAGCTCCAACAAGAAGACAACATGGTGGCATCCACTCATAACTTCTATGACCGCCCCAACCAAGGGTACAATCAAAGTGGAAATAATAACCATGGATGGCAGGACAATTCAAACCAGAATTGGAGGGACAATAATAACAGAGGAGGCAGAGATAATTAGGGAAATCAGAGGTGGAATAATAACAACAACAGGCAGTAAAATCAACCTTACAGAGCACCTCACCTGAGGCAGAACCAAGGACCACAGAACAATCAGCAGCAGACCTCTCAATTTACTCATTCTTCGTTATCTTCTAATGAAGATCTACTACAATCTTTTGAGAAAAGACAACAGACCATGGAAACCAACATCATGAATAGTATCAATGCCAGTCTGAATGGTCTCACCTCTACTATGCAAGCTTTTATGACACAGTTTGTACCAGCACAAAATTCCAGTAACCAACCTTCAAGCACCACTGGAATCCCCTCTCAACCATTACCCAACCCAAAGGGAGGCATTAATGCTATCACCCTGAGGTCCGGAACCACACTGCAGGAGAGGAATCAGGAGGAACCAAGCTCACCAGAATACGCCTCAGCTGAAGAGGTGGTAGGAATCGAAGATGTTGAAGAGGAAGAGGATATACAGGACATAGCTGAAGAAGAGATAGCTCAACCACAGGAGGAAGCACCAAAAAGCGCATGCACCACAGAAAACACCACTCCCATTCCATTTCCACAACTTGCAAGAAAGCCCAGGAAGCAGCTGGAACCCGATCCTAAAATGATAGAGATATTCAAAAAGGTTGAGGTAACTGTTCCCCTTTTTGATGTTATTCAGCAGGTACCTAAATATGCAAAGTTTCTAAAAGACTTATGTATCCATAAAGATAAAATTAATGAATTAGAAACTATTCCTTTAGGTAGTTCTATATCTGCTTTAATGGGAGGATTACCTGAAAAATGTAGTGATCCAGGTCCTTGCATAGTTAGTTGTACTATTGGCGGTGTAGTAATTTATGATTGCATGTGTGATTTAGGAGTATGTGTCAGTATAATGCCTTTGTCTATATATGATGTTTTGAGGCTCCCTCCCTTAAAAAGGTCGGCAGTTCGTTTTGTGTTAGTAGATAAAAGCATTATTACAGTGGCTGGAGTTGTTGAAGATGTTTTGGTGAACATTAAAGGGCTCATATTTCCCACTGATTTTTATATCTTGGAGATGCCCCACAATGATTCAGATAAGCCATCATCAATCCTACTTGGAAGACCATTTCTGAAGACATCAAAATTCAAATTGGATGCTTTTTCAGGAACATACTCCTTTGAAATAGATGGCCGCATAGTAATCTTCAATCTGAATGGAGTCATTGACAACCCCCCAGAAGATCGTTCCATCTTCCAGTGTGATGTCATAGACGAAAGTGTGGCTGAAGTTCAAAAGGAAGAGTTTGAAGAGAGGCACACTGGACAAGGTCCAAGTGTGGGGACCCTCTTAACTGATAGTGAGGGCACTTCGCCATTTTCACAAGCCCCAGATAATCCAGAGCCCGCCCATGATCAAAAGTTAGAATTGAAACCTCTCCCTCCACATCTCAAATATGCTTATCTTGAGGATGAGCAGAAGCTTCCGGTTATTATTGCAAGGGAACTGACTTCTCAACAAGAAGAGCAGTTGCTTGATGTACTGAGGAAGCGTAAGAAGGCAATTGGGTAGAGTTTGGCAGACATAGTGGGAATCAACCCTCAAGTATGCGAGCACAGAATATTTTTAGAAGAGGGAGCAAGACCTGTCCATCAACCCCAAAGAAGATTGAATCCCACCATCTTGAAAGTTGTCAAAAAGGAAGTGACCAGACTATTAGAAGCAGGTATCATATATCCCATTTCAGACAGTGAATGGGTAAGCCCAGTACAAGTGGTGCCCAAGAAATCTGGAGTCACTACAGTGAAGAGTGAGCATAGAGAGCTCATAGCAACTAGAGTTCAGAATGCTTGGAGAGTCTGCATTGATTACAGGCGTCTCAACCAAGCTACCCGTAAGGATCACTACCTACTTCCATTCATTGATCAAATGCTGGATCGCCTGTCAGGTAAATCACATTATTGCTTTTTAGATGGTTACACAGGTTATTTCCAGATTCATATAGCTCCTGAGGATCAGGATAAGACTACTTTCACATGTCCTTTTGGGACCTATGCTTATAAGAGAATGCCCTTTGGCTTGTGCAATGCACCAGCTACCTTTCAAAGGTGCATGATGAGTCTTTTCTCTGATCTTATTGAGGACTGTATGGAAGTTTTTATGAATGATTTTAGCGTTTATGGTGATTCTTTTAGTCTTTGCCTAGATGGATTATCTAGAGTATTAGATAGATGTGTTAATACAAACCTTGTATTGAATTTCGAAAAATGCCACTTTATGGTAAAACAAGGGATTGTATTAGGACATGTGGTATCTAATAATGGCATTTCTATAGACCCAGCAAAGGTAAATGTTATTTCTAGTTTACCTTACCCCTCTTCTGTGAGGGAAGTCTGTTCGTTCCTTGGCCATGCAGGTTTTTACAGGAGATTTATTAAGGACTTCAGTAAGGTAGCACTTCCCTTATCTAGATTACTGCAGAAGGATATTGAGATCGAGTTCAGTGAGGATTGCAAACAAGCGTTTGATAAGCTGAAGACTGCTCTAACTCAAACCCCTCATTGTGAGAGGACCAGACTGGAGCCAGCCGTTTGAAATCATGTGCGATGCTTCTAACCATGCAGTAGGAGCAGTGCTGGCTCAACGTGAAGGTAAGGATTCTTTTGTTATTGCCTATGCGTCTAAGACTTTAGACACTGCCCAGTCCAATTATACTACTACTGAGAAAGAGCTTCTTGCTATTGTTTTTGCTCCGGATAAATTCCGAGCTTATTTACTTGGTACTAGAGTAGTAGTGTATTCGGACCATGCAGCTTTAAAGTATCTATTAGCTAAAAAGGAATCCAAACCAAGACTTATATGTTGGATACTGCTGTTACAAGAATTTGATTTAGAAATAAAGGATAGGAGTGGTAATCAGAATTTAGTAGCAGACCACTTGAGTCGCCTTGAACATATTAAGGATGATTCTACTCCTATAGATGATAATTTTCCTTTTGACAACCTGCAAGCAGTATCTGAGGTAGTCCCTTGGTATGCACCCGTCGCTAATTATTTAGTTAGCCGCACATTCCCTCCACATTTTTCTAAACATCAAAGAGACAAGCTGAAAAGCGAGTCTAAATATTATATATGGGATGACCCATATTTATGGAGGTGTGGCGCTGACCAGATCATTAGACGGTGTGTGCCTCAATCAGAATTCCAGTCTATTTTAGAGGCCTGTCACTCATCTGAGAGTGGAGGACATTTTGGCCCTCAAAGAACAGCAAGAAAGATCTTAGACTGCGGATTCTGGTGGCCTACTCTTTTTAGAGATGCTGCTGAGTTTTGTAAATCTTGCCCCCCATGCCAGAAATTTGGTAATATATCCAGGAGGGATGAGATGCCTCAACAATATATGCTTTTCTGTGAAATTTTTGATGTTTGGGGCATTGACTTCATGGGTCCATTTCCAAATTCTAATGGATATTTTTATATATTGTTAGCTGTGGATTATGTTTCCAAATGGGTGGAAGCAATTCCTACCCGCGCTGATGATGCTAACACTGTTGTTTCCTTTGTGAGAAACCATATTATATATCGCTTTGGATCACCACGAGTGATCGTGAGCGATCAAAGCACCCATTTTTGTAACAGGAGACTAATAGGATTGATGAAGAAGCATGTGATAATCCATAAAGTTGCAACAGCTTACCATCCCCAAACTAATGGGCAAGCCGAGGTGTCGAACAGAGAAATCAAGCGTATCTTGCAAAAGATAGTAAAGCCTCATAGAAAAGACTGGAGCACCAGGCTACAAGATGCACTGTGGGCATATAGAACAGCATACAAGACACCCATTGGGATGAGTCCCTTCCGCTTGGTTTACGAAAAATCTTGTCATCTCCCAGTTGAAATAGAACACAGAGCCTTCTGGGCAGTTAAGGAGTGCAACATGGGAATTGGGAATGCTGGAGCTGAAAGAAAGTTGCAACTGCAGGAACTGGAGAACCTTCGCCTAGAAGCTTATGAGAATTCCAGAATTTACAAGGAAAAGGCGAAAGCTGTGCATGATCAAAACATCAAGAAGAAAAGTTCCAACCTGGAGATTTTGTCCTTCTTTACAAATCTCGACTGAGGCTCATGCCCGGTAAGTTGAGATCAAAATGGGAAGGTCCATACAGAGTAGAAAAGGCTGAACCGTACGGAGTTTATCACCTAAGCCATCCTTCAAGCTCTGAACTTATTATGGTTAATGGACAACGCCTGAAGCTATACCATGGTGAGAAGGTGCAGAAAAATAAGGAGCTTGAGATCTTCCGCTTGGAAGATCCCCACATAGCAGCAGATTGAGCTAGTGGAGCGTCCAACTTACGGACGTTAAAGCAAAGTGCTTGGTGGGAGACAACCCACCATGGTATGATCGTTCTTTTCTTTGTTTTTCCTATTCAATAACTCTTCTCTTTATTAGTACTTTTGTGCATTTGCATTTACATGTCTTTATATTTCTTTTAAAAAAAAAAAAATTTCGCCACGCGACGCGATCGCATCAGCGACGCGTCCGCGTCGCAGAGGGGGTGAAGAAAAAAAATAAATGAACAGAGAGTCCGGCTGGATCGTGGCTGGAGGCGTGCCAATGGCACAAATCGACCCACGCGACCGCGTCCCTGACACGTTCGCGTCGCATGGGAATCATGGCCTTCCACGCGACCGCGTGCCCCACGCGGCTGCGTGCCCTGAGTTTTCGACGTAAAAGGGTGCACATCAACATTTTGTGCGAGAGTGATGCTGGATTGGTGCTGGAAGCACAATCCTTGTCACGCGATCCCGTCGCCGACGCGACCGCGTCATCAGTTTTCTGACGCGCACTCATGCGATCGCGTGACCCACGCGATCGCGTCACCCCAATTTGGCAATTAAATTAAACTGAACAGAGAGTTGTGCTGGAGCGAGGCTGCACTCGCGCCAGCAGCGTAACACGGGTCACGCGACCGCGTGACCGACGCGATTGCATCCCCTTACCTGACGCGCACTCACACAAACGCGTGTCCCACGCGGCCGCGTCGCATACGCCGCACAGCTCAACCTAAATTGCCAAATTATCTTATCTTTCTCTCTTCCAAATCCTAATTTTCCTTTTCCCTCCTTATTTATTCCTTCCCCCTTCCCCTTTCTATCTCACCTTTCACTCTCTATCTCTCTCACCACCATTAACAAGGTTTTACCTTCTTCTTCCTTCTTCTCTTTTTCTATCATTCTTATTATATTATGTATATATATTATTATTTTCTTTTTCTTTTCAAATTTTTATTTTTCTTCTTCTTCTTTTCTTTTCTTTACATGGTGTTAGAAACCTTTTGAGTCATCATCCCTCATTATATGCTTGTGGATTATTGCAAATTGTTTGACAATTATTTTTCTCCCATTTAAGGGATTGCTTGCATGTTCATCTTCATATTTTCTATACCCTATTCACCATGCATGCTATATGTTTGTGAAAAAGCTCATGTGGCATTATGCACTTCTCTATGTTGCTATACTATTCAATGCTTGCTTTTCACAACTTTCTCTTATTATTTTATTAATTAAATTTAATTGTCAATACAAACGTGATGGTTTGTTATGAAGTAATGCTTGGTCTATGCTACTCGTGCCCTTTGCCAGCATGCCAATAAACACCTTGCATTCACTTGTTTTTATCTGCACTAGCTATTTTCCATTGATGGCTTTTCATATGTACTCGAGAGCATGTGTTCATGTCATCTACATTTTACTGTGCATCCATCACCCTCTTTTCCTTCCTTGCTGTATATCTCTTTAAATTTAATTTTCTTTCTCTTCCCTTCTTTCAGGATGGCCACCAAGAAAGGAAAGAAGAAAGCAACTTCCAAACCACCAGCAAGAAAAGGAACTAAAAGAGCATTAGTGGCAGAGCCTTCTTCAACCGCAGAATTGAGCGAAGACAATGGGGTTTCCTACGGAGACAGCCAAGGCAGGTCAATCTTTCTTGGGTAGTTGAGTTCTACTCCAACTTCTACATGCCGACCCTGCAGTCTGTTTATGTCCGGCAGAAGCAAGTCCCCATCACAGAAGAGGCCATTTAGCAAGCTCTGAGTCTTCCCCCCATTCCAGCAGGAATGGACGCTTTTCAAGAAGCCGCCCTTCAGCGCCAGAGATACCAATTTGACTGGAACTCTGTTCTCGGAGTCATCGCATTACCTGGCAGCCGTTGGATCTACGGATACCACCGTACCCGCCCTAAGGGAATCTTGGCTTCAGCACTTACCTTGGAGGCTCGCGTATGGGCACAGATCATGTCCCATTACATCTTTCCGAGCACTCATGAGTCCTCTTTCACTGCGGACATGGCTGTTCTACTATGGTGCATCCTTACAGACCAACCTCTGAATCTCTCAAGACATATCTGGAATGCTATGGAACACGTACAAATTGCGGGCAACCTACCTTTCCCCGCCTTGGTCTCAGATCTTGTCTCAGCAGCTGGAGTCTCCTACAGAGCTGGGGACACCAAAGCCATGCTTCCACGAGATGATCAATATGTCCCTAACGGAAAATACCTCAGACTCTCAGCAGCCACTACAAGCCTTCCTACTGCTCCAGTTGAAGATAATCCTTCTTCAATACCACAAGCATCTACAACTGAGAAATTACTCCAGCAGATAATCGAACGGTTGGATCGACAAGAACAGAAAGCAAAGATAAGAGAGCGCCGTAACGAGCGCCGATTCAAACACCTCAAAGAGCTACTCAAGGGACGCTTCAGAGACTCAGACACCCCGGACTCCACTTCCTTTACTAGCACTGGGAGCCATGACGGTCCCGATGATAGAGATACTGCTACCAGCCCACCCCTGTTCCTGACAGATGGCACCGAGGACGGTGCAAAGCCTTAAATGTGGGGAGGTCGGTCAGTACCTGACTTTCGGAGGTAATTTCTCTTCTCTAGCACCAATAATTAGGATATTTTAGTTAGATTTTCTTTCCTTTATAGAATAGAATAAATTGCATAGGTTAGAATAGTTGCATGCATGTTCTACTTGATTGAAAAGACAATAAGTTTCTTTTAAAAATCTATCTTTGGAACAAAATTTCACTAATTTTTCAAAAATTCTTATGATAAATTTGCTTGAGTTGTATTTGGAACATGATATTTAAGTTAAAAAACACACAACCTGTGAAAGATTTGAGCCTTTATGAATGGTTACATTATTTAACCATAATTATTTCATTTCTGTGTGTTTACTTCTCTATGATTGTGATCTATATTTTGTTTTATCTTATATGTCCAATAGCTATTATATTTGTATGCTTGCACATGATTGAGGCCATTATTTATTTAAACTCACTTATCCAAATTAAGCATACCCTTTTAAATTATCTTTGTTAACCACTTTGAGCTTTTAATTCCCATTTGTTCGATATTTCACCACATTACTAACCTTAAGCCGAAAAACAATTGTATATCCCAAATTGAATCTTTGGTTAGCTTAAGATAGAATTGTGTGTGCTAGTTAAGTATGGGAAATTGTGGGAACAAAAGTTGTTAAGGGAATGTATAATGAAAAATTTTAAGGGAATTTGGATACCTACTCATGTGAAATTATAAGAATGAAAAATCTATGTGCATTGATAAGCTTTATTTATTTTAAGCAAAAAAAATTGATAAATAAATAAATAAGGGGACAAAATTACCCCAATGTTAAATTCAGAATTCAAAGATCAGTGCACATATAATAGAACCAAAATATAAGTTGATACATGAGTATGGATTGAAAAAGGGAATTCTGGGTAGCTAGGTATGAACTTTAAAGATGACATTAAGTGTATACAAGTTATGTTAGAGCTTGGGTTAATTAAAGATTCAATTTATTAGCTCACTTGACCAAATATACACCCCTACCTATGCCTTAGCCCCATTACAACCTTGAAAAGACCTCATGATGTTTGCATTGGTATATTAACTGTTGTTGATTGGTTAGGAGAAGAACAAAAGTTAGAAATCATGATTAGAGAAGGATAGAGTGACCACCCTATACACTAGAGGTTAGAGCGTACATACATTATCAGCGAGGGTTCAATACTTGAATTTTCAAGTTCCCTGCTTTCATGAGCTATCTTCTTGCACTTTTATCTGTTTTATTGTGTAATGATAAAATTAGTGGAATTTGATTTGTAATTATTTTGAAGAGCTTATTTACTTTTGATCAAGTGGACAAGAATCATATAGTTGCATTTATTTATATATATATATATATATGGGTTTGCATTGCATTTCATGAGTTTCTACATGTTCATACTTATTTCCTTATCTCCTTCAATTAAGCATGAGGACATGCTAATGTTTAAGCGTGGGGAGGTTGATAAACCACTATTTTATGGTTTATATTGTGTTTAATTATGTGGTTTTATCATGATCTTTACCCACTTATTCATTAAATTAGCATGCATTCAGATTTCCTTCCTGAATTTATTACATGTTTGAAAACTGCTTCCTAGAGACTTTAATTATTTATTTTTAATTCTCCTTTATTCCATTCGGTGCCGTGATCTGTGTGTTGAGTGTTTCAGACTTTACAGGGCATAAATGAGTTGGAGATTGGAAAGGAAGCTAGCAAAAATGGAAGGAACACAAAAATTTGAGGAGATAACCAGCGAGAAGTGACACGGTCGCATAGCTCACGCGACCGCGCGAAGGAGAGCAAATCGCAGTGACGCGGCCGCATGGCTCACGCGACCGCGTGGATTGGAAAAGCTCAGGCGACGCGGTAGTGTGGACGACGCGAACGCGTGGCGAGGAAAAGCGCGAATGACGCGTCCGCATGGACGACGCGATCGCGTGACATGTGCGATCTGCATAATCTACAGAATTTGTTGGGGGCAATTTTGGACCTTAATTCGGCCCAATTTTCGGCCCGGAACAGCAGACTAGAGTCAGAGAACATGCAGAAACAAATAACACATTCATTCAGTCAACAGTGGAGAGATCTAGTTTTACTCTCTTAGGTTTTTTTCTCTCTAGGTTTTTAGAATTTTAATTTTCAATTGGTTTCAGCATTGGAACATTGAGAAGAGTTATTTCCTTATCAAGACTTCATCATTCTAGTTTGTTTTCTTAACTTGGTTTCATTCTTCCATGTTCTTTGCTTTGTTCAATTTTGTCATTCAGATACTTTTATGATTATTTAATGCAAGGATTATTTCTTTTTAATTCAATTTCAATTCTAATAATCATGTCTTCTTTTAATTCCCTTTCATGTGCTATGGATTCTTTATTTACAATGCGTGAGTAGTTTCCTTACTTGATGGGGAGTTGATTAAAAGGAACTCTTGAGTTGGAAGGATTGAAAGAAAATTTGTAATTGGGTTAATTGTTGGATTGCTATCTTGTCACCGACGCCAATCCCGTTGAACTAAGTGGGTTGCAACTTGTGAACAGATCTGGCATTCCAACTTGTTTGACTTTCCCTTACCTAGTAAAGGATAACCAAACAGAACAACCATTAATTATAAATTAATCTTACAATCACCCCATCAATAGTAGAAATTCCAACCAATCAACTCCCAGTCAAGGCTTTTATTCATATTATTTAATTTTCCTCAATTTACATTCCAATTTACTTAGCTCAACTTCTTTGAACATCTGATTAATAAGATAGCACACTTTTCTGCAATTCGTTGGGAGACGACCTGGGACTTAAAACTCCCAGTAATTTTTAATTTAACTCTCTGTGACATATTTCTAAATTGATAGGCAGATTTTCGGTGAGTTAAGAACTATACTTGCAACGTAACTATTTTAATAATTTTTAATTCACCAGCTTCTGCGTCTCATCAAGGGAGCAAGATTTGGTGAGCTAAAGTTGGAGGTCGGGATGAAGTTCAATAGCAAACATGATTTTATTGAGGCCGTGAGAAAGTTCACCATACAAGAGGGGAGGCAAATCAATTTCAAAAGAAATGAGAGTTATAGGGTGAGAGCTGTTTGCAAGTACAAGAAGGAGGGTTGTAAGTGGGTTGCATATGCCTCTATGGATCATGAAGGGACTTGCTGGCAGATGAAAACATTCAACAACAACCACATATGTGCAAGGAGAACTAAAAATAGGGCAGCAAATAGGAAGTGGTTAGCCTCAAAGCTGGTAAAGAAAATAAGAAAATATCCTAACCTGAAACATGGAGAAGCGTCTGATTACTTCAAGAGGAAGTGTGATATTGACCTCAATAAGTCCTCTCTGACTAGAGCCTTAAGTGATGCAAGGAACATTGTATATGGAGATGCGGCAGCACAATACACACTTCTTAGAGACTATGCAGAGACACTATTGAAAAGTAACCCTGGATCAACTATTAAAATAGGAGTGAAGCCGCAGCCTGAAGGAGAACCAACTTTCGAAAAAATGTACATATGTCTCGATGGATGCAAGAAAGGATTCAAGGCTGGGTGTCGGCCTCTAATTGGGCTAGATGGAGCCTTTTTGGAGGACAAATACTAGCCGCAGTTGGACAAGACGCCAGCAACCATATATATGTCATCGCTTGGGCCATTGTAGAGGTTGAGAACAAGGAAAACTGGTGATGGTTTATGGAGCTTCTGTTAGATGATCTGGGTGATGTAGCCTCTAAAAAATTGTGCTTTATGTCTGACATGCAAAAGGTAATATTTAAGCTTTAAAAAAATTTGACTGCAACTATCAAGGACTCTGTTGGGACATAATTTAAATTTAAGGGTTTAGATAGAGTCATAACTGTTTATTTGGGGGGCTTAATTGGGGCTCGATAACAGTAATTGCTAACAGATAGAGTCATATGATGGCAGGGGTTAATTCCAACAGTCCGTGAATTGATGCCTGGAGTGCACCATAGGTTTTGTGTGTGGCACCTATGGAAGAACTTTAACAAGCAGTGGAACACACAAGAGTTAAGAACCATGTTATGGGAATGTGCAAGAGAGACAACTAGGCATGGTTTTGAACAGAAAATGGAGAAAGTAAAGAGAAAGAATGAGGAAGCCTGGGCCTACTTGAACAAATGGCCAAAGGAAAGTTGGACGAAGGCATACTTTAGTCATGATCTGAAGCTGGATAACATTTGTAATAACGCGTGCGAGGTCTTCAAAGCAAGGATAAAGGAGTATAGGAAAAAGCCTATACTCACTCTACTAGAGGAAGTACGCATGTTCGTGATGAGAACAATTGCAAAAAAACAAAGTGAAGCTGCAACACCACATTGGCAGGTTACCTCCTATTCAGAGGAGCAGACTAGAGAAGATAAGGAAGGAGTCACAAAAATGGCGTCCGGTGTGGTGTGGTGATGATGGCTATCATAAATTTGAGATTCATGGATTTCCAACAAACATGGCTGTTGACTTGGAAAAGCATATATGCACATGCAGATTCTAGCAGATCACAGGTATAAGATTCTTTTTTTTTTCTTACTTGGTAGTAGTTATAAAATGTCTTAGAAGTACATATGAGGTCTCATTGGCAACTTTTGTAGGAATTGTAACGTTGATTGAAATATAAACTGTTTGTGACGTGAATGAATATAAACTATTTGTGACTGAACCTCCTCTTTGATTGAATATAATCTGGATTTCAGGCATGCCATGTGTCCACGCATGTGCTGCAATAGCTAGACTCAATGGGAATCCTGAAGACTATTGTCACAAGTGGTTGACAATGGATTCATATAAAGAAACATATAAGCATTCCTTGAATCCCATCCCTGGACAAGCAATGTGGGAGAAGTCTCAGTATAGTAGGCCCCAGGCTCCCAAGATTCGGAGGAAGCCAGGTCCTTTGAAGCAGAAACGACGAAAGGATGCAGATGAAGAGCCTTCAGGAAGTAAGAAGAGTAAGACAGATGCAACAAAGCTACCTAGAAAGTACAAGGAGTTTTCTTGTGCTTACTGTGGGACAAAAGGTCACACGAAGAGAAGTTGCTCCCACAGAAAAGCTGATGATATTGCAGCTGCCCTTGCTGCTACTGCAGCAGCTGTAATAGCTAAGGAGAAACAAAAGGGTGCTAATGCAGCAACTAATGTTGCCACTTCTGCAGCAGCTGGTGTTGCCACTTCTTCAACAACTGGTGTTGCTACTTCTGCAGCAACTAATGTTGCTACTTCTGCAGCCCCAACAAATGCTCCTTCGGAGATTGTGCTTTCACAGACCCATTTTTCACAACCAGATAATGGAGATCAGGAACAAGTAGGATTCCGATATGTCCTATTATTTGTGTTTTTAATGGTTATTTAAAAAAAATATCTATTTAAATTAATTTTAACTTTGACTGACGGGGACTTGTATTATACTCATGCAATCATAGGTGACTCCTGCAACGAGGCCCGACAAATTACAGCCTAAGAGGAAAGCATTTCCAGCCCCAGGATCATCAAGTGTTGACCCATTGCAAGGAGCAAGTGCTGGAACATCTTCAATGATGGCTGAATTCATGAAATTTGTCCCAACACCAGGAGTGAAGCCAGCATTCAAACCTCCTAGGAAGAAATGAATGATGTTTAGTTGTGATAGACTATTATAGTTGGGGTAGTTGTTTTCTTAATTATGTTTATCTTGTGTCACTGGAACATGGTTATATGTGTGTGTCCAAATACTTGGCTATTTTGTTAAAGAATTTCTGGATGTATTTTGTTAATGACTTTCTGGATATTTGTTCAGTTGTTGGCAAGCAATGCTTTTGGATATTCACTAAATGTAGACACTTTATTTCAGGTTTATGAATGGTACAAATATGTTTAATATTTAGCTTTCCTTTCTTACTATTGCAATATGACATATGTACCAGAGGAGCTAAAACCATGCTTCTTTTTCATGAAAATCTGAATACAATACTTTCATTCACCCTCAGAGTACACACCTTCAGGCCCACACTTTTAATCAAAATTTAATCATACTTACACCATACATAACAATCAGAAACACAACTAAACAAATAACCAAACTTAAAATACTAATCCATATTTTCAAACACCTAATTTCAACTTCCGTTGAAGTAATTCTCCATGCTAAATTCATCTTCCAACTATCATCACTGCTTGTAGGTTGTGTTTTGTCCACTAAACTCTGTTCTTCTTCACTGTCTGCCCACATAAAGAAACCACACCACATTCTCCCAGAACTTTGCCAATTTTGCAACAACCAGCAAAAAGAAAAAATCTTAAGATTACTCATCAACCACAAATACCAGTAGCAACACATTGAGGAAGAAGAAGACGACATTGAGAACTTACATTATAATTTGGACACCCATAAAAGGAGATCAGGATTAGCATTTGTTCCAGACCAGCGAAGCACTGGACGCATTCCACAACCACACCAGTTAGGAATCTTTCCCAACCTCCCACCATTAAGGTTCCTCAGGGAAGCCCCATGAGAACGTGATCGTGCAGAACTCACTACAGGTTGGCTTCCTGAACTCATCATTTCTCCAGCACAGTCTTCATCGTATTCGAAAAGGAGGGTTGCAAATTAGGGTTTTATCATCTATGGAGGGGTTAAATTGAGTTGATTCAAATTTGGCCACATCATTCACTCATCAAGAATCCACCCTGGCAAGCTACATGACACTTGGATACACACGCTGGCGACTTAACGTGCCACATCAGCGTTCCGTTAACGGAACTATCGACAAGGGTAAACGTGGGGCACGATTCAATATTTGAGGGTTTTAATTTGGTAACTATAAATTTTGGGGTCCAAAATGGGATTCAACTCACAGTTTTTCACTTCATAATTAACACCATGACAAATTGACAAGTAACTCATTTAATTTCTGACAACACAGACTGGAGTAGAAGAGTTGAAGAAGAGGAGGAGTAGAGTTTGAAGAAAAGTGCTCGGCAATTGAAAATGAGAATCAAGCTAGGATTAAAGTGGCAGGAAGAAGCATAACTAAAAGCAACACAACTTCAAGAGAAAAATTATAAATTGATGCAGACACAGGGAAACCAACTTGTTAATATCAAGGCAGTTCAAATTTACAATCAAACATGAACAATATAAATTCATATCTGCCTACTACACTTACACATGCAAATATGTACCAAACTAAGAATCTATTGTTCCTCAAACACAGTGAATTTATATACTTACCATCATCATTTAGTTATAGTCACCATGAAATTAATCGATCAACCACCTGTCCACATCCTCAAAAACAAGACCTAATTTCTAACTACAAGAGCTTCATCAAACTCCATGTAGTTTTCATAGAAAATGCAAAAAGAATGGAACCTTGATGCGTTTGGAGTAGGTGGAAGAAGCAGAGGTGGAGGAAGAAGGAATGAAGTCAGAGTTAGTGGCCAGGAAGAGAAACAGGGCGGCGACAGTGAGACACAATGCACAAACAGTGGAGGCGGAAGAAGACAGACGGCCGAAAACGTCAAGAACCCTAACATTTTTTTTTTCGGCTTAGCTAGGTAGACAACCGAGCATCTGAACAATATAAATAGGGGAATGCTAGGGGAACAATGACTATTTTGAACAACACGAACAACCACCAATCAAATAAAAACACACTACATCTCTAAATTAATCATCTAAATTTTAATATTAAAATAACCATTCGTACACTAGTAAAATGAACATCTGATATATCTATTGTTTACATTGTTTAATATTTTCATTGTCTACCTATACTTTTCCATATAAATAAGAGTGAATACCTCACTCGGCCCCTGACAATTATCTCAAAAGGACAACGAGGCTCCCAAGAAAAAAAAACACTAAATCCGACCCCTGATCTTTTTTTTTGGAACTGATTAGCCCCTGTGCCAAAAAAATTACATTGGCGTTTTTTGGCACAGGGGCCTCGTTGTCCTTTCGAGGTAATTGTCAGGGCCAGGTTGGATTTTTTTTGTCAAGGGTCTCGTTCTCTTTCGAGGTAATTGTTAGGGGCTATTTTGGATTTTTCTCTATAAATAATGGTCTAGAAATTTGGCCGAACAAAGATAAAAAAAATACTACTTAAATTATTCAAACCAAAAATTCTATTCAGTTATTTCAAAATTTTAACTTTTATACCCTAATTTACCAAATCAATATTTCCCTCGCCCAACATTATCGAATCGAACAAAATAACTATCCAATTAAGAATTAAAATAACTATCTGCATACTTATTGAACTGAACATTGAGCATGTTTTACTTGTATTTACTTAAACTAACCATCCTCATAAGAAACACAATAACCATCCGCCAGTCTAGTGAATTGAACAACTAGCATATTATTCGTTATCAATGCATGAACTTTCGCTGCTTACCTTATTAGATTGTTCACTCTCCACATCAATGGACACGTGAGGAGGAAGGCACAGGTGCGACTGTGGCTGTGGAGGGAACTGCTGCACACAGTGAGGCTACGAGGGTGTCAGCGGGGCTTTGGTGGCGTCGGCATGGCCGGGGAGTGCGGCGACAAGGGAATGCACGGGTACGGCTGCGGAGAAATCTGCCTTTGCTATGAAGGGACAGCGGCACGAGGTGAGATTTCGACAGTGTCGGCGAGAGGCTGCAGCGGCATCGATATGGCTGGAGAAGGGGTTGCAGCGGCACGGGGTTTGGATGAAGACGAGGGTGTTTCTTGTTCTAGATGTTGTGTTGTTGTAAGGACTAAGGAAACATGAATAAGTTGAAGGGAGGTTTTGGGTTTGGTGGTTGGAGAAGGGGAGATGCGGGAATGAGATTGAAAACATCAATATTGATGGGAGAAAGGGGAAGGGGAAGAACAATAGAGGCGCGAAACCAAATACACCTAAATATCTTCGTGTTACATCCAAATATTTTCGTGTTACACCTAAATTTGCTATAAATACAGAAAAAAAAATTCTCTAATGCTGCATTTTTCCCCTTTTTCTTCTTTTTCTTATTTCTTTCTTTCTTTTAGTTAAATGAATGCAAGTTTATCATCTTCCAAGTAATTTTGTAGTATTATGTATTTCTTCTTCTTCTTTGTTTGATTTTTTTGTTTTAATTCTTGTTAAGAGAGTAAAACAAGAAGAAACTTGAGAAGATAAAACCAAAAAGAAAAGATGAATAAAAAAAAAAAGAAAAAGAAGATGGTGATGATGATGATGATGATGATAAAAAAAGAAGCAGTAGAAGATGAAGAGGAAGAAGAGGAAGAGTTTTGAATTATACAGAACTTATCAGAATAAAAATACACCCAAATATATTCGTATTACACCCAAATTTGCTGCAAATACAGAAAAATGTTTCTTTTAATGCTGCATTTTTTCTTCTTTTTTTCCGTATTTCTTTCTTTCTTTTAGTTAAATGAATGTAAGTTCATCATCTTCCAAGTAATTTTGCAGCATTATGCGTTTTTTCTTCTTCTTTGTTTGATTTTTTTATTCTTGTTAATAGAGTAAAACAAGAAGAAATTTGAGAAGGTAAAACAAAAAGGAAAAGATGAATAAGAAAAAATACTACAAGAAAAAAGACCTATGACTACGCTTTTTTCTT
Source organism: Arachis hypogaea (assembly GCF_003086295.3). Taxonomy (NCBI): domain Eukaryota; kingdom Viridiplantae; phylum Streptophyta; class Magnoliopsida; order Fabales; family Fabaceae; genus Arachis; species Arachis hypogaea. The sequence continues at coordinate 141,343,580 of NC_092050.1, read as the reverse complement.
GTCACGTTTTTATGAGGGTGGTGATTGATTAGAGATTTGACCATATTTTTTCTTGCTACGCTTAAAAAGCGTGGAAAAAAGGCCTATAGCCATACTTTTATGAAGGTGGCAATTGATTTGAGATTTGGCCACGCTTTTTTCTGTCACACTTCAAAAACGTGACCATAGAAAAACACAGAGACATTTTTAAAACGTGGTGAAAAGTTTTTGATATTGAAACGTTTTTAAAGTGTCCCCATTTCCAATAACTCTATTAGTACCCCTAGAAAAGCGTAGCGAAAAGGTTCCCTTAAAAAAAAAAAGAAACTACCAAGTCCCAAACGCGCAACTAACTCATCACTCATCAGACTTAGCTTCTACTCTTCTCCCCTGTAAGGCTGTAACACCATTACGCCAGCGCTCTGAAAACCCTAACACTCAGACAGAGCTCATCGGCGTCGCTTGCACTCTCTCATCTATCGGCGCTCCCTCCGTCGTATCCCCTAACCCGTCTTTGCTGGCGTTCACACTCCCTCGGCGCTCATTACTCACCGCGTCGGTCAGCCAACGGAGATCGCCTTTCCTACCTCCGCGCCGCCAGTCTCTGCCCTCCTTCCTCTATTGTCTCTTCTCATCTGCTCTACCGCCTTCTCAGCCAACGGGAACGGTGGAAGTTTCGGTTCAGTGAACGAGGACCTTCTCCAGAACATTCTGGCGAGGCTCCCGGCTCGTTGGTTCGCTTCCGCTGCTTGCGTCAGCAAATCATGGATCTCTGTCTGCAATCGAATCCTTACTCGTCCAAAGCTCTCTTCTGCCCTTTCTCTCAATCCTTCACTTTTCGTAAGTTTCACCTATTTCCCCCAAATCAAAACATTTCTTAAAAGCTATGGTTAATTGAAAATGGAAATGGAGCTTTGTGATTCTATCAGCTTGTTTTTGGAGTAAAATTTTCAAATTTGTACTCAAAATGATACATGTTATGTTCTGATAAACTTGATTAGTTCTGATTCCGAGTCAGATTGTGTTCAACTTTTCAGGTTACACTGAAACACTTGACCAGAAATCTGATATTGTGGTCCCTGAAGATGATCATGGCCTCTATGCAATTGATATTCTAGATCCATCCTTGGTAATTTATTCAATTGTTAATTGATTAAACCAATAATCAACAGTTCAACATAGCCTATTTTATTTTTTGTTATTTTTGGGAATTTTAATTAAGTGATCTGATTTGATTTGATTTTCTGCTGTTATGTGAAATGTTGTTGCAGTTTACGAAATGTATACATTTGACTGAGGTGTATCATTTCCATGATATGATTGACATGCTTGTTGGGTGTGGCTACAAGAAAGGAACCACATTGCTTGGTTATGGTTATGACTTCAGCCAAAGCAATAGGTAAATTGCTAGGCCCCTTCAGCATAATATCAAGTTTAATCAGTGATTTATTTATTTGTTTAGTGGTTTCCCATGGGTATTCCACCTTTCAATTATCAAGGAAGGAAACTAATCCCCTTCAGCATAACTATGTGCCTTATTTTTGTTTGTGTTGGCAGAATTGACAAGCTGATGGATGGCCTTAAAGCCAAGTTGGAAACTGCTTACAAAGCCTCTGGTGGAAGGAAAGTTAACTTGATTTCCCATTCTATGGGAGGAATCATGATCCTGTGTTTCTTGCCTCTTCACCGTGATGTGCGCTTATAAAACTCATGCTATTTCTACGATATATTGCATAGAGTTAGAGAAGAAAGTTATCCCATGTAGTTTGAAAATACTTACCAGTGAGTTTGGACATTGTTTTGGCAGGATTTTGTCAAATATGTGAATAAGTAGAATTGCTTGGCTTGTCCTTTTCAAGGTAATTCCTATGTCTTTTTTTTTTATGCTCTTCTTAATTGGGTATTTGGATGTGTGGAACTAAACTCATCTTCTAATATTTCACATATTTTTGTTGTGCTATCAAATATTTTGATTACTCTATAAACACTCATTTAGGCAGAAACTTGCCCATCTTGAAAGTCGTACATATGGTAGTCCATGCTGCATAATTTCTTGACAATAATGCTTTTCTTCAAATTTATGAAGTGATAATGCTAAGGCTAAATTATCATGCCTTTTCACTTCAAAGCTTCGTTTTTTCTTTAGTTCATTATGTTCTTTGGTATGACCTTGATCTTTTAATGACATTTTCCCCAGATTGCATAAAAATAAGTACCAAAGCATGTTCATCTTCCATTTTTGTTTGCTTCCTATGAATAACATGTCACTTTTCTTTGATGACTTTTTTTATTTATGGTCCAGAGTATAAATATAGTATGTGATGATGAAAGTTACAAAAGAATGCAGTTGGTTGTAAAAATTCCCATACTCTGGGTCATGGGCTTAGCATTCTTTTCCTTATATACTCTTATGTTCCTCCTTTCTTGATTCCGTAACCTTCCGGATTTACGTTCCTCATGAACAGGAGCCCCTGGATGCATCAATGATACTTTATTAACTGGACTAGAGTTTGTTGATGGCTTTGAAAGCTATTTTTTAGTATCAAGGTGGACTATGCATCAATTGGTAAATTCTTGATCTCAAGTGATTTGTACGGTCAGAATCTTTGTCTGTTTGAATGATGGCATGATGCTGTAACGAAAGTTTAAAGGGATCTCCGTTTGTTGAATCATGAAGGATGAGATAATTATGTATGCCTTAGTTAATTTAGTTGACTTTTAATTTGAGCTTTCTTTACCATATACGTGTAAGCCCCTTTTACTTTCTTATATATCTTAGCCTGCAAGTGATGATGTTAGTGCTACGTAATTAAAAAATCAAACTACTTCTATTGTGATTTTTTTTTTTTTAATTATCTCCCAGTTGTCATATCATGTGCTAGTCTTGCCCTGGCTGATGCTGGAATAATGATGAATGACCTTGTTGCATCAGTTTCTTTGGTATGAATCTTTCTCACATTTGCAGTCTTCTGAATGCGTGTAAACCTGTTTTATTAGTGCTTAAGCTGTGTCTATTATAAACTTTGTCTTGAAATTTTGATTTACTATCAAACTTGATCTTCTGCAATCTTCTACTTAGTTTTGATTTTCCCCAAAAATTACATGTTTCTTTATTTAACGATTGCAGTCCTGTCTCAGTAGTCAGTAAGAATCCTGTCTCAGTAAGAATCTGAAAATAATATCAGTGCATAAAGTTCAATGCTAAAATAATTATGAGTCAAAACCAAGAACCAAATGTTCATTATTCTGAATTTGAATTGAGGGAAAACATTTGCAATTGATATGAATGACAAGGGTGTCAACCCGGGGAGACATTTTTGGCATTGTGAGAATAAATCAATGAAGAAAATAATCGTTCTATTGTATAAATTAATTGTAAAATTTAATTTAGGATTCTTTTTAAGCTTGCTAGAATTTAATTTGGGAAGCTGATCAACTTGCAGATCTTGTAAGACCTTTGTTCCATTTATACTTTTTAATGATATGATTTTTTCTTGATTTTAATTATTTCTTAAAATCTGTTTCTGAATATTACCATTGAAGGGTACTGTCATCAAATCAGTTGACCGGGAACTTACCATCGGCACTTTGAACTTTCCCCACCATACTCAACAGAAAATGGAAGACACCGCTCCTATTTCTAAAGGTCTCCTCCTCCTATCAAAGATGTTTCAAGTACTTCTCTTCCTCCTTCTTGTCCTAATAATAATAAGCCTAATAGAAAAAGCCAAATCCTAACGTGTTAAGTTTTAAACAAAAGGTGTTGAGGACTTGAGGTAGATAAAGCATCTGACGTGACATGGTTAGAGGAGATTCAACCGCCGGAAAACTTGATGGTTAAGAGAAGGCAATACATAGGTCCTACTATAAGAAGACATTGACGGCATAGATAAATATAACTAGTTTGTAAAAAATTAATTTTTTTTATATTTTTTGTTTTTTTTTGTTTTTGCACGGCTGTGTTTGGTTTGAAGAGCTTGTAATCATTTGCACTGTAATTTGAACTCGAAATTTATTTTGTATTTGAATATTAGTTTTTTAATGTATTAAATAATTATAGCAAAAATTATATTTCACTAATTACTGTTTGATTTGTTTTGTAATAAAAATTGCATACTATATTTATAGGTTTGGTAATAAAAAAGGATTGAAAATTTATATTGTGCAGCGATGAAGGTAAAGTCAGAAAAATGATTTTTTTTTTTCTTAATTTGATAAGGCTATTGCCATGCTTTTAAAGTGTGGTCGTATTTCTTACTATCGTCACGTTTTAAAAACGTGGCTATATCTCGATATCGCCACACTTTTAAAGCGTGACCACAGCTCTATTGGCACGTTTCATATGACCACGCTTTAAAAGTGTGGCCATATCTCTCACATAAGGGCAAACTTTTAAGCGTGGCAATATATTTAAAAAACGTGGCAAAAAAAGTGTGGCAATAAGTCACCAAAAGTGTGGCGATAGAGCAACCGCCATGCTAGTAGATGTGACCCTTTCAAAAGCATGGTGGTAGTTCAAAAAGCATGGCGATGTGACCCTTTCAAAAGTATGGTGGTAGCTCAAAAAACATGGCAAAAATCTATCGCCATGCTTTTTTCAACTTTTTGCCACACTTTAAAAGCATGGCAATAGAAGTATTTTCTTGTAGTTAAAAAAGAAGAAGGTGATAATGATAAAAAAAAAAAAAAAGAAGCAGTAGAAGATGAAAAGGAAAAAGAGGAAGAGTTTTGAATTATGCAGAACTTATTAGAATAAAAATACACCTAAAATTCTTAAAATACACCAAAATATCTTCTTGTTACACCCAAATATTTCCGTGTTACACCCAAATTTGTTGCAAATACAGAAAAATGTTTCTTCTAATGCTACATTTTTACTTCTAAATTGAACCACACCTCAACCACTTGATTGGATTCAAAACAATAAAAAGAGGAGAAGAAATTCCAATGAAAAAAGAAGGAGGCAAAGGAGGAGAAGGAAGAGGTGGTGTTGATGACGACGATAAGAAGAAGAACGTGCAGTAACGGCACGAAGCGCGTGAATATAAATTACTTGTAAAGACTTGTATGGGAAAAATGCTTGTATATAGAGAATAATTCTTTGAAATAATGTCATCGTATTCTAAGGATGAGATTAATTTTCATAATTTAATGCGAATCTTCTTATTATTTTGTTTGTCATTTGAATACTATTCATAAAAAATAGTTACTAAAAGTAAAATACTATAGAAAGAGAGACAGAAAATTTTTAGATTTATTATTCTGCTTTGTTTCTTAATCCTCACTTAATATACTCAAATTTAATAGCTTTGATGGTGGTGAGTTTTTGTAATTAGTTACAAAGTTTTAACTTTCTCTTTCTCTCTCGCTCTCTCTATGATTTTAAACAAACTCAATTTTGTTATTAAATAATTTTTTAAGTTCAGAATATTTTTAACTTCCTATATAATAAGTATCTTTTAAATTATCTAATGCATAAAAAGATCCATCTTTTCATTTATCTTAAAAGTTAAAAATTAAAGTTAAATGATATTTATTCTATTTTTTTAAGCAAAAAAATAAACATAAAAACAGAGAAACTCCATAAAAGAGTAATATTAAATTTCATGTTTTTATATATGAGAACATTATCGGTTATGATATTATATATTATCTTTATGCCAAATAACAAAAGATAAAAATCTATGATTTTAAACAAACTCAATTTTGTTATTAAATAATTTTTTAAGTTCAGAATATTTTTAACTTCCTATATAATAAATATCTTTTAAATTATCTAATGCATAAAAAGATCCATCTTTTCATTTATCTTAAAAGTTAACAATTAAAGTCAAATGATATTTGTTCTTTTCTTTAAGTAAAAAAATAAACATAAAGACAGAGAAACTCCATACAAGAGTAATATTAAGTTTCATATTCTTATATATGAGAACATTATCAGTTATTATGTTATATATTATCTTTGTACCATGTAACAAAAGGTAAAAATCTATTTCTTCTTTTTGTTACGTATTCTTTTTTCTGTCTAAATTAGCTTGTATATTATCAACTTATTTCTATTATCTATGTAATATTTTTTTCTGGTAGTTATCCATTAATAAATATTGAATTAATAATTCTGTTTATTATTGTACTTCAATATGTTTATTTCAATTAAACTCAGAAAATTATCAAAATTTAAACTTATTCCCTTGAACTATTTTTTGATCATATGGCTGGAATCGTTTAAATGGAAGGTTTTAGATCCTAAAATTTTTAAATTTAAATAAAAATATAATAAAATAAATTAAAAAACCTAATAAAATAAAATGGTTTAAAAAATAGAATATATATATAAAAAAATAATAAATTAAAACTTACATGGCCCATGATTTAGAAAAATAAAGAGAGAAAAATAATCATGAAGGTTGAAATAATAAAAAATATATAACACAATTCTTATCTTACTACATATAAATGTTATAAGTCAATCTAATAATCAATAAAAGAATAATATTATTTAATATAAAATAGATTTAAAAAAAAGAGATTAACAAAATTCTTATCTTAGCTTGCTAGATTATTTAAAAAATCAATTAACAAAATTATTATCCAACGTAAATAGATTAAAAATAAAAAAAGAATTAACAAAATGCAAAGAGATTTTCACTCTACTAATAATAGGTGGAGGTTTTTTTTTTCATCTTTTATATGTCAATCATGTGACAAATGAATAATATTAAATTAATTAATTTTTTTGTAATATAATTTAAAAAATTAATAAATATTAAATCTAGTGCTCTATATAATTAAATGCTAAATTTAGTATTTTACATAATTTTTTTTTTACCAAAGATAGGAGACTCGAACCCGCAACCTCTTAATTGAGTATGGGGAGACTATGCCATTTGAACTCTTACTCATTGGCATATTCTACATAATTAATAGTTTAAAAAATTAACATATTAATGTTTTTAACGAATTCTTGATAGGTGCAAACTTTCTTTCTTACCTCCTTTATATATGTCAATCAAATATTGATGGACTTTTTGATGCCATCATTTTTCTTAAATCAATGATAGGGGGATTCAAACCATATCATTTGAATTATAATCTATTGACTTCTTAATGTCATCATTCATAGATAAAGACATGTAAAAATAAATAAGAACGCGTATAAGATAAAAAAATTTATTTCTTTCTGCATAAATTGACAAATAGAGAAGAAGACATAGCACTATTTTTTTGTACGTAAAAAATTTGAAATAAATTAAAAAGATAGATGAATGACTGAAAATATAAATTAGAAAAGTAAATTGAAGAAAAAAAATGTAAGTAGAAGTTATGCATGAAAGTAGTAGCAGCTGCAAAACCAAATGAAATTTACAATGGCAGTAGATAAAGGCAATGAAGCCGAAGTAATTGAAAGGTATTGAAGAAAGGAGAAGAGCTACACCAAAAAAAATACAGAAAAATATATCAAAAATAAAAATAGTAGATTTTTTTAAGAAATTACAAAAAAAATTTGAATAAAATAATTAGTATAAAACTAAACTATTGGTGAGAGTACAACATATTCAAAATAAAAGGAAGAATGTGAAGACAATGATAAAACAAAAGATATAATTAAAATTAACATAAAATTAAACAAAACATGAAAATGATAAAAATTATGAAAATATTGATATTTATATTAGTCTATTTTTTGATTTATTAGCAATTTGTAGATAACTTATAATTTTTTTTGGTTGAAAAATATACTATTATTGTTATAGGAATAATAAAATTATTTTTATTTTATTGAAAAGTTATTGAATTTTTTAAAATAAATTTTATAATTATTTTATTTTTTAATTTACTTTATAAAATAATTTGTTAGAGAATAAATATAATTCAAAAGAATTAAATACTAAAGTCATGATCAACTATTTGTATTGTGTTTATATATTGTTATAAATGATAGATAAAAGACCAAAAAAAAAAAAAAGATAATATTAGCCATAACTATAACGTTGATAACGGTAGTTCTCATAAGTTAATAATAGCAATTACGTTACATTACCGAACAAAGCAGACATTTCACATTTAAACCCTACAGCTTCCTGCCCACATCACACACCATAAACATTGCAACGTGAAAATTGTCGTCCCTCCAGAACCCCGAAGGCGCGATCCCTCTCAATTGAAACCATTTTGACTCCTACCGTTTTCGAACTAGCTTGATACTATTCTCACTCTCTCACGTGGAAGCACTCATCAACTCAGCGCATTCAATTTTACCATACTCTCACGAATCATGTTAAGGTATGCTCTTCAAATCCCAAATTCTGTTTCCCACTCTGCTCTCCGTCTTTCCTTCCCTTCAACTTCATCCCTACACTCTCACTCTCAGCCCCAATCGCTTGATGAAGCTGTTGATTCCTTCACTCGCATGCTCTCTATGCGTCGTACTCCTCCCATCATCCAATTTAACAAGATTTTGGGATCCCTTTCCAAGACGAACCATTTCCACGCTGCCGTTTCCCTTTTTCAGCAATTGCAAGGCAGAGGAATCGCTCCCGACTTATTTACTTTGAGCATCGTAATTAATTGTTGTTGCGGCATGGGTCGTATGGCGCTTGCTTTCTCTATATTGGCCAAGATTTTCAGGATGGGTTTTCAGCCTAATACCATAACGTTGAATACACTCATTAAAGGTCTCTGTCTCATTGGTAATGTTGAAAAAGCACTGCACTTTCATGACAGAGTGCTGGCTCATGGATTTCAGTTTAATCAAGTCACTTATGGGACCTTGATCAATGGCCTCTGTAAGACCGGACACACATCAGCTGCTATTCAAGTGTTGAGAAACATCCCACGGTATGGGATTGTTCCTAATGTCGTAATGTACAGCGCAATTATTGATAGTCTGTGCAAGGATACACTTGTAAGCGATGCTTTTCATTTATATTCTGAAATGCTTGCTAAGGGAATTTATCCTAATGTTATCACATACAGTTCTCTCATTTTTGGATTGTGTCTTGTGGGTCAATTTAAGGAAGCCATTGATTTGCTAAGTGATATGGTGCTTAAAAACGTTACTCCCAATGTTTATACTTACAATACTTTGATTGATGGGCTATGCAAGGAAGGAAAGATCAAAGATGCTAAGAGTGTATTGGCTGTAATGGCAAAATCTGGTGTAAAACCAGATGTAGTTACTTATACCAGCTTAATGGATGGATATTGTTTGGTTAATCAGGTGAATAAGGCAAAATATGTATTCAACACAATGGCACAAAGTAGAGTGTCACTTGATGCTCAAAGTTACACTATCATGATTAATGGCTTGTGCAAAAGTAAAATGGTCGATGAAGCCTTGAGTCTCTTTGAAGAAATGCGTCGTAAGTACTTGGTTCCAAACACTATAACCTACAGCACTCTTATTGATGGCTTGAGCAAATCAAAGAGAATCTCTTGTGCTTTGGAGCTTCTTGTCAAGATGCACGAAAGAGGTCCACCCGCTAATGTAGTCACTTACAATTCCTTGTTGGATGGGATGTTTAATATCAAACAAGTTGACAAGGCACTTATGTTATTCAAGCAAATGAAAGAGAGTGGCATTGATCCAGATATATGCACGTACAATGTACTTATTGATGGCCTATGCAAAGGTGGAAGACTTGTAGTTGCAAAAGAGATTTTTCAAGATCTTTCTGTGAAAGGCTATCCTCCAAATGTGAGGACATACACTATTATGATCAATGGGCTCTGCAGAGAGGGCTTGTTTGAAGAAGCATTGGCCCTGCTGTCGGAAATGGAACACAATGGTTGCTTACCAAATGCTGTGACTTTTGAAACTGTTATTCGTGCTTTGTTTGAAAAAGATGAGAATGACATGGCGGAGAAATTTCTTCGGGAAATGGTTGCTAGAGGCTTATTGAATTGATAAAAGAAGGTAAGATACATCAGCTCAAATTGAAAGTACATCTCATTGTTGCTGAATATGTAACATAGTTCTGTAAATTCTGTGTCTGTTGGGTCAGAGGACTTTGGCAATGCCATAACATCAATATAAATTTGCACTTTCGATTTTTGCAATTGCTATCATCCTTTTTAAGTCCACTACTTTATTGATTCTTTAGATGATATTCCTAGTTATAGCTTACAGATTTAGTGTTTAAGATCTCTTTATAGCAATCGAGTGTTCTTTACTGTTATTCTCTGAGATCATATATTTATCATGCTATAAACTAAGCAAAACTAAAAAGATTGAAAATTTTGTTTTGTTGTTTGTTCTCTGTTATTCTGTTGTGCAACTTAATTTTCCGTAACTTTGTAGGTACCAAATATATATATATATATATATCAGACTAATTCCTACTGTTTTATCATAAGCAACCATGAGCTATTGTTTATTTGATTGAATCCTCTGGGAATTGTTGTAAAAGGAAATTTAAGTAGGTAATAAGGATTTATTCTTAGGCTATATAGTTTTCACTTCCATCTTAAAAATAAACCCACCTTCTAAAATGCATGTCCCCTCTTTTCATCAACCTAAGCAACATCAAGTCAAGGTTAATATGGTTCAGTTATCTCAAAATTTTTGGCCATTTTCTTAATTAATGCTACTCAGTTGTATTGCTTGGAAATTGCTTCTGTTGAAAATATGTACACTATGAAGTACTTTTTCAGAGAGTTTTTCTGTTAATTCTTAGATAAATTACCTCGTTATTTCCTGTGTAGACATTATTCTATTGTCTCTGTTTATTAGCATTTTCAAAAAAGTTACTAGCTTGGAGTTTTGTTACGTGGTGTTTGAGATGGGAGTGTTAAAAGTGAAACAATATAGAATTCTTTGGACTTGCAGTTGATTTTATTTGGTGAATTTCTTTGCATAATTATTGCATTTATTTATTTATTTATTTTCAATCAGATATTGGACTATGATATAGTTTTATTGCTGAATATTTCATATTTATGAAACTGATTTTGATCTTGTATTGGTGTTTGCAGTTTCTCTCAATTTCTTCACGCCATTTCTGCTTCTTTTCAACTTCTCGTTAACTCCATCCACTGTTGCCATACTTCTTGGTCTGTTTCACTTCCAGGGACTCCAATTTCAGGTCTGAGCGAAGTGGACCATGACTGACCCCAGCTAATTATGCAGTGTTGGACTGTTTCTTCCATCATGGTACATCTTCGACAGGTAGCGGGTATTGTTCTGATTCTTCCATGGAGTTGTTGGTTCACCGGCAACCCCTTGTGCATTACATTCCAGAGGAAGATTCTTATTTTCGGTTGCACTTTCAGGTCCCAAATAGAAGTCCAGAGCTTCTTCTGCTGGCAGTGGAGTGGCATCAGTTCAAGTGGAGGGTGGTAGAACTGGTGCGCCAGTAACTATCCTGAAGCCACGGTGTAGCAACCCTTTTTCTCCCTTGGGCAGGTAACAGAATCATCCCCTTCCCCAATTTCAGTTTGTAAAACATTCTGTGCAATATCTGTACTGAATTGTTCTGCAATGAGCTGTTGGTTCCATTGCTTGTTTTCGTTTAGGAGTTGATTAACCCAAATTAGTTGTGAGTTAGTAGGAATTAACATCTGAGTAGATAATGCTTGTCGATTTTTTATCCAAGAGTCCTCCATTTACATATGGGTAAATACCAATCTACCATGTTATATGTATAAATTCAACTGGCTACACGTTAATCCAAACTATGTTGAAGCTCTCTAGTGTGAATTTTTCCTTTATACTTTGATTTGTATTTGGCCCCTTTCGTAATCACTTGTGAGACACTAGAATTCTTCTCAACTTATTTGGTTTCTAGTTGAACCCATACTCACTAGATTTTAAACTTCAAAAATCACTTTTCTCATGAAACTCAAACAAAAATCACTTCATCTCAAACGGATGAAATATTGCTGTTGCTATAAACTTTGCAAAGCCAATCTTTGCATTATAATTTGGTTCTTCATTTATATACTTCCATTCTAACTTTGTGTGGTGCGTGCTGCATAAAACAGTTTTTAGACTTAAGCAAACAGTACTCCAAATAATCATTTGATACTGCAAAGGGAATAATTTTGCTTTATGGTGAGAGTATATGATATACAATGTGTTTTGGATATTGCAAGTTCATCAAGAACAAGATGGCTCTGTCATCAAGAGTTGTTTGAGACTCTACAGAAGGGGGAAATTTTAATATAGTTAACCAATTCTTTGTTCATTTTCACTGACATACAAAATGGGAGCTCAAGTTGAATAGTATTTTTTATTTATTTATTTTTTTTCAGTTTTCGTTATGCAATCTACAATGCAGTTTTGTTCAGGTTTTACCATTTGTAGGCATAGGTAATTTAACTTTTGTTATGTCATTAAAAAGTTGCGATTCTACCTTGGAGCAGAAGAAAAAATGGTTAACTATATTAAAATTTTTGGTGCTGGTAATTGTTGGCGCTATAAATTGTGACCGCTAGTATATTTTATATGTAGTATTTATTATGAAATGTAACTATAAAATTTATTAATATTATATGATAATTTTTTGTGTCAATATTATATGATAATTTATTATTTATTGTTAATTTTCTAGTATTTGTTCCTGCAAGATATCATAGGTTAAGTTAATCAATTTATAAGAAGTTATTATATTGTACATGTAATAATTTTTTATATTATTGAATTTGAATTATATTGTTTATTATTGTCTTATATATTATTGAATTTGAATTAAATTAATAATAATGTCATGTGACTTTGGATATAGTCTAGTTAATACAATATAGTAGAAACAGATATTACAGTAAAAACATGAATGACTAATATATTTCTAATCATGTAAAAAAGAACACGATACTTGAGTGTTTTTCTTCTCCACCACTTCAATACATCAAATCTATTAAAATCTTTGGTTACATCATCTTCCAAATACCTATCTATCTCATTCTTATTGAGTTTACTTGGCTTTATTTTCTATGTTTGCTTCCATTTTCTCAAAGGATCTTTAATCATATCGCTATCACTTTTACTTATTTTTAAACTAAAATTTGGTGCGATATCTGAAGAAAAATTTGCATTTTGAGTGTTCGCTAATTTTGTCTCTAAATACTAATTTTCCCTGCACATATCCTTCGAATTCCTAATTTTTTTATCATCATTCAATCATAATTTTTCTCCAAATAATTTTTTTTATCACCATCATTCAACGATGGTGAACACTTTCCGGGCTCCAATAATAGTACGATAGCTCCAGCATCTTTGTACTGGTTTTGTTCTTTTCAAATTTAATACTCATGCTTTACTTCAAAATCTTTTGTTCGATAAATTTTTATTTCAGAAGTCAATTACATTATTTTTTGTCAATGTGACTTATTCAGCCATCATAACCTATTCGAATAATATACATGTTATGTAATTTTTTTTTGTCATTATAGTACTAATTCTATGTTATTATTTTTATCGTATTTGTTATGTGTATAAGGGCATTTAAGTAAATTCTTCTTCGCAGGAATTTCACATGTTTCCGTTGAGCGGTACCTCATCCCCGTGGGGATTTTGCGAGTTCCTTTAAAACTCCGGATAATCTCAATAGATATCCATGGGTTCAAGGTTTTTGGCCATCCCTATATACGACATATAATGAACTAGTGATTCAACTATTCAGATTGTTATAGAATTCATATTCAAGAATACTATCTTCTTCAATTCTGCAGAATCTATTCTGCTTTCTTTGCATAAAAAGAATGTTAATACATTGATGAAGATACTGTAATATGGCAAAATGATCAAAGAATTAAAGAATCATTGAATTGCTCTATGATAACTCTAAGTACATGCGTTTTGGTTGGACTATTAATCTAAAATAGAGCAGCAGCCAACAAAGCAAAAAAGCTTGCATTATTAATTTTGTTGCACTTGATGATTCAGTAGGGGGACCAAACATTTTAGGGTCTAACTTTACAGAAAAGCTCTGCATACAAGTGATTAGGGCTTGTAAGCATTACAAGTCAATTAACCAATACCCCCCAAAACGCGTTGCAAGTGTTACGTCCCATACACGCGCTATATAAAGATCCCGCGTATATATAACTACAAAATTTAAAAGATTTGTTTCCTTCTTCGTTCTCCTTCTTTCCAAGTTTGCTCGTTCTTCTTCTCCTTCGTTCCCCTGCTTTTTCGATCGTTCTTTTTCTCCTCCTTTCTCAGTGGTTTGTTCTTCGTCATTGACGTTAGTTCCTCTCTCTGTAACTTCAACTTCGTTTTCTTTTCGATTTCTGGTTTCTAAAATCAAAGTTTGAACTCGTTTTGAAGATAATGGATGATTTAACCTCAGATTGTTAGCTGAATCAGGGCGAAGTGGATTATGAATTTGAATCTAACGAAGTTCCTGAGGTTTGATTTACATACGATTACTCTGAATTTTGTTGCAGTTATTTGTATAGCATTGTGTAGCTGAATAATTCGTGAACATTGACTGTGAAACTAACGCGTGAACATAAATCTGTGGATTGAATCAAATGTATTAGTTTTGATTAATTATCTGCAATTTATAGCAGACGCTCGGGTGTAGATCACAATTTTGTAGGTGTATTTTTGGGAAAAGTGTGGGTGTATTTACAGTTTATGGCTTTTTTTGTTATTTTAGTTGAGTTGTTGTCGTTCGGGTGTATTATATCAGACATGATTGGGTGTATTTTTAGTTTTTGACATGGTGTATTCTGCAGCCTCTCTCTATTGTTGATGACCAGTTTGTTCCTATTTTAGTTGATTCGTTGTCATTCGGGTGTATTATATCAGACATGATTGGGTGTATTTTTAGTTTTTGACATGGTGTATTCTGTAGCCTCTCTCTGTTGTTGATGACCAGTTTGTTCCCAAGGTTGGAATGACCTTTACCACCTTTGAAGATGCTGGAAAATTTTACAGGAACTACACCAAGGCTGCAGGCTTTTCTACAAGAGTTCGGAGCACAAATAGGAAGGGAAATGAGATTAAGAATCAATTGATTACATGTAGCAGAGAGGGAAAAATGGAAATCTAAAATATCTCCGACCGAGAAGACGAATCCGACAGCCGGTTTAAACTGTCCTGCAAGAATTTATATACACACATTGAAGGATGTTGGTGCTTGGATCATTTCAAAGGTTGTGCTGGATCATTCACACCCTTGCTGTCCAAGTAAAGCAGAGATGCTCAAACAGCACAGGGAACTAAGCATGTCCATTAGTCGTACAATAGAGAATAACGAGGAGGCTGGTATTAGACCAAGCAAAACCTACCAATCATTTGTTGCGGCTGCCGGGTCATTGCGAGTTAAATTTTATTGAAAAGGATGTGAGGAATTACATTACGAGAGAAGTGCGTAACGTTTCTGAACAAGAAGATGCAAAGGAATTCGAGAAATATTTGTTAAGAATGAAAGAGAAGAATCAGAATTTCTTTTTTGAGCTTGAACTCGAGGAGGATCAATCGATTAAGCTTGCTTTTTGGGCTGATGCAAGAAGTAGAGCTGCCTTTGAGTATTTCGGAGATGTTATTTCATTTGACACCACCTACAATACAAACAGGTAACAAACTGTCCCTGTTTATGATGCTAAATTAATATATTTTTATGAATCTGCGGCAGAGGTGTATATTGGGTATTTATGGGTGTATACAAAGCATTTGTTGGGTGTACGTAATGATTTTTCATTCTGCACTATGATAATTTGTTTCAGGTATAATTTGATTTGTGGTTCTTTTGTCGGGGTGAATCACCACGGTCAGTCAACACTTTTTGGATGTTCTTTGATAAAAAACGAAGAAATTAAATCATTCAAATGGTTATTTCAATGTTGGCTTCGTTGCATGGGAGGAAATGCTCCGAAAGGATTTCTCACCGACCAATGCGCATCAATGAAAAGGGCTTTAGAGGCCTGTATGCCAACAACAATTCATCGTTGGTGTATTTGGCACATCATGAAGAAGATTCCAAGCAAATTAAACGGGTACAAGGGACATGCAGAAATTGAACAAGAAATAAGCCAAGTTGTTTGGAACTCTCATAGTAAAGACTCATTTGATAGGAATTTGAATGATTTTCTGCTGAATTTTGGTCTTGTGGACAATAAGTGGCTTTCAGGTAATGTTTGTTTAAAATCTGCAGCAGAGATGTAAATTTAATTTTTTTTTCGGATGTATTTATAGTCTGTGTTTGGATGTATTGCAGATCTCTATGAAGACCGTCATATATGGGTTCCAATCTATCTGGATCACCACTTCTGGGCAGGGATGAGAAGTACACAAAGGAGCGAGAGCATGCATTCATTTTTTAACAAGTTTATTACCCGAAACAGCTCGCTTATTCAATTCGTCAAACAATACGATAATTTCCTTGGAAGTAGGGAGCAAGCAGAGAGAGAATCAGATGTTGCAGATTTTCATACGGTCATACCGTGTGCAACCAAATCCTCCATTGAAGCTCAGTTTCAAGATGTGTACACTCATCAAAAGTTTAGGAAAGTCCAAGCACAATTCAGAGGAAAGGCGAATTGCATCACTAGATTAACGAATTCTGCTATAGGCTATTCAGTATACGAAGTTGGAGAACAAGTTTTCAGCTCAATATTCAACAAGTTTGTGGTTACTTACGACTCAGTAGCAGCCGAAGTAAAATGCCAATGCTTATTATTCGAGTCAAGAGGGATACTGTGCCGTCACGCACTAAGCGTGTTAAGCTTTGAACAAGTAAGCCAAGTGTCACCTAGATATATACTGGAACGATGGAGCAAGAAGGTAAAGAGGCGACACACACACATCAAGAGCAGCCACGACGAGCCACTGTTGGAGCCAAGAAGCAAGAGGTTTGACCAATTGGTTTTTCGTTCGCAAAATATTTGCGAATTTGCATCCGAATCGGAGGAGCTGACTGCAATTTTGCACCGTGCGTACGATAACGTCATGGTTGAGATGGAATCATTGAAAGCCAAAAGGAAGGGCACATCTTCTTTATCTCACGAAGACGCCAACTTGGAATCCGTTAACGAGCTTCAAAGCCCTCCAAGGATTCGAACAAGAGGACGTCCAAAAAATAGGCTAGGTTCAAAGTTGGACAAACAGATTGCAAATGCCACAAAGAAGAAGAAAACGAAAGGTTTAAACGAGGTAAAAGTGCTGTTCTTTAAATATGTGGTGATTGAGTTTATTTTTCTCGTTAATAGTTTAGCTAATATGTGAGTTTGTTATATGCAGTTAAACCTCTTTGATGCTGCATCAGTGGTGCATTCAAATTCCAGCCAATATTAAGGACGTGTTATGAATTATCAGTTCAGGGTACCAGCAGCAACGGATAACTCTTTGGGTATATAGTTACAGAATATGGGTGTAAAAGCACTGTTCTTTTGAGTGTATTTCTGAATTTTCTTGTATTTCACATTTTACATATATATACATATATATACTTCAGAATCTTGTTTTTATGTTATAAAATACTATTTGTTTTTTTTTTAACAACGGTTTAAGGGTTTTAGGTATTAGGGTTTAGGGTTTTAGGGTTTACGATTTAGGTTTTAGGGTTTACGGGTTAGGGGTTAGGGTTTAGGTTTTAAGTGTTTAGGGTTCATGGTTTTAGGGATAAAGCATCAGGGGAATAGATTTTTGGGTGTATATTTAACTTTTTTTGGGTGTAAAAAATGGCAAGTTATGGGTGTATATTTGGTTTGATGTTTTCCTTCATATTATAGTACCTGTAATTCATACATTTTGAATACAGCAGAGAGAGTTTAATTATTGAAAGAAATTTTACAATAAACTGGATTATAATTGGACAATTTTTACAGCATTTGTTCAATTTGTTACAGAACTATATAATATTTACATTAATCAGTGTCAACATCCTCAGAATCTATCTGATAATATGGACTCAATAACAACGAGGATGGCTTGGACAGTCTTATTGCATTACTTCCCCTAATGGCTTCAGCTTTGTCTAGATTTATGTCATGGAATAGAATCCGGGAAGCATATTCCACTCTAAAGTGGTCCACCTCATGCTACAGTGAAAAAGAATATTTTGTTTAATCAACCATGTTAATTGAGTAATGTAATACAGAGTTATTTAGTTTTAAACATATTTACCTGGGTCCAATTGTCCCACTCATACTTCCGCCTTTTAATGTTTGCGGGCTCAAATATCTCAAGCCACTTCATTACGTAGATAGCACAGTTATAGCTGAAAACAAAGAAAATAAATTACAAATTACATATAGGAAAGTTTAATTTTCAGAGTGAAAGATTCATACCTTGTCTTTTGGCCCGAGATGTGAAGGTATGATGGTTCAATTTCCTTGTCCTTGTCCCTTGATTTCAGAGGTGCCCCCAGCATATACTTTAATTCGTGAAATTACATATCCCTTAAAACACGAAAGAAATCAGTAATACATGAAAGGGATACACCCAAAGGAGCACAAAGTTACACCTTATATTGAACAGAAATACACCCAACTATTAAAATACAGAACACAGAACCAACTTACAATGAATGTGTTCAGGGCAGTTCTCTCATCGGACGGAGATTTCGTGTGATATGGGTCGACTATATAAAATTTCCGCTTTCTTGTATCAGCTAACCATAACCACCAATGTTGTGAATGGCAAACAGGTGCAAAAATCTGAAATATGTTCAGATTGAACACTATTTTAGTTTATTTGGCACATAAGTAAAAAATGGTAATAAGAATTTTTAGAAATGAAAACTTACATAACGATGTGATGCTAATTTTTTAAGGTCCAAGAAGGGTATAAACATTGGGTAGTCTTCCACCCTGAACGGCTTATTGTTTTTAGGCTGTAAGAATACCCCCTATGGATGATTCGCAATGGTCATGTTCTGCAAAAATTGTGAATCACCAAATGAATACAGAAAATACACCCAAATAAATCCAGAAAATACACCCAAATGAATAAACAACTAACACCCAATTGAACATAAAAAATACACCCAAATGAACACATTAAATACACCCAATATAAGACAGAAAATACACCCGAAGGAATGCAGAAAATACACCCAAAATTTGTTCAAGCAACCCTTACCACAATATCAGGGGGGAGATAGTATACTTCTTCTTGAAACCTTTTAATCTTTTGTTAGTTTAGGATGAAGCACATGGCAGAGACAATCTAGAAAAAGATGCCGAAATCAATTTTACATCAATCAGGATTATAGTTAATTTTGGTGAAAAAAACATTAATTTTGTTGTAATATTACCTCAGCTTCTATATGCGTTTCAGGCGCGAGTGATGCAAGGTGGAGTTTTGACAGAGTGTACCTATCTTGGGTTTGGAGTCTGCAGACATTGTCAAACTCATTAGTTAGCCCATTTGCGTAGGTCTTCACTCGTATAGCCCAGAGGTAGCATTTCTCTTTCATGTCAGAACTATTTTCATTTGTCCTCGCAGGAGTTTCAAACTTCTCGAAACTCTCTGCCCCACTCTCCTTTGGAATCTGCGGACTTTTTCTTTTGTTGTCACCCCACCACTTGCAATTTTCTGTACCAGATCCCCTAATTGTTCTAGCAGTTTTGGGATTTCTGGAGTTTTTGCCCTGCCTCCATCTTGCGTTGACGCTCCCTCCTGCGTTGCTGTTTCTTCTTGGCTTGAATCAGTTAAGCCAAGGCTGAATGATGGCATCGGATCTGTTTTAGGAACATACGATGCTGTCCGTGCCATCATCATCAGCGCAGCAGCGTCTTCTGGGGCTGGATTACTATGTGATCATGTATAACATATTATAAGAATAAGAATATATGGATGATAATCAAACATTGATTTTACTCTGACTAACTTACATTTTAGATGGAGTTGGGGGAAGCGTGGGTGTGCTTTCTTCAAGTTGTTGGGGGGGGGGGAGGGTTCAGGAGTGCTGCACGGTACATAAAATTAATCATGATGTAAAAAAACTAGTCATGGATCAATCGTGAAAATATGCATCCCAACAGGGGCAATATACACCCAACACTATTTCTTACTTTTTGTACTTCCTTCAATTTGTAGCAGAGGGGTTTGTTCATTTTCTGTCTCAGGTATTTGTTCAATTCCAGCATAGTGGTTGTTTGGGACAGTGGTAGACAAACTTGAATTGGAACTCTAAACAAGAAGAAAAATAAAAGGTTAATAATGCCTTTGAAAATAAAAAGGTTATAAGGTTGAAATATTTTTGAAAAACTCACATTGCAAGCCCTTCGGACGGTGTCTCTTTCCTCACAACCATCATACTCTCTTCAGCTGGCTCACTGACTGACTCTTCAACCAGATTCAACCTAAAATACACCCTAAGAAAGTCAAAAATACACCCGAACAATTCAAAAGAAAGACAGGCTTTGTTTTTTGAGAAGTTACATACTTGCAGTTTTTGCTTTTTTTTCTGCCTTTTTTTTCTCGAATAAAACAATAAAGAGCTTTTTTTTTCTAAAAAAAATATATACAGAATTAGAAGTAGAAAGTAATAAAAGAATAAAAGCAACGGTTATTTGAAAGAGAAATTACATGCTCTCCGCCAGTTTGTTTACACTACTTTGTTCTGTGTGTCCTTGAGAAAAAGGATCATCACTTTCCAAGTTTACGTCCGGTATTCTAAACATAATAGAGTACATGTTATTCACAAAAAATACCATACTGTTAAATCATGATAACAAGATTTTATCAAATAAAGCTTCTTACGTTTCAGATGAGACATAGTGACCTTCCGTCGATCGCAGGTCAGCTTCCTTCTTCCTGCGAAACAAGAAACCATTATTAGCAAAGAAAACACCCTAAAATCTGAAATATACACCCCAACAAGACATACCCCTCTGCAGCAGATTTTTCATTGTTTTCCCTTAAGAATTCATCTAAATCTTCACTTCCAATTTCAGATCTGACAGTGCATGCATAAAAGAACATGTTAACAAATATAATTTTGATGATAGACGGTAATATAGCTTACAAAGTACTGTACTCATGATAGGATTGAGCTTGCTCAGTAGATGAATCATCAACAACGATCTTTTTCTTTTTGGATTGTGTCTTGGGGGAAAAAAACAAGTATGAATCAGAAATAAAAAATTAATTTGATCACAAAAAACTATCCAAAGAAGTGCTTACTTTTGTGGTGTTCTCTGAGTTTTTTTTCTTTGTTTTTTGTTTCTCCACTGGTGATGATTCTTCGCTTCTATAAGTTAATAAGAGACACTCTGTTAATACATGAAATCTTGATAATAAACCCAAAGGAAAGGAGTAATAATTTCAGAACATTACTCATCAGTTGATTCAGATTCTGAATCAGAATCTTCCTGAATCTTCTTTCTTTTTTTGGACTCCATTCTGGAAGGCAAACAATCGTTATTTAAAAATATTCTAAAAGGGATAAATTACACCCAAATGAATGCACAAGATACACCCAAATGAATGCACAAAATACCCCCAAATGGAGAAACAAAATACACCCAAATGGAGAAACAAAATATACCCAAGTATGCTACTTACTTTTTGGTCTTTCGACTGGGTTGTTTTCTTATTGAATCCTCTGAGTCTTCTTCAGTCTCAGACTCAGAGGTAGAATGGTCACTTTCAGTTGTTTCAGTATCAGATGATGATGTTGAACTTGCCTTCTTTTTTTTTTGGTTTTTTTGGTTTCTTCTTTTTTTTTTCTTTTTTATTTATTTCTTTCATTTTTTCCTTTGTTTCAGCCATCTTTACAATCCCCTGAAACATTAAAAATTTTAATTATCAGCATTCAGGTAAATAAAATACACCCAAGATATTTTGTTCACTTATCATATGTTTCTCAATTTTTGCCCTCATTCTTTCGACCAATTGCTCCTTTGTCCAGTTGGCAATCCAGGGTTCTGGAGGTCTTTCTGCCCTCTTCTTATCTTTATTTTTTGATAGATGAAAGTAAATTATCATCAGGGCAAAGAGACAGCCATCAATTGCCTTTTTCTTTTTCAGCTTGTAATCTGTTACGCCCTTGATGATAAAACTCAAAACATGCCCTCCCCAGTTCCGCTCCGTTATTGTGTCCATCTCAAAAATTGGGGCCAGATGCACAGGTGAGATTTTGTTTATTGTCGTTGGTAACAGAAACGCCATTTGTTTATTGATCCTCTTGAACATGAGGCGATCCTGTTCATTATCAACGGCAATAGCCATCATCTCATCTGTCAGATTTTTGAGGGTCTTACCCTGAAATCTTCTAAAAATTTCTTTGTCATCTTCAGAAAGATCCTTATAATTGACTTTTTAAGGAAATAGATCTCCTACAAAAAGGAAAACAACATAGTATAAAAATTAGTTCAAATACACCTAAGCATCAATTGAAATACACCTGAATATGGCTCATATACACCTATAATTTTTAGCAAGTTACCTGACGCGTTGATGCCAAGTGCAGCCCCTATTATTTTTTGTCTTACTTTAAATGAACAGTAGCCAGTTTCCAGTCTATTTTCCCCTAATTTTAAGGAGTTAGCCAACTCCCTTAATATTTGGTGATGCACCCTTAGCGGCAGGATGTGCATCAGGCCACCAAATCCCAAATCTCTAACAATTGTTTTCTTCTCCTCGCTCATGTTTCTAAATTTCTCACTTAACAAATGTGTTGCACACTTAAGGTCTTTGGTTTGCTGTAAACAAAGCAAAATTATAGTTAGATATATTTCTATTATATAAAACTGATTTCATCTAAGACATATATTTGTTCTTACGTTTTTTCCAGCTTGGTTTCTGCCTGCCATTTTTTCTGAAATGAAAAATACACCCATAGATATCAGTAAGATACACCCATAGATTTTAGTAAGATACACCCATAGATTTCAGCCAGATACACCCATAGATATGAGTTAGATATCACTCAAACATGCATTAATGTACAAGGTCAAGCAATATACACCCATAGATATCAGTAAGATACACCCATAGATTTCAGTAAGATACACCTATAGATATCAGTCAGATATCACTCAAACATGCATTAATATACAAGGTCAAGCAATATACACCTATGGACAAGCAAATATTAGAACAGTTGCAACTGTTGACTATATTACAGTATATCAGTTCAGAAATATACATCCAACAAATTATGTCATATACACCCAACAAATTACTTCATATACACCCACCAAATTACGCAATATATTCCCAAAAATTAGTTACCAGAAGAACTAGAACAACAAGAACAGTAACACCTAGAACAACTAAGAAGAACAGTATAACCTAGAACCAAGAATAACAGTAAAACCTAGAACAAGTAGAACATTAAAAACTATAAAATGAGACTCAGAACAAGAAGAACAGTAAAACCTAGAAGAACGTAGAACAGTAAAACCTAGTTCTTCGATTTCGAAATGTGGAAAATATACAAGATGAGTAAAATAGTAACGTAACGTACCTTCAGTATTATAACTTCATTTTTTCTGGAGATTGTTGATGGAGAGTTCTATGTTGTGTTGATGGAGAGTTCTAATCTTCGCGACGAGTTGTATCTCTACAGTTTGCAATGTTGCTCGAAAATGGACGGTTTGTGTTTTCTTCGAATGGCTTGGAGAAGTGGAAGAGTGCGCCATTAAGGAGCGCTTTTCGCGAAGCGCAACTGTTGAGTGGAGCGCGTGAATTTTACGCTCCATTCAAAGTAATTGAGTGCGCGTGTGAGTAAAATGTGGGCTGAAAACTTGTATAACTTGTAGGGCCTTTTTGCTTGTATGTGTAGCAGACCCGCTAACTTTATATTTGAAACCAGCAAATGTAGTTTGAATTTTGTTATTACATATGTAATGAATGAGTCTTTGATAAATGTACAATTGACAAACTAATTGATTTGAAATTAATAATAAATTAATTTATTATTATTATTATTATTATTATTATTTGCACAACGTGTATTTTTTTGTATTTTTTAATGATAAATTTATTCATTAGATTCTTATATATATAATCACTCAATAATAATAATAATTATTATTATTTTATTTTATTTTTGGACGAAAGACTATTATGTCTAACAGAAAGAAATATTGGGGATTGATTTGTACATTAATTTTTTTTGGGTACTAAAATATCTATTTTTAAAATCTTTGGAAACTGATCTGGGTAATTACTCTGCTGGAAAATGAATTGGGGACTGATTTGTCTGCTCGAGTAAAACTTTGGGGATTAATCTGTATATTAATTTTTTTGGGGACTAAAATGTCTAATTTTAAAAATCTTGAGAACTGATTTGGATAATTACTCTATAATTTTTTTATTAAACCTTGTTGTGAGAGCCGTTTAAATTTTTTTCTTAAAAGAATAATCTCCAATAAATTTGATACTATTCTCACTCTCTAATATGTTTAGTTAAAAAGAAAGAAATAGAAAAAAAGTAAGAAAAAAAGAAATAACTATGTGATGATGAATACCTATCTTTAGCCTCGGCTTATGTTATGTTCAATTTATAATACAATTACAAGTTCTATGTGCCAAGAAAATGTCGATTGAATAGGGTTTGAGAGAATGAGAGAAGGAAGAAAACACAGTGAGAAAGAAAAGAGGATTTGAAGAGAAAGACAAGAAATTTATGATCTGCATTACTAGTGAGCTTATCACTAATCTGTGCTTATGTATAGAGAAGGGTAGCTTGCTGTGCAAGCTAGTACAAAAGGCACAACAGTCCATTCATTCTTAAAGTTAGTTATGATAGCTGTAACTAACAGCTCTCCTATGTAGCTGGCACTGTTCTAACAGCCAACAGTTCTTTCATAACTAACTCTTGTAACTCTTCTCTAGACTTTACCAACTCACTCTACTACGATGAATGGTCTTTGGTAACAAATGAGCAAATCTTTCTTAATTTTGTTGAGGCCTAAAGTTATTGTTTGGTAAGAGTTTCAAATAGGTCTGTGTCCTCTGATAATTGCCAAATGGGGCCTTAGTGTAACTACATGCTTTTCATCTCTACCTCAAGCTCCTCTCTTTTGTATGCGTGATCAGTTCCAATATTCTGCACGTATTTAGTTTTGCTGCTAAGCGTTTGTTTGGCATTGCAATATATTCATTTTTTATGACATGTTTGCAGGCCGAGTGGATGGTGCCTGAAGTGTTAAGAAATGAACCTTCAAATGAAAAGTAAGCTCACTTATCATTGGTTTTCGTCATTAAATTTTTCTTTATTTTGCTTGTGGAGGAGGATTTCATAGTCTTTGTTCCTCTCTGACCTGAATCATCTGGCATAGGGAAAAATAAGTTGGAATTTTTATTACATATAAGTGTTGTTCTTTGGCTTCCTTGTCTCGTCGTTCTTCTCATTGGTTTTGCCACCCTTTTAAGGCATTCATAATTTTATGATTATAACAAGTGGTGATTGGATATCCAGGTGCGATGTTTATAGCTTTGGAGTCATATTATAGGAGCTCTCTACTTTGCAACAGCCCTGGGGTGGAATGAATCCGATGCAAGTTGTGGGTGCTGTCAGTTTCCAGCATTGTTGCCTACTTGCCTTGTCATTCCAGATGATATGGAGCCTGCTATCACGGATATTATCAAGCAATGCTGGCAGACGTGAGTGTACTCTTCAATCATTTTATCTGTATTCTAAGATAACAGAACTCTTGCTTATAGCATTATGAAAACCGCTTGTTCTATCGGATATGAATAATCACATGAAAGGAAATACATATTTGATCTTGTCAATGTACAGTTTTGTTTCAATATAACCATTTTTTTAATAAAAAATCCTTATAAAATGCAAGCCAGTTTCAAGAAACCTCTGTAATGATGACTCGTTTTCTCGGAAAGATTTTTATGCATGATAGGGACTTGATTACACAATTTTTAAACTAGAAGACTTGGTTGAAAACTAGGGACTTAAGGAGTTGTATAGTATTTTTGCTCATTCAGTCCTATGAGGCTGTGATTCTTTTCAGTTTTGACCCTTTCCTTTTTTTTTTTTTTATTTTCTTTCTTCCTAGTTACTTTTATTTTTTTTTTTTCAGTGGAGCCATTATCAGTTTGTACCATTTGTTTGTGTACATAATTCTTTGTAATTTTGCTGTAATCAATTCTAAATTTTGATGTGCATAAATTATGAAATGTTGGAGTTGTAGCTTGAATGGAAAAAAAAATTTGATAGTGCGTGGAAATTGTTTGGTACTGTAAATGCAAATTGGATAAGCTTTTTATTCTTTTTTTGTTTTTTATTTCTTTATTTGGATGGGTCCAAGACTCCAAGTGTTATGTCTAAGGCTTTGCCTTGGTAAAATTTTTTAAAAAAATGTTTTTTATTTAAAAGCATAAATTTTTTATTTTGCATTTGGTATATAAAAAAGATTATGTATTTGTATTTATAAATTTTAAAAGATAAAAGTGTTTTTAAAAGTATTTAAGATGGAATTTTTCAAAAATAATTTTGTATATTAAAATTAAAAATCTAATATAATCTTATACATTATTTAATATCTAAATATAATTTTTATATTAATATATATTATAATATTTTTATATTTTAAAAGTTATTTTACTAAATGCTATTATTACTTGTATTTATTAAAAATTAGTTTTAATTTAATTTATTAAATATAAATATTATAATTTTTAAAATATTATTTTTTAAAATTTAATTTCTATAAATTACTTTTAAAAAATAAAAATTTTACTAAACAAATCCTAACTTCTTCACCTTTCTTGCTAAAAAAAATAATATTGTTTATATTTTTATCAAACTCGTAAAAATAATATCTTTTGGTTTAAATTTGATGAAAAAAAAATATAAAAGTGCTTTAGTATTTTATTATATACATATATTTAATACGTGATGTTAGATTTATAAAAATAATATGAATAGTTATTTAAGATATAAAATAATTTATATTTTTTGTATATTAAAATTAAATGATTTTATCTTTTAAAATGACTTTATTAGCGGATTAAACATAAATTTTTGTAAGTTTAGTCAACATTTTTTTTTCTTTTAGAAAAGTATTTGAGAAGCCAATTCGAACATATTAATGGTAGTAACAAAGAAAAAAGAGTAAGGGTCCGTTTGGGAAACACCAAAAAGCTACTTTTTTTTAACTTTTAACTTATAGAAAGTTATATTAATGTGTTTGGTAGAATTTTTTAGATAAACTTTTAACTTTTCAAAAAGTTATTTAAGAGTTTTTGAAGAAGTTAAAAAATGTGACTTCTTCTATTTTCAAAAGCTATTTTATCACTCTTATTTAATGCACAACTTTAAAACAAAGACTTCTATAATAACTATCCAAACTCAAAATAACTTATTTAAAAGTTATTATTAATAAAAGTCCTTATATTTTAAACTCCTTTTTCAAAAGAACTTATTTAAGAAGTTTAGCCAAACTGGCCCTTAATACTCAAATTGGTCCTTAAAAGATTATTCGATCTCCAAATTGATCTCCAAAAAATAAAATTAATCAGAATTGTCGTCAAAAAATTTAAAAATTTAAAAATAGTCACATTAATGTCACGTGTCAACAAAAGTTTCAAAGGCGTCATTTTTTTTGTCACCCTTTTCAACCATTTTTCATTACGGTCTATTCCATCGTTCTTCTCAAAACAGAACATCTTTCTAATCCAATCCTTCGTCTTTGGTTCACAAACAGAAAAGGATGTTTGGCTTTGTGACGTTTATTGATGCACAAACTGTTAAAACCATTTTAGACAAAGGGAATTCCCATTATGTTCGTGGGTCTCGGGTGCTTGTTAAACCTTATCGGGAGAAGTCAAGGGTTATTGAAAGGTACTTCCTTGTCTAATGTTCCTTCGGTTTTACATTTTCAGCTCAGAATTGAATGCTTAAACTCTGAGCTTAAGCTTGAAATGTGGGTACAATTGCACTTGACATTAGAAAGGATTCTTGTTATAATTTGATTGTTT
This sequence comes from Arachis hypogaea, assembly GCF_003086295.3. Classification (NCBI taxonomy): domain Eukaryota; kingdom Viridiplantae; phylum Streptophyta; class Magnoliopsida; order Fabales; family Fabaceae; genus Arachis; species Arachis hypogaea. The sequence continues at coordinate 141,315,757 of NC_092050.1, read as the reverse complement.
ATTGGTATAAATGTATCAATATCTGATTATCTTAAAGTTAATTTAGAAAAATTTACATATGATAATAGTATATATTAATTAATTTACTTTCATCCTTTGTGTATAAATAAAATTTAGTAATTTAATTTTATCCTTTGATCATGCTAGTTATGTTGACAGATACCTCTTTTTTAAGAAATTTTTCATATCAACTTTAATTTGGTCAGAAATTATGCTGATAGAATTCAGCACTCTATGTGTTACTCACCTCACCACATAGACATGGATTCTGAAATGAACTCAAGTGAGTATCATATTATTTTGTTTGGTATCTATATTACTTGTCCTATTCATATGACTTGTTCTATGATCATTTTCTCATTAGTCACTAAAATAACCTTTTTCATTTTTTTTGTAGTTCCAAGAAGTTGTGAGAATGCTAGATCTCTTAAAAGACAACTGATGGAAGAGTAGGAACAGGCTCTAGAACTAGTAGAAATGCAAAGGAGACGTTTGACAATGTTGCAATTTGCCCAAAATTCTCTGTCTACTTCACCCCATTTTCGCTTCTCCACGAATGGAATGAGAGCTTCAGAAGGTATATAGTAGTAATATGAATTGCATTTATTTATTATGAATATATTCTTTGTATCATTTTTTATAAGGTTACTTTACATTTTTCAGATCATTTTAATTTCAACTTTCATCCTCAAGAATCTTTAAAAAACACACGCAGAAAGAAATATAGACTTTAAATAGCCCAAGGCCAAAGGCATCAACTTTCTTTTGATACACTTTACAGTATCAAGTAGTTTTGAAGTTTAGTCAAAATCTTTGGCTTTTAAAATGAAGGTAGCAGCAGGAGAATTATAAGTTATTAGCAGGACTATATATTATATTATGCATAATTTTCAACCATAATGTATCCTTGTCTAGACTTTGGCCAATTAGACGCTGCCCATGATGCAGTTCAACAACAATTTTAGCTCTATAGAATCAATTTGTTGCTACAACAACAATGGGAGAATAAGGGATTAGGGTTTATTCCCTTTAGAAATAATTTGACAAAAATTTTTAAACATATCTTGTCATTCGCTATTCTGCACCAACCTGTCATGCTGATATGACACACTAACGGCCACATAAACAAAATTTAACGTTGTTACTGACCGGAATGAACGAAAGGGAGACAGAAAGACTAACGTGACCATTTTAAAATCTTTTGGAGACAATTCTGATTAATTTTATTTTTCGCAAACTAATTTAAAAATTGGGTAATTTTTCAGGACCAATATGAGTATTTATTCAAAGAAAAAATATATTTTTTTAATTTGCTTTTTTTAATTAATGTTATAAAATAGACTTACATTAAATTATCTTTATATAAAATTAATAGTTAAAATTTATTAAATAATAATTTAGTTAAATTTATTAAATTATTTAATAATTTTTAAATATTATTTTTATATAAAAATATTTACATGTAAGTAGTTGTCTATAAAATATAATTTTTATCGGTGTTTTTTAAGTGGAATAAAAGAAGTAAAGAAAATGTGATATAATAAAAGGCTATTGCTATGCTAATGAAACTTTTTTTTTTCTTCACATGATGAACTGAGGTAGCATACTCTAGAATAGATACATTTACCTAGTCTCGGACAGCTTTTCTACTTTGTTACAGAAGTTTTATTTCTTCTATAGGATAAATAATTAGTAAAGTTTTTCTACGAATAGGCCTCGAGACCCTTTTTGTGTGTTTTTTTATTTTTATTGATTGTTGTTACTATATTTTTTTCTGCTTCTCGTGAGATTGGGGGAGGGGAGTTTATTTATCAGGAGTCTTTTGCAGGTTTTCTATTGTATGTCCAAGACTCCAAATAGTAGTAGCTATTAGGTTCAGTTTGGGTAAATAGGCTAATTAAATTTTTTTTGAAAAAATAGTTTAAATAATAAATAATTATTTAAAAATAGTTTATAAATAAATTATTTTGTATTTGGATTTTTAATTCTAAAAATGTTTATTTTATAGAAATGTGATAAAAAGTAATAATATTATGAGAGAAGTCATTTTTTTAAACTTCTCTATAAACTTTTAAATAGTTTCTTAAAAAGTTGCAATTTGGTTTTGAAAATTGCATTAGACATTAATACTACTACCTTTCATAAGTCAAAAGCTCAAAAAATTTATTTTTAAAGCTTCCCAAGGTCATTAATGTTTAGAAATACATTTTACCAAAAAAAAAACATGTTTAGAAATACATGTTGTTGAATGAAGGTTTACTCTATTGGTCCCTATAGTTTCGCGAAATTTTCAATTAGGTCTCTATATTTTTTTTTCCTTTTAATTGGGTCTCTGCATCAAATTTTTTTTTTTCAATTGAGTTCCTACACTTTTTTTTTCTTTTATTTGATTTTCTGCACTAATTTTTTTTATTTAGTTAGGTCTCTATACAATTAAGTCAATTACTACCAAAAGAGACCTAATTAAAAAAACATTAGTGCAGGGACCTAATTAAAAAAATATATAAAAATTTAATTGAAAATTTGACACTATAAAAACTAATAGAATAATCAAACCTTAAATGAATTCGCATTAAAAAAATTTATTAAAATTAACAGACCTAAAGAGCAATCATTGTTTCTTGGTAAAAAATTATTATTTAGGGTCCCTAATTTTAATGATAATAACTAATAGCTATAGGGTGTAATATTTTATTAGGTGACAATTTTTTATTTATTCCATTCGATCTTTTTCCAATATGATAAGTTAATTTGCCAATATTATTTGATAATTTTTTTAATATAAGTAAACAATTATCAAGAGGCAGAAACAAAAATTAACTCTCATTAATTGTTAGAGCATGAATATTGTCTAAGTATAAATTTCTTAATATATTCTTTCCTAGCATAATATTAAATATTTTTGGTCTTCCACTTCACTCGAAAAAATATATAGTAGAGTTGGACAAAATTTTATAAACAGGTGGATATTAAGTGTATCAGCAAAATTATGGTAAATGTGATGCTAACCACTTCAAACTTTTAACTTTATACTATTTAACAAATTTTCTAAACCATAAACCTTAAAATTATCGGTCGATATTATACTTTTCTAAAGGTAACATATTTCTTTGTTGTTATTATTATTATATTTAATTATTTTATTAACATTTATAATTTTATCAAATTTTTAATTAATTTTTTATATTTTAAAAATTTGTAATTAAATTTATATATTAGATTAAAACTTTCAGTTAGATCATCTCATTTTTGTTATTAAAAAATACTATTTGTTTTAAAAATAAATATTTTAAAATTATTAAAATATTTTTAAATAAAATTAAATTATACAGTTGGTCCCTATATTTTTAATGAAATTGTAAATTGGTCCCTATACCAATGAGAGTCTTTGATTCTGTCGAAATGACGTGTGTTTCTTGCACTACCACCATTAATTTCAAAAACTGCTTCACACGCCGTGTCCTGATCCTCCAAGGACCCGAGTGGTTCTGGTGCTAATAAAGCGAAACGCTACGAAACTTGGTTTGCGAGGGCAAGAGGGTTAGGATGGTCCTTGACAGGATCTGGATGGCGAAGGGCGGGGAGGCGTTGGCAGACGTTATGGGAAGGGAAGAAGATGAGGAGCTTCATGCGTTCCAAAACGGTGCGTTTGAGGTTGATGGTGGTGATGGTGTTGGAGCGGTAGAGAGAAAGACGCTGATAGATCGTGAGTTCTTGGATCGGTATGTGCCTATGGGTAGGATTCAGAGCCATACTACGAGGGATTTGATTAGTAAGATTGAGTTGTTAGAGAGAAGGATTTTGTTTATGATGAGAGAAAGATTTTAATTATTGATAATTTAAATATAATTGGGATGAGTTGAATTTTGTTCATTCATGATAATAGTGTATATTATCGTGGTAGTTTGTATAATTACCATTAATTTTGATTTTTACCGTGTGTTAATGAATTTGATCATCAGCAATGATTTCGGCATTGTTGTTGTTAAAATCGTATTATTGTTAAAGAAGAAGAACAAACACACCGAAGAGAAAAGAAGGAAAAAGGGAGAAAAGAGAAAGAAGAAGATATTATGATAAATGTGCATTTTTTTTACTATAAAATGTTATTGATGACCTAATTACAAAATTATATTTTGTATAAGAATCTAATTATAAACTTTAAAATGTAGGGACCAATTTATAATTTTAGTAAAAATATAAAAATTAGTGGTGTAATTTAATCTTTAAATAACAATTAATAAGGATTTAATTGTGAAAATTTAATTATAATTTTTAAATTTAAAAATTTAATTAAAAATTTGATCAAATTATAAAGGTTAATAAAATAATTAAATTTTATTGTTTTTTTTTTTGATATTATAAATTTTATTGTTATTGTTGTTGTCGTGGTTGTTTGATAGATCACATGTTTTTCTCGAGCATAATGAAACCATTACTGTCCCAAGCCTTGTAATTTATTTGGTATATACGTCCAATTCATAAAATTGATAAAAAAAAATATCAATAGAACCCAATTAAAAGGGGACTGGAGTCTGGAGACCTTTCATTAGTATGGGGAGTGTTGGAAACAGAGGAGTAAGGACTATTTCCGTAGGGTTAGCAAACTCCTTCAAACTTAGACAACAGCGAGAGTGCGAATCACTAAAATGTTGTCATCCTCAACCTCAACGATCACTTTCATTTTTAGGTATTCTTTTCTCCAAATCCCTAATTTTGTTGCCTTCCCTTCCTCTTCATCTTCATTCTCATCCCTTCACTCTCATTCTGTGCCCCCATCCACTCGCCAAGTAGATGAAGCTGTTGATTCCTTCACTCGCATGCTCTCTATGCGTCGCCCTCCATCCATCATCCAATTCACCAAGATTTTGGGATCTCTTGCCAAGACCAACCATTTCTCCACCGCCATTTCCCTTTTTCAGCAATTGCAAGCCAGGGGAATCGCTCCCGACTTATTTACTTTGAGCATCGTAATTAATTGTTGTTGCGGCATGGGTCGTATGACACTTGCTTTCTCTGTATTGGCCAAGATTTTCAGAATGGATTATCAACCTGATACGGTAACATTGAATACACTCGTTAAAGGCCTCTTTCTCTGTGGTAGTGTTGAAAAAGCAGTGCGCTTTCATGACAGAGTGCTGGCTCATGGATTTCACTTTAATCAAGTCACTTATGGGACCTTGATCAATGGCCTCTGTAAGACCGGACACACGTCAGCTGCTATTCAAGTGTTGAGAAAGATCCCACGGTATGGCATTGCTCCTAATGTCTTCATGTACGGCGCAATTATTGATAGCCTCTGCAAGGATACACTTGTAAGTCAGGCTTTTCATTTATACTCTGAAATGCTTGCTAAGGGAATTTCTCCTATTGTTATCACATACAGTTCTCTCATTTTTGGATTGTGTCTTGAGGGTCAATATAAGGAAGCCATTGATTTGTTAAGTGATATGGTGCTTAGAAACATTAATCCAAATGTTTGTACCTATAATATTTTGATCGATGGGCTATGCAAGGAAGGAAAGATCAAAGATGCTAAGAGTGTATTGGCTGTAATGGCAAAACATGGTGTGAAACCAGATGTAGTTACTTATACCAGCTTAATGGATGGATATTGTTTGGTTAATCAGGTAAATAGGGCAAAATATATATTCAACACAATGGCCCAAATTAGAGTGTTACCCAATGTTCAAAGTTACAGTATCATGATTAATGGCTTCGGCAAAAGTAAAATGGTCGATGAAGCCTTGAATCTCTTTAAAGAAATGCATCGCAAGAACTTGGTTCCAGACACGGTAACTTACAGCACTCTTATTGATGGCTTGAGCAAATCAAAGAGAATCTCCCATGCTTTGGAGCTTCTTATCGAGATGCATCATAGAGGTCAACCCGCTAATGTAGTCACTTACAATTCGTTGTTGGATGGGATGTTCAAAAACCAACAACCTAACGAGGCATTTATGTTATTCAATCAAATGAAAGAGTGTGCCATTGATCCAGATATATTCACTTACAATATACTTATAGATGGCCTATGCAAAAGTGGAAGACTTATAGATGCAAAAGAGATTTTTCAAGATCTTTCCGTTAAAGGCTATCGTCCAAATGTGAGGACATACAATATTATGATCAATGGGCTCTGCAAAGAGGGCTTGTTTGAAGAAGCATTGGCACTCTTGTCAAAAATGGAAGGCAATGGTTGCTTACCAGATGGTGTCACTTTTGAAACTGTTATCCGTGCTTTGTTTGAAAAAAATGAGAATGACATGGCGGAGAAACTTCTTCGGGAAATGGTTGCTAGAGGCTTATTGAATTGATAAAAGAAGGTAAGATACATCAACTCAAATTGAAATTACATCTCATTGTTGCTGAATATGTATCATAGTTTTGTAAATTCTGTGTCTGTTGGGTCAGAGGACTTTGGCAATGCCATGACATCAATATAATTTTGCACTTTCTATTTTTGCAATTGCTATCATCCTTTTTAATTCCACTACTTTATTGATTCTTTAGATTATATTCCTAGTTATAGCTTACAGATTTAGTGTTTAAGATCTCTTTATAGCAATCGAGTGTTCTTTACTATTATTCTCTGAGATCATATATTTATCATGCTACAAACTAAGCAAAACTAAAATGATTGAAAATTTTGTTTTGTTGTTTGTTCTCTGTTATTCTGTTGTGCAACTTATTTTCCCGTAACTTTGTAGGTACCAAATATATATATATATATATCAAACTAATTCCTGTGACTGTCTTATCATAAGCAACCATGAGCTATTTTTATTTGATTGAATCCTCTGGGAATTGTTGTAAAAGGAAATTTAAGTAGGTAATAAGGATTTATTCTCAGGCTATATAGTTTTCACTTCCATCTTAAAATTAAACCCACCTTCTAAAATGCATGTCCCCTTTTTTCATCAACCTAAGCAACATCCAGTCAAGATTAATATGGTTCATTTATCTCAAAATTTTTGGCCATTTTCTTAATGCTACTCAGTTGTATTGCTTGGAAATTGCTTCTGTTGAAAATATGTACATTATGAAGTATTTTTTTGGAGAATGTTTTTCTGTTAATTCTTAGATAAATTACCTCGTTATTTCTTGTGTAGACATTATTCTATTGTATCTGTTTATTAGCATTTTGAAAAAAGTTACTAGCTTGGAGTTTTGTTTTGTGGTGTTTGAGATGGGAATGTTAAAACTTAACAGTGAAAAAATATAGAATTCTTTGGAATTGCAGTTGATTTTATTTGGTAAATTTATTTGCATAATTATTGCATTTATTTGTTTATTATTTATTTTCAATTAGATGTTGGACTATGAATATAGCTTTATTGCTGAATATTTCATATTTATGAAACTGATTTTGATCTTGTATTGGTGGTTGACTTAGGTTGAGGTTTGATATGGCTTTCATCCTTGTTTTTTTTCTCAAAGATAGAATTTCATTTCATGAAAATCAGGATTTGGGTCCACGATGGACCACTTACAAGACTAAAAGAGAGATTTCCCAACAAAACTTGTCTAAATCAGGAAACAACATTGAAAGGGAAGGAAAGAGTAAAGTGAAAACTTCTTCTTCAGACATTTCTAATCTTCTTCGCATTCCTCAGTCGAGCAAGCACGCTTGGAACTCTGATTCACTCCTTCTGGCTCGTTCAAGGACACAAGCCTCATCGAACTCTTCACCGTCAAACATGAATCTGTTGCGAGCCTTCCATATCTCCCACATCAGGTTTGCAGCTTCTCTCAATTTGTTCACGCCATTTCTGCTTCTTTTCAACTTCTCAGTTAACTCCATCCACTGTTGCCATACTTCTTGGTCCGTTTGACTTCCAGGGACTCCAATTTCGGATCTGAGCCAAGTGGACCATGACTGAGCACAGCTAATTATGCAGTGTTGGACTGTTTCTTCCATCGCGGTACATCTTCGACAGGTTGGGGGTATTGTTCTGATTCTTCCATGGAGTTGTTGGTTCACCGGCAATCCCTTGTGCATTACTTTCCAGAGGAAGATTCTTATTTTCGGTTGCACTTTCAGGTCCCAAATAGAAGTCCAGAGCTTCTTCTGCTGGCAGTGGAGTGGCATCAGATCGAGTGGAGGGTGGTAGAACTAGTGCGCCAGTAAATATCCTGAAGCCACGGTGTAGCAACCCTTTTTCTCCCTTGGCCAGGTAACTGAATCATCCCCTTCCCCAATTTCAGTTTGTAAAATATTATGTGCAATATCTGTACTGAATTGTTCTGCAATGAGCTGTTGGTTCCATTGCTTGTTTTCGTTTAGGAGTTGATTAACCCAAATTAGTTGTGAGTTAGTAGGAATTAACATCTGAGTAGATAATGCTTGTTGATTTTTGATCCAAGAGTCCTCCATTTACATATGGGTAAATACCAATCTACCATGTTATATGTATAAATTTAACTGGCTACACATTAATCCAAACTATGTTGAAGCTCTCTAGTGTGAATTTTCCTTTATACTTTGATTTGTATTTGGCCCCTTTGGAATCAATTGTGAGACACTAGAGTACTTCTCAACTAATTTGGTTTCTTGTTGAACCCATACTCACTAGATTTTAAACTTCAAAAATCACTTCATCTTAAACGGATGAAATATTGCTGTTGCTATAAACTTTGCAAAGCCAATCTTTGCATTATAATTTGGTTCTCATTTATATACTTCCATTCTAACTTTGTGTGGTGCGTGCTGCATAAAACAGTTTTAGACTTAAGCAAACAGTACTCCAAATAAACATTTGATACTGCAAAGGGAATAATTTTGCTTTATGGTGAGAGTATATGATATACAATGTGTTTTGGATATTGCAAGTTCATCAAGAGTTGTTTGAGACTCTACAGAAAGGGAAAATTTTAATATAGTTAACCAATTCTTTGTTCATTTTCACTGACATACAAAATGGGAGCTCAAGTTGAATAGTATATTTTATTTTTTATTTTTTTTTTCAGTTTTCGTTATGCAATCCACAATGCAGTTCTTTTCAGGTTTTACCATTTGTAGGGAATTTAACTTTTGTTATGTCATTAAAAAGTTGCGATTTCTACCTTGGAGCAGAAGAAATAATGGTTAACTATATTAAAATTTTTGGTGCTGGTAATTGTTGGCGCTATAAATTGTGACCGCTAGTATATTTTATATGTAGTATTTATTATGAAATGTAAATATAAAATTTACTAATATTATATGATAATTTTTTGTGTCAATATTATATGATAATTTATTATTTATTGTTAATTTTCTAGTATTAGTTCCTGCAAGATATCATAGGTTAAGTTTCACCTAATCAATTTATAAGAAGTTTTTATATTGTTTTACATGTAACTAATTTTTATATTATTGAATTTGAATTATATTGTTTATTATTGTCTTATATATTATTGAATTTGAATTAAATTAATAATAATGTCATGTGACTTTAGATATAGTCTAGTTAATACAATATAGTAGAAAGTAGAAACAGATATTACAGTTAAAAACATGAATGACCAATATATTTCTAGTCATGAGAACACGATACCTAAGTGTTTTTCTTCTCTACCACCTCAATACATCAAATCTATTAAAATCTTTGGTTACACCTCAATACCTATCTATCTCATTCTTATTGAGTTTACTTGACTTTATTTTCTATGTTTGCTTCCATTTTCTCAAAGGATCTTTAATCATATCGCTATCATTTTCACTTATTTTTAAACTAAAATTTGGTTCGATATCTGAAGAAAAATTTGCATTTTGAGTGTTCGCTAATTTTGCCTCCAATTCCTAATTTTCCCTGCACATATCATTCCAATTCCTAATTTTCTCATCGTTCAATCATAATTTCTCTCCAAATAATTTTTTGGGTAAAGTATATATTTTGTCTTTGAAGTTTGACAAAAATTTTAAAAATACCTTTAAGTTTTATTTTGTTTCAATTTTGTCCTAAAGTTTTCGATTTGTATCAAATATACCCTTAACGGCTAATTTTTTAAAAAATTTAAGATCAATTCAACAACAATTTCATAAGAACAACCCTCAACATAAGCAAATCAAGCATAATTTTTATACATTATTGTTAGATTGGTTTTAAATTTTTTGAAAATTTACCTGTCTAGGGTATATTTGATGTAAATTGAAAACTTTTGGGATAAAATTAAAACAAAATAAAACTTAGGGGTATTTTTGAAACTTCTGTCAAATTTTAGGGATAAAAAGTATACTTTACCCTAATTTTTTTTTATCACCATCATTCAACGATGGTGAACACTTTCAGGACTCCAATAATAGTACTACACCTCCAGCATCTTCGTACCTTTTTTTGTTCTTTTCAAATTTAATACTCATGCTTTACTTTAAAATTTAAGTGAACTATCAATCTGATTCCTATCCATTTTTCAGAATGATAATGTAACCCCTTTAAAAAAATACGATCCACTTTGGTCTCTATTCTTTATTTCGTGAGACAACGTGGTACTGTTTCTCTGTTAATTTTGAACGGAAAATACTGACGTGTCAAATTTGTCAAATTTAAAAATAGATAGAGACTTAATTGTCTCTAAATTTAAATTAGTTAGGAGTTTATTTGTCCTTATCTTTTAAACGATATTTTTTAAAATTATTTTTTTATTCATTATATTAATATTCTTTTTCGATAAATTATTGAATATATAATATAATAAATACAAACTAATTAATAAATTATTCAAATTTAAAAATATCATTTATTATGAAACTAAATAAATAATTTTGAAATATAATTTTTAAATATATAAATAATAAACATTAAAATACGATTAATACATTAATAATGACCGTATGACATTAGGGTTATTTTTTTTGGTGACTAAATAGAAAAGAAAGAAAAAAAAGATACAAAACCAAATTAATTGGCTAAGGTCATATCTAAATCTATTAGATGTTGAAGCTCACTCCATGGTTGGCTCCAATTCGAGTGAATGTCCGCGACAGAAGCAGCTGCTTTAGCCATACAATCTGCAACACTATTTGCAGTCCTCTGAATTAAAAGAATAGAGACTCTCCAATTCCAATTCATAACCTCCTGTATATGCTTTGCCAAATCCCATTCCGGAATATCTTTACCAAGCATTCTTTGGTTTACCAAGAAAAGAGCTTCTAAACAGTCTGTTTCACAAATAACCTCACGAAATCCACTCTCCCAAGCAAGAAGTAAACCTCTCCAAATTGCATACAATTCAGCAAAAAGAACACTGCACACTTCGACTTTCCCAGTGCAACCTTTCAACCAACATCCATCAGGATTGCGAATGATACAACCAAAACCAGCATAGCCAGAAGGAGCAAACCAACTAGCATCACAATTCAATTTAACAGAATAAACTGGAGGTGGAACCCAATGCAAACAAAGTGAAGGAGGAGACAGAGATTGATGCATAGCAAAAATAGTGTGAAACTCCCTTACTGAACTACGAATCAAACTCACCACTTTACTAGCACTCCATGAATCATCTATATTAAATAAGTCCTGATTCCTGCTTCTCCAAATCCACCAGATGGTCGAAAAGAAAAGAAAAACATTTTCACTCCTTGCACCGCTGTAGAGCCAATCATGTAAATTCGAGTTATTTGAATACAGGCCTAAAAGGTTCCAGACCTCCTTGGCACTAGGGCACTCCCGAAGACAATGAAGAATTGATTCAGAACCATTCTGACACCGATGACAGGTGCTAGATAAAGCTAAACCACGACCCAAACGAAACTCTGCCGTAGGAATAGCATTATGAAGACTGAGCCAAATCAAGAACTTGTACTTCTCAGGAATATGCAGTCGCCATACCCACAACCAATTATCATGCTCATTCCAGTCAAACTTTCTTTTGGCTAGCCAACTGTACCCACTCCTAGCTGAGTAAAGTCTAGAAGATGCCACACCCCACGACCAACCCGAACTCTCTCCAGCATTCAAATCCGGATTATAAGCATTCAAACGCTGTTTGACATCTTCTGGAATGGTAGAGAAAATATCATGGAGATTCCATTGACCATCTTTCCAAACGTCTCTAATAGTTAAATCAGAGTCAGATATATGTACAAAAGGGACATCTTGAGCAATTGGGCCCTCAATACTCCAATTGTCAAACCAAAAAGATTGATCAAGTGACCCAACGCACCAAGAGAAGGCATCCTTAAGAGCACCAAAAGCCTTTGAGATACTCTTCCAAACATGAGAAGCATTGCAAGGGATAGGGCCATCTAAAACTCCCTCATTCCTCAGATACTTCGCCCTCAATAGAGCAACCCAAGGCTTGTCCTGACAATGGAAAAGTTGCCACACCAATTTACCAAGTAAAGATATATTAACACACGCAGGATCTCTAACACCCAGGCCACCAAATTTTTTTGGAGTGATCACGGTCCTCCAATTAACAAGAGAAAGACCTTTACCATCCACTTGACCCTTCCAAAGGAACTGTCTCATCATAGAAGATAATTTATCGCAAACCCAATTTGGAAAAAAAGATACCTGCATATGATAGACAGGAATGGATGCTGCAACAGAATTGATCAAGCAAAGTCTCCCTGCTTTATTTAGAAGCCTTCCTTTCCAATTAGCTAATCTTCCCCTCACCTTTTCGATCACCGAATGAAAAGAAGCCCTACTGATACGGGAATGATTAAGGTTAACTCCAAGATATCTTCCTAAGTCCAAAGCAAAACGTATTGAAGAAACACTAGTAAAAATATCTCTTCTACGAGCAGTCACATTTTTAGAACAAAAAGCTTTAGACTTTTCAAGATTCACTTTCATGCCAGATGCCTTGCAAAAAATGTTAAGAGAATGCATGACCATTTGGACCTGACTCTTTGTAGCCTGACAGAAGAGTAAGAGATCATCTGCAAACATCAAATGAGAAAATTTTGGGCCACCCCTAGTGACAGAAACTGGTTTCCACACACCCTCAACCACCTTATGAGATATATAGCAAGCAAGTCTTTCCATACAAAGCACAAATAAGTAAGGAGACATTGGATCGCCCTGTCTAAGCCCCCTTCTAGGAGCAAAACTATCCAATCTATTCCCATTCCACATAATAGAAAGAGATGATGCACGGACACAAGTCATAATCAAATTAACAGTGATGATAGGAAAACCAAAAGCAATGAGAGTACTCTCCAAAAACCTCCAATCCACCCTATCATAAGCTTTTTCAAGATCAATTTTAAAAGCAAGAGTACCTTTCTTGGATTTTGTGTGCTTCATGAAATTCAGAATTTCTTGGGCCACAATAATATTATCAGGAGCACCACGACCTGGAATAAAACCTCCTTGTAAAGGACTAACAATATCTGGAAGAAAAGGCCGAAGTCGGTTAGTCAATACTTTGGTGATAATTTTATAAACAACATTACACAAGCTAATAGGCCTGAAATCCTTCATAAAGGTAGGGTTATCAATTTTAGGAATAAGCACAATCAGAGTTTCCATGATGCTAGGATTTAAGAACTCTCCCAAAAAAGCGCTCCGGACAATATTCCAAATCTCAGTGCCTACTATCTCCCAATATTCTTTAAAAAAATAAGCTTGAAAGCCATCTGGACCAGGAGCCTTAAAAGGGCTCATACTGAATACTGCTGACTTGACTTCCGCAAAAGAGACAGGGTCAATTAACCTAGCACAAGCCTCAGTGCTCAGAGTGGGCATCGGAACATCCCCTAAACAATCAACCTCAACCTCTTCCGTTGTACCAAAGAGATTCTTGTAAAAAGAGAGGGCTTCTTCCTGGAGAATATCTGGATCAGTAGACCAAGACCCATCTTTAACATATAATCCATGTACTCTATTATGGTTTCTACGCACCAAAGTCTGAAGATGAAAGAATTTAGTGTTTCTATCCCCATACTTGACCCACTGCTCTCTAGATTTTTGGTACCAAAAAAGTTCCTCTTGCAACAAAAGCCTATTGTAATCTTCCCTCAGTACAGCTTCTTTAATTCTCAGAGATAACACATCGGTAACCTCTAAACGCCGTTGAATCTGATCAATCTGATATTCCAGCTTATTTTTTCGCACAAAAATATTTCCAAAAATCTTTGAGTTGAAGTCCAAAGAAGCCTGTTGAACCATCTTAAGCCTTTCGGTAACGCCTCCAAACTCTTGATTCCAAGCCTTACTAATAACATGTTTATAAGAAGGATGTGTTGCCCACGCAGCTTGGAACCTAAAAGGACGTGAACCTTTCACTCTGGGGCTACCATGACAACGAACTAAAATAGGACAATGATCAGAATGAAGCCTGCTAAGAATTTCAGAATAACCCTCAGGAAACATTGTCATCCACGCCTCATTAACTATAGCTCTATCCAACCTTTTAGCCAAGTCCCTGCCAGCCTGAACTGCTCTATACCAAGTATATCTCCTACCAGTCACTTTAAGATCAAAGAGCTCACAGTCATCTAGAGTAGTAGCTAATAGACTAGCTCTGTGAGAAGAAAAATAAGCACCTGTACTCTCATCTGGTGCCACAATCTCATTAAAATCACCAACTGCCATCCATGGTCTATTATGGCCTGAATTAATAGAACGCAAATGATCCCAAAGCATACATCTTTTTTCGAATTGAGGACTCCCATATACTGCACTACAAAGCCAAACTAAGTTACCCACACTCACTTTCACTGTGATACATTGGTCAATTTGATCAATAACCACACAAGAAGCATTAGCAATAGAAGATAGAAACCAAATGCCACCCTTGTGTCCTACTGCTTCCTCAATACCAACACAATGAAAACCCAACTTATCCCAAAAATTCTTCAAATTATTAAACATGGTATGAGTCTCAAAGAGAAAGAAGAAAGATGGTTTATATATTCTCACCAAATTTTTGCAATGCACACGGGCCATCTTGTTAGACGCACCCCTCACATTCCAGGTTATGATATTGAAACTATCCATAAAAATAGCAAAAAGGGAGCTCCAATAACAAACCCGAGACTCAACATGATGTCCCTGTCTTCGACGATCCTGCCTTTAATGGACTCTCAAGTTGCAGCCC
Source organism: Arachis hypogaea (assembly GCF_003086295.3). NCBI lineage: Eukaryota > Viridiplantae > Streptophyta > Magnoliopsida > Fabales > Fabaceae > Arachis > Arachis hypogaea. The sequence goes on along the minus strand of NC_092050.1, from coordinate 141,300,721 downwards.
AATTTTCTCCGTCGAAACTTGCACCATACCCGCCGTCGATGCTCCATCCTTATCTACTGGTGAATTCTGCAAAGAGTTTGGGCGAGGACGCTTTCGCACAGTGCCATTTGTTGTCTCACCTTGCTGCTGATGATGAACATTGTGCCGGGTCCCCGAAGAAGCCACACTAACCGGTTTTCCAATATTGATGCCCCTGCTTAATTTTGCTTTGGATCCAGTAGCATGTGTTGTACGTTGGTGATTAGGCCTTGTCCAAGTATTGGTAGCCTTGTTAGGAGTCTTCTTTACTTTTGGTTGGACCTGATGGGTGCTAAGAGAAGGCTTTTGACCCATTTTATACTTTCCTTTCCTAATCACTTGAGTCCAACCTTCCAAATCCTCATGTTGTGCATGGTCTACATGAACAGCATGCAAATCACTCTCCACCAAATCCGGGACAGTAACTTTTACAGTCTCATCTCCAAAATTCTTGCCAAAATGAAAACTTGCCTTTTCTACATATACTGGATTTTTTGAATTTGAGCTTTCTGGCTGCTTTGCTACATCGCTGATCACCTTGGCATTAGTTCCTCCTCCTGCATTGCTGTCAGTCTTGCACACCTTCATATCATGACCAAACTTGAGACAGGAGCCACAAATAAGGTGAAGACTTTCATATTCAACCTCATATTCAACACCTTCAACAAGAATCTTCTTAGTCACTGGCAATCCTAAATCTATCTGAACACATGCTCGAGCATATCGTCCTCTTTCAGCTAATTTTGTTGCCAAATCAACCTTAATGGGAATGCCAACTGCAGCCGCAACACGGAGCATTGCATCTTCTTGGTAGCACCAGATTGGTAATCCAGAAATTCTAATCCACACTAAAGTTGCTCCAAAACAGTTTTCACTTGATCTAAACTCTTGATCCCAAGGCTTCACAGCCACATAATTTCCCTCGATCATCCATGGACCTCCTAAGAGAACTTTTTCTCGCTCCTCAGCTACATCAAACTTCACAAGAAAGTAGTCAAATCCCACGTCCAATAAACCAAAACCTCCCTTAATCCTCCATACCGTTCGGAGTTTATGAGACAATGCAGTGTAGCTATAATGTTTACCTAGCACCTTAATTACTATAGCATCCTTATAAGGTTCTGCCAAGCAATTCTTAGCTTCTTGGGTAAACGTGACACTCGGTGGCAAGAGATCTCCTTGCTTCCCAGAAACTACTGCAATGTTATCTCCCGATAAAGTTTCAACAAGTGAAAAAGCTTTAGCAATCTTGGAACCCACAACTTTGTCCCTGAAAGAAACCTTCAAAGGCTTAGAAACCCCTCCCGAAATATGATCCTCCTTTTCTCCTGATGCAATCCCTCCCCCACTCTCCCCCTTATCTCTTCCGCCGACATTATCGGCTGCCTCACCGTGTTTCACCCTCAAAGTCTCTTCCCCGCTCACTCCAGCGCTCATCTTCGATTTTCAAAATTGTACAGAGTACGGAGTACGTATGACATTAGGGTTATTAATTTAATGCAAAGATATCAAATAGAATTATTAATTTAATTTAAAGAGATAAAAAATTAAATTTGTTATTATACAGAAAAATTTTATTATATATCAAATAATGTGTTTATTAGTTTTCACCTTATTGTGAAAATTATCTAGATCATAATACTTGATTTTGAGTAAAATATATGTAAATTTAATTGAATTTTAATATATGTAAAATTTTAATCAATCTGCATTATTCTTATATTGATAAATCTCCATCGATCTATAGCCTTATAACAATATGTATTATTAATATTATTGATGCTTTGAGTTTGTTGAGTTTATAAATGGTCTTCATAATATATATATATATATATATATATATATATATATATATATATATATATATATATATATATATATATAGTTTTAGTAGCCTACTCCTAATGTATTTTAGGCAAAAATATCAAATAGAATTATTAATTTAGTTTAGAGAGATAAAAAATTAAAGTTGTTATTACTCAAAAAAAAATTATTATATATGAAATAATATGTTCATTAGTTTTCAATTTATTGTGAAAATTATCTAGATCATAATACTAATAGTATATCATAGGATTATTATTATTATTAATATATTAACTGTATTTTAATATTTATTATTTATATATTTAAAAATTATATTTGAGAATTATTTATTTAGTTTCATAATAAATAATATTTTTAAATTTGAATGATTTATTATTTAGTTTGTATTTATTATACCATATATTCAATAATTTATTGAAAAAGAATATTCATATAATGAATAAAAAAATAATTTGAAAAAGATATCGTTTAAAAAATATGGACAAATAAACTCCTAACCAATTTAAATTTAGAGACAATTAGGTGCTTGTTCATTTTTAAACCTGACACGTCAGCATTTTTCGTTCAGAGTTGACGGAGAAAAAGTCATAGGAATTGCGTCGTGTCAAGAAATAAAGAACATGAACCGAAGTGGATTATTTTTTTCTTAAGAGGTCGCGTTGTCATTATGAGAAACGGACATGACTAGATTGATAATTCACTCTTAAAATTATTTGTTTGGTAAATTTTTATTTCAAAAGTCAATTACATTATTTTTTGTCAACGTGACTTACTCAGCCATCATAACCTATACATGTTATGTAATTTTTGTCATTATAGTACAAATTCTATATTATTATTTTTATCGTATTTGTTATATATATAAAGATATTTAAGTAAATTTTTTTATAAAAAATTCACATTTACGTAGAGCAGGTATTTTAATTTCTGGCTCCCGTTTGTATTTATTGGCGGGGTGAATCCTCATCTCCGTGAAAATTTTGCGCGCGGATACCCGTCAGTCACGGATAATCCCAGCAAATATTTACGGATGCAAGTTTTTTTGGCCGAATATACAACCGTATAACGATTTAACTAGTTAAATTGTTATAGAATTCATATTTAAGAATACTATCTTCTTCCAATTCTGCAGAATCTATTCTGCTTTCTTTGTCTCAAAAAATGTTAATATATTGAAGATACTATAATATGGCAAAATGATCAAAGAATTATAAAATCATTGAATTGCTCTATGATAGCTCTAAGTATGTGTGTTTTGGTTGCAATTGATGACGTGAAATCTCATAATATATTCTCATCGAAGCAAGCAAGCCCCCATCCCAACAATAATAATAATAATAATAATAATAATAATAATAATTTCAGCATCAAATAAACAAAGATTCATATACATGGATTTTGTTGGACTATTAATCTAAAATAGAGTAGCAGCCAACAAAATAAAATAGCTTGGAACACCAAAACGAATGAGTCTTGTTGTACTTGACAACAACTAATGAATAATTGAATATCTAATTATAAATTTTTATCTAATATAAGAATTTAATTATAAATTGATTTGTCAATATTGTTTGATAGCATTTTTAATATAAATAAACAATTTTCAAGAGGCATAAATAAAAAATAATTCTAATTAGTTATTAGAGTATGAATATTGTCTAAGTATAAATTTCTTAGTATATTCTTTCTTAGCATAATACTAAATATTTTTGGTCTTCCACTTTACCCGAAAAAATATATAGAATTGGATAAAATTTTACAAATAGGTATATATTAAGTGTACCAGTAAAATTATGATAAGTGTGATGCTAACCACTTCAAACACACTAATTCGGCCTATTTTAATATTATATTACTCAACAAATTCTCTAAAGTCTAAACTATAAACCCTAAAATTATCTATCGATACTATACTTTTCTAAGGATAACATGTCCTTTTATTGTAATTATTATTATATTTAATTATTGTATTAGTATTTATAATTTCATCAAATTTTTACTTAGATTTTTATAATTTAAAAATTTATAATTAAATTCATATACTAGATTAAAATTTTCAATGAGATCATTTCTATTTTTTTGGTTAAAAAATACTATTTATTTTAAAAATAAATATTTTAAAATTATTATATTTTTAAATAATGACTAATAAAGATTTAATTATAAATTTTTATTTAATATAAAAATTCTCGAGCATGATGATTGATGAAATGAAACCATTACTCCCCCAAACCTTAAAATTTATTTGGTATGTAGGTCCAATTCATAAAGTTGATAAAAATAAAACGGCCGTGGAATCTGGAGACCTCCATATTCCAATTATGGGTCCATCTAGTGTACAGATGTGGATGTACAGATTTTTTGTTTTTTGTGGTTGTTAAAAGCGTATCACTAAAAGTGTTGTTTAAAGAGAAAGTGTTACCCTTAATCGTTAACTTGGCTCTGATACCAATTTTTTAAAGTCGACTTTTCTTTTAATTTCTTTTTCAAAATTTCTATTAACTCTTCATATTTTACTTCGAATAAGTTTATAATGTTTATAATTTGTATAGATTCGATTGGTGGTGCTTTATTTAAATAATATGCAAATTCATAATCAAAAGTATTGACCATTTCTTATAATTCTGATTTCATTTTTATAATTTTTCAATCTTGTTTTAGTTTATAATATTCTTTTTTGCATGGATTATTGTATATAAAATCTTTTATCTGTTTGTCTTTTTCTTTAATATAATTTCTCAAATCCTCAAAAACTTCTTTTATTTCTACACTTTCTGTTGTTTCTAAATATCTTTTTAATTTTTCAACTTCATTCTCCATTTTTTCTTTCAACAGCTTTAATTCTTTTAAGTCATAATATGGTTTTCCAGGCATTTATAAATTTTTTAAGTTTAACTCCAACTTGTTTATATTTATTCTTATTTCTATCCTTTTTATTATAAGGTCATCAATTTCGATCTGAAGATTATTTAATTCCCTTTTATACTCCTTTATTTTACTTTTTAATTTTTTCGCCCTTTTTCTTTTTCTTTTATTTTCTGGTCTTTCAATCTTTGTATGCTTCATTATTTATTTTAGAATTTCTGCAAATTCTATCATCGATTCATCACTATTTTCTAGAGATTCTATTAATTTTTCTAATTCTTCAACTTCTCTTTTCAACTTGTCATAGATTATTTTTAGAGCTTCAAATGCTCTTTGATTTATTTCAGAAAACTGTAAATAATTCAACCGATTTTCTCTTTCAAAGAGCTCTTGTTTCTTGTCTTGATAAATTATATATATTTTTTCTTTATTTATTGTCATAATTTAGTGTTTAGGGTTTCATTTAATTTTTCGACCTTTTTGTTAATTCTTTTATTTCAGAATTTTCTTCTTTAATTTTTAACTTAGATAAACTTAAAGGGCTATTAATTTTAGATTCTCTTATTTGAAAATTCGATGAAACTAATTTTCCTGATGGTTCTTTTAATAATAGAATTGGGTTTTCAATAGCTTTATATTTTGGTATTTCTGTTTTTACAATTTTCTGAAATAATTCATCGACATAAATTCTTTCTCTGTTTTTAAATATTATACTATGATGGCTATTTGTTAAAGCATAATTTATTGCATATGTAATTGAAAATGGTTCATCGTCTTGTTCCATTAGATTCTTTCTGTGAAATTTATAAGCCAAACTTATAGATCTTCCAAGATTTTCAGTTGATAAAGGTATAGCATATCCAAGATGGGCATTGAATTTAACATTTACGTTTGCCAAGTTTCCATGAACAATTCCAATTATTTGATCTATTGGGTCATCAGTAATTCTTTTGTCACAGATTGCTAAGCTTATTGGTGAATTAATTCCTTTCATATATGTAGATTTGATTAAGACTTGTATAGTACTAATATGAATCCATCCAATTTTAGATCTTTTTTGTTGATCCTTAATTTTCTCAATCTGTTTACTCAATTCTTCATCATTTATCAAGGCTATTTCAAGTTCTCCATTGGCGGATTTTATCTTTATAGGGACTTCAAGTTGAATTTTTCCATAGTATATTATATTTTTTCTATTAAAAACTTCTTTTAAAAGATTTTGTTTATTAAAATTTTCATTTGATTTGAGATTTAATTCTGTTTTTAGAACAGCCTGTTTTTCATTATCTAATAAAGCAGTTAATCTATAATAATCAGATTCTTCTGTTAATTCTAAACTTTCTAAATAATTCATAATTGAAAGACTAGGATGAAGATGTACCTTTCTGGAGAAAAACTTCCTTTATTTAGTATATTTTACATAAGGTATTTTTATCTCCAGGGGGGAGATTGTAGATACTAACTCCAGAGGGGAGTTTAGAATTATTTTTCCCTAAGGGAATTCTTCTTCAGACTATAGAATCGCCTCGGCAGCTTCCTCCTTGCTCTCCTAGCATATGAGTACTCTTAGCCTCCTGCTTTCTATTGTCTGCCCTCTACAATTGCCCAAGCAACCTATTTATAATAGTTGGGTTTGATGGACAATTCCCATCCTTACCCTTCTTATGACGTCATTGCTTACGTCATTGTTTGTTCTCTTGCACCAGCTACATTGTTGGTGCTCTATGATCTAAGTGCTTACGTCACTATGCAATAATGTTGAGAGATGCTTCAGATGCACTGTCCTCCTCTTTTATCATGTGACCCTCAGATGCATTGTCTCCTTCCTTCATCATGTGAGTTGATTCCGTTTCTTTATTGCTTTCTTCAGATATCTCTGAGGCATATAGCTGGCACTTGTGGTCTTCTCTGTCTTTTATCAAATAGCAGAGATTCCTCTTTATCCCTTCAGGGAGCTTTTCTAAAAGTCCAGATAAGTTGTAGAATGCTGATTCAAATTCCACCAAGAGTCTCATCTCTCTTTCTTCAATTTCATTTCTTTTACTGGACACAAGCAGAGTATTTCTACTTTTATAATTAATCCTTGTGTGAGATTCCTTCGTTATTTTTTGAGTTCTTTCAAAGACCCTTGCTAATGTGCTGGCTAGCCTTCCTTCATGACTGTAAATCGTTAAATCTTGAATCTGATCAATTGGTTGAAAATTTCCTGGGAAGACGGACATGAATATTACTTGGTGTGCTGGAACCAAGCATTCTTCTTCTTCATTAAAAATAGGTTGACTGTTTGTAAATTTTAGGGATATATCCCTCGGATTTACATTGTCAATCATATTTTTAAATCTCTTTACTGTATCAACGAATCCTGCAGGAAACTCACTAATAATTTTTAGATCATTAAAAATTAAAATTGTATCAATTAATCCATACTGAAAAAACTAATAGGTGTCAGATGGGGAAGCATCTGGAAATATAACCAGCTTTGTTAGCTATTATTTGGCAATAGGATAATATCCCAAAATTGCCCTTTTTTCTTCGGTCCAATTCAAGACTATGTTAAGGGTTTCTCTGAGATTTGATCTACAGACCTTTTTCTTTTCCTTGATTTCAGCCCTTGTAGGAATGTTTCTGTTAGACAAAATATTATTCTCATAAGAAAATTAAAAAAAATAATAAATAATTAGTTGTCTGTTAATATTCCTATATATAATATCTATATCTATTTTAGATTAAATTAGATCATTTGATAGTTAGTTATTTATTTGAATTTTGAAATTTACATCAAGCAAGAAGTGCGGGAAACAGCTACATGAAATTCAAATTCTCTGCAAGTGGTGTACAAGGAGTAACTGCCCATTAAGATTAGGCTGGTCTATAAATAGAGTTTTAGGAATACGTTGTAATTAGTTCAGTTCTTCTTGGAAAACACTTAGAGACCCAAAACGCTCTCAGCCCCTTGGCATCACAGAGTAAAATTGGGAATCTTAAGTAATTCCTCTGAACTCAAACACTTGTACTTTGCTTTCTTTCAGTTTTTATTAATAAAATTTCTTTACTTTTACGTCTTTTTCTCTTTTACGTTCATGTTTCTTCTTTCATCTTCTTTTTAATTTCCTGTTTGTTTTAATTTCTGCATTTTACTTTGCCTCCGGCACCTTGTATGTTTTTCTTTTTATCTTTAATTTTACTTTCGAAATTACAATTGAGACTTTGAGACACCCATAAAAGGAGTCGTTTCCGCTCCTTGAATTAAGATTGTGAAACAAAACTCGAAAATTGTTGATTTATTTGTTGTTAACAATGGAACAAAATTTTGAGTAAAACAAATTGGCACGCCCGGTGGGACCTTGTCAATAGATTGTAGTTTGTCAAAAGAAAAATCAAGAGTTTTGAATTTGCATGTGGTTGCGCAGTGGTAAATTCGTGCGTCCAGAGCCAAGGAAATCAGCGTCAGTTGACATGTCAAATACTTCTGCAGCATCTTCTTCTACTTCTAGTGATGAGATTAGAGGAAATGAATTTGGGAATTCTCCTGTGATTTCAAATGCAGAGCCTACCTTGATGTCAGTGAGGCATGATGGCGTTAGCCATGCCCATACAGGGTTAAATGCAACTCACATAAATACCATGGGGTGGCCGCCATATGGCTTGCCACCGGGGTATGTCCCCTCCATGGTGACACAAGGATTGACTGTGCCTCTCTACTCAACTTTTCAAAATCCTCTTTATCAAAATCCATATGGCATGTCAAATGTATCTGTTTCTGGTGTGCCAGGTTCACACGTATCACAACAAAATTTTTCACATGCTATTAATACAGGAAATAACAGTGCATCTAATTCTACTATGTCCACTATCACTAGGGTAGAAAATTTCAGACCTGTATTTCCTGACATGTCAAGAGCAATGCCTGTTAATCAACCTAGTCAAACTGTGGGATCTTTAGCAAATATTAGGCAGCAGATGGATGAAAGCCACCATGATCTAGTAAACATGTTAACTCATCAAATGGTGACAGTTTTAAATCCTCTTCTAGAAAACACAAACACTAGAATTGAACAATTAAATAGGCAAGTCAATAGGATTGCTACTGTGGTAAATTTAGAAGAAAATGATAACTTGGGTTTAAGATTTGATAATGTCAATCAGAACGGTGGAGCAATTCCTAATTATGATGTTCATATGCCTAGACAGGGTCAAAATGCTGATGATACGTTAGAAAGACTTAGACAAAATAACTTAGGGGGCATTATAATCTAGCAAGAAATGTTGAACAAGTTTTAAACTGTTTGGGATTTAATGTTGGTTGCTTGAATAGGCCATATTTTGTGTCTGCTTTTCCTGAGTGTGTCCAACAAGCAGAGCTCCCAAGGGGTTGGAAGATTCCAAAATCCCTTACAAAATTTTCTGGAGAAGAAAATGAATCTACAGTAGAGCATATTGCTCGATATACTGTCGAAATTGGGGAAGCAGCTTCTAATGAATATCTCAAGATGAGATACTTTCCTTCTTCTTTAACAAAAAATGCATTTACATGGTTCTCTAACTTGAGACCAAATTCTATTCATTCTTGGGCGCAGTTGGAGAGAAATTTTCATGATCAGTTTTTCCAAGCTGAATTGAAAGTTAGTCTTACGGATTTATTCTCTGTCAAACGTGCAGAAGGAGAATCCATTGATACCTATTTGGCGCGGTTTAGAAACATGAGGAATAAATGTTTTACTCCGATTCCAGAATCTGAAGTTGTCAAAATGGCCACTAATGGGCTAGAATTCGGAGTTAGGAAGAAACTTGTTAATCAACATACTTTATATCTTTCCCAATTAGCTGAGAGAGTAAGACAGATAGAACAAATTAAGAAAGAAAAAGAAAATTTTAAAAGGGGTTCAAAAAAGGTTGCATATGTTGATTGTTTTTCCGATAGTAGTGATTCAGATGAAAAAGAGATTTATATTGCTGAATTACGTGGGGGTCCTCCTTATGTATGCAAGTCTTTGAAGCCTGTTAAAGGAAAGGAAAAAGTTTCTTCTTATTCTAAAGTTGAAAATAAGACTTATTCTTTTGATATTTCTAAGGCAGATCAAATATTTGAAGTTTTATTAAAAGATAAGCAGCTTATTTTACCGGAAGGAAAAAAAATGCCTACAACTGATGAAATAAAAAATAAGAAATTTTGTAAGTTTCATCAAGTATTTTCTCATACCACTAACAATTGCGTCTGTTTCAGGGATTTGATACAAAAAGCAATTGAGGAGGGAAGACTGAAGTTTGAAGATAAAACTACTATGAAGGTGGACACTGAACCATTTGCTGCTGACTCAAATTATGTTGAGCCATTCGATTTGTCAATCAACATGGTGGAAGTTGATGCCACGATGGTTAGTGCTAAAAATGAAAATAAAGACCTGAGAGTCTTTGAACAAGATAAGAAGCCAGTTTATCCGCATCCTGGTGAGGATTTGTTAGATTTTTTGTTAAGAATTAAAGAATCTGACAGCACCATTGCCATGTGCCCAAAGTGCAATGCTGTTTTTGACAAGGAAGCTGCAAAAGAGTTTGAAAAGTACAAAGTTGAAGAGAAAGAAAAGGCTGAGTTGAGAAAGAAGATTGCTGAAAAAGAGAATGAAACTAACGAGCTAAAGCGGAAGATAGCCGAGGGAAAACAAAAGTTGGGTGGACAAACTCCTTTGAACAAGTGCGTCAACAACACTGGAGTACAACCTGTCAACCAGAAGATGAAGACTGTGGTCATGATTGATGGAAGACCTGATGGATTTTCTCAAAAGACAAGAGTTCCTCCCACCAAAATCTCAAACAATAAATGGGTCCAGAATGTGAGAAATGTGCAGAATCAACCTACTGCTTTTGCAAGAGGAAAAAACAAATGGGTGAAGCCTAGACCTTTCAAGCCCAGGTACTATGAGTCTCAGTTATGGAACATGAACCATGCACAAGACGGAGGTAGTATATATATTCCGAAAAATGCGCCTATTCCCTCTAAGCCAATTTATTCTTGTTATAGTCCTAACATGCAGCAGGTTCCTAATTATTCTCCTTGGCCAAATTGTCAAAACATTCCCAAATATTCTCCTTTTACAACTTTTGAGCAGAAAGAGAATATGCCTGAATATGTTTCTTTGGATCCATACCAGGGACACGGAGTAGATTTTTCTCCTTTGCCAACCATGGCCAAGTCTGTAGAAACAGACAATTCTTCTAATCACCCTAAGTGCAATAAAAATGTCAAGAAGAATCTTGTTGGGAAGAGGGTGATGGTTGAAAATAAGGGAGAAAAGGATGAAGATTTAATTACTGATAATTTTGACACTGGTTTTGATGACAGCTTAGAAGCAATATTTGGTGTTAAGCAACCTATAGCTGTGGTGTCAATACTGCCTGAGGAGTATAGTCAAGTCCAGGAAGTAGAGTCATTAAAAGATGATTGTTATGATGTCTTTCCTGGAAGCGAATGTTTATTGCTAGACGACAATATGTGTGGTGGAGGATTATTTGAGAAGCCTACTGAAAATGATAAGGAACACTTGCGTCCACTGCATATCAAGGCTCGTGTTGACGGAAGGATAGTCAATAAGATTTTGGTTGACGGGGGAGCTGCTGTTAATCTCATGCCTGAAAGAATGATGGGAAGGCTTGGAAAGACTGAAAAAGATCTGATTAAAAGTAGCATTGGGGTGACAGATTTTAATGGAAAGACTTCTTCTGTTAGAGGTGTGGTTCTGCTGTCAATTGAGGTTGGTTCTGTCAATAGGCCAACTCTATTTGTGGTGGTTCCTTCAAAGGCTGGTTTTAACTTGCTTTTGGGATGAGATTGGATTCATGGAATGGGTGCTATTCCATCAACTTTACATCAAAAATTGATTTTCTGGAATGAAGATGGAGGAGTGGAAGAAGTTCTTGCTGACAATAGTACTTGTTACTACGATGAGATGCATGTGGAGTTCAGGATGTATAATCCTGGAGTCAAGCCGCTGACCGTTGACACCAATGCATTTAATCCTGAAAATATTGAGATGTGCAAAATAGATATGAATGGTTTTATTTTGGTCCCTAAGGCCGGGGCGGATGCGGCCTCAGAAGAGACTTAGATGAGCTTGACGAGCCAACTGGCTCGGCTGTCAGCCTATATGGCAGGCAGAGAAGGGTGCATTGACAGTGTACCTTATGATTGTATATATGATGATGGTCCTTTAGGTTTTGAAAAAAATAATAATACTGACATTGTAAAAAAGGTTGAAGTGCAGGATCCTTTGGAGGAAGTAGATATTGGTAACGGTGATTATCCTAGACCAACATATGTGAACAAGATGCTGCCTGATGATTTCAAAAGAGAAATGGTGGAGATTTTGAAGGAATATTGCGACTGTTTTGCATGGAATTATGCAGAGATGCCAGGCTTGAGTCGTGGATTGGTAGAACATCAATTGCCATTGAAAGCCAACGTTAAACCTGTCAAGCAGCCACCAAGGAGATTTGCCCCTGAAGTCGTGCAGAAGATTAAAGAAGAGATTGAAAGACTTCTTAAGGCTAAGTTTATAAGAACAACAAGGTATGTCAATTGGATTTCTAATATTGTCCCTGTCATGAAAAAGAATGGAAAATTAAGGGTTTGCATTGATTTTAGAGATTTAAATTCTGCAACACCAAAAGATGAATATCCAATGCCTATAGCTGATATGTTGATAGATTCTACTGCTGGCCATGAAATATTAAGTTTTATGGATGGATATTCAGGTTATAATCAAATATACATAGCTGAGGAAGATGTGTCAAAAACAGCATTTAGGTGTCCAGGTGCTTTAGGAACTTTTGAATGGGTTGTGATGCCATTTGGGTTAAAAAATGCTGGTGCAACTTATCAAAGGGCGATGAATAAAATTTTTCATGATTTTATTGGAAATTTTATGGAAATTTATGTTGATGATGTGGTTGTCAAATCAAATGCTAAACAAGAGCATTTAGAAAATTTAAAGAAAGCATTTGAAAGAATGAGAAAGCATAAATTAAAAATGAATCCTTTAAAATGTGCCTTTGGTGTGAGTGCAGGAAATTTTCTTGGTTTCTTGGTGCAGAAAAAAGGGATTGAAATTGACAAAAATAAGGCAAAGGCTATCTTAGAGGCTCCTCCTCCAGCTAACAAAAAGCAGCTGCAAGCTTTTTTAGGGAAGGTCAATTACCTCAGAAGGTTCATTTCCAATTTATCAGGAAAAACCAAGGTTTTTGCGCCTCTGATCAAGTTGAAAAGAGAGGAAGAGTTCCAATGGAAAACAGAGCATCAAGAAGCTTTTGACAACATCAAGCAGTATTTGACTAATCCTCCTATTATGACACCTCCAAGGCATGGAGCACCTCTAAAACTTTATGTGTCAGCTTCTAAAGTAACCATTGGTGGAATGCTGGCTCAAGAAGATGAGAATGGCAACGAGAGAGTGATTTATTATCTAAGTCAAGTGCTAAATGATGTTGAGAGCCGTTATTCTCCAATTGAAAAACTTTGTTTAGCTTTATATTTTTCCTGTTTAAAACTTAAGTACTACCTAATTCCTAGGAATGTTTATGTAATTTCTAAGTTTGATGTTCTTAAATATATGTTGTCTTCTCCAATATTTCATGGTAGACTAGGAAAATGGATGCTAGCCTTAACGAAATTTTCTTTGCATTTTGTGCCTGCAAGAGCGGTTAAGGGTCAAGTTCTAGCCGATTTCCTGGTTGATCACCCGTGTATTGACGTTGACGAGAACTTACTGAGTTTCGTTGGTTTGGTGCCTTGGAAATTGTATTTTGACGGTTCATGCCATAAGGGTGGTGTTGGTATAGGAATTTTAATTATTTCTCCAAGTGGTGAGCCAAGTAAATTCCTCTTTGAATTGAATTATTCATGTTCCAACAATGAGGCAGAGTATGAAGCATTAATAATGGGACTGGAATTATTATTAGAAAGAGGAGTTAAAAACGTAGAAATACTTGGGGATTCACAGCTTGTAGTCCGTCAAGTATCACTCGAATATAGGTGTGTTAGTGAAAATTTGAGAAAGTATTTCAATGTGGCTACAGAGTTGTTAAGTAAATTTGATAATATCATTGTGAGACATGTTCCAAGGGAGTTAAACCAAGAAGCAAATGAATTAGCTCAAATTGCTTCAAGATATAAGATCAAGCCCTCAACACTAGAAAAATTGGTAAGGATAAAAGACATATTTATGCCTTTGAGAGAAAGAGAGGTGTTGTCATTAGAAAAACTAGACCCAGAAGATTGGAGAGTACCAATTGTAGAATATTTAAAAAATCCAAATCTTAGTGTCGATAAAAAACTTAAATATAGGGCTCAAAGTTATGTTCTAATAAGTAATGTCTTGTTTAAGAAGTCTGTTGATGGGAACCTCCTGACATGTTTGGGAGAAAAAGAAGCGTACTTGGCTCTTGCTGAAGTGCATGAAGGAATTTGTGGCACCCATCAATCAGGGGAAAAGATGAGATGGGTGATGAATAGGAGAAGATTATATTGGCCAACTATTCAAAGAGATTGTACAAAATATGCCAGGTCCTGTGAAGAATGCCAAAAACATGGAAGCCTCCAACATATTCCAGCGTCAGAACTGCATGTTATAATTAAGCCATGGCCATTTAGAGGTTGGGCTCTAGATCTTATTGGACAGATTCACCCACCGTCTTCTAAAGGTCATAAGTTCATTTTGGTTGGTGTGGATTATTTCTCTAAATGGGTAGAGGCTATCCCTCTAAGGGAGGTGACTCACAATGAAATAATAGATTTTATTGAGGAGCATATTGTGCATAGGTTTGGAATTCCTCAGTCTATTACCACTGATCAAGGAACCATGTTTATTGGGAAAAAGGTCATGGAATATGCCAAATCTAGGGATATAAAAATGCTTTCCTCTACACCATATTATGCCCAAGCCAATGGACAAGTGGAGGCAGCGAATAAAATTCTGATTGCATTAATTAAAAAACACATTGGAAGACAGCCAAGAAATTGGCACCAAACTATCAGTCAAGTTCTTTGGGCTTACCGAAATTCTCCAAGAGGATCTACTGGAACCACCCCGTATAAATTAGTTTACGGTCATGATGCAGTATTGCCAATTGATATTAATCTGCAAAGTATAAGGGTGGCTAGACAAGATGAGATGCCAGTAGTAGATTATTGGAATTCTTTGTATGACGAGCTTAATGAACTTGATGACGAAAGGTTAAGAGCTTTAGAGCGGGTGATTCGACAAAAAGAGATTATGTCAAAATCATACAACCGCCGTGTTAAAGCAAAGACATTTGCAGTTGGAGATTTAGTGTGGAAAACAATCTTGCCTATAGAAAGAAAGTCGAAAACTTATGGTAAGTGGTCTCCAACTTGGGAAGGACCTTATGTAGTTGACAAAGTTTACCCTGGAAATGCCTATAAGATTATTGAAATAGGATCAGGAAAAAGAATTCCTTCAATAAATGGAAAATATTTAAAAGTATATAGGCCAGGCATACATGAGATAAACATTCCACATGTTTAAGGATACAAAAAAATATCCAGTTGAAGTGTCAAAGAAAAAGTGAAGAGCTAATTAATATTTGCAATTCAGTTTGTAAAAGCTAACATGTCCTTGTGATTTCTTTGAATTACAAAATCTACTGACAGTGTAAAGCATTAAGCTTATGAGACAAATATATGTCCAAAGCATCAGGTTGAAAATCTTGGACAAAAAAATAATCTCTTATTGACATTTGGGTATGTACTTCATAAATACAAGAGCCTAATTGACTTAGAAATTCTGTTGAGTCTATTAGCGCTTGGAGTCAAGACTATTGAAATGTTAGTGCGAAGATATTAATTATTGAGAATGTTAGTGTGGAGATATTAACTATTGAAAGTCAAGACTATTTCATACAAAAGAATAGACCCCATTGACAGTTTCAACTAGTAATGTAAAATTTTTTTTTAGACTTAGAAATTCTGTTAAGCCTATTACTAGTAGGCATTTATTTCTTATAAAAAAAAATAGCAAGTGTCCAATCTCCAAAGTAAGGATAAAAGTGCATTCAAAAGCGAATAATAAACAAAATTCTGAAGGTTCAAAAAGTAAAGATTGCAGACACATATTAAAATCATAAAGGTTCACACAAGAAATGCAAGACTAAGATTCAAAGATCTCCTTCAAACGAATAACTTCAGCCTGGAGAACGGTTTGGAAGTTTCTGGCTTCTTTGGTAACTTCCTGTGCGGAGAGCATCTTCTCTTCAAGTAACTGCAGCGCTGCATTGCTACTGTCAAGCATGCCACTCGCTTTGGCAAATTGAGCCTCATTCTTTGTCAAAGCAGCGTCCAGCCTACTTTTTGCTCCTCTCTTGACAGCCAGCTGTTGTTCTAAGTCTCGAATCTCCTCAGATAGCTCATGACCCCGATCTTTAGCTTTTGTAATATGGACAGCCAGGGTAGCTTTGACAATCTCAAAAGAGGAGATGTCTTGTTTCAACTTAGAAAGAGATTCAGTTAGTTGTTGACACGAGGAGATGGCTGCCTGAGAATCTGGAAATTTGGCATAAAGATCCTCATAGACCATCCGCAGGTGAGCCAGCAAAGGATCAGTAGTCTCAGGATGTGATGTATTTGAAAAGGTTTGAAGAATATCAGAGAGCTGAGCCTTAAACTGCGGATCCGTAGCAAGTGTCAAAATAGGTTTGGATAGAATGACACTGAGTTGTTGGCTTAATGGAAGCAGGATGGAATTGTCAACAATCTTGGTTGTGGGAAGAGTAGTATGGGGCTGCTCTGTTGAAGGATGACTTTGAATGGTGGAACAAGATTCAACTATGGCCTTCTGTGTATCCATACTACATGCATATGCTTCATTTAGACTTTCTAAATCAGCCAATAAGTCATTCACCACATTAGGGGTCTGAGCATGGATGGAAGTGATGGGTATTTGTTTTTCTGACCGCTCACTTGGGGGGAGTTCAGAAGCTTGAAGCTAGACAAAAATACAAAAGCAAATGTTAACATAAAACTAAGGAAGATATGAGGAGGAGATATCAACCATCAGGCTAAATGACATACCGTACCTTATTTGCATTGGTTTTGGGCATAGGTCTATTAGATGTGGCAACCATCATATTTTCAGTATTAGGCGCGATCAAAGAAATGGTAGGAGTCACAGTGACCTAAATCAAAAGGTAAAATGAGGACAAAGGTAATAAAAGGGGACTCAGCATGAGTATACTATCACCATGTAAGTTCTTTAAGATGATGTTATTTCAATGTGAAAATATATAAGAATACCTGAGAAGCAAGCCGGTCACTGGCGCTAAGAGCATTAACATCTTTTTCCAAAGAGAATTTACTGACTGATTCATCACTTGACGAGATGTTCTCGTTGGCCTTTTCATTTTGTTGAGAAATTACCGGTCCATCAAGATTGTCATTGGATGTATTTGATGTGTCATTCTTATCGTTACTACTTGAAGATACTGAAGCTTCAATTGGTTCAAGTCTTCTTTTTACCCGACGGTTTGAGCTATTAAAATTGCGTTTCTTTTTTCCTATAAGCCTACTAGAAGACCTTCTCAAAAGAGGATTTGTGGCAAGTGGGGTAGTTGTGTTCTCTGTGGTAATAATAATAATAATTAAAACATGTGCCATTGTGATAGCCTTAGAAGACATTATGCATGAAGAAAATGAATAGCAACAACACAGAGAGGATATGTTACTAATAGAGGAAATTACCTTAACTAATAATAATAATAATAATAATAATAATAATAATAATAATAATAATAATAATAATAATAATAATAATAAAATGAGCAAATAGTTTAGTGGTAATTACCCTTTTTCGCTCTTTTCACTTGTTGCATTACAAGAACAGTGGTCATCCTTTGACAGCAAGTATTGAAAGCAACTTCAATAGAGGAGTAATAGTTTTTCCACCAAGAAAAGAATGAATAGGTGGTCAATGGACAAGGCTTGAAAGGGAATAAGTGGAATTTATTTCTCCGTATAGCATTATCTTTCTGAATACGCAGCAGGTCTTCTAATGAAATAGTTTTGACATGCGAGGGTTGTGATTCTTGAAAATGATATGGAGACGGAATGGCCTGAGCTAACCCAAATTGTCGTGAAACTGCGTTTGGCATATAGACTGCTGTTCTTAGGTCATTTTCACCCGGGAATCCAGCAAAAAGTAATTGAGGAGTTAAAAACTGCGACCAAATAATGATGCTTTCTTTTTGTGTAACCCCAGCTGGGGTAAGAAATTGCGTCAACCATTTCGGACCAGTTTGACAATTAGCAAAAGGAGTCAAATTTATGTTGTGGTCTTTCTCTGGCAAGTAATAAAAAGCACGGAAGAAGTATTTCATCTTGTCATGTGAGGGCATCAACCTATCAGGGAAGACTAAATTGAGCAAACGTTGTCCGGCAATCGTAGAATCTGTAAGACTTTTTTGGGTCGAACGCGGTTGTAGCTCGGATTCAAAAATAGCGGATAACCACAATTGAAAAAACCAAACGGGACCATCGGCATTAGTGATTCTTTTCTTTTCCCTCATATGGGCTGTGATCCAATCTAGAGTGAGATATAGTCGAGCCAGGAACAATTTGGCCAAACATAGCTTTTTGCCTTCAGCTAACATAACGGCTAATGGGACATAGGCTATTTCAACTTGAATATTTCTAGCACAGAAAACAATGCCACTCAACCAATAGAGAAGGAAGGCTATGTGCTCATTATCAGAAACAGGTTCTCCATCTCGACCTCTGTTATTAAGGATGAAACTCTGATAAGTAGTGGAAGAAAGGTTAATGGAGTACTTAACGCCTGTGGTTGACTGGGTAGTGGTTAAAATTTCCCTCCCAAGGGAGATAGGCCGGTTATTGCAGCTACATCCAGAAGAGTAGGAGTAATCATACCATAAGGAGTGTGAAATGTATGAGAAGTCTCGTCCTAAAAGTACAATGCGCCTCCCATTAATCCTGAATTAACAGTGTAGGTGATTTTACTAAGCTGAATCAGGTCATATATCCTAATCTCTTTCCACAAGGTCGTCTTCTCAGTCTCAACCCTACTTAACCAAGCGTGGTAACCCCCAATGTTGGTCTTTGGGGGATTTCTGAATAATCTGTTGTTGGAATCGAAGTAGCCAATGGGTATGGAGTCTTGAAAAGCAACGGGTCTTCTTTAAGGGTGACCAGGAAAAATATTTTTTTATCTTATTTGCCACTTCAAGAGAGATAATAGGACCAACAAAAGCTGAATCCATACCGTCAATGGTTAAAGGGAGTAGCACCTGAGATTCCCATGTCTTCGATTCTGAGGCCTCTGGTTCAGGAGCAAAATCCTTACCATTCTTGACAACAGGTTTATCGCAAGTGGCAGCTTTAGATGAAGAAGGAGGAATTGTTGACAGATGGTGGCTCGAGGTTGCCATAACGATACAAATTGAAAATTCAAGTATTGAGTGCTAAGGCTGTCAACGATCAACAAACAAGCTATAAAAAAAATATTCTTTAGAGTAAAATTCGAACATTCATAGTCATAAATAATATAAGGGATACCTTGCAAAAAGGTAGAAAAGAAAAGATATTGGAAAAGAAAAGATAAGATAAAGATAGAAAAGAAAAGACATTGGAAAAGAAAAGATAGAGATAGAGCTAACAGTAAAACCTTACTTGAAATATTGAAAAAAATTAGGTATAATCAAACCCTTATGAACAGAGAAGGTCAATCGTAACAGATAAAATTTGGGAGAGTACGTGGGGAGTACAGAGTTGAAGAAAAGTTTAACACTAGCGTATTATCTTTCTCACACGTACCACAAGAAGATAAGAGGACTGAGTGATTTCATTTTTGTTGAGCCAATTCAAATAAATAAACAAAACAACAATGAAAAAAGGAGAAAGAGTACAATACGTACTCTCTAGATGGTGTTCCGAAATTTCATTCTTATCATCATTTATTATTATCATTTATATAAAAAAAAATTAACTAAATAAATAAACATACACTTGTATATACTTTCCTTATTATCATAAAAAACAAAATTTCTTCACTTTCAATCCCTATATGACTTCAAGTGAAAATTTTTGGGAGCATTATGTTAGACAAAATATTATTCTCATAAGAAAATTAAAAAAAATAATAAATAATTAGTTGTCTGTTAATATTCCTATATATAATATCTATATCTATTTTAGATTAAATTAGATCATTTGATAGTTAGTTATTTATTTGAATTTTGAAATTTACATCAAGCAAGAAGTGTGGGAAACAGCTACATGAAATTCAAATTCTCTGCAAGTGGTGTACAAGGAGTAACTGCCCATTAAGATTAGGCTGGTCTATAAATAGAGTTTTAGGAATACGTTGTAATTAGTTCAGTTCTTCTTGGAAAACACTTAGAGACCCAAAACGCTCTCAGCCCCTTGGCATCACAGAGTAAAATTGGGAATCTTAAGTAATTCCTCTGAACTCAAACACTTGTACTTTGCTTTCTTTCAGTTTTTATTAATAAAATTTCTTTACTTTTACGTCTTTTTCTCTTTTACGTTCATGTTTCTTCTTTCATCTTCTTTTTAATTTCCTGTTTGTTTTAATTTCTGCATTTTACTTTGCCTCCGGCACCTTGTATGTTTTTCTTTTTATCTTTAATTTTACTTTCGAAACTACAATTGAGACTTTGAGACACCCACAAAAGGAATCGTTTCCGCTCCTTGAATTAAGATTGTGAAACAAAACTCGAAAATTGTTGATTTATTTGTTGTTAACAATGGAACAAAAATTTGAGTAAAACAGTTTCTTATTATCCCTGTTCTCTGGGTTTGAATTGGAGCTTTATCTGCTCTTTTTAGAGTTTGCTCTGGATGGAGAGCTTCATATTCCCTGAAGGATTCCTTTGCCTCTTCCAGTGTTAGAAACCCTCCTTTATGAATTATCCTTGATTGATGTGTGAATGGTGCTACTTTTTTCCAGGCATCATATACTCCTTTTATGGGGCCATTATAAATTACATAATATTTTTTATCTTGGGTGGATTTTTTAATGATTTCAGCAATTGTTTTATTTTCTGAAATTTTTTCTTCACCTGATTTGTCCACCATGCTTAGCTAGCTGAACTCTGATAGTTTTGCTTGTTGTGTTGATTTCATTGATTCAATAGCCTTCTTGAGAGATTGGATCTGTGTCCTTATTTGCTGATAATGCTTGCATTTTTCGAGTTCTTGCTCATATTTTTGAATTTCTTGATCTAATGCGTTGTAGACGAACTCCATTCTCTTATTAATGTATCTGCAATAACATTTTTGTCGCCCTTAATATATTCAATTTTTATTGGATATTGTAACAAAAATAATTGCCATCTTACCAATCGTCCATGATTATAATCAACTTTTAAATTATATCGTATAAAACCTGTTAGGTAACTTGAATCTGTCCTTAATGTAAATTCTCTGGGTAGTAAATCAATTTTCCATTTCTTAAGAGATTTAATTGCTGCTAGAGTTTCCTTTTCATGAGTGGTATATCTCTGTTCTGTTGGAGTAAAAGTCCCTGAAATATACCTGCAAAGTAATTCCTTTGGGGAATATTTAGAATCTAGTGATTCTTTTCCTTGTTCCAAACTTTTTATAGCTTTCTTAGCTTTTAGATATCCTGACCAGGTTATGTCTGAAGCATCTGTTTCTACTATTAAGTAGTCATTTTCTTCTGGAATATAAAGTTCTGGAAGTTTTTCACATAATTCTTTAATTCTTTGAATTTGCATACTATCTTTTTCATCCCATTTCCATTCTTTTTTAGTACTTATTTTTGGAAATAAGCTTTTAGTGTATTCTGTTATATTCTTTAAAAATCCTTGATCAGAAATATAATTTATACACCCTAAGAATCTTTGTAATTGTTTTCTATCTTCTATTTTATTAGGAAATAAATTTACCTTTTCTAGAACATTTGGTTGAAGTTTTAGCTTTCCTTGAGTGGATAGAATTAATCCAAGAAACTCTATTTCTTGTTTTGCTATTCTTGCTTTTTTTTTGCTAAAAACTAATCCTTTTTCTTTACATCTTTCTAAAACTATTAATAATTTTTGAAGATGATCTTCTTTATCCTGTTTTGTAAAAATTAGTATATCATCAATGTACACTAAAACAAATTCATTTAACTCTTTTAGATTTTCTTCCATAAATCTTTGATAAATACTTGGGGCTTGTTTTAATCCGAATGGTAATACATTCCATTCATAGAGCAACACACTTGTTGATTCTTTTGTTGGGCAAGTAAAAGCAATTAATTTCTTTGTTTCTTCGTCTAAACGAAGTTGCCAATATTCTGATTTTGCATCAAGAGATGAAAACTAAGTTGCTCCTTTGATTTTTTCTAAAATAGAATCTTTTCTTGGAAGTTTATGAGCATCACCAATAGTTGCTTCATTCATCTTCTTATAGTTAATAACCATTCTTCGTTTTTCCCTTTTAATTTCATTATTGTTTTCGACATAAAAGGCTGGAGCCGCATGAGGACTTTTACTTAATCTTATAATTCCTTTTTCTAAAAGATCTCTACATTCTAATGAGAACTCTTCTCTATCTCTTGCGGAATAAGGAATTTTATTTGGAACATTTATCTCTTTTGTAGGATCTTTTAATTTAATGCTTACTAATTCGTTATTTGTATTTTTAATATCTAAAGGGTTTTCAGCACAAATTTCATCCAAAAGTTCTTCTATCTTTATTTCAAGATTATTTTTTGGAATGTTTATCTGAAAGTATAAATTTAAATAACATGTCTCTAATATAGAAAATATTTTAAATTTTAAGATCTTATCTATAGTAGTAGTTGGTATTTTTATACGTTTTGATTTTTGATTTATTGAAGAATCGTGTGGAGCTTTTAAAACTATATATGTTAATTCTTGAATGAATGGATGATATAGCTTTAAAAAGTTATTTCCTATGATAAAATCCATTCCAGAATCTAACATATATATAGATGGAATAATGAACCTATAATTTTGAATAAAAATTTCAGCCATTTCTGTTTTTTGGTCAATTTTATGTATTGATTTGTCAGCTATTCTAACTCTTAATGGTTTCTTTAATTTTTTCCAATCAAGTTTTATATTTGAACTAGCAAAGCATTGTGTTGCTCCAGAATCTATGAAAGCATTTATAAACTTTTCTGTTATTTTTATAGTAATAAATGTGGCATTATTACTCAGTCTCTGAGTCTGTTTCTGAGACATATTCAAAAATATAGTCTAAGTTATCATCAGATTCCTCTAATGGTTCCATGAAACAAGACTTAGCGATTTCTATTTGTTTAGTAAGATCCTTTTTATCCTTCTTTTTCGGACATTCATTTGCATAGTGTCCTTCTTCTTGGCAATACCAACACTTACAATTTTTTTTTTATTCGGGCAATAGTCACTTTTTTGTCTTTTGTTTTTATTGTTATTTTTTTTTCTAAAATACCTCTTTTTTCTCCAGTTTGGATAGTATTTTCTTTTTCTAAATTGGTATTTTCTTCTTCTTTGAAAATTTTTATTAAGCCCATATTTTTGGGGTATCTCTTCATTATCCTGACAGCAAATTCTAATTATATTTGCAAATCTTTTTTGAGTTGCTTCTTGCATACAACGTTCTTTTATTTCCTCTCTTATTGCAGAGGTTGCTCCACCAAAATTATTTTCAATTGTCCCTCTATTTATTTCTCTTATAAATCTTCCCATTATAAATTCATTAGCAGGATATGGAAGTTTTGTTATATACATACTAAGATAATGATTTTTATCTTCTTCTTTTAATTTGTAATAATGTATTCTATATTCACATATATAAGACTCCACATTACATAGATCATATATCTGAATATTAGCTAAATAGTTTTTTGCTTCTTGATATTCTTTATTATAGACTTCTTATCTATGATCTATAATATTTTTTCTAAAAAATTCTTTATATAGAATCATCATTATATATAATATCTTATCATAAGCTGTTGTTTTTGTTGCTAATTCTTCTATTATTTGGTTTTCTATTGATGTCATATAATCTCTTATAGTTCCTTTAGTATGAAACCCTATGTAATTTCAAATATCTCTTCCAGACAATTCACTAAGTTTTGGATTAGTAAAGGCTTCAAATAAAAAGGAATTCAACCAATTTTCGAAAATTTCTTTTTCATTCTTTTTACAGTCTAAGTCAAGCATTCTTTCTCCTTCCATTTCCTGGATTTTAGCAACGTATTTTGATGGTATTTTTGTATATTTTGAATCTTTATTTATAAACCCTTTTTTAAAAGCATAATTATCAAAACCTGTTTCCATTTAAATTGAGATTGATTATCCTTAGATGTTCCAGCTTCATTTTTAACTTGTATTGGAATTGCTGGTTCTTCGTCACTTGAATAATTTAGGATGTGTTCTTCATTTTCTATATTGTCAGAATTTACTAATTCTTCTTCTATTTGAAATTCTTGTTCCATAATATTATTTTCTTGAGCCATTTTTAATTGTTTAAAAAGCATTGTAACTTCTTCTAATTTTTCTTCAATATTCATAACTTTAGTGGTGGTTTTACTTTTAAATCTGTTATGTTGATTATATTTTGAAATTTTTCTTCCTTGGAATTCTCTTTTTCCTTATTTCTTTGAAATTTTATGGATACTAATATTTCTTCAAGCATATCTACTATAAAATTTAATTGTGGGTTAAAAGTATGATAAAGATGTGGGGAATCATTTCCGTGGTAACATTTTTTAGAAATTCCGTGTGAAAAATAAGTTTTTTCAGGTTTTTGAAGTCATTCAATAAAACTTATAATAAAATAAAGATTTTGAGAAAAATCATTTTGTATTGATTTTAAGAATTCGGTGTCATTACAGTTAACATTAGTTAAAATCATTAATTTTTGATCTATTAATTTTGATAATTTAATTATTTCTTCTCTTAAATCTTCTAATTTATTTTTTTCCATTAGGTGACACTTTTCTTTATGAAGAGTTACGATTTTAAGTGAAAAATGTGTCTTTAGAATGTGTGGTTTAAATTTTGCCACGTAAGCACATCTTTAAATCTTGCTGAGTACCTTATAATTCACCTCCAATTATTATGTTATTAGGATTAAATCGGTGACAGGGGCAGGGGCAGGGGCAGGGGGGGGGGGGGGGGGGGGCGGGCTTATTTCCGTAGGGTTAGCAAACTCCCTCAAACTTAGACGTGCGAATCACTAAAATGTTGTCATCCTCAACCTCAAGGATCACTTTCATTTTTAGGTATTCTCTTCTCCAAATCCCTAATTTTGTTTCCTTCCCTTCCTCTTCATCCCTTCACTCTCATTCTGAGCCCCCATCCCTTCGTCAAGTTGATGAAGCTGTTGATTCCTTCACTCGCATGCTCTCTATGCGTCGCCCTCCGTCCATCATCCAATTCACCAAGATTTTGGGATCTCTTTCCAAGACCAACCATTTCTCCACCGCCATTTCCCTTTTTCAGCAATTGCAAGCCAGGGGAATCGCTCCCGACTTATTTACTTTGACCATCGTAATTAATTGTTGTTGCGGCATGGGTTGTATGACGCTTGCTTTCTCTGTATTGGCCAAGATTTTCAGAATGGATTATCAACCTAATACGGTAACATTGACAACAATCCTGAAAGGTCTCTGTCTCTGTGGTAGTGTTGAAAAAGCAGTGCGCTTTCATGACAGACTGCTGGCTCATGGATTTCACTTTAATCAAGTCACTTATGGGATCTTGATTAATGGACTCTGTAAGACCGGACACACATCAGCTGCTATTCAAGTGTTGAGAAAGATCCCACGGTATGGCATTGCTCCTGATGTCTTCATGTACAGCGCAATTATTGATAGCCTCTGCAAGGATACACTTGTAAGTCAGGCTTTTCATTTATTCTCTGAAATGCTTGCTAAGGGAATTTCTCCTATTGTTATCACATACAGTTCTCTCATTTTTGGATTGTGTCTTGTGGGTCAATATAAGGAAGCCATTGATTTGTTAAGTGATATGGTGCTTAGAAACATTACTCCAGATGTTTATACCTATAGTATTTTGATCGATGGGCTATGCAAGGAAGGAAAGATCAAAGATGCAAAAAATGTGTTGGCTGTGATGACAAAACATGGTGTGAAACCAGATGTGGTTACTTATAGCAGTTTAATGGACGGATATTGTTTGGTTAATCAGGTAAATAAGGCAAAATATGTATTCAACACAATGGCCCAAAGTAGAGTGTTACTTAATGTTCAAAGTTACAATATCATGATTAATGGCTTGTGCAAAAGTAAAATGGTCGATGAAGCCTTGAGTCTCTTTGAAGAAATGCGTCGAAAGTACTTGGTTCCAAACACGGTAACTTACAACACTCTTATTGATGGCTTGAGCAAATCAAAGAGAATCTCTTGTGCTTTGGAGCTTCTTGTCAAGATGCACGAGAGAGGTCCACCCGCTAATGTAGTCACTTACACTTCCTTGTTGGATGGGATGTTCAATATCAAACAAGTTGACAAGGCACTTGTGTTATTCAAGCAAATGAAAGAGAGTGGCATTGATCCAGATATATCCACGTACAATGTACTTATTGATGGCCTATGCAAAGGTGGAAGACTTGTAGTTGCAAAAGAGATTTTTCAAGATCTTTCTGTGAAAGGCTATCCTCTAAATATGAGGACATACACTATTATGATCAATGGGCTCTGCAGAGAGGGCTTGTTTGAAGAAGCATTGGCCCTGCTGTCGGAAATGGAAGGCAATGGTTGCTTACCAGATGCTGTGACTTTTGAAACTGTTATCCGTGCTTTGTTTGAAAAAGATGAGAATGACATGGCGGAGAAACTTCTTCGAAAAATGGTTGCTAGAGGCTTATTGAATTGATAAAAGAAGGTAAAATACATCAACTCAAATTGAAATTACATCTCACTGTTGCTGAATATGTATCATAGTTTTGTAAATTCTGTGTCTGTTGGGTCAGAGGACTTTGGCAATACCATAACATTAATTAATTTTGCACTTCCGATTTTTGCAATTGCTATCATCCTTTTTCATTCCACTACATTATTGATTCTTTAGATGATATTCCTAGTTATAGCTTACAGATTTTGTGTTTAAGATCTCTTTATAGCAACAGAGTGTTATTTACTGTTATTCTATGAGATCATGTATTTATCATGTTAAAATTAAGCAAAACTAAAAAGATTGAAAATTTTGTTTTGTTGTTTGTTCTCTACTATTCTGTTGTGCAACTTATTTTTCCGTATCTTTATAGGTACACTATATATATATATATAAGGAAATTTAAATAGGTACTAAGGATTTATTCTTAGGCTATATAGTTTACACTTCCATCTTAAAAATAAACCCACCTTCTAAAATGCATGTCCCCTCTTTTCATCAACCTAAGCAACATCGAGTCAAGGTAATATGGTTTAGTTATCTCAAGATTTTTGGCCATTTTCTTAATTAATGCTACTCAGTTGTATTGCTTGGAAATTGCTGCTGAAAATATGTACATTATGAAATACTTTTTCGGAGAATGTTTTTCTGTTAATTCTTAGATAAATTACTTCATTATTTCTTGTGTACACGTTATTCCATTGTCTCTAAGTCTCTGTTTATTAGCATTTTAAAAAAAGTTACTGGCTTGGAGTTTTGTTATGGGGGTGTTAAAGTGAAACAATACAGAATTCTGAGTGTCGGCGTATTTTGCCTCCAAATACAAATTTTCCCTGCATATATCCTTCCACTTCCTAATTTTCGATCGTCATCATTCAATCATAATTTTTCTCTCCAAATAATTTTTTTATCACCATCATTCAACAATACCGAACACTTTCAGGGCTCCAATAATAGTACGAAAGCTCCAGCATCTTTGGTGGGGAGGGGTCCTCATCCCCGTGGGGATTTTGCGAGTTCCTTTAAAACTCCGGATAATCTCAATAGATATCCATGGGTTCAAGGTTTTTGGTCATCCCTATATACAACATATAAATATATAATGAACTAGTGATTCAACTATTTAGATTGTTATAGAATTCATATTCAGGAATACTATCTTCTTCAATTCTGCAGAATCTATCCTGCTTTCTTTGCATCAAAAAAATGTTAATACATTGATGAAGATACTGTAATATGGCAAAATGATCAAAGAATTAAAGAATCATTGAATTGCTCTATGATAACTCTAAGTACATGTGTTTTGGTTGCAATTGATGAAATGAAATCTCATAATATAATCTCATCAAGCAAGCCCCCATCCGAAAAACAATAATAAAAAAAATTTCAGCATCAAATAAACAAAGATTCATATATATAAATTTTGTTGGACTATTAATCTAAAATAGAGCAGCAGGCAACAAAGCAAAAAAGCTTGGAACACCAAAACGAATGTCTTGTTGCACTTGATGATTCAGCAGGGGGACCAAACATTTTAGGGTCTAACTTTATATCTGAAACCAGCAAATCTAGTTTGAATTTTTGTCATTATAGTACTATCTGATAAATGTACAATTGACAAACTAATTGATTTGAAATTAATAATAAATTAATTTATTATTGGATAAATTTATTCACTACTATGCATTAATAAAAAAATATAGATATATTTATCACTTTGTATTTGTATCCGTAAGTACTCTTATAATTCCAACATTTAAGTTAAGTTCTAATTCTATTTCTAAGGTTTGATGTTTTATTTCCAAACATATTTATTTGGTTCTAATGATTTAAAAATAAAAGTAACAGAAGAATAAAAGAAATAAGAAGGCAATAATAGAGAGAAAATAATATTTTTGGAAAAAATTTTAATTTCGACCAAAAGATTAAAATAGAATGAAATAAAATGTTTGTAAAAAAAAGAATTTTTAAGCGTTAGGAACTAAATTAAAATGTAACCGAAACTTTAAAGTCCAAAATAATATTTTTATCTTGTATAAATTATCCATAAAAAAATTGTGCTAATTTTTTGTCATCTATTTTAAGAGAATTTAGTTGTATTCAAATCTAAAAGGATGATATTTTTTCTATTTTTTAAGAAATAATTTTGAAAATTTACTTTAGATAAATATATTTGTCATAAATAAATTACTTCAAAATTGCTTAAATTTTATTTAACTTGTTCAAAAATTATTTCAAAATTTCAATGCCTTTTTTTTCAGACATGAAAATTTCAATGCTTCAAACAATAGTATTGGTTGATAATTTGCCTAATAGGCTGATACTGGTGGGCTTTTTACTGCAATGAAAATAAAACAGCAAGTTGAAGGTTAAAACCAAGCCATCCATTAAGTGAACAAAATTTGAAGAATACAAATTATAGACATGTTATTAATTCAAGGTTTCAACTACATTATGCGAAAGCTCAACACAAGTACACAACTCGGTGACCATTATAGAAGGTATATGTTGATTAGGTAAAAGCGAGGATAATATAATAGGGAACAATTCCACAAACTATAAAATGTTCATCTATTTGTTTTAATTTGTTTACTTAGTTGGTTTATAGCTATAATGGTTTTGTTCTCTTAATTTGATTGTGGATCTTTCAATGGAAAATGCAATTTTTCGGTTGTTAAATTTTTAAACCAAGAAAAAAGATATAATAATAAAAATGTTACTATGAAAATAAAAGGAAAAAATTATAAAAACAATCAATATTCCTATTTTCATGTGAAACAAGACAAATATTGCATTAAGTTGTGCAACTTGTGATATTAAAAGAGGGGAGGGGAGGGGAGGGGAGGGGGAAGCTATATATCCTTGTTTTAGAAGGGTACTAATACTTTTTTATTCTTTGATATAAAACGGGGCTAAAACCCAGGAAAAAGAAAAATATTAAACAAGAGTGGTTCTGCAGAACTCCCCTCCACGCTCATCAGTTTTCATCAAGAGAACCATTATAGCTGGGACTTCTTTGAACAACATGACCCTTTTCTCCATTCCTTGCCCATATTTGGTTAGAGCATCAACACATTGATTTGCTTCTTTAAAGATAAGCCGAATCACCACTTTTTGCGGTTTTATCAGTAGCTCCTTGATCGACCTCACCAGGGAAGTTCCAACGTGAGTCGCAACCGCCGTATTCTGGACGAGATTAATAGCACAGCTCGGGTCAGATTCAATTTCCAGGTAAGGGATATGCAAGTCTACTGCTAATTTCATTCCTATAAAGAAACCCCAAAGCTCAACTATAGTGATTGTATATTTTTCGATGTTCATACTGAATCCAGCGATGAATCGTCCTCTGGAGTCTCTGATTATTCCCCTAGTGGCTCCTTTGCTATCAGGTTGAAATACAGAACCATCAACATTGAGCTTGGCCTATCCTCTTTTCGGCGACTTTCACCCAATCAAGACTGTTCTAGTAAGACGAAGTGCTCTTTTATTCTGCTCTGTGATATCCAGAATGTGGTTGTAATTCTCTGCCAAGTTCCTAATCTTGTGATGCATCTGATTATTCTGGGTATTTAGGTTGCTAAACACTAATTCATTTCTGCATTGCCAGGCTAAGTTGCAGGTTGTCACGAAAGTGATGGTCCACGGAGTACTATCCTGGGATGGAGTATGTTTACTCAAGTTATTTTTAATCCATTCTGAATAAGAAAGGCTAAAAAACTCTTGTTATAAACTACTATTGACAAGGCTATTCCAAACAATGCGGATAAAAGGGCAGTCACGCAATGTATAGAGCAAAGTCTCTTCTTCTCCCTGGCATCTTGGGCAGTTGCCATCTTCGGTAAGTCCTCTCCTTCTTCTTTTATGATTTGTCAACAATGCCTCATGAGTGAGTAACCAGCAAAAAGATCCGAGTCTTTGTGGCAACTTGGCTTTCCAAATCTATTTGTATAGAGTATGCTCCTCTCCATCTTCAATACAAAAAGTTTCATAGGCTGATTTAATAGAAAAAACACCATTTGGGCAGGACATCCAACTGATAGAATCTTTCCCGATTTGCGGATTAAGAGCTTTGATTGTATGTGAAAAATCTGTGACCTCTTCGGGTAAAACACGATTCAGGGCTTCCCAATCCCAGTCACCATTTTCGGTGACATAGTCTGCAACCTTTTCATTGAGTTTATCCTCTTTTAGATTAGTTAAGGCCACCTCTTTCAGATTAGTGAATCCAGGGATCCATTGTTCCCTAAAAAAAGGGATTTATTCCCATCTCCAAACCTCCAGATGAGATTGGTTTTGAATTTCTCCCAGACCTTATTAATTCCGACCCAAGCATGTGAGCTACCTGATCTATGCTGAACCTTTGGCAAGATATCTTCACCGCAGTCATATTTGGCTCTCATGACTTTCACCCAAAGCTTGTCTTTGTCGTGAATTAGTCCTCAAGAGAGTTTCATGAGGAAGAGTGAGTTTGAATCCTGAGCCTTTCTCTAACCCAACCCACCTTTCTCTTTGGGCTTGCATATGCTATGTATTTTTCTACCCTTTTCGCTGCTTCCTCATAAAAAGTCTCTACAAATCTTGTCAACTTTTTGACACACTACTGCTGGGATCTTCATGGTTTGCATGCAATAGCTTGAAATAGTTACAAGAACCAATTGTATGAGCGTGCATCTTCCTGCTAAAGAGAGAGTTTTTCTGTTCCAACTAGATAGCTTGCTTTTCATCTTGTCAATAATAAACTGAAAGTGTTGTTTGTTGCACCGTTTGTGAATGAGTGAAACTTCCAAATACTTTCCTAAGTTAACTGTGAGGTTGATTCCTAGATCTTGACTCAAAAGATAGTGTTATGACTGACGTTGCTAGATAAGAAAACACAAGACTTCTTGAGTTTGACCTTCTGACCTGAACAATCACAAAAAAGAGAGAGAGCATTCTTGACGATCCGGACTTGCTTCATATCTACTTTAGCAAAAAGTACTAGGTCATCTGCCAAACAGAGATGAGAAATTTTAGGTCCACCCCTTGAAAGCATGATAGGTTACCATTTTTTGTCATGAATTAATTTATTTATCAAGTGAGATAAGCATTCAATACAAAAAACAAAAATATAAGGGGATAAGGGGTCTCCCTGTCGAATTCCTCTGGTAGGCCTGAAGGTCTCTGAAGGAGAACCATTCCAAAGAATATTCATGGAAGTCGTTGATATGCAGTAGCTGACGACTTTAGTGATATTCTTTAGAATTCATGCATCCTTAAGAGTGTCCATTATAAACACCCAATTTAGCCTATCATGGAACTTTTTTAAGTCAATTTAGCCTTAAAGTCCTTTCCATGTTTTTTATTTCTCATAGTGTGAACCACCTCTTGGGCTACAAATATATTGTTTGCGCTCACCCTGCCAGGCACAAAACTAGATTGGGTGTTAGAGATAAGTGTGGATATAAACTTTTTCAGTCTTAAAGCAATAATTTTAGTTACAAACTTATAACAAACGTTACAACGACTAATGGGCCTAAAATGCCCAAAATTTTTCAGCGAAGGGATCTTAGGAATTAAGGCAATTAGAGTCTTGTTAATTTTTTCAATATTGTTTGGTTCTCTAAAAACTCCTTTCACCCAGTCTATGAAAGAGGTAGCCACCACATTCCATACTTGTTGATAAAATTTTGTTGGGAGGCCGTCACTTTCGGATGCCTTCCAACTACCCATAGAGGAAACAACATTTTTAATTTTCTCATTTGTCATCTCTGTTGCAATCTCTTCATAATCTATTTCCTGCAATCTGGGGAACTGATTAGAAATACCAAAGGAATTAGAAACAAAATTAGAACAATAAAGAGTCTTAAAGAAATTGACACCCCAATTCTTTAACATTTTCACATCTTCTACCCAATCTCTATCTTCACTTTTAAGGGCGGTTATTCCATTCTTCTTCCTCTTCCCATCAGCCTTTAAGTGAAAGTATTTCGAGTTCTTGTCCCCAAAAAGAATTGTGTCACATCTAGACATTTGTTGCCAATATGTTTCCTTTTGAATCGCTATAAACTCATACTCCTTCCACAATTCTTTTTGTAGTTTATCCAAAAAAAGATTGTGATTAAAAGAACACTTATTGTTGATGCCTTCCAACCTTAAGAGGATCCATTTTTTTTTCTTGAAAATGTTTTCAAATACCTCTTTATTCTATATCTTTGCCTTTTTAATGAAACGTGTCATATTAAGTAAAAAAATTATTTTTTTTTCAGCCAGCTATTTTTAATCAAATTGTTGTAATCTTCATGTAGAACCCAAGAGGCAAGGAATTTGAAGGGTTTAGGTCCTTCATCCCTATAGGCCAAACGAAAATCCAACAAATTGGAAAAATGATTTGACTTTAGTTTGGGTAAGTGCTTAACACAAATATTTAGAAAATCATCAGAAAAATTTACGTTACTTAAGAAACGGTCAAGTATTCTCTTAATATTACCTCTTTGCCAAGTGAAAAGGGTTCAGTAAAAGCTAAATCTTTAAGCTCACAACAAATTAAACAATCGTTAAATTTATTAGTATCAAGAGATAGGTTAGAGGATCCTTCTGTGTCGTTTAGGGAGAGAATAGAGTTGAAGTCCCCTCCTAGGCACCAAGGACCACTTAAAGTAGTGGCAATATCTTTTAACTTGGTCCAGAATTTGTTCCGTCCCCCCATCCTCGGACTTCCATAAACCGCTGTATAGAACCAATGATCGCTATTTTGCCACTGGACTTCAAGGTGAATAAGTTGCATATGAATGAGCAACGGCTTAATTTTTCAAGAATTCTGTTTTCAGAGACACGAGATACCCCTGGAATATCCTTCTGTATCACTAATGCACCAAGAGTCAAATCTCAATTTTCTAATAATTGATTTTGCTTTCAGACCTGAGACATGGGTTTCCAACAAAACACAGAAATCAGTTCCATATTTGATCATAAGGTCATTAACAATAGATTCGAGGCCTTTAGCCGAGGCTCCTCGACAATTCCAAGTTAAAATATTCATGGATAACAATAAAACAAGAAAAATTTAATCATGGAGATATAGAAGAAAAAAAACTCCCTAGTTCAGAGAAGTTCAGTCTAGGCTTCTATGTCATTTGGTTCCTTAGCATTCTCAGAGTAGATTCTTCAATTTTATTAATATCGATAGCCATTCTATTAGCTTCACTGCTCATATCCCCATCTTCTGGCGGTCTATCTTTGTAATATTCGTTGCCTTGTGCTGAAGTTCCTCCACCCATGATTTTTGCGATAAGAGCACCTGATATTGCATTGCTAGAACCATTTGTAGGAATATAGTTCCCTTATTTGTGACTTAGGTAGACTTCCTTGGCCAGTCTATTGAATTGCCTCCAGTATTCCTGATGTCTTTGATCTTGATCTTTTTTGTTAGTCTCATACGAGTGTTGGCTGGCTTTCACAATAATGATAGCTTTTTTTTCTGTTTTGATTGTTGCTACCTGAATTCGGATTATCTTGGTTCTGTTTTTTGGAATTTTCTGGGCCCTTTCCTTTTGTGTTTTTGTTTGGAGGGTTTAATTTTGGTGCTCCTTTCTGGCTTTGGTTTCTGGTGTCCAGCATGTCGTGAGGCTGATTTGCTTTAGGAAAACCCTCTTTCTTTTTTAATCTACTCCTTTAACTTGCCTGATTGATGTTTTCTTTATTTTCTTCTCTTGCCTGATCTTTCTCCACTCTTTGTAGAGTATCAAATTTGGTATTGAAGTTGTCTTTTTTATTCTCCCCATTTATATTTTCTGATCCTTGTTTGTATCTTCTTGGAGGCTTTTTGACAACCATCAACAGGCCATAAGGATTTTCTCATAAATATCTGATTTTATTCCTGAAATTTTTGCCCCAGGTTGTTGTTTGTTACTATTATTAGTAATACTATCCTCTGATTCTGTTAATTCCTGAAGATCTGTAACATTAATATCTTTTCTGATTTGGTCACCCTAAACTTCCCGAGTTGTCTGGTTCTGATCTACGGCTACGCCGTTGGTGTTCTGGCCAGTCTGATGTGTTGTTGTTGCCTGATTCTAGTTGTTTTCCGTAGCATTCTTCGCTGTTTCAGGAAATACATCACGCTTGTGTCCATATCTTCCATATTTAAAGCAGATTTGGTGAAGGCCTTTGTATTCAAGCCAGAATTCCTTTTTAAAAGCTGTGAATGTTGGCACCAATTTTTTTTTCTCAAATAAATTTCCATGCAAATATGAACAAATTTAGCCCTTGAATGTATAAATGTGTGCTCATTCGCTTTTAACATCGTTCCAAATATTTTTTCTACTTTTCATAGAAAATACCTATTATACAATTCTACTAGAAGGTTAGGTATTCTTACCCAGACTGCCACTTTTTGGACCTCACACTTTTGGAAAATAAACAGGGTCTCCATCTTTGCACCAAAATGTAGTGATCAGCAATCATCTAGGAACCCTCGAATAAGGCATGAGAATAATCCTCTTGGCTCGAGAAACGAACTAGAAAGTATCTCCCCACAAAATTCATTACTCGAATTGCTTCTTTCTTCGTCCATCTCTTCATTGTTTGAAGATTTAGATTTTTTTCTAGAGGTTTGGTGACGAGTGCTTACTTCCACGGCCTGCACCATTCATCGTATTCTTCTAGAGAGACATCTATGACTAGATTTGGAGTGAAGGGAGTCTGGTGGCTCTCCATGGGATCCTCATCAAAGATATAATCTTCAGTGACCATCTCTACAATCCCATACGGGTTCATCTTATCCAAACCATCTATTTTAAGTAATTACTAACATTATATTTTTCTAATTATTTGCTTGTCTTATTTATTATTTATGCTTTCAATCAATTATATTAATAAACAAATAAACTAAATTAACTTCAGTTATACTTGGACTATTCAACAATTTAACATAATCTTTTTAATTTGGGATTAACTATTAATGATAGAAAATAAAAAAATTTGGAATAATTCAATATTATGAACGTTAATTATTATTGTGAAATAACCTAAAATTTTACAGTAATTTATTTTTAAAGAAATAATCAAGTATTATTGTTAATTATGAAATAACCTAAAATCATAATGCATTTTGTTTTTAAAGAAACAATCATCCATTAATATCTATAAATAGAAACTATCGTCAAAATGCTTTGATTAAAAATATGAGGGGTTAATTACTATTCATTATTAATAATATATCGATTATATCAAAAAGTGAAAATATAATTATCCGAATTTACACCATTAGAAGAATTACCATCATTAGTAAAATTTTGTCAAAAAAAAAAGAAGAATAAAATTGCAAACATAGTGAATTTAAAAAATAAATATAGTTAAGTATATAATTATGCTTTTTTAATAAATAGTAAAAAATTAAATATCATAAACTATATTCTTTCAAAGGTAACCCTTTTAAGTTGTTATGTTTGGTATGGTTTATTTGTATATCATTTAAATTGACATTATTTTTAATTATAATAATCATTTATCCATAATAATTATTATTAGAATTTAATAAATTTTCATACCTTGCAATAATTATCTATAAAAAAATATATATATCCTGAAAAAATTATTAAATAAATTTATTCTTTTTGCCTTATTTTCACATTAAAAAAATTTTTGTTCTGTCTTTTTTAATTGTTATTATGTTTTTAGAATTGTTAAATAATATTAAAAAAATTCTTTAAAAATAAAAATAGCAATGACACCTTGAATAATTAATTCAATAGAATTAAATTTAAACGAATAAGATGATTCAGTTAATTATTATACAAATAATAACATATTTATAAATATTAATAATAAAAATAGTCTCACTATTGTAAATTATCAATACAATAATTATATGAAAAAACAACTAATTACATAATTGCATAATTTTCAAGATCCTATATAGTTGAATCTAATGGACAAATAAAAAATATCTATATGATAATGTCCTAATATTTTAGTATATTATAAATCATATTATAAATTTATATATCATATTATAATTTTAAGTCAACTCTTTAAACACATTATAACATAAACCATCTAAAAAGATACACCAAATTAACAAATATCACATGGGTCACACACAACATATATACACTCTAAATTATTACGATATTTCAAATAAAAAGAGTATCAATACAGCGAAATTAATGAATATAATTAAAATTAGGGATGACAAAACTCTTCGAGACGCGGGGATACCTGCGGGTACTGCCTCGAATGGAGATCCGACTGTGGGAAATTTTCTCCGCAGAGATGGGGATGGGGGACAAAATTTCTCCGATGCAGGCGCGAAGACCCGAGCGAGGATCCCTGCCCCATCCCCGTTAATCCCCGAAGTTCATAAATTTACTGAATTGTCGTTAATAGTATATTTCTCATATATGTTTTTTAGTAATTTCACACACACACACACACACATATATAGATATATATAAACCCAAAACTCCTAATCCTAATTTGCATAACCCTTCTTCAATTCAGAGATCCCTAACGTTGTCCATACTCCATCCAACCTCTCTGTAGCTACCCCCTCGCCACTCTCCCTTCTCACCGCATCGTCACACCTCACCGTGCCATCACCCTCATCATGTCGTGCTCTCTATTTGTGACGTTCCTTTCCGTAACTCTGCCATCGTGTCCATTCTCCTCTCTGTTGCCGCATTTCCCACCTCGTCCACTGCTCTGTCCTCTAGCTCGCCATTGCATTCCACCACTACGTCATTTTGAAAGAAGTCATCATCTTGTCATCTAGATTTTTTGTATAAAATATTACTATTTTTGTATATGATGGATACTTGCAGCTCTATTCATATGAAAATTAATAATTAGTTAGAACTATCAGATAGATGGAGAATGGGGATGGGGATGGGTAGGAGGAGCAAATCTGGGGGTGGGGATGGGGAGCAAGGAGGCATCCCCGCCCCCGCCCTATCCCATTGACACCCCTAATTAAAATAAAGAGCAACAAAGAGACACACGAAAAAAATAATAATAAAGAGAATCAATAAAAATATTAAAATATAAACCACATACACGAACAATGTATATATTAATTGTGAATCACAAAAAAAAGACAATATATATATATATATATATATATATATATATTTAAAAGAGTATGCACCTAATAATAAGCAATTAAAATAAACAAAAAATTTAAAAAATATAAAAAATAAAATAAAATGTATAAATAAAGATAAAGGAAAAAAATAAATAAATTACGAAAATTGTATCCTAAACATGAGAAAGAGAGAAAGAGAGAGAGGGGGGAGGGGGAGAGGGAGGGAGGGAGGGAGGAAGAGAGAGAGAGAGAGAGAAAAAAGAGCGAATGAATAAAAAATATTTGATCTTGTATAAATAGATGGTATTTAGAAAAATAAACTAATTAAATTAAGGGGCCTGCTACACATACAAGCAATTAAGGCCTACAAGCCTTACAAGTTGGCCCAGCCCAGAAACAATCCACGTGCACTCAAGCCTTAGAATGGAGCGTCAATCTCACGCGCCTCACACAACGGTTACGCTCTCCAAAACACGCTGATTATGGGGTACTCTTCCTCTTCTCCCTCAAAGAAAACGCAAACCGTCAAGTTTCAAGGAAGATTCCAAATAAATTACAATTCTGAAGAGACGTTCGAACTCGTCGCGAAGATTAGAAGAAATCAAGAAAAAAAATAGAACTCTCCATCAAAAATCGCCGGAAAAAACGAAGAAATATTATTCAAGGTAAGTTACTGTTTTACTGATCTTGTAGATTTTCAACATTTCGAAATCGAAGAACTAGGTTTTACTGTTCTTCTAGGTTTTACTGTTCTTCTTGTTCTAGCTCTCATTTTACTGTTTTTAATGTACTTCTTGTTCTAAGTTTTACTGTTCTTCTAAGTTTTTTTAGGTTTTACTGTTCTTCTAAGTTGTTCTAGGTTTTACTGTTCTTCTTGTTCTAGTTCTTCTCCTAACGGATTTTTTGGAGTATATTGCGTAATTTGGTGGGTGTATATGGCATAATTTGTTGGGTGTATATGGTTGATTGTTGGGTGTATATGGAGTAATTTGTTGGGTGTATATTTCTGAACTAATAATGTAATATAATCAACTGTTGCAACTGTTCTAATATTGCTTGTCCTTGGGTGTATATTGCTTGACCTTGTATATTTATGCATGTTTGAGTGAATTGAACATCATTTTGAACTGATCTAATTAAATACTTATGAGAATCCATATAGGTGTATGTGGCTGATCTATGGTTGTATCTGACTGATATATGGGTGTATTTTTCATTTCAGAAAAAATGGCAAGCAAAAATCAAGCTGGAAAAAATGTAAGCACAAATATATGTCTTAGATCAAATCAGTTTTTCATAATAAAAATATATCTGACTCTAATTTTACTTTGTTTATAGCAAATCAAAGACCTTAAGTGTGCAACCCATTTGTTGAGTGAGAAATTCAGAAATATGAGCGAAGAGAAGAAAGCAATTGTTAGGGATTTGGGATTTGGTGGCCTGATGCACATCTCGCCGCTAAGGGTGCATCACAAGTTATTAAAGGA
Organism: Arachis hypogaea; assembly: GCF_003086295.3. NCBI lineage: Eukaryota > Viridiplantae > Streptophyta > Magnoliopsida > Fabales > Fabaceae > Arachis > Arachis hypogaea. The sequence continues at coordinate 141,261,547 of NC_092050.1, read as the reverse complement.
GTTGGCTAACTCCTTTAAATTAGGAAAAAACACACTCGAAACCGGCTACGGTTCGTTTAGAGTAAGACCAAGCACAATAGGGGCTGCACTTGGCCTCAACGCATCAGGTAAAACATAGGTGTATATGAGCCATATTGGGGTATATTTCAAGTGATTTTTGGGTGTATTTCAAGTGATTTTCATACTATGTTGTTTTCCTTTTTGTAGGAAATCTATTTCCTCAGAAAATCAATTATAAGGATCTTTCTGAAGACAACAAACAAATTTTTAGAAGATTCCAGGGGAAGACCCTAAAAAGTCTCACAGATGAGATGATGACTATTGCTGTTGATAATGAACAGGATCGCCTCATGTTCAAGAGAATTTTCATCCTCTATATACAGATGGCATTCCTCTTACCAACAACAATTAACAAAATCTCCCTTGTCTACTTGACACCAATTTTCAAGATGGACGTAATAAAAGAGGGAAACTGGGGAGCACATGTTCTGAATTTCATCATCAAGGGCATAACAGATTACAATCTGAAAAAGAAAAAGGCAATTGACGGCGGCCTGTTTGCCCTGATGATAGTTTACTTCCATCTATCAAAAAATAAAGACAAAAAAGGAGAAGAAAGACCTCCAGAACTCTGGATTGCCAACTGGATTAGAGAGCAGTTGGTTGAAAGAATGAAAGCAGAAGTGGATGAACATATGGTAAGTGAAAAGAATACCTTGGGTGTATTTTATTTACCTGAATGCTGCTAACTAAAATTTCTAATATTTCAGGAGATTGTAAAGATGGCTGAAACAAAGGAGAAGTTAAAACAAATGAAGAAAAAAGATAAGAAAGAAAAAAACAAAAAAACAAAAAAAAAGGAAAGCAAGTTCATCATTATCAAAGACTGAAACATCTGAAGCTAAAGTCTATTCTTCCTCTGATTCTGAGACAGAAGAAGACTCAGAGGGACCAAAAAGGAAACAACCCACCCAAAAGGCCAAAAAGTAAGTAACATACTTGGGTGTATTTTGTCACTTTTAGGGTGTATTTTGTCACTTTTAGTCCTTTTCTTAATAATGATTGTTTGCCTACGAGAATTGAATCCAAAAAAAGGAAGAAAAATCAGGAAGATTCCGATTCAGAAACTGAATCGAACGATGAGTAATGTTCTAAAATTATCATCGCTTTCTTTTTTGTTTATTCTCAAAATTTCTTGTATTAACAGTGCGTTTCTTATTAACTTTCAGAAGCAAAAAATCATCACCAATAGAAAAATAAAAAACAAAGAAAAAGAGCAAGCTCATTGTTGAGGATTCATCTCCTGAACAAACTCATACCTATCATGGGTGGGATATTTTATAAAACTATACTACCATTTGTGTTCAAAATTATATTTGTTAACATGTTGTTTTATGCATATGCTATCAGATCTGAAATTGGAACTGAAGAATTAGAAGAATTATTGAGGGAATCTAAAAAGAAGAAAAATAATGAAAAATCTGCTGCACAGGGGTTTGTAATTTTTGGGGTGTAAACTTTTTTTTGGGTGTTTTCGTTGCTAATAGCTGTTTTTGGTTTCCCAGGGAGAAGGGAGCTGACTTGCAATCGACAGAAGATCACTATGACTCATCTGAGACGTAAGAACCTTTATTTGATAAAATCTTGTTATTCTGATTTAACCATATGGTATTTTTACTGAATGATATCTATTCCATCTTTAGAATACCAGACGTAAACTTAGGAAGTGATGATCCTTTATCTCAAGGACACACGGATCAAAGCAGCATAAACAAACCAGCAGAGAGCATGTAATTTCTCTTTCTAATACCAGTCGCTTTTATCTTTTATTACCTTATGCTTCTAATTCTGTATATATTTTTTTTAGAAAAAAAAGCCTTTTTATGTTTTATTCGAGAAAAAAAAGGCAGGAAAAAAAAGCAAAATATGCAGGTACATAAGTTCTCAAAAAAACAAAGCTTGTGTTTCTTATGATTACTTCGGGTGTATTTTTTACTTTCTTTGGGTGTATTTCAGGTTGAGTCTGGTTGAAGAGTCAGCCAGTGAGCCAACTGAAGAGAACATGATGGTTGTCCGGGTAGAGACACAATCACAAACGGAAGCGCTTTCAATGTGAGTTTTTCAAGAAAATTTCAACCTTATAACCATTTTATTTTCGGGGGCGTTGTTAACCTTTTATTTTTCTTCTTATTTAGAGTTCCGATTCAAGTTTGTCTACCACTGTCCCAAACAACCACTGTGCCAGAAATTGAACCAGCCCCTGTGCCAGAAATTGAACCAACCCCTGCAAAGTCTCCAAGTGAAAAAATTAATGAAGAAACTACAAAAAGGTAAGGAATAATCTTGGGGTGTATTTGTTAATTGTTTGGGTGTATATTGTCCTTGTTGGGGTGTATATCCTCACAATTATTCTGTAACACTGCAGTACTCCAGAACCGCCGCCAAAAACTAAAGAAAGCACACCCACGCTTCCACCAGCTTCATCTAAAGTGTAAGTTCAGCAGAGTAAAATTTTGTTTTCAATATCATTCATCTATTCTTACTCTTATAGTATGTTATATCTCATCACACAGTAATCCAGCCTCAGAAGATGCTGCTGCACTAATGATGATGGCACGGACAGCATCGTACATTCCTAAAGAAGGTTCAATGCCATCATTCAGCCTCGGCTTGATTGATTCAAGCCAAGAAGAAGCAGCAACGCAAGAGGGGCAGAGGGAGAAAACTCCTGAAACGCCAAAACTAATAGAACAGTTAGGGGAGCTGGTGAAAAAAATTGCAAGCAGTGGGGTGAAAACAGAAGGTAAAACTCCACCTATTCATAAGCAAAGTGGTGAACAAAGTTTTGAAAAGTTTGAAACTCCTGCGAGGACAAATGAAATGAGTGCTGAAATGAAAGAGAAATGCTACATCTGGGCCACACGTGTCAAAACATCCGCAGATGGACGTACTAATGAGTATGACGCCGTGTGCACACTCATTGCCCAAGATAAATACATTTTGTCAAAACTCCACTTCGCATCTCTCCAAGCTGATACACATATAGAAGCTGAGGTAATATTAGAATAACATTAATGATTTTATCATGAAAAGTAACTGCAATATCAATTTATGTAAAATTGATTTGGGCTTTTATTTCTAGATTATCTCTGCCATGTGCCTCATCCTTAACTAGCAAAAGATTAAAAGGTTTCAAGAAGAAATATACTGTCTCCCCCCTGATATTTTGGTAAGTTGTACTGCAACAAATCTTGGGTGTATTTTCTGTATTCATTTAGTGTTTCACAATTTTTGCAGAACATGGCCATTGCAAATCATCCAGAAGGGGTATTCTTACAGCCTAAAACTAATAAGCCATTCAGGGTGGAAGACTACCCAATGTTTATATCCTTCTTGGACCTCAAAAAATTAGCATCGCATCGTTATGTAAGTTTTCATTTCTAAAACTTCTTATTACCATTCTTTACTTATGTGCCAAATAAATTAAAACACTGTTCAATCTGGACATACTTCAAATTTTTGCACCTATTTGCCATTCACAACATTGGTGGTTATGGGTGGCTGATACAAGAAAAAAAAACTTTTGTACTCGACCCATATCACACGACTTGTCCAGCCGATGAAATAAAGAACATAAATTTATTCGCTGTAAGTTGGTTTGTATTTTGTATTTTAATATTTGGGTGTATTTAATATTTGGGTGTATTTCTATTCAGTATAAGGTGTAGGTTTGTGCTCATTTGTTTATATTCCTTTATTAAATTTATTCATATATTACTGATTTGTTTTGTGTGTTAAGGGACATGTAATTTCAAGAATGAGAGTATATGCTGGGGGGCACCTCTGAAGAAAGACGATCACAAAAAACACCATACATTGACATCTCAGGCCAAAAGACAAGGTATAAATCTTTTAATCTGAAAGTTAAACTTTCCTAAATGTAATTTGCTAAGTTATTTCTTATTTTTCAGCTATGAATGTGCTATTTATGTAATGAAGTGGTTTGAGATAATTCAGCCCAAAAACATTAAAAGGGGGAAGTATGAGTGGGACAACTGGACCCAGGTAATTATGTTTAAAAATTATATAACTCTATATTACCTTACTAAATTAACATAGTTGATTAAAAAGAAAATTCTTTTAAACTTCAGGACGAGGTGGACCACTTTAGAGTAGAATATGCTTCCCGGATTCTATTCCATGAAATGAATCAAGACAAAGTTGAAGCCATTAGGGGAAGTAATGCAATAAGACTGTCCAAGCCATCCTCATTGTTATTGAGTCCATATTGTCAGATAGATTCTAATGATATTGACACTGATTAATGTAACTGTTATATAGTCTTGTAAGAAATTGAATAGATGCTGTAAAAATTTGCCAATTATGAGTAAAATTTTTTTCCATAATTAAATTCTCTCTGCTGTATTCAAAATGTCTGAATTATAGGTACTATAATATGAAGAAAAATATCAAACCAAATATACACCCATGCATAACCTGATATTTTACACCCAAAGAAAGTTGAATATACACCCAAACATTTATCCCCTGATGATTTATCCCTAAAACCCTAAACCCTAAACTCTAAACCCTAAAACCCTAAAATCCTAAACCCTAAAGCCCTAAAACCCTAAACCCTAAAAACACTAAACCTTAAACCCTAAACCCTAAACCCTAAACCACCCAACCTACTCTACACCCAAATCATTGATTCTTTACACCCATAAGATCTCATTTTACATCCAAGGAAAGTTAAATATACACCAGACTTCTATCCACTAATGCTTTATCCCTAAACCCTAAACTCCTAAACCCTAAACCCTAAAACCTTAAACCGTAGTAAAAAAATACAAACAATATTTTATAACATAAACAGCAGATTGTGAAATATATATATATATATATATATATATATATATATATATATATATATATATATATATATATATATATATATATAATGTGAAACACAAGAAAATTCAGAAATACACCCAAAAAACAGTGCTTTACACCCATATTCTGTAACTATACACTCAAAAAGTTGTCCACTGCTACTGATTCCCTGAACTGATAATTCATAACACATCCTTGATATTGGCTGGAATTTGGACGCACCACAGATGCAGCATCAACGAGGTTTAACTAGATATAATAAACTCACATATTAGCTAAACTATTAACGAGAAAATTAAACTCAATCACCACATATTTAAAGAACATCACTTTTACCTCGTTTAAAGCTTTCGTTTTCTTCTTCTTTGAGGCATTCGCAATCTGTTTGTCCAACTTTGAACCTAGCCTATTTTTTGGACGTCCTCTTGTTCGAATCCTTGGAGGGCTTTGAAGCTCATTAACGGATTCCAAGTTGGCGTTTTCGTGAGATAAAGAAGATGTCCCCTCCTTTTGGCTTTCAATGATTCCATCTCAACCATGATGTTATCGTACGCACGGTGCAGAATTGCAGTCGGCTCCTCTGATTCTGATGCAAATTCGCAAATATTTTGCGAACGAAAAATTAATTCGTCAAACCTCTTACTTCTTGGCTCCAACAATGGCTCGTCGTGGCTGCTCTTGATGTGTGTGTGTCGCCTCTTTATCTTCTTGCTCCATCGTTCCAATATATATCTCGATGACACTTGGCTTACTCGTTCAAAGCTTAACACACTTAGTGCGTGATGACACAATATCCCTCTTGACTCGAATAATAAGCATTGACATTTTACCTCGGCTGCTACTGAGTCGTAAGTAACCACAAACTTGTTGAATATTGAGCTGGAAACTTGTTCTCCAACTTCGTATATTGAATAGCCTAGAGCGAAATTCGTTAATCTAGTGATGCAATTCACCTTTCTTCTAAATTGTGCTTGGACTTCCCTAAACTTTTGATGAGTGTACACATCTTGAAATTGAGCTTCAATGGAGGATTTGGTTGCACATGGTATGACCGTATGAAAATCTACAGCATCTGATTCTCTCTCTGCTTGCTCCCTACTTTCGAGGCAATTATCGTATTGTTTGACAAATTGAATAAGCGAGCTGTTCCGGGTAATAAACTTGTTAAAAAATGAATGCATGATCTCGCTGCTTTGTGTGCTTTTCATCCCTGCCCAGAAGTGGTGATCCAGATAGATTGGAACCCATATATGACGGTCTTCATAGAGATCTGCAGAATACACCCAAAAACAGACTATAAATACACCCGAAAAAATATGCAATTTACACCTCTACTGTAGATTTTAAACAACATTACCTGAAAGCCACTTGTTGTCCACAAGACCAAAATTTAGCAGAAAATCATTCCAATTCCTATCAAATGAATCTTTACTATGAGAGTTCCAAACAACTTGGCTCAATTCTTGTTCAATTTCAGCATGTCCCTTGTACCCATTTAATTTGCTTGGGATCTTCTTTGTGATGTGCCAAATACACCAGCGGTGAATTGTTGTTGGCATACAAGCCTCTATAGCCCTTTTTATTGACGCGCATTGATCGGTGAGAAACCCTTTTGGAGCATTTTCCCCATGCAACGAAGCCAACATTGAAATAACCATTTAAACGACTCAATTTCTTCGTTTTTCATCAAAGCGCATCCAAGAAGTATTGACTGACCGTGGTGATTCACCCCGACAAAAGAACCACAAACCAACTTATACCTGAAACAAATTACGACATTGCAGAATGAAAATCATTACGTACATCCATATAATGAATTTATACACCCAAGAAACATCCAATATACACCTCTGCAGCAGATTCATAGAACAAAATTAATTTAGCAACATAAACAAGAACAGCATATTACCTGTTTATATTGTAGGTGGTGTCAAATGAAATAATATCTCCGAAATACTCAAAGACAGCTTTGCTCCTTGCATCTGCCTAAAAAGCAAGCTTAATCGATTGATCGTCCTCGAGTTCAAGCTCGAGAAAGAAATTATGATTCTTCTCTTTCATTCTCAATAAATATTTCCCGAATTCCTTTGCATCTTCTTGTTTCGAAACATTCCGCACTTCTCTCGTGATGTAATTCCTCACATCTTTTTCAATAAAATTTAACTCGCGGTGACCCCCAGCTGCCGCAAAGAATGATTGGAATGTTTTGCTTGGTCTGATACCGACCTCCTCATTATTCTCTATTGTACGATGAACGGACATGCTTAGTTCCCTGTGCTGTTTGAGCATCTCTGCTTGAGTTGGATAACAAGGATGTGAATGATGTAGCACGACCTTTGAAATGATCCAAGCACCAACATCCTTCAATGTGTGTATATAAATTCTTGTAGGACAATTTAAACCAGCTGTGGGATTTGTCTTCTCGGTCGGAGATATTTTAGATTTCCGTTTTCCCTCTCTGCTACATGTAATCAATTGATTCTTACTTTCGTTTCTCTTTTTATTTGTGCTCCGAACTCTTGTAGAAAAACCTGCAGCCTTGGCATAGTCCTTGTAAAATTTGTCAGCATCTTCAAGGGTTTTAAAGGTCATTCCAACCTTGGGAACAAGTTGCTCATCAACAACAGAGAGGGGCTGCAAAAATACAACATGTTTAAAACAAGAAAATACTATAGAATTTCTGCACCTCATAAAAAAATAACAATCAAAGTAAAATACACCCAAGGACTCCTGATCTACATCCGTTACGACAACAAGTCAACTAAAATAATAAGAAAAACCATAAACTGTAAGTACACCCAAACTTCCCCTAAAATACACCCAAACTTCCCTAAAAATACACCCAAAAAGTTATGATCTACACCTGAGCGTCTGCTATAAATTGCAGATAATTAATCAAAACTAATACATTAGATTCAATCCACAGATTATGTTCACGCATTAATTTCACAGTCTATGTTCACGAATTATTCAGCTAGACAATCATAGACGAATAACTGCATCAAATTCAGATTAATCTTAATTAGCTGAATCTAAATCAAATCTCATAAACTTCATTCGATTCAAATTCAAAATCCACTTCACCCTGATTGAGCTGACAATCTGAGGTTGAATCATCCATTATCTTCAAGGTTCGTTCAAAATTTGATTTCAGAAACCAGAAAATCGAAATAAAATGAAGCTAGAGTTACAGTAAAAGAAACTGAGGTGAATGACGAAGAACAAATCAGTAATAAACGCAGAAGAAAGAACGATCGAAAATACAAGCAAAGAACGCAAGAAGGAGAACAAAGAAACTTGGCAAGAGATTCGAAGAAGGTAACGAAATCTTTTGAAAATTGGAAATTATATTATTCGCGCGTTAATTGATTTTGATTGATATAATATTCTGTTATATAGCGCGTGACTTGTACGTAACAATTGGAGCGCATTTAAGGTGTTAGTAAGCTTCAGGACTTGTAACACTTGTAAGTGTTAATCGCTTGTATGCTAAGATTAATCCTTAAATTAATTCATATATTTTATTATTATATTTATTGTTTATTAAATAATTTGATATTTACTTCAATCAAATCAAATAATTAATATAATTAACCAAATCAATTAATTGATATAATTAATTATAATTAATTAATTCATATAAATTATAATAAATGGTGAGATTTGAATGTCTAATCAAATTAATTAATTGATATAATTAATTAATTATAATTGATTTGCTTTAACGACTTAAATGAAATAAATTAGGAAACACCTTAAGAGCATGCCACATCAGTTCCATCATTAAATGCAAAAATTCGATTTTTATATAATAGAATAGAATAGATAGATAATAAAGATATTTTCTTAAATTAATATAATTATGCATTATTTATTAAATATTAATTGTAATATTGTAATATAATTATAATAAAGATATTTTTCTAAAATAAATTTATTTAGAGAAATATAAATTGGTTATTAATAACCAGTGCCATTATCATATAATTATCATATTTTATTATTATTATTATTATTATTATTATTATTATTATTATTATTATTATTATTATTATTATTATTATTATATTTTCGATTGATAATTGATAAGTAGTTTAATAATGCATTAAGTATTGATTTTATATAACTATAATAAAGATATTTTCCTAAATTAGTATAATTATGCATTATTACTTAAATGCTAATTATAGTATAATTATAATAAAGATATTTTTATAAACGGAAAAGCTCTGCATACAAGCCATTAGGGCTTGTATGCTTTACAAGCTCATTAAACAATAAAATCAAAATACGCGCTGCTCCACGTACGTTGATTACACGCGCTATATAAGATCCCGCGTATATCTAACTACCAAATTTAAAATATTTGTTTCCTTCTTCGTTTTCATTATTTTGAGATTTGGTTGTTCTTCTTCTCGCGCGTCTTCCCTCGTTCTTCTCTATCGTTCTTTTCGTCTCGCTTTCTCACTGGTATGTTCTTCGTTTACGTTACTTTTTTCTCTCTCTGCAACTCGATCTTCGTTTTCTATTTTGATTTGTTGTTTTCTGAAATCAAAGTTTGAACTCGTTTTGAAGATAATGGATCATTCCACCTCAGACTCGCAGCTGAATTCAGGCGAAGTGGATTATGAAGTTGAATCTAACGAAGTTCCTGAGGTTTGATCTACATAATGAATTTTCTTTCAGTAATTTGTATAGCATTGTGTAGTTGAAAAATTGCTGAACATTGACTGTGAATCTGTCGATTCAATGTATTAGTTGTGATTAATTAACTGAAATTTATAGCAGACGCTCGGGTGTAGATCAGCTCTTTTTTTGGGTGTATTTTTGCTAGAAGTGTGGGTGTATCTACACTACTGGTTTTGTTATTTTAATTGAGTTGTTGTTGTTCAGGTGTATTATATCAGACATGATTGGGTGTGTTTTTAGTTTTTGACATGGTGTATTCTGCAGCCTGTGTATTTACAGTTTATGGCTTTAAAGGTCATTGTGTAGTTGAGTTGTTGCGGTTCGGGTGTATCATATTAGGCATGATTGGGTGTATTTGAATCATATCTATGGGTGTATTCACAGTACTGACACGGTGTATTGTGCAGCCTCTCTCGGTTGTTGATGACGAGCTTGTTCCGAAGGTTGGAATGACCTTTACCACCCTTGAAGATGCTGGAAAATTTTACAGAAACTACGCCAAGGCTGCAGGTTTCTCTACAAGAGTTCGGTGCACAAATAGGAAGGAAAACGAGATTAAGAATCAACTGATTACATGTAGCAGAGAGGGAAAATGGAAATCTAAAATATCTCCGACCGAGAAGACCAATCCTACAGCCGGTTTAAATTGTCCTGCAAGAATTTATATACACACATTGAAGGATGTCGGTGCTTGGATTATTTCAAAGGTTGTGCTTGATCATTCACACCCCTGCTGTCTAAGCAAAGCAGAGATGCTCAAACAGCACAGGAAACTAAGCATGTCCATTCGTCGTACGATAGAGAATAACGAGGAGGCCGGTATCAGACCAAGCAAAACATACCAATCATTTGTTGCGGCTGCCGGGGGTCATCGCGAGTTAAATTTTATCGAAAAGGACGTGAAGAATTACATTTCGAGGGAAGTGCGGAATGTTTCCGAACAAGAAGATGCAAAGGAATTCAGGAAATATTTGTTAAGAATGAAAGAGAAGAATCCGAATTTCTTTTTTGAGCTCCAACTCGAAGAGGATCAATCGATTAAGTTCGCTTTTTGGGCCAATGCGAGAAGCAGAGCCGCCTTTGAGTATTTCGGAGACGTCATTTCATTTGACACCACCTACAATACAAACTGCCCCTGTTTATGATGCTAAATTATTTTATTTTTACGAATCCGCATCAGAGGTGTATATTGGCTGTTTCATTGGGTGTATGCGAAGCATTTGTTAAGGTGTAACTAATGATTTTGCATTCTGGACCATGGTAATTTGTTTCAGGTATAATTTGGTCTGTGGTTCTTTCGTCGGGGTGAATCACCATGGTCATTCAACACTTCTCGGATGCTCTTTGATGAAGAACGAAGAAATTGAATCATTCAAATGGTTATTTGAATGCTGGCTTCGTTGCATGGGAGGAAACGCTCCGAAAGGGTTTCTCACCGATCAGTGCGCATCAATGAAAAGGGCTTTAGAGGCCTGTATGCCAACGACAATTCACCGTTGGTGTATTTAGCACATCATGAAGAAGATTCCAAGCAAATTAAACGGGTACAAGGGACATGCCGATATCGAACAAGAAATGAGCCAAGTTGTTTGGAACTCTCACAGCAAAGACTCATTCGATAGGAATTGGAACGATTTTCTGCTGAATTTTGGTCTTGCGAACAACAAGTGGCTTTCAGGTAATGTCTTTTTAAAATCTGCAGCAGAGGTGTATATTGCATGTTCCCTCGGGTGTATTTACAGTCTGTGTTTGGGTGTATTATGCAGATCTGTACGAAGACCGTCACATATGGGTTCCTATCTATCTGGATCACCACTTCTGGGCAGGGATGAGAAGCACCCAAAGGAGCGAGAGCATGCATTCATTTTTTAACAAGTATATCACCCGGAACAGCTCGCTTATTCAGTTTGTCAAACAATACGATAATTGCCTTGGAAGCAGGGAGCAAGCAGAGAGAGAATCAGATGCTGCAGATTTTCATACGGTCATACCGTGTGCAACCAAATCCCCCATTGAAGCTCAGTTTCAAGATGTGTACACTCACGCAAAGTTTAGGGAAGTCCAAGCGCAATTCAGAGGAAAGGCGAATTGCATCACCAGATTAAAGAATTCCGCTCTAGGCTATTCAGTATACGAAGTCGGAGAACAAGTTTCCAGCTCAATATTCAACAAGTTTGTGGTTACTTACGACTCAGTTGCAGCCGAGGTAAAATGCGAATGCTTATTATTCGAGTCGAGAGGGATACTGTGCCGTCACGCACTAAGCGTGTTAAGCTTCGAACAAGCAAGCCAAGTGTCACCTAGATACATACTGGAACGATGGAGCAAGAAGGTAAAGAGGCGACACACACACATCAAGAGCAGCCACGACGAGCCACTAATGGAGCCAAGAAGCAAGAGGTTCGACCAATTGGTTTTTCGTTCGCAAAATATTTGCGAATTTGCCTCCGAATCGGAGGAGCTGACTGCAATTCTGCACCGTGCTTACGATAATGTCATGGCTGAGATGGAAGCATTAAAAGCCAAAAGGAAGGGGACATCTTCTTTATCCCACGAAGACGCCAACTTGGAATCCGTTAACGAGCTTCAAAGCCCGCCAAGGATTCGAACAAGAGGACGTCCAAAAAACAGGCTAGGTTCAAAGCTGGAGAAACAGATCGCAAATGGCACAAAGAAGAAGAAGACGAAAGTTTTAAGCGAGGTAAAAGTAATGTTCTTTAAATTTGTGGCGATTGAGTTTATTTTTCTCGTTAATAGGTTAGCTAATGTGTGAGTGTTATATTCAGATAAACCTGTTTTGATGCTGCATCAGCGGCGCATTCAAATTCCAGCCAATATCAAGGACACGTTTATGAATTATCAGTGTAGGGTACCAGCAGCAGGGGATAACTCTTTGGGTGTATAGTTTTATAGAATATGGGTGTAAAAGCACCGTTCTTTTGGGTGTATTTTTGTTCATTGAAAATTTACATATAGACACATATATAGATTCATATAGAACCAAAGCTCTAAAAATTCGCAGGTTATGGGTGTATATTTGATTTGATGTTTTTCTTCATATTTTAGTACATGTAATTCATACATTTTGAATACAGCACAGACAGTTTGGGTGTATATTTTACGCAATGTTGGGTGTATTATTAGACCTGCGTTGGGTGTAACAGTTTATAATTTGCGTTTATATATGCCTTGATTTTTTCTTCATATTTTACCATCTGTAATACAGCTTTTGAATACATCACAGACAGTTTACCAGCACAGATAGTTTAACTATGGGAAAAAATATACATGGAACAGAACTTGTTGATAAATGGCAAATATTTACATCATTTGTTCAATTTACAAACTACCCAGCAGTTGGATTACGCAGTTTCTATATCAGCAGAATTAATCTGACAAAACGGACTCAATAATACAGAGGATGGCTTCGACAGCCTTATAGCACTACTCTCCCTAATTGCCCGATCTCTTTCTCTATTCATCTCACTGAATAGTATCCGGGAAGCATACTCCACTCTATAGTGGTCCACCTCCTCCTACAATTAAAAAGTATATTCTGTTTAAACAGCAATATTAATTCAGTAAAGTAATACAGAGTTATATAGTTCTAAAGACAGTTACCTGTGGCCAATTATCCCATTCATACTTCCCCTTTTTTATGTTTTCCGGCTCAATTAACTCCATCCACTTCATAACATAGATAGCGCAGTCATAGCTGAAAATGAAGAAAATAAATTACAAATCTCATTTACGAAAGTTTAATGTTCAGACTCACAAATTTATACCTTGTTTTTTGGCCTGATATTTTAACATATGATGATTTAATTTTTTTCTCATTCTCCCCTTTCTGCAGAGGTTTCCCGCCGGTATATGTTATCAATCTTGAAAATACATATCCCTTAAATAGCAAAATAAATCAGTAATACACCCGAATAAATGCACAAGATACACCCAACTGAATGGACAATATACACCCAACACAACTAACGAAATAGACCTAAATATTAAAGTAAACAAGACAGAGGCAACTTACAGTGAATTTATTAATGTCCTTTCTCTCATCGCTTGGAGCTTTTTTGTGTAGCGGGTCAAGTATATGACATTTTCGCTTTCTTGTATTTATGAGCCATAACCACCAATGCCCCGAGTGGCAAACAGGAGCAAAAATCTGAAGGATTCCCACATTTCAACAGTGTGTTATTTTATTTGGCATATAAGTAAATAAGCGTACTAACAAATTTAGTAAACGAAAACTTACATATTGATGCGAAGTTAATTTTTTTTTATCTATGAAGGGAATGAAACTCGGGTAGGCTTCCACTTTGAATTCCCTTTTCGTTTTTGGTGATATGAATTCCCCCTTTGGGTGATCCGAAAGCGCCATGCACTGCAAGAATTGCGAAACAAGAAATGAAATACTAAACTTACACCCAATGGAACGTAAAAAATACAGCCAAATCAATACAGAAAATACACCCAAAGCTCGTAGAAGTAACACTTACCACAATATCGGGGGGGAGACAGTATATTTGTTCTTGAAACCTCTTTTCATTTTTCTGGTTGAGGATGAGGCAGATGGCAGATACAATCTAGAAATATATGCCAAAATCAATTTTACATTAATAAGCATTGCAATTGACTTTGGTGTAAAAACATTAATGTTGTTCTAATATTACCTGAGATTCTATATCACTTTTTGCCTGGAGGGATACAAGGTGCATTCTCATCAAAATGTATTCTCCTTGGCCAATCAGAGTGCACATCTCCTCATACTCGTTAGTATTGCCATCTGCATCTTCCTTCAGTCTCGTCCCCCAGATGTAGCACTTTTGTTTCATATCATCTGTAATCTGATATAATCCCCCAGGAGTTCGAAACTTTTCAGAACTTTCTCCCCCAGTCCCCCTCTCAATTTGTGGACTTTTGTTGTTTTCCTTCGCCGCACTGCTTGCTATTTTTTGGACCAAATTGTCCAATTCTTCTATCAAATTTGCAGATTCAGGAGATTTTGTCCATTCTGTCTCCTGCCTTGATGCCCCCTCATGGCTCGAATCAGTCAATGCAAGGCTGAATGATGGCACCCCTGGATCTGTTTTAGGAACATAGGATGCTGTCCGTGCCATCATTAACAGGGCAGCAGCGTCTTCTGCGTCTGGATGACTACGTCATCATGTATAAGAATAAGAATATACGGATGATAAGCAAAGATTGATTTTAGTCTGATGAACTTACATTTTAGTTGGAGCTGGGGGAACCGTGGGTGTGGTCTCTTGAAGTTGTTTGGGGGTTTCAGGAGTGCTGCACAGTTACCAAAAATTAATCACGGCGTAAAAAAAACTAATCAGGAACAATATACACCCAAACTGTTAGCTAATATACACCCAAACTCTAAACAAACATACACTCAATACTATTTCTTACGTTTCTGTAGTCCCTTCAATCTGTAGCATAGGGGTTGGTTCAAAATCTGTCTCAGTGGTTGTTTGGGATGCTGGCACAAAAACCTGAATCGGGACTCTAAACAAGAAGAAAAGTGAAAGGTTAACAACGCCTTTGAAAATAATAAGGTTATAAGGTTGAAATATTATTGGAAAACTCACACTGCAAGCGCTTCCGACGGTGTCTGTTCCCTCACAACCATCATATTCGAATCAGACGGACTCAACCTAAAATACACCCAAAGAAATTCAAGAAATACACCCGAACAATTCAAAAAGAAGACAGGCTTTGTTTTTTTGAGAACTTACATACTTGCAGTTTTTGCTTTTTTTTCCTGCCTTTTTTTTCTTGAATAAAATAATAAAGGGCTTTTTTTTCTAAAAAAAAATATATACAGAATTAGAAGTAGAAGGGTAATAGAAGAACAAAAGTAACGATTATTTGAAAGAGAAATTACATGCTCTGTGACGGCTGGTTTACACTACTCTGTTCTGTGCGCCCTTGAGAGGAAGGAGCATCACTTCCCAAGTTCACAGCCGGCATTCTAAAACAGATCTCATGTTATTCAGACAAAATAAGATACAGGTATAAAATACACTCAAATGAATGCACAAGATACAACCGACCGAATGGACAATATACACCCAACACAACAAACGAAATATCCCAACTTAATAAACAACATACACCCAACTTGATCAACACAATACACCGAAATGGTTCCACAAAATACACCCAAATCATGATAACAAGATTTTATTAAATAGTAAAGCTTCTTACGTTTCAGACGACACATAGCGACCTTCTGTCGATCGCAGGTCTGCTTGGTTCTCCCTGGAAAACAAGAAACAATTATTAGCATACAAAACACACCAAAATATGAAATAGACAGCTCAGCAAGACATACCCCTCTGCAGCAGATTTATTTTGCCCTAGCCATTCATCTAGTTCGTCACTTGATATTTCATATGTCTCACTACATTCATAAAAGAAGACGTTAACAAAAATAATTACGATGATAGACGGTAATATAGCTTACGAGGTACTGTACCGGTCAAAGTATTGATCTTCTTTAGGAGGTGAATCCTCCACAACAACTTTTTTCTTTTTTGGTTGTGTTCTGGGTGGAAAGAAAAGAGTACCAATCAGAAATAAGAAATTAATTTTATCACAGAATAGTCGTCTAATCTAATTATATGCAAAGAAGTGCTTACTTTTTTGGTGTTGTTTTTGTTTTTTTCTTCTCCTTCTCCTTCTCTACAGGTGATGATTCTTCGCTCCTATAAGTTAATAATAGACACTTTAGTTAATACACGAAATCTTTATAATGAAGCCAAAAGAAAGGAGTAATAATTTCAGGACATTACTCATCACTTGGTTCAGATTCAGATTCTGAATCAGAATCTGACTCCTCTTGCCTCTGCTTTCTTTTTCTGGAGTCCATTCTGGAAGGCAAACAATCATTATTTAGAACATACTAAAAATACACCCAAATAAATTCACAACATACACCCAACTGAATATACAATATACATCCAACGCAGCAAACGAACACACCCAGCTTAATAAACTACACACACCCAACGTGATGAACAAAATACACCCAACTCAAAAAAGAAATTACACCCAAGTATGGTACTTACTTTTTCCCCTTTTTGCTGGGGTGTTTTCTTCCTGAATCCTCTGAGTCTTCTTGAGTCTCAGACTCAGAGGTAGAAGTGTCAATGTCAGTAGCTGTTTCTGTCTCTGAAGATGATGTTGGACTCGCCTTCCTTTTTTTGTTTTTTTTATTTCTTGTTTTTTTTATTTTTTTTCTTTTTTTTTTCATTTTTTCTCTTGCTCTTGTCTCCGCCATCTTCACAATCCCCTGAAACATTAGATATTTTAGCTAGCAGCATTCAGGTAAATAAAATACAAGCAACATATTATGTTTACTTACCAAAATTTCCTCTCTTTCTGCAGTCATTCTTTCCACCAACTGCTCCTTAGTCCAGTTGGCAATCCAAGGCTTTGGTGGTCTTTCAGCCCTCTTCTTGCCTTTGTTTTCAGAAAGATGAAAGTATATTATCATCAGGGCAAAGAGGCAGCCATCAATTGCCTTCTTCTTCTTCTCCTGGTAGTCTGTGATGCCCTTGATCAAGAAGGTCAAAACATGCCCCCCCCCAGTTTCTCTCCGATATGCCGTCCATGTTAAAAATTGGGGCCAGGTGCACGGGTGATATTTTGTTTATCGTCGTTGGCAAAAGGAACGCCATCTGTATGTAGAGGATGAATATCCTCTTGAACATCAGGCGTTCCTCTTCGTTGCCAACGCCGATTTCCATCATTTCATCGGTAAGACTTTTGAGGGTCTTACCCTGGAATCTTCTAAAAATTATTTTGTCATCATCAGAGAGTTTCTTATACTCAACTTTCTCAAGAAATAGATTTCCTACAAAAAGAAAAACAACAAAGTATCAAGGTCGGTTCAAATACACTCAAGCATCAACCTTAAATACACCCAAGCATCAACTTAATATACACCTATAATTTTGAGCTAGTTACCTGTTGCATTGATGCCAAGCGCATCACCTATTATTTTTGGTGTTATTTGGAAAGAACCATATCCTGTCTTCAGTCTGTTCTCCCCAAGTTTGAAGTTATTTGTCAGTTCCCTTAAGAGTTGGTGATCCACCCTAAGTGGTGGGATGTGCATCAACCCACCGAATTCAAGATCCCTCACAATTGCCTTCTTCTCCTCAGTCATGTTTCTGAACTTATCACTCAGGAGATGTGTGGCACACTTAAGGTCTTTTGTTTTGTTTCTTGCTGCCATTTTCTCTGAAACGTAAAATACACCCAAAGACATCAGTACGATACACTCATATATATGAGTCAGATACACCCATTGATAACAGTAAGATACACCCATAGATATGATTCAGATACACTCATTGATAACAGTGAGATACACCCATAGATATGATTCAGATAAATCCATTTATATCAGTCAGGTATCACTCAAACATGCTTCAATATCAAATTAATTGAGATCTCAGTAAGATACACGCATATATGAGTCAGATACACCCATTGATAACAGTAAGATACACCCATATGTAAGAATCAGATACACCCGTTGATAACAGTGAGATACTCCCATAGATATTATTCAGATACAGTATCCATATATATCAGTCAGATATCAGTCAAACATGCTTCAATATCAAGCCACATTACAAGTTCAAGCAGTATACACCCCCCAATCTACGGAATAAACCCCCAAAAATCAACAACAATAGCAGGAGAACTTAAAACAAGAACGTAGAACGACGTAGAACTTAGAACAGTGTAACAAAGAAGCAAGAAGTAAACCCTAGAAGAACGGCGTAGAAGAAAAGTAAAATATACAGGAATCTTAACGAACTTACGTTGAGTATTGTTGCTTTGCTTCAGATTCTTCACGGAGAGTTTGATCGTGTTTTGATGGAGGTTTCGAAGAACGATTTGTATGTTTTGAACTTTGATTTTCGCTCGAAAATGGAAGGGTTTCCTTGTTTTCGAAGCGTTTTGAGAAGTGGAAGAAGTGGAAGAGTTTTCCATACGTAACGGTTGTAGTGTTGAGTGCGTGATTTTGACGCGCCATGTTGTCTCTCTTTATGCGCGTGGCTTCTGTTTGGGCTGGGCCAACTTGTAAGCTTGTAAGCTTGTATGTGTAGCCCAGCCCTAATAAAATAAACTTAGAAGAGAAAATAGTATATTCATTTTGGCGGGAAAATGGATTAATGAGAAATCGACACCTCACTTCCATTAGTTGAGGGAAAAACCCAATTTTAGTATATAAAGTAGAAGTAGATAGATAAGTAGATATTTTCTCTTGATCCCATCTATAAAATATATGGTAAGAGATCACATTTTATCCCCTCAAATAAAAAAAATTAAGAGGATCCAATCTCTTAGTTCTTTAGTTTTGACAAATTTTAAAAGTAGAAACAACTAAACAAAGAATAAATATCCATCTCCATCCCTAGAAATTTCTTCTAAGGACCAGGAGCCCCAAAAAAAAAAAATATCAATTTTGGCCCTCGTTCTTTAACATTGTGAGACTAATTAGTCCTCACGTTAATGATATCTCGTCAGAATATATTTATGTGACACATTAATCACGAATATATTCTCAATTTAATTTTTATAAGTAAAAATAAATTAAAAATTACTAATATTACTTAATTTGACATAGTAAATTTAACCAATGTATTTAAAAACGGTAACAAAAATATATAAAAAAATCTAAACGACCCCAACAACTACCCAAAACACCAGACTCCCAACAAAAAAATCTATCAATCCTAATTAGTTTTTAACAGATAAATCAATAGTTTAATATGTTACACAGGTTTATTTCATTAATATAGAAAAAAATATTAACAAAAAGATTAATTAGTTTTACAGAAATAAAGATTAAGGATTGGAGACATAATTTTTGAGTAATTACCCAGATCAATCCCCAAAGATTTTAAAAACGGACATTTTAGTCTCCAAAAAAATTAATGTATAAACCAATCTCCAACATTTCTCTCCATTAGACATGACAGTCCTTCATCCAAAAATAAAATAATAATAATAATAATAATAATAATAATAATAATAATAATAATAATAATAATAATAATAATTATTATTATTATTATTATTATTATTATTATTATTATTATTATTATTATTATTATTAATTGCACAAGGTGTATTTTTTTGTATTTTTTTAATGATAAATTTATTCATTAGATTCTTTTATATATATATATATATATATATATATATATATATATATATATATATATATATATATATATATATATATATAGTCACTTAATAATAATAATAATAATTTATTATTATTATTATTATTATTATTATTATTATTATTATTATTATATTTTTAGAGGAAGAATTATTATGTCTAACGGAAAGAAACATTGGGGATTGATTTGTACATTAATTTTTTGGGGGACTAAAATATCTATTTTTAAAATCTTTGGGGACTAATCTGGGTAATTATTCTGCCGGAAAATGAACTGGGACTGATTTGTCTGTCAAAGTAAAATCTTGGAGATTAATCTGTGTATTAATTTTTCTTAGGGACTAAAATGTTCAATTTTAAAATTCTTAGGATCTGATTTAAATAATTACTCCGTAATTTTTTATTAAACCTCACTGTCGTTTAAAATTTTCTCTTAAAAAAATAATCTCAAATAAATTTGATACTATTCTCACTCTCTAATATGTTTAGTTAAAAGAAAAGAAATAAAAAAAATAAGAAATAAAAAATTAAAAATTAAATATATTTTTATTTTTCTTAAATATATTTAAATAAAAAATATTATAAAAAATAATTTTATTTTTATATTATAAAATATATTAAAAAAAAAAGAATACTATTAAAAATAAAAAAAACATAACAAATTTTTTACTCCTTTTCTTTTAATATTAAAAAAAATTTATTAAATCCCATCAATTTTTTTACATTATTCAACTTTTTATTTCTAACTTTTTTCTGACTAAACAATAAAAAATAATCAATTTTCTTTAATTAGTAATTACCTTTCCTCTCTTTTTCTTTGCTTCTATTTTCCTCGTAAACCAACATGGTAAGGTGGAAAGCACTCTTCGACTCAACGCATTCCATTTTACCATACTCTCTTCAGTGGCAGAACTTAGTTCAGACGAGGGGGTCATGGCCCCCCAAACTATTTATAAAAAATTTACTAGTATTTTTTTAAAAGATAAAAAATAGTTCAATTGACTTAAATACTTTACTATGACTTAAAGTATCTAATAAGTTCAATAAACAACACTCTCTCTATCTTTAGTTCAAATATAAAAAATTAGATATTTTTTATTTATTTAATTTAATATTATTTTATATTTTACTATTTATTTAATTTAATTTTTTATATGATAAAAAATAATAAAATATTCAATAAGTATTAATATTATTGTATTTGTATAAATTAATAAAAAAATTCAATAAATATTATAAATTTTAATATTTGTCCTTCTAACTTCTTCTTTACATATTTTACAGGATATATATTCAAATTTTTATATAAAATAATAATAAAAAATCAAAGAATTGATACATTTTTTAAGAAAAAAGCTAATGTTTAAGAAGGAGAACATATAACTTTTACAATATCAACACCTGTAGATAGTTCTTCTACTCTAATGAATTACGAAAAAAGTGGGATATAACCTTCAAAAGTTCTAAAAGTTACATCTCATGACTTTAACCTTAACTTTTTGGAACGAGATCTTAAAAAACAGTTTTAAGTTTGACAATATCACCCAAACCAGAGAGATGAGATTAGACGAGGGTATCTGAGATTCATATCAAAACATTTTGACAATTATTTTCTATCTGTCCCCAAAATTTTGTTTCAAGTTCCACCACTGCTCCTCTTGAGTTTTGATTGCAAGAATGTTGTCATTCTTCTCATCCTCACCAATCAAATTAAGGTATGCTTTTCAATTCCCAAATTCTGTTCCCCAGTCCGCTCTCCGTCTTTGCTTCCCTTCAACTTCATCCCTACACTCTCCCTCTCAGTCCCAATTACTTGATGAAGCTGTTGATTCCTTCACTCGCATGCTCTTGGATTGTGTGTTGTTGTGACGGAGGTGTTAAAAGTGAAACAATACAGAACTCTTTGAAATTGAATTTGATTTTATTTGATGAATTTCTTTACATTTATTTATTATTTTGATTAATGTTGTTCTAGAAGGATTACTTTTAATGACTCAGAAGTCTGAACTTTATATTTGCTAGTGCAGAGGAAGTTTGTATAGACTAATTCATCTGCCAAACAATCAACTAGATGAGCAAAGGCAGTTGAGATGGCCCTCGATACTGTAAGATTCGTTTTTCTTTTATTGCGATGTAGTTTCATTAAGAAAATTATTGCCATAATTAGTGAAACTCAGTTGACGTGACATATATCTCTTGAATCTACAGGCCCGAGGAATAAACCATTTGCACAACTGCACTCCAGTGATTGTACACCGTGATTTGAAGTCACTAAATCTTCTTGTTGATAAAAATTGGGTTGTGAAGGTGTCAACTAATTGTCATGTTTGAATTTTCTTGATAGCATGCTGAATGCTACCTGTAGATATGGTTTAATTGGTTTTTTTCACCCTTTCTTTTTTTCTTTCGTATAGTTATGTGATTTTGGCTTATCAAGAATGAAGCACATTACATTCCTTTCTTCCAGATTAACTGCAGGAACAGTAAGCTGTCATAATCCTTATTTCTAAGCTCAAATACTGTGTCATACCCTCTGCATTCTGAATTATTCGTTCTTTCATGTTCTTGTTCTACATTTTGCTGCATATTTTTTATGTTCGTTGTGCTTTATATTCTTCTAAATCTATACAAACATACACAAATGGAGGCATTTGCTATTATCTTTTAACAAAAAATTTGGAAAACCAGGAGCTTCTTGCCGTTTAAAAATTCATTATGTTTGACATGTTATATTAATCCTTTTGTGATGATGAATACCTATCTTTAGCCTCGGCTTATGTTATGTTCAATTTATAATACAATTACAAGTTCTATGTGCCAAGAAAATGTCAATTGAATAAGGTTTGAGAGAATGAGAGAAGGAAGAAAACAGAGTGAGAAAGAGAAGAGGATTTGAAGAGAAAGACAAGAAATTTATGATCTGCATTACTAGTGAGTTTATCACTAATCTGTGCTTATGTATAGAGAAGGGTAGCTTGCTGTGCAAGCTAGTACAAAAGGCACAACAGTCCGTTCATTCTTAAAATTATTTATGATAGCTGTAACTAACAGCTCTCCTATGTAGCTGGCACTGTTCTAACAGCCAACAGTTCTTTCATAACCAACTCTTGTAACTCTTCTCTAGACTTTACCAACTTACTCTACTACGATGAATGTTCTTTGGTAACAAATGAGCAAATCTTTCTTAATTTTGTTGAGGCCTAAAGTTATTGTTTGGTAAGAGTTTCAAATAGGTCTGTGTCCTCTGATAATTGCCAAATGGGGCCTTAGTGTAACTACATGCTTTTCATCTCTACCTCAAGCTCCTCTCTTTCGTATGCGTGATCAGTTCCAATATTCTGCACGCATTTAGTTTTGCTGCTAAGCGTTTGTTTGGCATTGCAATATATTCATTTTTTATGACATGTTGCAGGCCGAGTGGATGGTGCCTGAAGTATTAAGAAATGAACCTTCAAATGAAAAGTAAGCTCAGTTATCATTGGTTTTCGTCATTAAATTTTTCTTTATTTTGCTTGTGGAGGAGGATTTCATAGTCTGTGTTCCTCTCTAACCTGAATCATCTGGCATAGGAAAAAATAAGTTGGAGTTTTTATTACATATAAGTGTTGTTCTTTGGCTTCCTTGTCTCGTCGTTCTTCTCATTGGTTTTGCCACCCTTTTAAGGCATTCATAATTTTATGATAACAAGTGGTGATTGGATATCCCGGTGCGATGTTTATACTTTGAGTCATATTATGGGAGCTCTCTACTTTGCAACAGCCCTGGGGTGGAATGAATCCGATGCAAGTTGTGGGTGCTGTCGGTTTCCAGCATTGTTGCCTTGTCATTACAGATGATATGGACCCTGCTATCACGGATATTATCAATCAATGCTAGCAGACGTGAGTGTACTCTTCAATCATTTTATCCGTATTCTAAGATATCAGAACTCTTGCTTATAGCATTCTGAAAACCACTTGTTCTATCTGATATGAATAATCACATGAAAGGAAATACACATTTGATCTTGCCAAGGTACAGTTTTGTTTCAATATAACCATTTTTTTAATAAAAAATCTTTATAAAGTGCAAGCCAGTTTCAAGAAACCCCTTAATGACGACTCGTTTTCTCTTAAAGATTTTTATGCATGATAGGGACTTGATTACACAATTCTTAAAGGAAAAGTCTAGGAGGCCAGTAACTTTTTCAAATTCTAGCCAGCATGTAACCAGCAAAGAAATGTGAGCCATTGGATGAAATTTCATGCCAATCTCACACCATTAAAATCATCATTGATAGTTATTTGATGGCTACAAATCACAAAAATTGCTGGCCCCCTAGCACTCCTCATTTTTAAACTAGAATACTTGGTTGAAAACTAGGGACTTGACGAGTTGTATAGTATTTTTGCTCATTCAGTCCTGTGAGGCTCTGATTCTTTTCAGTCTTGACCCTTTCCTTTCTTTTTTTTTTATTTTCTTTCTTCCCAGTTTTTTTTTTCTTCGGTGGAGTCATTATCAGTTTGTACCATTTGTTTGTGTACACAATTCTTTATAATTTTGCTGTAATCAATTCTAAATTTTGATGTGCATAAATTATGAAATGTTGCAGTTGTAGCTTGAATGGGAAAAAAATTGATAGTGCGTGGAAATTGTTTGGTGCTGTAAATGCAAATTGGATAAGCTTTTTATTCTTTTTTTGTTTTTCATTTTTTTATTTGGATGGGTCCAAGTGTTATGTCTAAGGCTTGGTTTGGTAAAATTTTTTGAAAAAGTATTTTTTATTTAAAAGTACAAATTTTTTATTTTGCATTTGGTATATAAGAAAGATTATGTATTTGTACTTACAAATTTTAAAAGATAGAAGTGTTTTTAAAAGCATTTAAAATGGAATTTTTCAAAAATAATTTTGCATATTAAAATTAAAAAATCTAATATAATCTTATACATTAATTGATATCTAAATATAATTTTTATATTAATGTATATTATAGTATTTTTAAATTTTAAAAATTATTTTACTAAATGCTATTATTACTTCTATTTATTGAAAATTAGTTTTAATTTAATTTATTAATGTTATAATTTTTAAAATGTTATCTTTTAAAAGTTAATTTCTATAAATTACTTTAAAAAAAAGTAAAAATTTTACTAAATAAAACATAACTTCTTCACCTTTCTTGCTAAAAAAATAATATTATTTATATTTTTATCAAACTCGTAAAAATAATGTCTTTTGGTGTAAATTTGATGGAAAAAAAAAAGTATAAAAGTGCTTTAGTATTTTATTATATACATATATTTAATACGTGATGTTATATTTGTAAAAATAATATGAATAGTTATTTAAGATATAAAATAATTTATATTTTCTGTATATTAAAATTAAATGTCTTTTATCTTTTAAAATGATCTTTTTAGCGGATCAAACATAAATTTTTGTTAGTTTAGTCAACATTTCTTTTTCTTTTAGAAAAGTAATTGAGAAGCCAATTTAAACGGATTAATTGTAGTAACAAAGGGAAAAGAGTAAATACTCAAATTGATGCCTGAAAGATTATTCGATCTTTAAAATTGGTCTTCGAAAAATAAAATTAATCAGAATTGTCCCCAAAAAATTTAAAAATACTCATGTTAGTCTTTCTGTCTGTTATTTGACAAACAACGTCATCATTTGCTTACCTGTCTGTTAGTGTCACAAGTCAACAAAAGCTTCAAAGGCGTTGTTTTCTTTGGTCACCCTTTTCAACCCTTTTTCATTACGGTCTATTCTATCTTTCTTCTCAAAATAGAACATCTCTCTAATCCAATCCTTCGACTTTGGTTCTCACCTCCAGCAGAAAAGGATGTTTGGCTTTGTGACGTTTATTGATCCACAAACGGTTAAAACCATTTTAGACAAAGGGAATCCCCATTATGTTCGTGGGTCTCGAGTGCTTGTTAAATCTTATCGGGGAGAAGTCAAAGGTTATTGAAAAGTACTTCCTTGTCTAATGTTTCTTCGGTTAATTTATATTTTCAGCTTAGAATTGAATGCTTAAACTCTGGATTTAAACTTGAAATGTGGGTACAATTGCACTTGACATTAGAAAGGGTTGTTGTTATAATTTGATTGTTTCTTGGTATAATTGTATCAATATCATTATCTTAAAGGTTAGTTTAGAGAAATTTATATACGATAATAGTATATATTAATTAATTTACTTTCGTCCTTTGTGTATGAATGAAATTTAGTAATTTAATTTTATCTTTTGATCATGCTAGTTATGTTGACAGATACTTCTTTTTTCAAGAAACTTTTCGTATCAACTTTAATTTGGTTGCAGAAAATATGCTGATAGAATTTAACACTCTATGTGTTACTCACCTCACCACATAGACATGGATTCTGAAATGAACTCAAGTGAGTATCATATTATCTTGTTTGGAATCTATATTACTTGTCCTGTTCATATGACTTGTTCTGTGATCATTCTCTCATTAGTCATTAAAATAACAATTTTCAATTTTTTTTGTAATTCTAAAAAATTGTGGCAATGCTAGATCTCTTAGGAGACGTTTGGCAGCGTTGCAGTTTGCCCAAAATTTTTCTGTCTATTTCACCCCATTTTCGCTTCTCCACGAATGTAACGAGAGCTTCAGAATGTATGTAGTAGTAACATGAATTGCATTTATTTATTATGAGTACATTCTTTGTATCATTCTTTATAAGGCTACTTTACATTTTTCAGATCATTTTAATTTCAACTTTCATTCTCAAGAATCTTTCAAAAACACACACGGAAAGAAATATAGAGTTTAAATAGCCCAAGGCCAATACACTATACAGTACCAAGTAGCTTTGAAGTTTAGTCAAAATCTCTGACTTTTAAGATGAAGGTAGCAGCAAGAGGATTATAAGTTATTAGCAGGAATATATATTATATTATGCATAGTTTTCAACCATATTGTATCCTTGTCTAGACTCCGGCCAACTAGATGCTGCCCATGATGTAGTTCAACAACAATTTTGGCCTCTGCACAATTAATTTGTTGCTGCAACAACAATGGCATTTAACGAGAATAAGAGATTAGGATTTATTCTCTTTAGGACTAATTTGACAAAAATTTCTAAACATATCTTGTCATCAGCCATTCTGCACCAACCTGTCATGTTAATATGACACACTAACAACCACATAAGTAAGATTTAACGTCGTTACTGACAGAATGAACGGAGGGGAGACGGAAGGACTAACGTGACCATTTTTAAATTTTTTGGGTACAATTTTGATTAATTTTTTTTTCGAGAACAAATTTGGAGATCGGGTAATTTTTTAGGAACCAATTTGAGTATTTTTTTTTTTGTGACTGAAATAAATTAAACAAAGAAAAACAAAAGAAACAAAACAAAGAACTGTTTAAATAGAGGGACAGTCCTGTTTAAGACTACTCTTAAACTCCTCCCAAGGTGAAAGAAGCTCCACATGCGAAAGTTGTAACTTCATCGCCATCTTTGCCATAGTATCTGCCACCGTGTTTGCATCTCTCATAATCAAACGAAAGTCAACACGCCAATTCCAATGCATGATATCTCTTATTTTGAGCACCAGTGGATCAATAAACCCAAAACCATCTTGAGTAACAAGATTAAATGCTTCCACACAATCCGTCTCACAAATAACATCTCGTTGACCCACATCCCAAGCTAAGAGATATCCTCTCCAAATAGCAAACAATTCTCCTTGAAGAATACTATTACTCTCAATCATTCCCAAACACCCCCTTTGCCAGCTCCCATTACAATCTCTAATAACACAAGCAAAACCAACACTATCACCCGAACCAAAATAACTAGCATCACAATTAATCTTAAAAGTACCAATGGATGGGGGATTCCAAAAATCATTTAGAGTAGAGGGAAGGGACATACGTTGTAATTCAAAAATATTTCTAAGCTCCTTTTTTGAAGTTAATGCCAGACAAATGACTTTTTCCGGAGGCCAAGTTTTATGGGGATTAAAGATGTCGTTATTCCTTGCTCGCCATATCCACCAAAGTCCCGAAAAGAACTTGAACGGGTGCTCTCTGCTATGATACAAGAACCAGTTCTTCAAATCCAAAGGATGACAAGGAATATCCAACCTTTGCCAGACAAGCTGAGCTTTTGGACAATCCCGAATACAATGTATAACCGATTCCTGGCTAGAAAGACATCTTGGACACCTATCCGATGACGACATCCCTCTTCTAAAGCGAAAACTTGCAGTAGGAAGAGCCTCCTTAAGACACAACCAAGCCAAAAACTTATGCTTTTCCGGAACAAGCTGACGCCAAAGCCAAAGCCAATTCTCCCTCTCCTCCCAACCAAACAGCTGCTTACACAACCACAAGTAACCATTGCGTGAGTCATAGACTTTGGCAGCAGACCCACTCCAATACCAACCCACTTCCAGACCTGCTTGTTCATCTGGATTGTAAGAGAGAATATTATCTTTCAGATTTTGAGATAAAGGAGAATAAAGAGTATCCAAATGCCACCTACCAACCGACCAAATATCCTGTATCCGGAGATTCGAATCAGAGATGTGGACATAATCCATCTCATTAGATAACCGTCCTTCTCTCCTCCAGCTAGAAAACCAAAAATTCTGGTTCAAATCTCCAATACACCAAGCAAACTCATCCTTCAACACTTTCCAAGCCTTGCAAAGACACCTCCAAATGGGAGAGTCCTTGTTCTTAGGATAACTAAAACAGTCATATAGAGATGATCGGTATTTGGCATCCAATAATTGGACCCATAGCTTGTTTGGCTGCTGGAAAAAAGTCCAAACTAGCTTCCCAAGAAGAGCAATATTTACACAATAAGGATCTCTAATCCCCAAACCTCCATATTTTTTTGGAGTAACCAGTACCTTCCAACTAACAAGATTCAATCCTCTTCCATCAACTTGTCCTTTCCAAAGAAAATTCCTCATCATAGACTCCAATTTACTAATGATTCCTTTGGGAAAAATAGAGACCTGCATCTGGTACGTGGGAATAGCAGCGGCAACAGAATTAACCAAGCAGAGTCTACCAGCCCGATTGAGTAAACTCCCTTTCCAGCTTGCTAGCCTACTCCGAATCTTATCCAGGACACCATTGAAAGCTGAACGAGTCACCCTAGAATGGCTAAGGGTAACTCCAAGATACTTGCCCAAATCCTGGACAAATCTGATAGAGGATACCCCAGTGAAAACCTCTTTCCTTGTTGCAGAGACATTCTTGGAGCAAAGCGCTTTAGACTTCTCCACATTAATCTTCATCCCAGATGCTTTGCAAAAAGTCTCTAAAACCAACATCACATTTTGCACTTGTCTCTTTGTAGCTTTACAAAATAGAAGCAAGTCATCCGCAAACATTAAATGGGATATTCTTGGTCCCCCTCTAGAAATAGCAACCGGCTCCCACAAACCCAAATCAACCTGATGACTAATAAAGCATGCCAGTCGCTCCATACACAACACAAAAAGATAGGGTGACATAGGGTCTCCTTGTCTAAGACCTCGGCTAGGAGTAAAGCCATTCAGACGACTCCCATTCCAAAGAATAGATAAGGAAGAAGCAGTGACACAATTCATAATCAAATTAAGTGTAGGAATAGGAAAACCAAAGCTCTTAAGGGTATGAGCTAAAAACCTCCAGTCAACTCTGTCATAAGCTTTCTCCAGATCAATCTTAAAGGCCAGTGTGCCTTTCTTTGATTTAGTCTTCTTCATAAAGTGGAGGACTTCTTGAGCAATAATGATGTTGTCAGGAGTTCCTCGTCCCGGAATAAATCCTCCTTGAAGCGGGCCAACAATCTCCGCAAGATGAGGACGAAGCCTATTAACAAGGACCTTCGTGATGATCTTGTAAACTACATTGCAGAGACTAATCGGCCTGAAATTTTTCATAGATACCGGTGATTCAACCTTTGGAATGAGAACCAGTAAAGTCTCCAACATTCTCGGATCAATAGTAACACCGGAGAATGCCTGCTTAACCATCTTCCAAACATCAAGACCAATGATCTCCCAATATTCTTTGAAGAAGAAAGATTGAAACCCATCAGGACCCGGAGCTTTAAAAGAGTTCATGTGAAAAACAGCTGTTTTGACTTCCTCCATAGTAACCGGTGCCGTAAGATTATTGCAAGCTTCCTCATTCAGAGAAGGAAGAGGCACATCACCAAGGCAACCCAAATCAACATCATCCAAATGACAGAATAAGCTTTTATAGAAAGACTCTGCTTCTTGACTCAGAACCTCTGGATCAGTTTCCCACACTCCATCCTTGAGAAAAAGGCCATGAATCTTATTATGCTTCCTTCGCGCAAGAGTTTGAATATGAAAGAATCTTGTATTCCTATCCCCGAACCTTACCCACTGCTCTCTGGACTTTTGGAACCATAGGAGCTCTTCTTGCACTAGAGTATTATTATAATCATCAACTAACTGTTGCTCTTTCTGACGCAAATAAATACTATCCACCACTTCCAAACGCTTTTGTAAATAATTAATCTGCTGCTCTAATTCACATTTCTTAACAAAAATGTTACCAAATACCTTCGAGTTAAACTCTAGTGAATTCTTCTGTACTTCTGAAAGCTTGCCATGAATTCCTCTATTACCAGACCACCATGACTGGTTCACAATATCTTTATACCCAGGATGAGTAGCCCAAGCAGCAACAAATTGGAAAGGTCGATTCCCTTTAGGCTGAGGACGACCTTTACAACGCACCAGAATAGGGCAATGATCAGACTGAAGCCTATTTAAAACTTCTGCATAAGCCTCTGGAAAGATAGATAACCAACTACTATTTATACAGACTCGATCAAGCTTTTTTGCCACGTCAACATAATTTTTCACCCTCCTGTACCAAGAAAACTGCCTCCCGATAGTCTTCAGATCAAACAAACCACTATCTCCTAATGAAGTAGCAAACATGTCTGCTCTTTGATGAGAAAATTGACAGCCCTTAGATTCATGAGAAAATTTGACTTCATTAAAATCACCAAGAACAATCCAAGGTCCTTGAAAAACCATGGATTGTGCAACAAGATAATCCCAAAGGAGAACCCTTTTATTAAATTGAGGACTGCCATAAATACCACTACACCTCCAAATTAAATTATCAAAGTGAACCTCAACAGTAACACCCTGATTAAAAGCATCAATGAACTTACAACAAACACCCTTCATAGAGGATAGAAACCAAATACCTCCCTTATGCCCCTCTGCCTCTTCTATACCAACAGAGTGATACCCCAACCTTTCCCAAAATAATTTTAAATGCTGAAAAGGGGAGTGAGTTTCAACCACAATAAAAAAAACAGGTCTAAATTTCCTAACAAGTTCCTTACAATGCACCCGGGCTAACTTATTAGAAGCACCCCTAATATTCCAAACAATCATATTTAAACTATCCATAAATAATAGGGACAGAATAAATAAGAACATAAACTCTAAACAGAATCACCAACCTCAATAGGTGGTTTGTCCTGCGGTACTAGCACACTCTGATCCTCAATAATTGCCACTTTTGGACCCCCTGACACTGCACCTGCCATGCTTCCATCTACTAAGGTTTCCTCCGTTGCACCACCATTTTTATCAACTGGTGAGTTCTGCAAGGAGGAAGGCCGAGGACGCTTCCGTAGAGAAATTCCACGACGTGCAGGAGTTCTGCGCGATGGAGATGGCGCAATTTCATATTTTTCTTGTTTCCCCATCCTAATGCCAGTTGATTTGCCTCCATCACCATGCAAATTGGGCCTTGGAACCCTTCTCGAACCAAACTTGTGCTGCTTTCCATCTTGGTCCTTCAAACCTGATGACTGGCCCATTGTAAATTTTTTCTTACGCAGCACTTGTTGCCAGCCCTCTCCATCATCCATGCATGCCTCATTAACAAGACCATCAGGCACGTGAGGAGCCAATGATTCCGTAACCACATCCTTCCCTTTAACAACTCCTAATTTCTCACCCAAATCACGAGCTTCTGATTCAGCCTCTTTTTGAATCTCATGATTATTGTGTGGCACTAGTGTTGGGGCTTCATTATTTTTTCCATCACCAAAGGAATTTATGTTTCCTTCCAAGGACTCCTTCTCCATGCACAACGATTTATCATGCCCATACCGTGCACAAGTAGCACAAATCAACTGTAAACTCTCGTACTCCACTTCATAAGTCACACCCTCCACTATAATATGTTTGATTACAGGCAACTCAAGATTAATTTGAACACAAGCTCGGGCATATTTTTCTCTTTCTGCAAGCTTAGTAGCCAAATCTACTTTCACTGGAATCCCAATTGCAGAAGCAATTCGCAGCATTGCTTGTTCCTGGTAGCACTAAATTGGAAGTCCCGAGACTCGAATCCATACCAACGTTGATCCAAAGGATTTTTCGCATGGCCTAAAATCCACATCCCATGGCTTTACTGCAACATAGTGACCGTCTATCAACCACGGGCCACCAAGAATGACTTTCTCACGATCCCCAGCAATATCAAATTTAACCAAAAAATATCCAAACCCCACATCCAACAAATCAAACCCTCCTTTGATGCGCCATACTATCCGGAGCTTATGCATGAAAGCCGTGTAGCCATAATACTTATCCAGCACCTTGATCACGATGGCTTCCTTATAAGGTTCAGCTAGACAACTCTTTGCCTCCTTGGTAAAACTGACACTTGGTGGACGAGAATCACCCTGCTTACCTGTCACCGTCGCGATACCATTCCCAGATAAAGACCCTACTAATGCAAAGGCCTTAGACTTTTCTGCACCAATGACTTTATCTCTAAAAGAGACCTTGGATGGCTTTCCTAACCCCTCTCGAGAAGAACCCTCCTTAACACCGGATACACACCCACCCACGCTCTCCCCCTTATCTCTTCCGATGGCATGGCCATCTTCCTCACCGTGTTTCACCCTCAACCGCTCGCCCCCGCTTTCTCCTTCTCTCATTCTCTTTGAGTACGGAGTCAATTTGAGTATTTATTCAAAGAGAAAATATATCTTTTCAATTTGCTTTTTTTAATTAATGTTATAAAATAGACTTACATTAAATTATCTTTATATAAAATTAATAGTTAAAATTTTTGTTAGATAATAATTTAGTAAAATTTATTAAATTATTTAATAATTTTTAAATATTATTTTATATAAAAATATTTACATATAAGTTGTTGTCTATAAAATATAATTTTTATCGGTATTTTTTAAGTGAAATAAAAAAGTAAAGAAAATGTGATATAATAAAAGACTATTGCTATGCTAATGAAACTTTTTTTTTTCTTCACATGATGAACACAAGTAGCATACTCTAGAGCAAATATATTTACCAAGTCTTGGACAGCTTTTCTGCTTCGTTACAGAAGTTTTGTTTCCTCTATAGGATAAATAATTAGTGAAGTTTTTCTACAGATGGGCTTCGAGACCTTTTTTGTGTGTTTTTTTAATTTTATTGATTGTTGTTCCTATACTTTTTCTATGCTTTTTGTGAGTTTTTTTTTGGAATGATGTATATTAGAATCTCTTTTTTTGGGGGGGGGGGGGGTGGTTTATTTATCAGGACCCAGATTTGGTCTTCTGCATGTTTTTCATTGTATGTCCAAGACTTCAAATAGTAGTAGCTATTAGGTTCAGTTTGGTAAACAATTTAATTAAACTTTTTTTTGAAAAAATAGCTTAAATAATAAATAATTATATTAAAAGTAGTTTATAAATAAGTTATTTTGTATTTGAATTTTTAATTTTAAAAGTGCTTATTTTATAGAAATATAATAAAAAATAATAGTATTAAGAAAGAAGTCATTTTTTTAAACTTCTTTATAAGCTCTTAAATAGCTTCTTAGAAAGTTGCAATTTGATTTTAAAAATTGCACTAAACATTAATACTACTACTTTTCATAAGTCAAAAGTTTAAAAAATTTATTTTTGAAACTTCCCAAGGTCCTTAATGTTTAGAAATACATTTTACCAAAAAAAAAAAAACATGTTTAGAAATACATATTGTTGAATGAAGGTTTAATTCATTTCGCGAAATTTTCAATTAGGTTCCTATACTTTTTTTTTCTTTTTAATTAGGTTCTTGCACCAATTTTTTTTTTCAATTGAGTTCTTACATTTTTTTCTTTTATTTAAGTTTCTGCACCAATTTTTTTTAGTTAGGTCCCTATATAATTAAGTCAATTACTACCAAGAGAGACCTAATTGAAAAAAAAAATTGGTGTAAAGACCCAATTAAAAAGAAAAAAAAGTATAGGAATCTAATTAAAAATTTTGCGAAACTATAGAGATCAATAGAATGATTAAACCTTGAATGAATTCACATTAAAAAAATTTATTGAAATTAATAGACCTGAAAAGCAGTCATTATTTCTTGGTAAAAAATTATTATTTTGCGTCCCTAATTTTAATGATAATAACTAATAGCTATGGGGTGCAATATTTTATTAGGTGACAATTTTTTATTTATTCCATTCAATTTTTTTCTAATAATAAGTTGATTTGTCAATATTATTTGATAATTTTTTTAATATAAATAAACAATTATCAAGAGATAGAAACAAAAATTAACTCTGATTAATTGTTAGAGCATGAATATTCTCCAAGTATAAATTTTCTAATATATTCTTTCCTAGCATAATATTAAATATTTTTGGTCTTCCACTTCACTCGAAAAAATATATAGTAGAGTTGGACAAAATTTTATAAACAGGTGTATATTAAGTGTATCAGCAAAATTATAATAAGTGTGATGCTAACCACTTCAAACATACTAATTCAGCCTCTTTTAACTTTATACTATTCAACAAATTTTCTAAACCATAAATCTTAAAATCATCTGATCATGTTATACTTTTCTAAAGATAACATATCTCTTTGTTGTTATTATTATTATATTTAATTATTTTATTAACATTTATAATTTTATCAAGTTTTTAATTAATTTTTTATATTTTAAAATTTGTAATTAAATCTATATACTAGATTAAAACTTTCAGTTAGATCATCTCATTTTTTTAATTAAAAAATACTATTTATTTTAAAAGTAAATATTTAAAATTATTAAAAAATTTTAAATAAAATTAAATTACACAGTTGATTCCTATACTTTGATAAAATTGTAAATTAGTCCCTACACCAATGAGAATCTTTGATTCTGCCAAAATAACGTCGTGTTTCTGGCATTATCACCATTAATTTCAAAAACGGCTTGGCGGCGAGGCATTGGCAGAAGTTATGGGATGGGAAGAGGATGAGAAGCTTCCTGCGTTCCAAAATGGTGCGTTTGAGGTTGATGGCGGTGATGGTGTTGGAGCAATGGAGGAAAAGACGTTGATGGATTGTGAATTCTTGGATCGGTATGTGTCTATGGGTGGGATCCAAAGACATACTATGAGGAATTTTTTTTGGTGACTTTACTACGAGGGATTTGATTAGTAAGATTGAGTTGTTAGAGAGAAGGATTTTGTTTATGATGAGGGAAATATTTTAATTATTGATAATTTAAATATAATTGGGATGAATTGAATTTAGTTCATTCATGATAATAGTTCATATTATCGTGATAGTTTGTATAATTTCCGTTAATTTTGGTTTTTACTGTGTGTTCATAAATTTGATCATCAGTAATGATTTTGGCATTGTTGTTGTTAAAGTCGTATTATTATTAAAGAAGAATAAAAAAACAGGAGAAGAAAAAAAAGAGAAAAAAAAGAAGATAACATTATAATAAATTTGCGTTTTTTTTTACGATAAATGTTATTAAAGACTTAATTACAACAAAATTATATTTTGTACAAGAATTTAATTATAAATTTTTAAAATGTAAAGATTAATTTGTAATTTTAGTAAAAATATAAAAATTAGTAATGCAATTTGATCTTTAAATAACAATTAATAAAAATTTAATTATAAAAATTTAATTATAATTTTTTAGATTCCAAAAATTTAATCAAATGATAAGAACTAATAAAATAATTAAATTTTATTGTTATTGCGTCGTTGTTTGATAGATCACCTTTTTTTCTCGAGCATAATGAAACCATTACTCGCCCAAGCCTTGTAATTTATTTGGTATATACGTCCAATTCATAAAATTGATAAAAAAAAAAAAGAAAAAAAAAATCAATAGAACCCAATTAAAACGGAACTGGAGTCTGGAGACCTTTCATTAGTATGGGGGGTGTTCGAAACAGAGGACTATTTCCGCAGAGTTAGCAAACTCCCTCAAACTTACACAACAGCGAAAGTGCGAATCACTAAAATGTTGTCATCCTCAACCTCAACGATCACTTTCATTTTTAGGTATTCTCTTCTCCAAATCCCTAATTTTGTTTCCTTCCCTTCCTCTTCATCCCTTCACTCTCATTCTGAGCCCCCATCCCTTCGCCACGTTGATGAAGCTGTTGATTCCTTCACTCGCATGCTCTCTATGCGTCGCCCTCCATCAATAATCCAATTTAACAAGATTTTGGGGTCTCTTGCCAAGACCAACCATTTCCCCACCGCCATTTCCCTTTTTCAGCAATTGCAAGCCAGAGGAATCGCTCCCGACTTATTTACTTTGAGCATCGTAATTAATTGTTGTTGCGGCGTGGGTCGTATGACGCTTGCTTTCTCTGTATTGGCCAAGATTTTCAGAATGGATTATCAACCTGATACGGTAACATTGAATACACTCGTTAAAGGCCTCTTTCTCTGTGGTAGTGTTGAAAAAGCAGTGCGCTTTCATGACAGAGTGCTGTCTCATGGATTTCACTTTAATCAAGTCACTTATGGGACCTTGATCAATGGGCTCTGTAAAACCGGACGCACGTCAGCTGCTATTCAAGTGTTGAGAAAGATCCCACGGTATGGCATTGCTCCTAATGTCTTCATGTACAGCGCAATTATTGATAGCCTCTGCAAGGATACACTTGTAAGTCAGGCTTTTCATTTATACTCTGAAATGCTTGCTAAGGGAATTTCTCCTAATGTTATCACATACAGTTCTCTCATTTTTGGATTGTGTCTTGAGGGTCAATATAAGGAAGCCATTGATTTGTTAAGTGATATGGTGCTTAGAAACGTTACTCCAAATGTTCGTACCTATAGTATTTTGATGGATGGGCTTTTTAATTTTTAATAGACTTTTCCCTTTTAAAAAAAGTTACTGGCTTGGAGTTTTGTTATGGGGGTGTTAAAGTGAAACAATACAGAATTCTGAGTGGTCGCTAATTTTGCCTCCAAATACTAATTTTCCCTGCATATATCCTTCCACTTCCTGATTTTCGATCGTCATCATTCAATCATAATTTTTTCTCTCCAAATAATTTTTTTATCACCATCATTCAACAATACCGAACACTTTCAGGGCTCCAATAATAGTACGAAAGCTCCAGCATCTTTGGTGGGGAGGGGTCCTCATCCCCGTGGGGATTTTGCGAGTTCCGTTAAAACTCCGGATAATCTCAATAGATATCCATGGGTTCAAGGTTTTTGGCCATCCTTATATACAACATATAATGAACTAGTGATTCAACTATTCAGATTGTTATAGAATTCATATTCAGGAATACTATCTTCTTCAATTCTGCAGAATCTATCCTGCTTTCTTTGCATCAAAAAAATGTTAATACATTGATGAAGATACTGTAATATGGCAAAATGATCAAAGAATTAAAGAATCATTGAATTGCTCTATGATATCTCTAAGTACATGCGTTTTGGTTGCAATTGATGAAATGAAATCTCATAATATAATCTCATCAAGCAAGCCCCCATCCCAAAAACAATAATAAAAAAAATTTCAGCATCAAATAAACAAAGATTCATATATATAAATTTTGTTGGACTATTAATCTAAAATAGGGCAGCAGCCAACAAAGCAAAAAAGCTTGGAACACCAAAACGAATAAGTCTTGTTGCATTTGATGATTCAGCAGCGGACCAAACATTTTAGGGTCTAACTTTATATCTGAAACCAGCAAATGTAGTTTGAATTTTGTTATTACATATGTAATGAATGAGTCTCTGATAAATGTACAATTGACAAACTAATAGATTTGAAATTAATAATAAATTAATCTATTATTGGATAATTTTATTCACTACTATGCATTAATAAAAAAATATAGATATATTTATCACTTTGTATTTGTATCCGTAAGTACTCTTATAATTCTAACATTTAAGTTAAGTTCTAATTCTGTTTCTAATGTTTGATGTTTTATTTCCAAACATATTTATTTGGTTCTAATGATTTAAAAATAAAAGTAACAGAAGAATAAAAGAAATAAGAAGGCAATAATAGAGAGAAAATAATATTTTTGGAAAAAATTTAATTTCGACCAAAAGACTAAAATAGAATGAAATAAAATGTTTGTAAAAAAAGAATTTTTAAGCGTTAGGAACTAAATTAAAATGTAACCGAAACTTTAAGGTCCAAATAATATTTTTATCTTGTATAAATTATCCGTAAAAAAATTGTGCTAATTTTTCGTCATCTATTTTAAGAGGCTTTAGTTGTTTTCAAATATAAAAGGATGATATTTTTTCTATTTTTTTAGAAATAATTTTGAAAATTTACTTTAGATAAATATATTTGTTATAAATAAATTACTTCAAAATTGCTTAAATTTTATTTAACTTGTTCAACAAATATTTCAAAATTTCAATGCTTTTTTTTCAGACATGGAAATTTCAATGCTTCAAACACAATATTATTGGTTGATGATTTGCCTGATAGGCTGATATTGGTGGGCTTTTTACTGCAATGAAAATAAAACAACAAGTTGAAGGTTAAAACCAAGCCATCCATTAAGTGAACAAAATTTGAAGAATACAAATTATAGACATTATGTTATTAATTCAAGGTTTCAACTACATTGTGTGAAGGCTCAACACAACTACACAAGTACACAACTCGGTGAACATTATAGAAGGTATAATGAAAATGTTCATCTATTTGTTTTAATTTGTTTACTTAGTAGGTTTATAGCTATAATGATTTTGTTCTCTTAATTTGATTATGGATCTTTCAATGGAAAATGCAATTTCTCGGTTGTTAAATTTTTAAACCAAGAAAAAAGATATAATAATGAAAATGTTACTATGAAAATAAAAAAAAATTATAAAAACAATCAATACTCCTATTTTCATGTGAAATACTTGTGGTATTAAAAGAGGGGAGGGGAGGGAAGGGGAGGAGAGGGAAGGGGAGGAGAAGCTATATATCCTTGTTTTAGAAGGGTACTAATATTTTTTTATTCTTTGATACAAAATGGGGCTAAAGCCCAGGAAAAAGAAAAACACTAAACAAGAGTGGTTCTGTAGAACTCCACTCCACGCTCATTAGTTTTCATCAAGAGAACCATTATAGCTGGGACTTCTTTGAACAGCATGACCCCTTTCTCCATTCCTTGCCCATATTTGGTTAGAGCATCAACACATTGATTCGCTTCTTTAAAGATATGCCGAATTACCACTTTTTGCGGTTTTATCAGCAGCTCCTTGATCGACCTCACCAGGAAAGTTGCAATGTGAGTCTCAACCGCCGTACTCTGGACGAGATTAATAGCACAACTCGGGTCAGATTCAATTTCCAGGTAAAAGATATGCAAGTCTACTGTTGATTTCATTCCTATAAAGAAACCCCAAAGTTCAACTATAGTGATGGTACATTTTTCAATGTTCATACTGAATCCAGCGATGAATCGTCCTCTGGAGCCTCTGATTATGCCCCTAATGGCTCCTTTGCTATCAGGTTGAAATATAGAACCATCAACGTTGAGCTTGGCTTATCCTCTTTCCGGCGACTTTCACCCAATCAAGACTGTTCTAGTAAGACGAAGTGCTCTTTTATTCTGCTCTGTGATATCCAGAATGTAGCTGTAGTTCTCTGCCAAGTTCCTAATCTTTTGATGCATCTGATTATTCTGGGTATTTAGGTTGCTAAACACCAATTCATTTCTGCATTGCCAGGCTAAGTTGCAGGTTGTCACGAAAGTGATGGTCCACGGAGTACCGTCCTGGGATGGAGTATGTTTACTCAAGTTATTTTTAATCCATTTTGAATAAGAAAGGCTAAAAAACTCTTTTTATAAACTACTATTGACCATGTTATTCCAAACAGTGCAGATAAAAGGGTAATCATGTAATGTATAGAGCAAAGTCTCTTCTTCTCCTTAGCATCTTGGGCAATTGCCATCTTCAGTAAGTCCTCTCCTTTTTTTATGATTTGTCAACAATGCTTCATGAGTGAGTAACCAGAAAAAAGATCTAAGTCTTTGTGGCAATTTGGCTTTCCAAATCTGTTTGTATAGAGTATGCTCCTCTCCATCTTCAATACAAAAAGTTTCATAGGCTGATTTAATAGAAAAAACACCATCTGGGCAGGACATCCAACTGATAGAATCTTTCCCGATTTGCGGATTAGGAGCTTTGATTGCATGTAGAATATCTGTGACCTCTTCGGGTAATTCTTACCCTTTGAATGTATAGATGTGTGCTCATTCACTTTTAACATCATTCCAAACATTTTTCCTACTTTTTATAGAAACTACCTATTATACAATTCTACTGGAAGGTTAGGTATTTTTACCCAGACTGTCACTTTTTGGACCTCACATTCTTGGGGAATAAACAGGGGTCTCCATCTTTGTACCAAAATGTAATGATCAGCAATCATCTAGGAACGCTCGAATAAGGCATGAGAATAATCCTCTTGGCTCGAGAAATGAACTAGAAAGTATCCCCCCACAAGATTCATTACTCGAGTCGCTTCTTTCTTCGTCCATATCCTATTTATCCATCTCTTCATTGTTTGAAGATTTAGATTTTTTCCTAGAGGTTTGGTGATGAGTGCTTACTTCCACGGCCTACACCATTCATCGTATTCTTCTAGACAGGCATCTATGACTGGATTTGGAGCGAAGGGAGTCTGGCGGCTCGCCATATGCTCCATGGGATCCTCATCGAAGATATAAACTTCAGTGACCATCTCTACAATCTCATACGGGTTCATCTTATCCAAACCATCACTTATAAGCCTATCCTTATAAGAAGGTTTATTGCTGATTATTGCAATATTAGCAGCCTGTATCTCTCTCATAGGAGTACCTTTTGGTTCCTCCATAGCAAGTTCTGGTGCCTCTTCTTCTTGGGTAGCCTCCATAGTTGTTTTTTTTTTTTAATAGTTCTTTGTCATTTATTTTCACTTTTTTAGTGCTCCTTTATACCAGATCCTCCTCTTCTGGTGATCTTTTTTCAGGTTCAGCGCTAGTTGTTGCTGGGTTCATAGAGAGCATTTCTAGGATACTAATACTTTTAATATATTGGAAAACAATAATTTTATACAACAACAACAAAGCCTTGTCCCACTAAGTGGGGTTAGCTACATGAATCAAACGACGTCATTATGCTCTGTCATGTAACATGTCTATAGAGAGACCGTTTACATGTAGATCTTGTTTGACCACCTCATGGATGGTCTTCTTAGGTCTTCCTCTGCCTTTCGCCCCTTGTCCATCTTCCATCTCATCTACCCTCCTGACTGGATGTTCTATCGGTCTTCTTCTCACATGTCCAAATCACCTGAGACGCGATTCAACCATCTTTTCCACAATGGGTGCTACTCCAACTCTCTCCCTTATATCTTCGTTCCTTATTTTATCCAATCGCGTATGACCACTCATCCATCTAAACATCTTCATCTCTGCCACACTCAGCTTATGTTCGTGTTCCCCTTTAGCCGCCTAATACTCCGTACCATAAAGCATAGCCGGTCTTATAGTGGTGCGATAGAATTTACCTTTAAGTTTTAAAGGCACTTTTTTGTCGTATATAAAACCAGATGCACTCCGCCATTTTGACCAACCTGCTTGGATCCTACGATTTACATCCTGTTTAATCTCTCCATTATCTTGTATGATGCACCCAAGATACTTAAAACTTTTAACTTTTCGTAGGCTGTTTTCTCCAATCTTCACATCTATATTAGGGTTTTCCCTTCTCAAACCGAACTTATATTCCATATATTCCGTCTTGCTACGGCTTATGCGCAGATAATACATTTCTAGAGCTTCTCTCCATAACTCCAACTTCTTATTTAGGTCTTTCCTTGACTCTCCCATAAGGACGATATCATCGGCAAAAAGCATGCACCATGGCACAGGCTCTTGGATGTGCTCTGTGAGTACTTCCAAGACTAATGTGAAAAGATATGGACTTAAGGATGATCCTTGGTGTAATCATATACCAATAGAAAATTCCTCTGTCACACCACCTTGAGTCTTCACACTAGTTGTGGCCCCATCATACATGTCTTTAATTGCACGAATATATGCAATCCTTACTCTCCTATTTTCTAAAACCTTCCATAAGACCTCTCTTGGTACTCTATCATACGCTTTTTCCAAATCAATAAACACCATATGTAGATCTCTTTTATTACTACGATACCTCTCCATCATCCTTCTTAAAAAGTATATCGCTTCAGTGGCAGATCTGCCTGGCATAAATTCAAATTGGTTTTCTGTTACTTGTGTCTCTTTTCTCAACCTCTGTTCTATCACCCTTTCCCATAACTTCATGGTATGACTCATAAGCTTGATCCCTCTATAGTTTCCACAATTTTGTATATCCCCCTTATTCTTATAAATAGGTACCAAGGTTCTCTTTCTTCACTCATCAGGCATCTTCTTTGATCTTAAAATCTCATTCAAAAGCTTGGTTAACTAGTTGATGTATTTTTCTCCAAGACCCTTCCAAACCTCAATCGGGGTATTATCAGGTCCTACTGTCCTGCCATTTTTCATCTGCTTTAGAGCCTCTTTTACCTCGAAGTCTCGGATCCTCCAATAGTAGTCAAAGTTTTGATCTTCTTCCCTTGTGCATAACCGACCAAGGCTTGGAAGAGTCTCCTGTCCCTCATTAAATAACTCGTAGAAGTAACTCTTTCACCTTTCATTAATCTTCTCCTCTTGAGCCAACACCTTTCCATCCTTATCCTTTATGCACTTAAACTGATCCAAATCTCTCGTTCTTCTTTCACGGTTCTTTGCGATTCTATATATACCTTTTTCTCCTTCTTTCGTGCCCAAAGACTGGTAGAGACCCTCATATGCTCTTGTTTTTGCTTCACTTACAACCACTTTTGTCTCTTTCTTAGCCGCCTTATATTTTTTCCAGTTATCTGCGTTGCGGCATAGAGACCACTCTTTAAAGCACTCCCTTTTTATCTTTATCTTATTTTGTACACTCGCATACCACCACCAGGACTTCTTGTCTCTTGGTCCTATTCCTTTAGATTTACCAAAACTTTCTTTTGTTTTTCTTCTAATAACTTCTGCCATCTCCCTCCACATCTCTTCCGTGCTTTCATTCCCATCCCACTTTGCTTCTTCTCCTACCCGTCTTAGGAAGTTTCTTTGTTCCTCACATTTCATCCACCACCACTTCGTCCTTGGGTTTTTTGTATGATATCTTTTCCTCAACTTTTGCTCAACGCAGAAATTCATGACGAGCACCCTATGTTGTGTTATCAAATTCTCTCCCGGGAAAATTTTACAATTAATGCAAAATTTTCGGTCGACTCTCCTCAACAAGAAGAAGTCCACTCTTATAGGTTATAAGATGTTCATCTCTCTTTTTAAAACATGTATTTGCGATGAGAAGATCAAATGTTGAGGAAAAGTCCAAAATAGTTTTACCCTCGGCATTGATCACCCCGAAACCATGGCCTCCGTGAATACTCCCATATCCAACCACTTCTCTCCCAACATGGCGATTTAAATCTCCTCCTAAGAAAATCTTATCTTCCAAAAGTATGTCTTGAACCAAACTCTCTAGATCCTCCCAAAACCTTATCTTGTGTTGTTCGTCTGAACCCACTTGCAGTGCATAGGCGCTAATCACATGGAAAGCACCTCCCTCCATCACAAGTTTGATAGAGATGATCCGATCTCCCACCCTCTTAACATCCACTACGTCCTTCTTCCACTGCTTATCCACAATTATTCCAACTCCATTCCTATTCTTCACCTTTCCTGTATACCAAAGTTTGAAACCAGAAGTATCCAACTCCCTAGCCTTCGCACCAACCCATTTTGTTTCTTGTAGGCACATAATGTTAATCTTCCTCCTTGTCATGGTGTCCACCACCTCCATGGACTTTCCTGTTAGAGTGCCTATATTCCATGTCCCAAATCTCAACCTTCTGTCGCTCCAACCTTTACCTTTTACTTTGTGAACTAGCTTATTTACCCTCATCCGTTCATGAAAATGCGAGAACCCTTACTCATTTAACACTACATCCGGGCACCGATGCGGCGGCTCTTGCTCATTTGACACCATACTCGAGCCATATAGCGCGTTACTTCCAAGCAACGACCTAGTTTTAGCGCAATAATGTCTTTGATTCATGTCATGGGGATTCGACTATATTTTTATGTTGGTTGTCGAAGACCTAACACAACCCTCCTCCTTTATCCGGGCTTGGAACCGGCTATGTACCGCAAGTGTAACATAGGCGGAGTTGGAAAACAATAATTTTGTATTAATTTAAAAAAATTAACTAT
This sequence comes from Arachis hypogaea, assembly GCF_003086295.3. NCBI lineage: Eukaryota > Viridiplantae > Streptophyta > Magnoliopsida > Fabales > Fabaceae > Arachis > Arachis hypogaea. Next base: position 141,217,182 of record NC_092050.1, on the reverse strand, counting down.
TCTGTTGGTCTCTATAGTTTTATCAAATTTTTTATCAAGTTCCTACATTTTTTTCTTTTTAATTGAATCCCGACAATGCTTTTATTTTTGTAATTAAATCCTTTTTAGTGTAAAATTAGGCAAAATTTGTATTCAACACTATGGCCCAAAGTAGAGTGTCACTTAATGTTCGAAGTTACAATATCATGATTAATGGCTTTTGCAAAAGTAAAATGGTCGATGAAACCTTGAATCTCTTTGAAGAAATGCATAGTAAGGACTTGGTTCCAAACACAGAAACTTACAACACTCTTATTGATGGCTTGAGCAAATCAAAGAGAATCTCTTGTGATTTTAGAGCTTCTTGTTGAGATGCATGAAAGGGGTCAACCCACTAATGTAGTCACTTGCAATTCCTTGTTGGATGGGATGTTCAATATCAAATGAGTTGACACGGCACTTATGTTATTCAAGGAAATGAATGAGTGGCATTCATGCATATATATATACATACAACATACTTATACATGGCTTGTGCAAAAGTGGAAGACTTAAAAATGCAAAAGAAATATTTCAAGATCTTTCAATTAAAGGTTGTTCTCCAAATGTGAGGACTTACAATATTATGATCCATGGGTTCTGCAAAGAGGGAGTGTTTGAAGAAGCATTGCCTTGCTGTCGGAAATGGAAGACAATGGTTGCTTACCAGATGCTGTGACTTTTGAAACCCTTATTCGTGCTTTGTTTGAAAAAGATGAGAATGACATTGCAAAGAAACTTTTTCGGGAAATGATTGCTAGAGGCTTATTGAATGGATAAAAGAAGGTAAGATACATCAACTCAAATTGAATTACATCTCTATTTTTGAATATGTATCATAGTTATGTAAATTCTGTATCTGTTCGGTCAGAGGACTTTGGCAACGCCATAGCATCAATTAATCTTGAACTTTCGAATTTTGCAATTGCTACAATCCTTTTTAATTTCACTGCTTTATTGATTCTCTAGAGGATATTCCTAGTTATAGTTTACAGCTTTAGTGTTTAAGATCTCTTTATAGTAATTGCGTGTTACTTATTGTTATTCTATGAGATCATATATTTATCATGCTACAATCTAAGCAAAACTAAAAAGATTGAACATTTTGTTTTGTTATTTGTTCTCTGCTATTTTGCCGTGCAACTTATTTTTCCTTATCTTTGTAGGTACCGTATATAAATCAAACTAATTCCTATGACTGTTTTATCATATAAGCAACCATAAACTATTGTTTATTAGATTGTATATTTGTATCCTCCAAGAATGGTCGTAAAAGGAAATTTAAGTACCTGTTAAGGATTTATTCTTAAGCTATATGGTTTTTCACTTCCATCGTAAAATAAAACCCACCTTCTAAAATGCATGCCCCTTTTTTTTGATGAGTTTAAAAAACTTGAAATTATTGTGATGATCAAACATTATTAAAAATATTAATTAAAAAAATTATTTATTTAATTTTTACTTCCAATTGTTTGTTTAATAATTTTGTTAATGTGTAGATTTTTTGTTAATGGACCAAAAGCACTTTTTAGTCCAAATAACTAGCAGTCTTGGATGAAGAAAAATTTTGTTACTTATGGCTGAATGTTTTTAAGGCTCAGCAAAGCTAATTGGACTGGTAATTTAATACTAAGCCCAAGTTAACATTGTCTTGGCCCAATATCATCATGGTCCGAATTTGAAAGAAGAAAGAAAGTAGTGGAACATGATGAGTTTGGTTACCTACTCCCCTAGTGGAATGGAATTCAAAATTAAATTAGTTTAATTACATGCATTGGTAACAGGAAAGAGAAAATTAAAAGTGATTTGATTGCTTTCAATGACTCCACACGTTACTATGCATACGGGAATGTAAGTGGGATTTAATTAAGTTTTAATTTTCATTCATTGCTTCCAAAGCTTTTTCTTTCTCTTCTCTCTCCTCTTTCTTTTCATTCGGTCTTGTCAAATAGGAAGGAAGGAAGAAGAAGCTATCAGAAAAACAGTGAAGCTAGAAGAAGGAAAAAGGTTAGGATGATGATGGCCTTGAGAAAAGAAGATCTAAAGCATGGATGTGGCAAGATTGTTACCACTAAAGGCAAGGTGTGAAGAAGAAGCTTCAAGATCTTCATGCTTAAAGTAGAAGCAATCGCCTGGGTCAGAGAAGAAGATCTCTGAGGTGAAGCTCGTTTTCACTTTTGTTCATCCATCACAGAAGGTAGCTACTAGAGCTACGTGGAGGAAGAAACAAAAATGAAACAGATGGAGCTGTCAAGGATCAAGAGTTCATCAAGGGTCGGAAATCTTTCTTAGGGACAAAGTCAAGATGGAAGGCTCAGATTGATGAAGTTTGATGAGAAGGGATGAGAGAGAGGTACATGCATGTTGATTTGCTTTCTGTTTTTCCTCTCTCTTCTCTCTGTCTGAACCGATTATGTGTGATGGAGAAGATATTGATGGCTTGGTTGAACCGGTTTCAACTTTGGAAGCTTCCCCTTCTATAATAAGGGTGAACGGCCAAGGGTTGAAGCAAGGAGAGTAAGCACAGAGTTCTCATAGCTACCCAAGCTAACAGAAGTTCTTCTCCTTCAATGTTACATTTTGCTTTCTTTTCTTTAGTTTTCTCTGTCTGAGTCTCATAGTGAAAAAGGCAAACAGATGTCTAAGAGTTCCTTTGTACATTTGTGTTGTGTTTCATGATCCTGTGGGGATTCCTTTGCAAGTTGGGTTAGCACTTTGTGGTTGAAAGCTTCGTAGGTGACCAAGTCAAGTTCAGTTTTGGGAATAGATTCTGGACTTGTCCCAGATAAGAATGGGTAGTTCCTAGGGAAGAATTGGTGTATGTAATCTATTGATTAAAGTAAAATTCTGTCACTGTTGTGATGGAGACTGGACATAGGCTGCATTGCACTTAGCAGCTGAACCAGGATATTTCTAGGTGTGATTCTCTCTTTCTCTTCTACTCTATTTTTGATTCTGTTGCGTAGGAGACAAAATTGAAAAATATCTCCTAACCGCTTCCGAGACAAAAAGAAAATGTCTCTTGACTAGTTATGAGACAAAAACAGAAATATCTCCTGAAGTTATCTCAAAAGGTAGAAAGTTACACATAGCAAAAAAAAGGGCTAAGATTCAACCCTCCCTTCTCTTAGCCACTGATTACCATCAATTGGTATCAGAGCTTGGTCTCAAAGAGATCAAGCTTTGCAGCTTGGAGAAAAGATCCTGATGGCGGCTAACAGTGGCTCAAATCTGGTTGCCTATACTCTGACAGAAGGGCAGTCAAGCAACAGACCTCCAATCTTCAATGGAAAGAACTACAGTTACTGGAGAGAAAGGATGAAGATATTTGTTCAATCTGTAGATTACAGACTCTGGAAGATAATCCTAGAAGGACCATAGTTTCCAATAGTTACAAGTGCTGATGGTGTGGTTACACTCAAAGGCAAAGCCGATTGGAATGAGGAAGACAGAAAAAAGGTAGAACTCAACGCCAAAGCTGTCAACTTGCTCAACTGTGTGGTTAGCTTCGAGGAATACCGACGGGTATTAAGATGCACAACAGCAAAGGAAATTTGGGACAAACTTCAAATCACTCATGAAGGCACAAACCTAGTAAAGAAGACCAGAATAGACATGCTGAACAGAGAATATGAAATGTTCTCAATGAAGGAAGGAGAGATGATAGATGAACTGTTTGAAAGATTCAACGTCATCGTCACTGGCTTGGATGCTATGGGGATCACATATCTAGAATCTGTGCTTGTGAGGAGAATACTGAGATGTCTCACAAAAGAGTGGGAAACCAAAGCAATAGTAATAGTTGAGAGTAGTAACATTGATACTATGACATATGATGATTTGAGAGAAAATTTTCTTACTTTTGAAAACATATATTTAAAAAGGGATACAAAAAAGAAAGGAATTTCTCTCAAATCTATTACTGAACCTCTGGATAATGAATCCAGTAATAACTCATCTGAAAATGAATTTGTTTTGTTTGCTAAGAAATTCAGGAAAATGGTGAAGCTGAAGGAGCGAAACAAAGGAAGCAGCTCAAGGAAGACAAAGAAGGATCTCAGCAAAGTAATCTGCTACAACTGTAAAGAAGCTGGGCACTTCAAGACTAATTATCCAAAACTGAAGAAGGAGGACAAGCCGAAAAAGGGAAAGAAGAAAGGCCTCATGGCATCTTGGGAAGACTTGGAAAATGACTCTGATGAAGATGATGAAACAAAAATCAAGTCTCAAACGTGTCTCATGGCTAACATAGTTGATGAGGTAATATAACCTGAACCCTCAACTAAAGACTTTCATCTTATGATTGATCATCTTTCTGAAAAGATTAAATGTTTCCTAAGTGAAAACCAAGATCTTGAGTCTCAAATAGAAATTCTGAAGGCAGAAAATGGTATTCTGAAAGAAAAGTTGAGAGAGGCTGAAACCGCTGTTGATCTTGTTGAAGAAAACAAGCGGTTGAAAACTGAAATAAAAGCTTGTGAAAAACAGCATTCTGTGATTGCATATCTTAACTGTTTTGAAGAAAATGAGAAGTTGCTTAAAGAGGTAAAAAGACTTAAAGAGGCCTTAGCCACCTTTGCTCAAAGTTTTAAAAACTTAAATCAACTTTTAGCTAGTCAAAAACCTCTTTATGATAAAGCTGGCTTGGGTTTTTATAAATCTGCAAAATTTATTGAAAAACCTTCTTTTACCAACATGGCATCCTCTTCAGGTGACATAAGGTTTCAAAACCCAACTAACTTTAGAAAAACAGCAACTCAAAAATTTTGTAAATTATGCAATCGGATTAGACATTTTCCTATTTAGTGTTTCATAAGTGAAAGGATGATTGGAAATTAAGTTTACAAAATTGTTTGTGATTATAATGGCTTGGACAAAAGAAATGGTTTGATATCAAAGGATCCAAAAAGATTTGGATACCTAAGGTCACTTGAGCTTGTTTTGTAGGTTTGCCTAGCATCCAAAAGAAAGGACAACATGTGGTATATGGATAGTGGGTGCTCTAGGCATATGACCGGAAAGGCAACATTCTTCATCAAGCTTGATGAGTATGATGGAGGCTTTGTTACTTTCGGTGATAACGGAAAAGGTAAAATAGTGGTCATAGGTAAAGTGGGTAAGAACTTTTCTTCCTTCATTAATGATGTCTTACTTGTTGATGGATTGAAACATAATTTACTAAGCATTTGCCAATTATGTGATCTTGGATATTGGGCTATTTTTAGACAATTGGACTGCTTGGTTGTATGTGAAAAATCTGGTGACATTTTGTTTGAGGCTAAAAGGTGCAATAATGTGTATGGGTTAACTCTAGAGGACTTAAAGGATCAAAAAGTAACCTGTTTTACTTCTTTTAAATCTGAAAAATGGATTTGACATAAGAAATTGGGTCATGCTAGCATGTACCCAATTTCTAAGCTTGTTAAAAAAAATTTGGTTAGAGGAATTCCTAAAATTAAATTTGATAAGGATATTACTTGTGATACTTGTCAACTAGGCAAACAAGTAAAATCATCTTTTAAACCAAAAGAAGGAATTTTCACTAAAAGGCCATTAGAAATGTTATACATTGATCTCTTTGGTCCAACTAGAACTCAAAGTTTGGGGGGCAAACATTATGGTTTGGTAGTGGTGGACGATTACTCTATATTTGGTTGGGTTCTTTTCTTAGCTCATAAGAATGATGCTTTCCATACCTTTTCTTCTCTTTGTAAAAAGATTCAAAATGAAAAAGATTTTAAAATTTCCCACTTGAGAAGTGATCATGAAAAGGAATTTGAAAACCAAGATTTTAAAAATTTTTGTGATGAATTTGGAATAGCACATAACTTTTCATGCCCAAGAACACCTCAACAAAATGGGGTTGTTGAAAGAAGGAATAGAAGCCTTCAAGAAATGACTAGGGCTATGCTTTATGAGAATGATATTCCAAAAATTTTTTGGGCAGAAGTTATAAATACAGCTTATTATATTTTGAATAGAACCATCATTCGAAAAGGTTTAAAGAAAACCCCATATGAGTTTTGGAAAGGAACCCCACCTAATCTTAAGTATTTTCACATTTTTGGATGCAAATGCTTTGTACTCAAAAATAAAGAAAATCTTAAAAAATTTGATCCAAAATCTTATGAAGGAATGTTTGTTGGGTACTCCACCGCTAGCAAAGCATTTAGAATTTACCTCAAGGAACATAGAACAATAGATGAATCCATACATATATCCTTTTATGATTCTAACTCTATTCCTAGTGCTGTGATAGAAGATGATGCAGGTTGTGATACTGAGGTGAACCAAGAAGCCAGTCAAGTTGATCCCAAGTCCTTCCCAGATGCTGAACCTGACTGTCCAAAAACGTCTCGTCAGAATAAAGGAGACATTTCTGTTTTATCTCCTGACCAAGGTAGAGAACCCAGAACAAAGTAGTCAACTGAAACTCATCAAGGCATAACCATCCCTCAAAGGCCACGAGAATGGAAGTTTCTGAAGGTTTACCTTCATGATTTCATCATTGGTGACCCATCTCAAGGCATAACCACTAGATCCTCAAGCAAGAAACAAGTGGAACAAAGCAATGTTGCCTTCTTGTCCCAATTGGAGCCTCTTAATGTAAAGCAAGCCCTTGAAGATCCCTCATGGGTTAAAGTCATGGAAGAGGAGCTTGCTCAATTTGAAAAGAATGAGGTTTAGACACTTGTACCAAATCCTAATGGTAAGAAGGTAACTGATACAAAGTGGATTTTCAAAAATAAATTGGGTGAGGATGGTGGTGTTGTTCGTAACAAGGCTAGATTAGTGGCCCAAGGTTACGATCAAGAGAAAGGGATTGATTTTGATGAGTCATTTGCCCCGGTAGCAAGAATGGAAGCAATTAGATTGTTTCTTGCCTATGCTACCCACAAGGGTTTTAAGATGTTCCAAATGGATGTCAAATGTGCTTTCCTTAATGGTTTTATAGATAGGAAAGTATTTCTGGCTCAACCCCCTGGTTTTGAAAGTAAAGAATTTTCAAATTATGTTTTTAAACTCTCAAAGGCTCTTTATGGCCTAAGGCAAGCTCCAAGAGCTTGGTATGAAAGGCTTAGTGCCTTCTTGTTGGAAAATCATTTTCAAAAGGGTACCACCGATACTACTTTATTTATAAAAGAATCTAATGATGATATTTTACTTGTTCAAGTTTATGTGGATGACATAGTGTTTGGTTCGGCCAATGAAACCTTGTGTGAAGAGTTTGGAAAACTTATGACTAATGAGTTTGAAATGAGTTTGATGGGTGAATTAACCTTTTTTCTTGGTCTTCAAATTAAACAAACTCCTAGTGGTATTTTTATTTACCAAGGTAAATATGCAAAAGAATTAATTAAGAAATTTGGCCTTAAAAATTCCAAACCAATGGGAACACCTATGCATCCAAACACTAAACTTGATAAGGATAAAAGTGGCAAAGATGTGGATGAAACACGATATAGAGGAATGATAGGCTCACTTATATATCTTACTTCCTCTAGACTGGATATTGTTCAAAGTGTGGGTGTATGTTCAAGATTTTAATCACACCCAAAAAAATCTCATCTTTCGGCTGTTAAAAGAATCATTAGATACATTAAGGGCACATATGACCTTGGCTTATGGTATCCAAAATCTAATGAATTTTGTGCAGTAGGTTTTTGTGATGCAGATTATGCAGGTGACCGAGTGGATAGAAGAAGCACTTCCGGCATGTGTTGCTTCCTAGGAAGCTCACTCAACATGTGGTCAAGCAAGAAACAAGCCATTGTTGCACTATCCACGGCTGAAGCTGAATACATATCTGCCGCCGCTTGTTGCTCACAATTAATTTAGTTGAAAACTCAATTAGAGGATTATAAATTGAAAATCAATAGTATACCTTTATTTTATGATAATATGAGTGCTATAAACATTTCTAAAAATCATGTTCTGCACTCTAGAACTAAGCACACTGAAGTAAGATATCATTTTATTAGGGAACATGTGCAAAAAGGTACTATTGATATTCAATTTGTGAATCCGAAGAGCAACTAGCTGACATATTCACTAAACCTCTATGTGAAGATAGGTTTTGTTCTTTAAGGAACAGTTTGGGAATGATGGATTTGAGCTGTGTTGAAAAATTGTAATTTTTATGTTTCTGTTGGTTTTTGTCTCGTAGAAAGCAGGGAGACAAATCTGGGCATGTGATGAACAAGCTATGAAACAGGGGGAGACTGGATCTTGGTGCCTTCTAACTTAAGCCCAACCCAACCACTTTGATCAATTCCATGATTCTGGCCCGCTTTCAATTTTTCTTCATCATAGTTTCAATAAAATAATTTTTTAAATAGTTTTTGGAAAGATTGTCACATCATATCTTTAAAAGGGAGTTCATGTCATATCAAATCTCTTTTCCCTTATTCTCTCCCACGTTTCAAGGAAAAGGTTTTTCAATTACTTGTTTTAATTTTAAATTTCCTTAATTGAAAACCATTTCCATTAAATACTCATTACTTTAAATGTTATTCCCCACTAAGCATTTAATGCGTTGTATCCTCTCCTCACCTTCCTTACTCTTCGGCCTCTCTTCACCTTCTCATTCTCTACTTCATCTCTTTCGTTAACAGGAAGAAGTTAGCTACCCGTAGAAGCAACCGAACCCCCTCATTTTGTCTCATAATTTATGTCTCTTTTGCTACTTTTGAACTATTTCATTTTGGATGACTGTAATAACTCTTAATATTGATGCACTTCAGACAGCTTAGTTAGTACTTTAAACTGTGCTCTAACTCTTTTCTGCAGGATACAAGACTTTGTTTTTGTTGATTTCGTTTATTATCCACCCTTGATGACAAAAGGGGGAGTAATAGCAATAGGATAGGATAGTAGATCCTAGTACTTCTTTTGGTTTTTTGCTGCATTAATACTTGTTTTCACATGCTAAATCTGTTTGCTGATGGTAATAGCTTGATGTGGGCTGATTATGTGATGTTGCTTATCTGATATCCCTTAACCAAGATTAATGTATTTTATTTCTTTATTGTGCTCTCTTTAAAATCAAAGAAAAATAGGAACAAAGAGGAAAGCACAAATTCAGGGGGAGCTAATCATGAAAAGGAAAGGGGGAGCGACATAAAAGCAAAAGACAAAAATCAAAGGGAGTTTTCTAAACCTGACTCAAACTCATTTCCTTTTGATTATTGCTTAAATCATGTTTGTCATCAAGGGGGAGATTGTTGAGTTAAGAAATTAACCAAATTAATTAGTGATGACAAACATTATTTTTGAGTAAAATAAATAATTAGTGTTGATTAATTATATTTACTTATTAACTAATTGTTTATTGTTGCAGGCCAAATATTAATAGCCCAAATGGAATAAAAAGCAATCAGCAAAGAGTATTGGGCTGAAAGCAAAATAAAGAGCCCAAGCAAAAGCAAAGAAAGAAGCCAAAGAAATTAAATCGAGCCAAGCATACCAATACCCGATCCTAGCCCGATCTGGTTTTAGAAATGCAAATCCCCCTCTTTTGCTTAACCAAAAGCAACGTTCCTCTCCTCTCTAATCAAGTCAAATCATGGCATCAGAAAAGTAAGAAAGAGAAAGAGAGAAAGAGCTTCTTCCCTAAGCTAGTAACCAAAGAAGCAAAAGAGAGAGAGAGAGAGAGAGTTGAAGCACAGAAGCACAGAAGCTAAAACAGAAAATTCAAACCAAATCAAGCTTAAGAAAGGTAATCCATCTCATCTTGCATGCAATTAGATCTTCATCCCTTCTTCCCAACTCTCTGCTCTATCCGAAAATGGCATTCAAGGGAAAGTTGATCTCTGTTCTTCACTGCTACAAATCCACGGTCACAAGAGATTCTTGGGGACCAAGTTGCATCTCTATGGTTCAGATTTGGTTGACCATTGGAAGACAATTTCAGTTACTCCCACATGGCTTTCGGTCAAGTTGGAGAAGTCAGAAGCAAAGATCCTATTTTGATGTTTGAGAAGAAAAAGTGAGCTTGTGGGTTGGTGAAGCTCAAGGCTCAAGGTGTTGACCTTGGAAGAAGAACCAAGGAACATGCAAGGAGATAAAAGAGGTTTGCTGTTCATTCATAAACTAAGGAGAGAAAACCAGTGAATAGAGGTTTTGTTCTGAAGAGAGATCTTTGAAGAAGTTCAACTAACTGGACAGTGTAACCTAATCAAAGGTGCATTTCGCCAGTATGAAGAACTGATTCAGAGGCTTGCTAATCTGGTTTTTCGCATAGCAAAGAGGCTGCTGATGAAGTCAATCTCCTTCATGTTTTACTGATTGTAATGTACTTTTCTAAGTTTATCTTTCTGTAATTTCTTGAGAGAAAAGGCATTGTGAGAAAGCTCAAGTAAAAGCCATGAGTGGAAAAAGGTTGAGTGATACACTTGAGAGAAAAGCCTAGAGTTATTTTCTGATTTCTTTAGGTGTATTTATGTCTTATATCTTGTACCTGTGAGGTATCCCTTTCTTAGTTGAGTTAGCACTAAGAGTGAATAGTTAGGTATTAGCATAGCCAATGTCAAGTTAGGTTAGAACTTGAGTGTGAAAGGATTGGGTCAATCCTGTGTTATTGGTATATGTAATACTGTTAACTATAGTGAAATTCTTCCATAGTTGTGGAGGAGACTGGATGTAGGTTGCATAGCACAAGGCAACCGAACCAGGATACATGCTGGTGTTAGCTTTTCTCTTCTCTGTTGTGTTCTGTTTTCTGATATTCATGAGACAAAAATAAATTATCTCATAAATTTCTGCTGCTGAGTCCAAATAGAATCAGAATTGCAAATTTGTTTAAAAGGGTAATAACAGCTACTTAAAAGGAAGGCATAGATTCAACCCCCCTTCTCTAAGCCTACCACAACCTTCAATTGGTATCAGGAGCTAAGGTCTCAAGAATCAAGCTTAACCGCTTGGAGCAAAGATCCAATGGCGAACAATCTGGGCACAACCATTGTTGCCTACACCCTCACTGAAGGCCAGTCAAACAACCGGCTACCTTTCTTTAACGGAAAGAACTATTCCTACTGGAAAGAAAGGATAAGGATCTTCATCCAATCCATCGATTACAACTTATGGAAGATAGTTGTGAGTGGTCCCAAGATCCCAACAAAAACAAGTGCTGATGGAGTGGTGACTCCGAAAGAAGAAGCTGAATGGAATGAAGATGACAAGAAGAAGATAGAGCTGAACGCTAAAGCAATCAACCTTCTTCACTGTGCTATCAGCTTTGAAGAGTACCGAAAGGTGTCTAGATGCAAGACAGCCAAAGAAATCTGGGAAAAACTCCAGGTTACACATGAAGGCACTAAACAAGTCAAAGAAACGAGGATTGATATGCTGCGAAAAGAGTACGAGATATTTAGCATGAAGGATGGAGAAAGCATTGATGAAGCATTTGAGAGATTCTCAATCATAATCAACAACCTTGATGCTATGGGTACAAACTATGCAGAACAAACCTTGGTGAGAAAACTCCTTAGAAGCCTCACAAAAGAGTGGGAAAACACTGCCACTGTCCTAACCGAGAGTAACAACATAAGTCCCATAACCTATGATGAGCTGAGAGGAAAACTCCTTGCCTATGAAGCCACACACACAAACACAGACTCAAAGAAAAAGAGAATAGCCCTCAAGTCACAAATAGAACCGAAAGAGAGTGAGTCTAGTGATGGTATTTCAGATGATAAACTTTTATTTTTTGCTAGGAGATTTAGAAAGATGATGAAGAACAAGGGCAAATACAAGGGTTCAAGTTCAAAGGAGCACAAGATAGACTTGAGCAAAGTGACGTGCCATCATTGCAAGGAGGCTGGACACTTCAAGTCAAACTGTCCAAAGCTCAAAAAGGAGGACAAAGGAAAGAAGGAAAGGAAGAGAGTACTCATGGCAACTTGGGAGGATCTTGAGAATGACTCAAATGAAGAAGAAGAATCTGAAGGAGATGACAAGGACTGTTTCATGGCTGGAAACAACAATCTTGATGAGGTAAACTATTATGATTTGACCATTGAGGACTTGCATGTTATTATTGATGATCTCACTTTAAACACATCAAAACTGCTTGATAAATACAATGAATGCAGATCTGAAAGAGATATGTTAAGAGCTGAAAATATTTTTCTAAAAGAAAAAGTAAAGGAAACTGAATGTGCTTTGGACATCATTGACGAAAACAGATTTTTAAAATCTGAACTTGAAAAATTAAAAGGAAAGCACATTGTGGATCCTTCACATGAGTTAATTGCTGAAAATGAAAGATTAAATGATATGATTAAAAGGCTGAATGGTGACTTAGCAAAATTTGCTTAAGGGTCTAGTAACTTGGACAAATTACTTGCAAGTCAAAGACCATTGTTTGAAAAATCTGGTTTAGGCTACATAGCCAAGGAAGATGCAGTTTCTAATATTTTCTCTATAAAGTTTGTGGCTTCTTCATCAAATACCGAAACCATACCAAACAAATCTGGTATTGAAAATGCTCCAACACTTGAAGAAAAATTTGATGAAGTATACACAAGTGAAACTGAGCCTTCACCAAAAACTGAACCGAGTTCAAACCGGCCAGGTTTGGGTTATGTTTCGAAAAATGAGGCTGTTTTCAAGAAACCACCATTTTACAACAAAACCTCATATTCGAAAGGTAAAAATGTTCAAAAAAATTCTGGTGAAAATACTTTTGCAAAGAGGAATAACTTTAATAAAAATCAGTTCGTTAAAAGAAATGCATCTCCTCCAAAAACCAGAAAATTTCAAAACTTTAATCATTTCAAGCAATATAACTCACATCAGTTTTAGCAACACACACGAGAAAATCATTGTGTTAATTGCAAGAAATTTGGTCACTCATATGCACAATGCTTCATTGAAAAGAGAGTTGTAGGAAACAAAGTCTACAATGTTGTTTGTGATTTCAATGCACTTGGGCAACCAAGATGGATTAACTTCAAAGGATCCAAATTAATTTGGATACCTAAGGCTACTTAAAACTCATCATGCAGATTTGCCTAGCATCCAAGAACAAAAAGGACATGTGGTACATGGATAGTGGATGTTCAAGGCACATGACTGGAAGGTCAACCTACTTCATCAAACTAAATAAGTATGATGGAGGTTTTGTGACCTTTGGAGATGATGGTAAAGGTAAAATCATTGCTGTTGGAAAAGTAGGTAATGAACAATCTACTTTCATTGATGATGTACTTTTGGTATGTGGTTTAAAGCACAATCTTTTGAGTATAAGTCAGCTGTGTGATTTAGGATATTTAGTTGTCTTCAAAAGGCTTGAATGCTGTATTGTTAATGAAAAAACAAATGAAGTGATGTTTGTAGCCAAGCGTTTCAATAATATGTATGGGCTTACTCTTGATGAACTAAAAGATCAAAATGTAGCTTGTCTTCACTCTAAAGAATCTGAAAAGTGGTTATGGCACAAGAGATTGGGCCATGCAAGTATGTTTCAAATAAACAAACTTGTTAAGAAAGAATTAGTAAGAGGTCTTCCTTTGATAAAGTTTGACAAAGACATCACTTGTGATGCTTGCCAAATGGGAAAACAAACAAAAAGTTCTTTTAAACCAAAGGAAGACATCTCTACTAAAAGACCACTTGAGTTGCTACACATTGATTTATTTGGTCCAACAAGAACTCAAAGCCTAGGTGGTAAACATTATGGCTTAGTAATTGTGGATGACTACACTAGGTTTGGTTGGGTTTTATTTCTTGCACACAAAAATGAAGCCTTTTCAGCCTTTGAACCTTTTTGCAAGAAAATTCAAAATGAAAAGGATTTGAAAATCTCCTCTATAAGAAGCGATCATGGAACTGAATTTGAAAATAATTTGTTTGAATCCTTTTGTGAGGAATTTGGAATATCTCACAACTTCTCTTGTCCAAGAACACCACAACAAAATGGTGTTGTGGAAAGAAGAAATAGAAGCATACAAGAGATGACAAGAGCCATGCTTTGTGAGAGTAATGTTCCAAAATTCCTTTGGGCTGAAGCGGTTAACACAGCTTGCCACATTTTAAATAGAACAATCATTAGGAAATTTTTGAAGAAAACCCCTTATGAACTTTGGAAAGGCTACCCACTAAACTTAGATTACTTGAACATCTTTGGATGCAAATGTTTTGTTTTAAATAACAAAGAAAATTTGGGAAAATTTGATCCAAAGGCTTATGAGTGTTTGTTTGTAGGACATTCCACAACTAGCAAAGCATATATGGTTTATCATCAAGATGCTAGGATTATTGAGGAGTCCATACATGTCACATTCTGTGATACTAACTTGGTACAAAGCATTTTGGAAGATTGTGATGCAGGAAATCAAGCTCAAAGGAAGATGAAATTGCTCAAAATCAAAGAAAAGAAAATTCTGGACAAGCTGAATCAGAAACTGCAAATGCTGAAAATTCAAGAGACAATTCCATTTTGTCTCATGAATCTAAAGGAAATCCTGCAGCCAGCAGCGCCCAGAATCCCTTGGTAAATGAATTTGCCTCCAAGACCACCAGACCTCGTGAATGGAGATTCTTGAAGAATTATCCTGAGGAATTTGTCATTGGGGACGTCTCTCATGGAGTGCAAACAAGGTCTTCCACTAGAAAGGCAAATGAAGGATCAAACATTGCCCTTCTTTCACAAATAGAGCCTCAAAACGTCAAGGAAGCACTTAGTGACCCCTCTTGGGTTAAAGCTATGGAGGATGAGCTTCTTGAGTTTGAAAATAACCAAGTATGGACTTTGGTTCCAAGGCCAAGTGGAAGGAAAGTGACCGGCACCAAGTGGATATTTCGGAACAAGTTGGGAGAAGATGGTAGCATTGCAAGAAACAAGGCAAGGCTAGTGGCGCAAGGATATGACCAAGAAGAAGGAATAGACTTTGATGAATCCTTTGCCTCTGTTGCCCGAGTGGAAGCCATAAGACTTCTCTTAGCTTATGCTGCATTTTGTGGTTTTAAATTATACCAAATGGATGTGAAATGCGCATTTTTGAATGGTGTGATAGATAGAGAAGTATATGTGGAGCAGCCTCCTGGTTTTGAAAATAAAGAGCATTCTAATCATGTTTTTAAATTGTCTAAAGCTCTCTATGGTTTAAGACAAGCTCCTAGAGCTTGGTATGAGAGACTTAGCTCTTTTCTTTTGAAAAATGATTTTCAAAGAGGCACCACCGATACAACTCTATTTATCAAGAATTCTAATGATTCTTTTATTCTAGTCCAAATATATGTTGATGACATTATTTTTGGATCAGCAAATGAATCCCTTTGTTCTGAATTTGGAAAACTCATGACAAGTGAATTTGACATGAGTATGATGGGTGAACTTAATTTTTTCCTTGGGCTACAAATTAAACAAACTGAAAATGGTATTTTCATTCATCAAGAAAAGTATGCCAAGGAATTAGTTAAGAAATTTGGTCTTGAAAATGCCAAACCCATGGGAACTCCCATGCACCCTAATTCAAAATTAGATAAGGGAGAAACTGAGAAAGATGTTGATGAGACTAGGTATAGAGGAATGATTGGTTCTCTTATGTACTTAACTTTCTCTAGACCCGATATTGTGCAAAGTGTTGGATTGTGTTCTAGGTTCCAATCCAAACCAAAAGAGTCACATCTTTCTGCAGTTAAAAGAATCATTAGATATGTTCATGGCACATCCAATTTTGGTCTTTGGTATCCTAAGATTGATGATCTTTCTGCAGTTGGTTATTGTGATGCAGATTTTGCTGGTGATAGAGTTGATAGAAGGAGCACTTCTGGTTTATGTTGCTTCCTTGGGAAGTCCTTAAATGTATGGTCAAGTAAGAAGCAACCAACAGTGGCCCTTTCCACTGCAGAGGCTGAGTATATAGCTGCTTCTTCTTGTTGTTCTCAGCTTTTATGGTTAAAAACGCAGCTTGCTGATTACAAATTAAATGCTGAAAATATACCCCTGCTGTGTGATAATATGAGTGCCATTAATATTTCTAAAAATCCAGTTTTGCACTCTAGGACTAAACATATTGAGGTGAAATTTCACTCAATAAGAGAACATGTCCAAAAAGGGGATATTAGTATTCAATTTGTTAAATCAGAGGAGCAATTAGCAGATTTTTTCACAAAACCATTAGCTGAGGATAGATTCTGCATGCTTAGGACTTGTCTAGGAATTTTGAGTTATGATTCCTTATTTGAAAAATGCTGATGTATTTGCTGGAGTTTTTTGTCTCATAAACAGGCATGAGCCAATTCTGGGCAGGTGATGAACATTTCCATCAAGTCAGCGTGTTCTGGGCTTGTTTCAAATGAACCTCAATCTGGGCCAACCTCAATATTCAGATCAAGAGTGGTCCAAATATGTTTCATTAATTTCATATCACCTCAAGGCTCAAATATGAATGTTACAATCTTGTTTGTTAGTTTTTGATGACTTGTGTGTTTCATAAAAGGCTTTCACTAAATGTTTTGTGGCCCAAAAGGTTTTCAAGTGGATTTAATTTTGGCCCAAAGAGTGTTTCAGGTTAATTGTGTTGTTTTTCAAATTTTTAAAATTAATTTCTTAATTTTTAAAATCAAATAAAATCTTTCTTGAATGAGGTCATGTCTTTTCAAGTCTTTTCAAATGGTGATGCAGTTGCATGGTTTTAGAAATCTACTTTTTGGGTACGGTTACCAACACTCCCTCTCTTCCCTCCATAACTTCTCCACACACTCTTCGGTTTCTTCCCACTCACTTTACTGCTTCTTTTCCCTCAAAAGACTGAAACTAACCAAATAAGGAAGAAAACCATTCCTAAAAGGCCTCCTCGTGAAAAGATTTACAAGCTATCCACAAAGCCTACCACTCGCTCTCAAGACCGAACCTTTACCCCTTCTCTGTCTCCTCCTACCTCTCCTTCTCTCACTGTGACCCCATGGCTCGGACCAAGAACACTCCAAGGTTCCCTGCCTCTGCCAAGCCGACGCCACCACCGAAAGTCACACCATCAAAGCCAGGATCATCGAAACCGAGTTCATCCAAAGGGAAGCGACCTGCAGCACCAGAACCTCTACCTGAGTCCACATAACCAAAGTCTAGGTCTGTTCCATCACGTTCTCAAAGAGGTAAAACTCGAGTTCCTCTCACATCTGTTAGAGAACCAGACATTGATCCTTTTGCTCACAAATCACACTATATGACATCTCACTCAGACTTTAACCCCCATCGTTTCAAATTTGCCATGAACCACGATTTCTATGAGGGAGTTATTCAGTATCGTACTCTGTGTCCATCTTTTCTGGCTGATTTACCTGATTTGAAAAAGAAAGGTTTTCCTTTTGTTGAAAATTTGGAATTTTTAGACTGGAATCACCTTTTCAAAATCAAAAAACCTGTATATCCTAAGTTGGTCAAAGAATTTTATGCAAACATGACTTACCATGAAGGAAGTGTGCATTCGTATGTTAAGGGCCGAGACATATTTCTAAATAATGAAACTATCAGTGATGCCTTGAAGTATACTGATGTTGGGCCTTGTGCCTACACTTCGGTTAAGTGGGATGAAGGTGTTGAAATTTCTTATCATGATGCATTGGCTCACATCTGTGAACATGTTTCTCTAATTGATGGTATTACACCCACTCACAAAGCCCTAAGATATGAGCGTGCTCAATTGCACCGAATGGTCAATCATATTATTCTGCCTCAAAGCGGCTCATATCAAAGGGTTTCCTACACTGATACTCTCGTTTTATATGCCCTTCTCACCAAAACTAAAATTTCATTTGCATACTTGATGGTTAGATATATGTTTGACTCTGTTAGGAGTGAAAAGGACAAAGCACTCCCTTATGGCATGTTTCTAACTTGCATTTTTGAGTATTTTGGTGTTGACTTGACCAATGAGAAATATGAAAATAGACATTCATACCTAAAGGGGGGTGGTTCAGTGAAACAGAACAAAGGACCCACTAGATCTGAAAGAGTCGTCCTAGATGATGAAGATGAGGACTTTGTCCCTGAGGATTCTACTGCTCCTTCCACTTAGGGTACTTCCATCTCCACTGGGAAGAAATCCACTCTGCTGAATGTGGTCAGGGATGTTGCTCAAGAGTTTGTCTCCCAATCGAATCACTTGATTGAATTGAGCAAAGAGAAAAGGAAGCTGGCTAGCAAGCACGAAAACTTCCTGAAGAAATCAAGGGATAGGGTGGTTGTACTGATGACCTTCATTGACAACCTTCAAAATGATGAAGACATAGCCACGGATGTTGAAGAGGAAGCTGCTTCGGAGGGGAATGGTTCTGATGCCTAGATTTGTCTCATGAAAACTGCTGCTACTGCTCTCTTTTTGTCTCATAATTTATGTCTCTTTTGCTACTTTTGAACTATTTCATTTTGGATGACTGTAATAACTCTTAATATTGATGCACTTCAGACAGCTTAGTTAGTACTTTAAACTGTGCTCTAACTCTTTTCTGCAGGATACAAGACTTTGTTTTTGTTGATTTCGTTTATTATCCACCCTTGATGACAAAAGGGGGAGTAATAGCAATAGGATAGGATAGTAGATCCTAGTACTTCTTTTGGTTTTTTGCTGCATTAATACTTGTTTTCACATGCTGAATCTGTTTGCTGATGGTAATAGCTTGATGTTGGGCTGATTATGTGATGTTGCTTATCTGATATCCCTTAACCAAGATTAATGTATTTTAGCTCTTTATTGTGCTCTCTTTAAGATCAAAGAAAAATAGGAACAAAGAGGAAAGCACAAATTCAGGGGGAGCTAACCATGAAAAGGAAAGGGGGAGCGACATAAAAGCAAAAGACAAAAATCAAAGGGAGTTTTCTAAACCTGACTCAAACTCATTTCCTTTTGATTATTGCTTAAATCATGTTTGTCATCAAGGGGGAGAATGTTGAGTTAAGAAATTAACCAAATTAATTAGTGATGACAAACATTATTTTTGAGTAAAATAAATAATTAGTGTTGATTAATTATATTTACTTATTAACTAATTGTTTATTGTTGCAGGCCAAATATTAATAGCCCAAATGGAATAAAAAGCAATCAGCAAAGAGTATTGGGCTGAAAGCAAAATAAAGAGCCCAAACAAAAGCAAAGAAAGAAGCCAAAGAAATTAAATCGGGCCAAGCATACCAATACCCGATCCCAGCCCGATCTGGTTTTAGAAATGCAAATCCCCCTCTTTTGCTTAACCAAAAGCAACGTTCCTCTCCTCTCTAATCAAGTCAAATCATGGCATCAGAAAAGTAAGAAAGAGAAAGAGAGAAAGAGCTTCTTCCCTAAGCTAGTAACCAAAGAAGCAAGAGAGAGAGAGAGAGAGTTGAAGCACATAAGCACAGAAGCTAAAACAGAAAATCCAAACCAAATCAAGCTTAAGAAAGGTAATCCATCTCATCTTGCATGCAATTAGATCTTCATCCCTTCTTCCCAACTCTCTGCTCTATCCGAAAATGGCATTCAAGAAAAAGTTGATCTCTGTTCTTCACTGCTACAAATCCACGGTCACAAGAGATTCTTGGGGACCAAGTTGCATCTCTATGGTTCAGATTTGGTTGACCATTGGAAGACAATTTCAGTTACTCCCACATGGCTTTCGGTCAAGTTGGAGAAGTCAGAAGCAAAGATCCTATTTTGATGTTTGAGAAGAAAAAGTGAGCTTGTGGGTTGGTGAAGCTCAAGGCTCAAGGTGTTGACCTTGGAAGAAGAACCAAGGAACATGCAAGGAGATAAAAGAGGTTTGCTGTTCATTCATAAACTAAGGAGAGAAAACCAGTGAATAGAGGTTTTGTTCTGAAGAGAGCTCTTTGAAGAAGTTCAACTAACTGGACAGTGTAACCTAATCAAAGGTGCATTCCGCCAGTATGAAGAACTGATTCAGAGGCTTGCTAATCTGGTTTTTCGCATAGCAAAGAGGCTGCTGATGAAGTCAATCTCCTTCATGTTTTACTGATTGTAATGTACTTTTCTAAGTTTATCTTTCTGTAATTTCTTGAGAGAAAAGGCATTGTGAGAAAGCTCAAGTAAAAGCCATGAGTGGAAAAAGGTTGAGTGATACACTTAAGAGAAAAGCCTAGAGTTATTTTCTGATTTCTTTAGGTGTGTTTATGTCTTGTATCTTGTACCTGTGAGGTATCCCTTTCTTAGTTGAGTTAGCACTAAGAGTGAATAGTTAGGTATTAGCATAGCCAATGTCAAGTTAGGTTAGAACTTGAGTGTGAAAGGATTGGGTCAATCCTGTGTTATTAGTGTATGTAATACTGTTAACTATAGTGAAATTCTTCCATAGTTGTGGAGGAGACTGGATGTAGGTTGCATAGCACAAGGCAACCGAACCAGGATACATGCTGGTGTTAGCTTTTCTCTTCTCTGCTGTGTTCTGTTTTCTGATATTCATGAGACAAAAATAAATTGTCTCATAAATTTCCGCTGCTGAGTCCAAACAGAATCAGAATTGCAAATTTGTTTAAAAGGGTAATAACAGCTACTTAAAAGGAAGGCATAGATTCAACCCCCCTTCTCTAAGCCTACCACAACCTTCAGTCCCTACACCAATGAGAGTCTTTGATTCTGTCAAAATGACGTGTGTTTCTTGCACTACCACCATTAATTTCAAAAACTGCTTCACACGCCGTGTCCTGGTCCTCCAAGGACCCGAGTGGTTTTGGTGCTAATAAAGTGAAACGCTACGGAGCTTGGTTTGCGAGGGCAAGAGGGTTAGGATGGTCCCTGACAGGATCTGGATGGCGAAGGGCGGGGAGGCGTTGGAGACGTTATGGGAAGGGAAGAGGATGAAGAGCTTCATGCGTTCCAAAACGGTGCGTTTGAGGTTGATGGCGGTGATGGTATTGGAGCGGTGGAGAGAAAGACGCTGATAGATCGTGAGTTCTTGGATCGGTATGTGCCTATGGGTAGAATTCAGAGGCATACTACGAGGGATTTGATTAGTAAGATTGAGTTGTTAGAGAGAAGGATTTTGTTTATGATGAGGGAAAGATTTTATATATTGATAATTTAAAGAGCAATGCTAGGGAACCAAAAGGGTATTAGCCAAAAATCAGCCAAATATTTTTGGGTGAATCCAAAATCTCTACGAGTTAATATACATGGATGTTTCTTCTGTTAAGTATCAGAATGTTTCTTTTTTATACTAAATGGATGTTCTTTTATATATTTTTTAAATTTTTTTGTATTACAAATGTGAATGTCTCTATTTCTTTAAAAATTTCATAATTTTTTTTAAAT
Source organism: Arachis hypogaea (assembly GCF_003086295.3). Lineage (NCBI taxonomy): Eukaryota > Viridiplantae > Streptophyta > Magnoliopsida > Fabales > Fabaceae > Arachis > Arachis hypogaea. The sequence goes on along the minus strand of NC_092050.1, from coordinate 141,195,919 downwards.
TTTATAGATATTTAATTATTTTTACTAAAATATAATTGGATATTTCTTTTGTTAAGTATTAGGATAGCTTTTTTTTCATATTAAATGAATATTTTTTTATATTTTTGTAATTGTTCAAGAACTCCTTTTGACTAAAATCAAATGTGTAGTTTACAGTCTCTTTAATCATCAAGTCTATCGTTGTTCAAGATCGATAAAAATGCTTTCTTTCTCCCATGCATTTCGGGATCAACCAACCGACAATTTCCAACAAACAAGTCTTTTTTCAGTAAAGCGGATCACTATGTTCATGAGAGAGTATGACAATAAACCAATTTTATGATTGGATCATCGGTTGCTGTAAAAAAAGAAAAAAAAATGATGAAGTACCAGCAAAAATCGAAGGGGATAAAAAATGGATGAAGGAGTGGATATTAAGATCGAGCTACCAGTAGGGGAAGAGCCTACCGGCGGTACTTCTGGGGGTGCAGGAAATTTCACGCAAAAGATGCGGTCTCTGTAATTGCTTCCGATTGAAGGAGCTAGTGGAGGTGACGAAGATGTGTAGAGAGATGAAAAGGACGGTGCCAGAAATATTAGAGGTGGAGGTTGATTCGAAAGGAGGGCCCGGATAGTGAAGGCCGGCGAAGAAGAGATCCTTCTTTGGTTACAAGCAGGTTGTGGTTAGGTTAATGTGAGAGAGAAGAGGAACGTTTTTATAGGTTTTAATTAGGTTTACTTAATCTTTTAAATTTTTTAAATTTTGAATTTAAAAAATTTAAAATTAATTAATTATTAATATAAATTAATGTGATTTTGTTTAGTTTTTGGTTGGTAACCTTTTGGTTCCATATACTTTTCCTAATTTAAATATAATTGGGATGAGTTGAATTTTGTTCATTCATGATAATAGTATATATTATCGTGGTAGTTTGTATAATTACCGTTAATTTTGGTTTTTACTGTGTGTTAATGAATTTGATCATCAGCAATGATTTCGGCATTGTTGTTGTTAAAGTCGTATTATTGTTAAAGAAAAAGAACAAACACACTGAAGAGAAAAGAAGGAAAAAAGAGAAAACAGAAAGAAGAAGATATTATGTTGTTGTTAAAGTCGTATTATTGTTAAAAAAAAAGAACAAACACACTGAAGAGAAAAGAAGGAAAAAAGAGAAAAGAGAAAGAAGAAGATATTATGATAAATGTGCGTTTTTTTTACTATAAAATGTTATTGATGACCTAATTACAAAATGGGTAAAGTATACTTTTTGTCCCTGAAGTTTACTAAAAGTTTCAAAATTACCCCTAAGTTTCAATTTGTTTCAATGTTATCCCAAAAGTTTTCGATTTGCATCAATTTTATCCCTGAACGTTAACAGCGTTGAAATCACTAACAGACGTTAGTGACGTGGCAATAAAGGAGTTCTATGTGGCAATTATGTGTGTGAGTCATTTCTAAAACGTTTTTTAAAATAATTTTTAATTTTTGTTTAAAAATTTATATTACAAAAATGATATGGCTAAAAATCACAACCTCAAACCCTAAAATTAACTTCTTCATTTACGTCTTCCTCTTCATCTTCTTCACTGTGTGTAAGAATAAGAACCCTAACGAATGGCTTCCCAAGGCTCGGTATCATCACAAAAAAGCAATCGGAGACGACGAACGCTTATATGCAACTGTGGTGAACCCCCTGTACTGAGATGGTCGAAGACACCAGAAAATCCCGGCCGGAGATTTTGGGGCTGTGTATACTTTGATGTTAGTTTTGAGTGCTTTTAATTTTGATGTCTTCATGAGTTTCTTCAAGTTCTTTTTTTTTTGTTTATGTTGCAGATTGGGAAGGAGTGCACATTTTTTTCCTGGGCAGATGGAGTTGCAGAGACAGAAGAGGCTGAGGTTGCAAGGTTGAAGATGAAGATTTCCACCTTGAAGACTAAATTAGTTTATGCTAAATGCAAACTGTTGGTGGCTGTTATTTTTGGTGTGTTGGGTTGGTTTATGGTGATTTTAATGGTTTATTTGTGGGTGAAGAATGGAACCCATTTGAGATTAGGGTATTAATGCGTTTGGGATAGCTGAAATTAGCAGAAGTAAGAATAGATTGACTGGTTGTAATCAGTTACAAAAATGTACTCAACTCGAAAACTTGTTAATATAGTTGTCCTTGAAGTTTAATTTATGTTTCAAAAATATCCCTGAACGGATTAAAATAGTTTGGCACTAAAATTGGCATTAAGAACCTGTTGTGGCAGAGACAAACTCAAGTAATGAGGGATAATTTCAACAGTGCACTAAAATAAATTTGCATGAAGGAATACATCACATTAGTCATTATCAAAATAACATAAGTTGTTAATCAACATAATCTCTAGTTAACGTAAGTCATAACCAAAGTAAAAACTTAATTACATAAGTCCTAAGCAAAATAATTCAGCAACAAAGGAAGAATTGGAGTCATAAGTCATAAGTCATAATACAAAATGCCAACATTTTTCAATCTTCCAAAATAAACACCAAACACAAGATGTGACACAACTAAGACCCTGTGAGAGCACTCTGAGTCTGACTCCCTTGTGATGAGGGTTGTCCCTGTGCAGTTGAAGTAGAGTTGCTCCTAAGAATTCTAGTTAGTCTTGGTGGCTGAAATTTTTGTGTGCATTTGGTTGGGTATTAGGCCTTGCTGCAACACTGGCCAACCTGGTACTCTTATGCACTGAGCCAGTAGATCCAGCATTCCTTGCAGTGTTGTGCTGGACTGGTGATGTTGTAGCAGTTCCAGCATTATTGTTTTGGGCTGGCGATGCTGAGGATGGGGCAGCAGTTGTTTCCTATGATGGACATGAACAAAAAACAACAACAAGTTACAGTTATAAAGAGGTAAACAGTATAAGAAACAGTGTTATGTATAAAACTATATTTACTAGACAAGTACTCACGTTTGGCCTTCTAAGAGGGCAGCCTCGCTTGTTGTGACCCAATTTCAGACAACGAGAGCATTTTTGTTGTAACCCCAGCCTAGATGTGCTTGGGCCCTGTGGTTCTTCACCCTCCCCCCTTGCTCTTTTCTTCTTAGGCCTCCCAATTGGCACTCTATGTGGTGGAGGCATCACATCTGGGTGGGTAGTTCTCTCCCACATTGTATGTCCATTACAAGGGTTAATCATGGGGGTATAACAAGCCACATAAGCAGCTTTAGTGTAACAGCTTGAAACATATTTTCGAATATCATCCTTAGCACAATTAATTGCACTAACTGCATGCGGACAAGGTAAACCTGTCATTTGAAACTTTCTACAAGTACACTCTTTCTTCAGAAGATCCACTACAAATTTGTCCCTGCCTCTTATGACTTCAAATTTTGAAATACCGGCAGCAACCGGAAACCACCACCTAGAAGCATCTATTTCCTTTTGTAACTTAAGCTTAATCCTAGGAAGAATATCATCCTTATACTTCTCAATAAGTACCCTATTTTCAGCCCATCTCTTCATCAAATAAACTCTAATATCTTCTAGCATTGTCAATATTGGTTTTTCCCTTGATTCAACAATTGCAGAGTTAAAGCTTTCACACATATTATTGACAAGAGCGTCACATTTAGGATAGAATTCAAACCTTGATTTAGTCCAATACTTTGGACGAATTCCTATCAAGTGTCGATAGGCACCCTCACTAATGGCTCGGATTTCCATCAACTCCTTTTCCCATGCTGCTAGATATGTACATTTTGCAGCTCTCCACATCCTTTTCTTAAGATTCAGCCCTGGAAATTTTTTTTTGAAGTTGGCATAAAGGTGTCTCACACAGAATCTGTGATCAACACCTGGAAGTAATTCATCAAACGTTGGCACCAGGCCCTATTGGTGCAAAGTGCACAATTTTAATATAATGATCAAATAATTAGTTTAGTGCAGAAGCCACATGACTAACTAATTCACAGCAATTTATAACTATATATAAAAGAACATTACAAGAACATTAACATATAGTGCAGCTCTCCACATGACTAGCTAATTCACAGCAATTTATAACAGCAACATATAACTAATTATATGTTGAACATTACAAGAACAGCAAGATATAGTGCAGAAGCCACATGACTAACTAGTTCACAGCAATTTATAACTAATTATAAAAGAACATTATAAGAACATTAACATATAGGTACAGCAATTTATAACTAATTATAAAAGAACATTACAATTACATTAACATATAGTGCAGAAGCCACATGACTAGCTAATTCACAGCAATTTATAACTAATTATAAAAGTCAATTACAAGAACATTAACATATAGGTACAACAATTACTAACTAATTATAAAAGAACATTACAATTACATTAACATATAGTGCAGAAGCTACATGACTAGCTAATTCACAGCAATTTATAATTAATTATAAAAGTCAATTACAAGAACATTAACATATAGGTATAACAATTACTAACTAATTATAAAAGAACATTACATATAGTGCATAAGCCACATGACTAGCTAATTATAAGAACAATAACATATAATGCAGAAGCCATGAACGTGCTAATTATAAAAGAACATTACAAGAACAATAACATATAGTGCAGAAGCCATGAACGTGCTAATTATAAAGGAAGATTACAAGAACATTAACATTAACTAATTATAACTAGACATAAAAATATAGTGCAAAATCTTAATTACACTAAAATACAGGTTAGTAAATTACCTTTTGTTGGTCAGACATGAACGTGCTACGTAATAATTTATCCGCTCCTATATCATCAATTAGGTTTGAGAGGAACCACGTCCATGAATCTTTTGTTTCAGCCTCCACGACCGCATATGCTATAGGTAGCATCTGGTCATTCGGATCCCACCCCAAAGCAACCAATAGCCATCCTCCATATAGTGTCTTCAAAAAGCAACCATCAAGCCCTATCATAGGCCTACACTTCATGAAACTCTCCTTGCAAGCCTTTAAGCAAATATAAATCCTATGAAATCGTGGACTTAAGTCAACTGTTGTATCGGGGTGCTCAGTTTGGGCTACTGGAGGTAATTGAACATGCAGCTTCACAGATGAACCAGGATTGGTGCGCAGCAACTCATGGCAATAGTCGTAAAGTCTTCTATACTGCTCCCTAAAAGTTCCATTAATGTCAACCAGTGCAATCTGCTTGGCCCGAAATGCCTTTGCTCTTGAAATCTGCACATTCCACTTCCTAAGAGTCCTACTTTGTATGGTGCCCAGCTTCAACTTCGGATTCTCTTCTACTTTTCTCCTGAAGACCTTCGCCAGCCACTTCGACTTCATCACTTTTATGTCAAATACAGTGTTACAAGAATGATGATCATTAACTGTTCTTAGCTGCCAACTATCTTCATTGGCCATCTTCACCGCATATGCAAACCATTCACAACCATCTCCACACTTAGCCCTCACCCGGACATTGTCCACCACTGGAAATTTTATGTTTCTCCCAGTATGAACAGCATATGATGTCACAGCTTCCTTGAACTCCTCTCTTGTTGCATAGAGAGTTCCAGCCTCCCACTTATACTTACTCATATCCTTCAACTCCTTGTGAACGGGAAATTTCTTCTTGCTGGCTTCATCATCCTCACTCGATACCTCCTCTAATTCATCACTGTTCAATCCTTCATCATCGCTTAAACGAGAGCTCTTTCTCTTCCCAGCAGCCACCTTTTGAGTTTTCTTTAACTTCTCGACAGCACTCTTACTTTTCTTAGACTTTCTTATATCTTGGTGCATCTCCCCAAGAGTTATATCAACATCAAATAAACCATCATCACCACAATAATCATCTTCACTATCACTAAAATGCAGATCAGAATCAGCCTCATAATCTGGGTCATCAGTGTCATCCTCTTCTTCACTATTGTCCCCATCACCAATATTCTGTAGCACTTCTTCAGCAGATAAATGGGCATCAACTAATCCCTGCATTTGGGCCTCCATATCCACCCCTCCACCTTGGGCTTCTGCTTGAATATTTTGGGCCTGTCTAATATCACTTGGCCCACTATCAGCATCCACACACTCCTCCTCAACAACTTTGCTGCCACCCCCAACATCTAAATAACCAATGTCGTAACAAAAATCATCAGGGATTGAAGCCTTATGCACCACATACAAATCAACTACCTTTTTTTCAACTCCTATCTTTGCCATTTCCATTGCTTCTTCATCACCTTTCAACAACTTCAACCCTTCTAATCCTAATTCAGTATCTTTATACCACAGTACCCCAATGTTTTCAGCAATGTACCCAAGTTTTCCAACCACATCATAAGCTTCTATAACACTCCATCTATCTCTGTCACACCAGTCAACCGTTGTCACCTCACCATCAATATACTCATTTTTTCCCTTATCACTACAAAACCTACCCCTGTGATGAACTCTAACACTGAAATCATCCATCCTGCCGTTATAAAAAGATGTTCAGACCAAAGAACAGAGTAACTAATCATTAAAAAATATAGACCACCTCAAAGTTATATTTTTCACTAAAACAGAACAGAAATCCCTCAATCCCTCAATGCAATAGAATCCTAACAGCAATCAACAGTGATTAAAAAAAAACCCTAAATCCTAACCATTCAGACATGCAGTAGCAAAATTGACTAGAATGGTGGCCTACCTCGTCAGAAACCTTAATCAGAATGGCGCTATCCACGTTTGAATGGTTGATAACTGAATACTATCCCAAACTCCTCCCTCAGTCTCGACGGCGTCACAACATGCGCCGTCCTGCACGTCGCTGTGGCGGACTGTAGTTGACGGTGCGACGTCTAACCACCCACCAACCTTCCTCCTGTGACTCTGTTTCTCTGGCGATGTTCCTTACTGGCAAAGGGAAGACAAACGGGTTATGTTTGAAAAAGGATGCCAATTGGTTTACTTGGTATAACTCAGCCATGGGTATTTTGGGGGTTTCACATTTCTTGCCACATCACACACTATACTTTGCCATATCACTAACGTCTGTGAGTAATTTAAACGGCGTCAACTTAAAGGATAAAATTGATGCAAATCGAAAACTTTTGGGATAAAATTGAAACAAATTGAAACTTAGGGGTAATTTTGAAACTTTTAATAAACTTCAGGGACAAAAAATATACTTTACCCTTACAAAATTATATTTTGTATAAGAATCTAATTATAAACTTTAAAATGTAGGGACTAATTTATAATTTTAGTAAAAATATAAAGATTAGTGATGTAATTTAATCTTTAAATAACAATTAATAAAGATTTAATTGTGAAAATTTAATTATAATTTTTTAAATTTAAAAATTTAATTAAAAATTTGATCAAATTATAAAGGTTAATAAAATAATTAAATTTTATTGTTTTTTTTTTTTGGTATTATAAATTTTATTGTTATTGTTGTTGTGGTTGTTTGATAGATCACATGTTTTTCTCGAGCATAATGAAACCATTACTGCCCCAAGCCTTGTAATTTATTTGGGAGTAAAGTACCAATCCGGTCCCTGTCCATTTCCCAAAATGACAAGACGATCCTTAACCAAAAACACGTTCCATTACGGTCCCTGACCCTATACTCCGTCTGCCAATCCGGTCCTTTTGTCAGTTTTTCGGTGAAAACTTGACGAAAATTGCTGATGTGTCAGGTTAAAAAATGGACAGGGACCTAGTTGTCTCTAAATTTAAATTGGTTAGGGATTTATTTGTCCGTATTATTCTTTAAATAATATTTTTTAATTATTTTTTATTTATTATATTAATATTCTTTTTTTAATAAATAAGTACAAACTAATTAATAAATTATTCAAATTTAAAAATATCCTTTATTATAAAACTAAATAAATAATTTTTAAATATATAAATAATTTTAACATTAAAATTCAGTTAATACATTAATAATAATAACTCTATGATATACTATTAGTATTATGATCTAGCTAATTTTTACAATAAAGTGAAAACTAATGAACACATTATTTAATATATAGTAAACTTTTTTTGACTAATAACAAATTTAATTTTTTATCTCTTTAAACTAAATTAATAATTCTATTTGATATCTTTACACTAAAATACACTATGAGTAGGCTACTAATACTAAATGAAATAAAACATAATAGAATTATTAATTTAGTTTAAAGAGATAAAAAATTAAATTTGTTACTAGTAAAAAAAGTTTACTATATATCAAATAATGTGTTCATTATTTATAATACTAATAGTATATCATAGGGTTATTATCACCAATGGATCCACTCCTATAGGTGTGGGAGCAAGCGCCCCCCCTACAGTTTGAAATTTTATTGAGTAGTATATAATAATAATATTTATTTGCCTCCATTAAATTATTAAATTTGACCCCACAATAATTTTTTATTCAACTTTCGACACTTGATAATCAATTTGAGAACTTCATATTAGATTTCCGTTATAATAATCAATTTTTAAATTTAAATAAGATTAGTGTTCTTTTTTAGAAATCTGCTCAAAAGAATATTATCTATCTATTTGTGTTTCTTCTTTTGAAATTAGTTTTAGTTTTTTTTTTTCATAATAACTACACTAATTGAATGAATTTTTTCAACTATGAATATCATCAAGAGCTAATTGTATAAAAGTTGAGTTCTAAATGATTGTTTAACGACATATACAAAAAAAGGACATTTTTTGTGACTAAAAAAAGGGACATTTTGATTATATTGTCAAGGTTTCAAAATATGAAATATAAAAAATTAAATTTTAAATTATGTGTTATTATTTAAATTACTATTTTCGTATTTTAATTTGTAATTAGATATCTTGAAACCTAATCATATTTTATAATAATAAAATATAATTATAACAACAATTATGCTACGTAAATATAAAATAATCACTTGTACAGAATAAATCTTAAAATACAAATTTTGAAATACAAAATACACATTAAAAATAATTTAATATATGTATTTATACTCAAATTTATAGTAGATAATTTGATAGCTAATTTTTTATGTAAACGTAATATTTTTATTATAAAAATTATTATCATGTTATATATATTTCGTCCCCCACTATCAAAATTTTTTAGATCCGTCACTAGTTATTATTATTAGTGTATTAACTGAATTTTAATGTTTATTATTTATATATTTAAAAATTATATTTAAAAATTATTTATTTGGTTTCATAATAAATGATATTTTTAAATTTGAATAATTTATTAATTAGTTTGTACTTTTTTATTAAAAAAAATATTAATATAATGAATAAAAATATAATTACAAATATTGTTTAAAGAATAATAAAGACAAATAAACCCCTAACCAATTTAAATTTAGAGACAATTAGGTCCCTGTCCATTTTTTAACCTGACACATCAGCAATTTTCGTCAAGTTTTCACCGAAAAATTGACAGAAGGACCGAATTGGCAGACGAAATACAGGGTTAGGGACCATAATGGAACGTATTTTTGGTTAAAGATCGTCTTGTCATTTTGGAAAATAGACAGGACCGAGTTGGTATTTACTCTTTATTTGGTATATACGTCCAATTCATAAAATTGATAAAAAAAAATCAATAGAACCCAATTAAAACGGGACTGGAGTCTGGAGACCTTTCATTAGTATGGGGAGTGTTGGAAACAGCGGAGTAAGGACTATTTCCGTAGGGTTAGCAAACTCCTTCAAACTTAGACAACAGCGAGAGTGCGAATCACTAAAATGTTGTCATCCTCAACCTCAACGATCACTTTCATTTTTAGGTATTCTTTTCTCCAAATCCCTAATTTTGTTGCCTTCCCTTCCTCTTCATCTTCATTCTCATCCCTTCACTCTCATTCTGTGCCCCCATCCACTCGCCAAGTTGATGAAGCTGTTGATTCCTTCACTCGCATGCTCTCTATGCGTCGCCCTCCATCCATCATCCAATTCACCAAGATTTTGGGATCTCTTGCCAAGACCAACCATTTCTCCACCGCCATTTCCCTTTTTCAGCAATTGCAAGCCAGGGGAATCGCTCCCGACTTATTTACTTTGAGCATCGTAATTAATTGTTGTTGCGGCATGGGTCGTATGACACTTGCTTTCTCTGTATTGGCCAAGATTTTCAGAATGGATTATCAACCTGATACGGTAACATTGACAACAATCCTGAAAGGTCTCTGTCTCTGTGGTAGTGTTGAAAAAGCAGTGTGCTTTCATGACAGAGTGCTGGCTCATGGATTTCACTTCGACCAAGTCACTTATGGGACCTTGATCAATGGCCTCTGTAAGACCGGACACACATCAGCTGCTATTAAAGTGTTGAGAAACATCCCACGGTATGGCATTGCTCCTAATGTCTTAATGTACAACGCAATTATTGATAGCCTCTGCAAGGATACACTTGTAAGTCAGGCTTTTCATTTATACTCTGAGATGCTTGCTAAGGGAATTTCTCCTAGTGTTATCACATACAGTTCTCTCATTTTTGGATTGTGTCTTGAGGGTCAATATAAGGAAGCCATTGATTTGTTAAGTGATATGATGCTTAGAAATATTACTCCAAATGTTCGTACCTATAGTATTTTGATCGATGGGCTATGCAAGGAAGGAAAGATCAAAGATGCTAAGAGTGTATTGGCTGTAATGGCAAAACATGGTGTGAAACCAGATGTAGTTACTTATACCAGCTTAATGGATGGATATTGTTTGGTTAATGAGGTAAATAAGGCAAAATATATATTCAACACAATGGCCCAAAGTAGAGTTTCACTCGATGTTCAAAGTTACAGTATCATGATTAATGGCTTCTGCAAAAGTAAAATGGTCGATGAAGCCTTGAATCTCTTTGAAGAAATGCATCGCAAGAACTTGGTTCCAGACACGGTAACTTACAGCACTCTTATTGATGGCTTGAGCAAATCAAAGAGAATCTCCCGTGCTTTGGAGCTTCTTATCGAGATGCATCATAGAGGTCAACCCGCTAATGTAGTCACTTACAATTCGTTGTTGGATGGGATGTTCAAAAACCAACAACCTAACGAGGCATTTATGTTATTCAATCAAATGAAAGAGTGTGCCATTGATCCAAATATATTCACTTACAATATACTTATAGATGGCCTATGCAAAAGTGGAAGACTTATAGATGCAAAAGAGATTTTTCAAGATCTTTCCGTTAAAGGCTATCGTCCAAATGTGAGGACATACAATATTATGATCAATGGGCTTTGCAAAGAGGGCTTGTTTGAAGAAGCATTGGCACTCTTGTCAAAAATGGAAGGCAATGGTTGCTTACCAGATGCTGTAACTTTTGAAACTATTATTAGTGCTTTGTTTGAAAAAGATGAGAATGACATGGCGGAGAAACTTCTTCGGGAAATGGTTGCTAGAGGCTTATTGAATTGATAAAAGAAGGTAAGATACATCAACTCAAATTGATATTACATCTCCTTGTTGCTGAATATGTATCATAGTTTTGTAAATTCTGTGTCTGTTGGGTCAGAGGACTTTGGCAATGCCATGACATCAATATAATTTTGCACTTTCTATTTTTGCAATTGCTATCATCCTTTTTAATTCCACTACTTTATTGATTCTTTAGATTATATTCCTAGTTATAGCTTACAGATTTTATTTTTGGGAGTTAATTACTATTTTTCTGGATTTAATTAGGTTGATTGTTGATTTTTTTTCTGGGTTAATTAGTTGTTTTCTGAGTTGATTTTCTTCGCTGTTCATTCATTGTTGTTAACAGAGCTAGATTGTTGGTGTTTTGTTCTGATCTCTGCTCTCTGCCACTGTGAGTTCTTGGGTTTTTGAATTATTTTTTATATTTTGTTAATTCACTATATGAATTGTTTGTTGGAAGATTGTTAGTTCAATTGTCTTGTTAAATATATGAATCGATGGCTTGATGCAGAGTTCTTCTGCTTTTCAGTTTTTTTTTATTTTGTTAATTATATGAATTAATCTTTCTGTAATTTTGAATTTGCTTAATATAAATTTGATATAAGTTCAATATAGTAGAAAGTAGAAACAGATATTACAGTTAAAAACATGAATGACTAATATATTTCTAGTCATGAGAACTCGATACCTAAGTGTTTTTCTTCTCTACCACCTCAATACATCAAATCTATTAAAATCTTTGGTTACATTATCTTCCAAATAGCTATCTATCTCATTCTTATTGAGTTTACTCGACTTTATTTTCTTTGTTTGCTTCCATTTTCTCAAAGGATCTTTAATCATATCGCTATCATTTTCACTTATTTTTAAACTAAAATTTGGTTCGATATCTGAAGAAAAATTTGCATTTTGAGTGTTCGCTAATTTTGCCTCCAATTCCTAATTTTCCCTGCACATATCCTTCCAATTCCTAATTTTCGATCATCGTTCAATCATAATTTCTCTCCAAATAATGTTTTGGGTAAAGTATATCTTTTGTCCTTGAAGTTTGACAAAAGTTTTAAAAATACCCTTAAGTTTTATTTTGTTTCAATTTTGTCCTAAAAGTTTTCGATTTGCATCAAATATACCCTTAACGGCTAATTTTTTAAAAAATTTAAGATCAATTCAACAACAATTTCATAAGAACAACCCTCAACATAAGCAAATCAAGCATAAGTTTTATGCATTATTGTTAGATTGGTTTTAAATTTTTTGAAAATTTACCCGTCTAGGGTATATTTGATGTAAATCGAAAACTTTTGGAACAAAATTGAAACAAAATAAAACTTAGGGGTATTTTTGAAACTTTTGCCAAATTTCAAGGATAAAAAGTATACTTTACCCTAATTTTTTTTTATCACCATCATTCAACGATGGTGAACACTTTCAGTACTCCAATAATAGTACTACACCTGAATGATGAACACTTTCAGGACTCCAATAATAGTACTACACCTCCAGCATCTTCGTACCTTTTTTTGTTCTTTTCAAATTTAATACGCATGCTTTACTTTAAAATTTAAGTGAACTATCAATATGATCCCTATCCATTTTTCAGAATGATAATGTGACCCCTTAAAAAAAATACGATCCACTTTGGTCTCTATTCTTTATTTCGTGAGACAACGCGGTACTGTTTTTCTGTTAATTTTGAACGGAAAATACTGACGTGTCAAATTTAAAAATGAATAGAGACTTAATTGTCTCTAAATTTAAATTAGTTAGGAGTTTATTTGTCCTTATCTTTTAAACGATATTTTTTTAAATTATTTTTTTATTCATTATATTAATATTCTTTTTCAATAAATTATTGAATATATAATATAATAAATACAAACTAATTAATAAATTATTCAAATTTAAAAATATCATTTATTATGAAACTAAATAAATAATTTTAAAATATAATTTTTAAATATATAAATAATAAACATTAAAATACGGTTAATACATGAATAATGACCGTATGACATTAGGGTTATTAATTTAATGCAAAGATATCAAATAGAATTATTAATTTAATTTAAAGAGATAAAAAATTAAATTTGTTATTATACAGAAAATTTTATTATATATCAAATAATATATTTATTTGTTTTCACCTTATTGTGAAAATTATCTAGATCATAATACTTGATTTTGAGTAAAATATATGTAAATTTAATTGAATTTTAATATATGTAAAATTTTAACCAATCTGCATTATTCTTATATTGATAAATCTCCATCGATCTATAGCCTTATAACAATATGTATTATTAATATTGTTACGGTGGGTAACCGGAGATTGATGGGCCGGATGGCGTTGGTTGGCCCAAACGGGTGAAGGAGGTGGCTTTCGAGTGGACCTGGTACTTGGTGCTCCTTCGTCCGACTTGTACGTAAGAAAGAATGGGGGGTGGTACCTGCAAAGACACTCCGATGCCTAAGTTAGCAAGAGTGTGAGCAGGGCTAGAGAGTATTGGAACTTAGTGATACCTGAATGGTGTCAGTGTATTTATAGTGGTGAACCAATAACCACCGCTGAAGTAGTGCCACCTTTTTAGGTGGATAACCGTTCCCATATCTTAGGGAGGTTAAGATATGGCTCTATGAAGTGGTTAGAGGGTTTCTAGGGTCAGTTACTCATTCGAATGAGTGTTATCTGCCAGCTAACCCTCGTATCCGACTTCTTTGGAATAGGTCGTGTTCAATACCGACTTCTGGGATGAAGGCTGATACTGGATGGAGGGCCAACCCTTTGGGTGGGGCGCCTTTGCTTGGATCCTGGGCCCTATTTATTGGGTCAGGGTATGAACAGTGCCCCTACTCGAGCCCAATTCTTTTAAGAGTTGGGTTCGAGTATTCAACTCGGGGTCTTGGCCGACTTGCGAGAGGACCGACGTGATGATTGAGAACCGGCGTGATTTTTCTTTGACCTTTCGGTTCTGACGGTTACGTCTAATCAAGCGTCGTGTCCGTTGAGTATGCGTAGGGATTTAATGGCCTTGGTAACGGTGCACCTTTATTAAGAGTTGCCCCAGTTTTACCATTATGCCCCTAACGTCTTTATAAATACTTTCCCTCTCTTTCGTTGTTTCGTTTCTGCAATCTTTCAAATTTCCCTTGTATTTGTTCGTACTGCGTTCTTGCGTTTCGAAGGCTTTTGCTTCCTCCAGTCTTGATTTCAGACTTTAAAGGTTAGCTTTTTCCCTTTCTGTAACATGCGTTCTATTTGCGTGCTTTTATCTTGTAGGTAGATTTGGTTTGTAGGCTTTAGTTCCGTACCCCTTCCCTTAGAGACTGTGTGTTGATTTTCCTTTTCTTTTGTAGGTTTCTTGTCACCCTTTTTTAAGAAAAGAAATGGCTTCCGTAGATGCTCTCTCCCAGTGGGTTGATGTTACGGTCCTAGGGGAGGAGCCCTCATTTGATACTGAATTTATCATCCACCTACGCACTCACTATAGAATTTGTACTTCTGAAGAAGATGAGCCGAAGTACGAGTTGATAGTCCCGGGTCCAGAAGACCGGGTTTGTTTCGGGAGGGCCGACGAGACGGCCCCTCATTTCTTTTTTATGTATGAGAGTATGATTACTCGTTTGGGCATTTTTCTCCCCTTTTCAGAGTTTGAAATGTCTGTGTTGCGTCATTGCCGGGTTGCCCCCACCCAGCTTCACCCCAACTCTTGGGGTTTTTTTAAAATTTACCAATTTATTAGCCAGGCTTTAGAGTTTTCGACTTCTCTGAGAATTTTCTTCTATCTCTTCCATATGACCAAGCCCTTCAGTGGGTTAAATAATAAACAACAGTGGGTGTCCTTCCGTGCCATTCAAGGTCGGAGGCTCTTTACCCTTTTTGACGAATCCTTTCATGATTTCAAAAACTATTTTTTCAAAGTTCAAGCAGTAGAGGGTCACCACCCCTTTTTCCTGGATGATGATTCTTCTCCCCGGTTCCCTTTATATTGGCTAGAGGCCTCTCCCTGCGAGAAATATGGTCTGGACGACCTGGATGAGGTGGAGGCGGCCATTGTGGGGTTCCTCCGAGAAGTGTGGGGGAGGGCCCCATATTTGGATACTAAAAAGTTTCTCCAGGGGTCGCCGACCTTTGTCCAGTCACAACTAGGTAGCCTTTTGCGCTTTTCGTTTATCTCCGACTTGCAATTTCTTTTACCGACTTGTCTGATTTTTAGCTGCCAATTTGTTTTTGCAGAGATGGCAAAGAAAAATGCTCAAGAGTCTTTCCAGAGGGTTCAGGAAGCCAAAGCGAAGTCTCGTGCCAGATCTGGTGGTGCTAGGGTGGCTGTCTCTCCTTCTCCTCCTCCTCGGAATGTTGGGACTTCCTCCCAACCTATTGTGATTTCTTCCTATGCCTCCTCTCTGCCACCCCCTTCCGCCCGACCTACTCCCGAACCAGAGCTAAAGAAGCGCAAGACCTTGGAGTCCGGCGCTTCTGGTGAGGCGGACGCTCTTGCGTTCGTCCGAAAGAACATCTATCCTCATGCTCGTATGAGTATGGATGATGTTTCTGTTCGGCATTACCTCACCACTGTGGTTGAGGAAAGTCTCAAGACGGCGGGGGTTTGCGGCAAACTCTTGGATATATTTGAGAAGACTCCTATCAGCTCTTTAGGGACGACCTCGAGGGTCGAGGAGCTAGAGGGTAGGCTTCGCATATATCAGGAGCATGAGAGGGAGTTGGAGGGGAAGGTCGCCAAACTGAAGGAGGAGAGGGACAGCCTCCGAGAGAAGGGGTAGAAGTTGCAAGCCCAATGCAACATGGAGGTAGATTTGAGGAAAGCAGCGCAAGCCAGCTACAATAGTTTATTTGCTGATCTTGTGTCTGTAAAGAACGACTTGCTGAATGCTCGGAAGGCCTACACCGAGTTGGAGGACTCTATTGCGGATGGTGCTGATGAGGCCTGGAGGATTTTCAAGGAACAAGTCGGAGTTATTGCTCCTGACTTGGACCTTTCTCCTTTGGACCCTGATAAGATTGTTATTGATGGTGCCATCGTGGATCCTCCTGTCCCCATAGTGGAGTCTGAGTCTGATTTAAAGACTCGGGGGCAGAGGATCGTAGAGTCCCCTCCTCGCTCTAAGGACACTCCGAGTTTCTCTACCATTCTTCCGACTTCCTCTTCGACTCCTGCTCCTGGCGTTCCCCCTGACTCTTATGCGCGCATGCTTTTTCTGTTCGTGGTTCTTTTGATTCTTTTCTAGAAAAACCTTTTCTTTGGGGCTTGCCTGCTTTTCTGAATCTCCTTGATCTTCAAGGTAGCTTTACAATTTTCCTTGGTTTTTCCTATCTCTTTTTGTTATTCCTAGTACTCAATTTCGTTTTATTGAGCCTTTCGTGACTTAGGCTACTTTTGCGATTCATTTTATTTTTACTCGGTGTCGCATTCCGACTCATGAGTCGGACCGCTCCCGAGTTTATCATGATCGACTTCTATGGCCTCTTTACGCCGATTTGTACCTCGTCGTTTTATCCTGACGACCATCTAGGTCGGTTCATGGGATTTTCACGTTTTGTCGAGCTTAAATCGGCGCGTTTCGTAGAAGGAGAATAAAAAAGGGAATTTAAAAGAGATATTTTAAATAACTAAAAGAGATCTTTATTAGTTGAGGAGGTACCTTATTGTAACTAAGGGCTTTTGATAATTTATTTCCCTTAGCCTCTACTATGATGCCTCGTTAAAAACCCTTCTCCAGAAAAACCCTTTGATTCTGGGAAAAAATCATGAAGCTGGGAAAAGAGTACATCAGGGAGTAGAGTTTTCTTTTAACTGTAGTACCTTTTCATATTACAAGCATGCCATGACCTTGGTAACTCGGTGCCGCCTAAGTCGGTCACCTTATAATAGCCCTTTCCTAAGACCTCCTTGACCTTGTATGGTCCTTTCCAATTAGCAGCGAGCTTTCCCTCCCCCGATTTGTTGACTCCAATGTCGTTTCTGATCAAGACTAAGTCGTCAGGGGTGAAACTCCTTCGAATGACTTTTTTGTTGTACCTTGTAGTCATCCTTTGTTTCAACGCTGCTTCTCTTATCTGAGCTTCTTCTCGAACTTCAGGGAGCAAGTCGAGCTCTTCTTTGTGCCCCTGTATGTTCCTGATCTCGTCGTGGAAAATCACTCTTGGGCTTTGCTCATTGACCTCTATTGGGATCATGGCTTCTACGCCATAGACTAGCCGGAAGGGTGTTTCTCCAGTGGCGGATTGGGGGGTTGTTCTGTAAGCCCATAGTACTTGTTGGAGCTCTTCAGCCCAAGCTCCTTTCGCATCTTGCAGCCTTTTCTTCAACCCTGCTAGTATGACTTTGTTGGCTGCTTCGGCTTGCCCATTGGCTTGTGGGTGTTCGACTGAGGTGAACTGGTGTTTGATGTTCATACTGGCTACTAGGCTTCTAAAGGTGGAGTCGGTGAACTGGGTTCCGTTATCTGTGGTAATGGAATAAGGTATCCCATACCTTGTGATTATGTTTTTGTAGAGGAACCTCCGACTTCTTTGTGCGGTGATGGTGGCCAGTGGTTCCGCTTCTATCCACTTTGTGAAATAATCTATTCCCACTATTAGGTATTTAACTTGTCCTGGCGCCTGGGGAAAAGGACCTAACAAATCCATTCCCCATTTTGCAAAGGGCCATGGAGACGTGATACTAATGAGCTCTTCTGGGGGAGCCACGTGGAAATTTGCATGCATCTGACATGGCTGGCATTTTTTCACAAATTCTGTGGCATCTTTCTGTAAGGTTGGCCAGTAGAATCCAGCTCGGATCACTTTCCTGGCCAATGACCTGGCTTCGAGATGGTTCCCGCAGATTCCACTATGTACCTCCTCCAACACCTCGGTGGCTCTTGAGGTCGGTACACACTTTAACAATGGTGTTGATATCCCCCTTCTATAGAGAACATTTTTCACCAAGGTATAGTGTTGTGCTTCCCTTCGGATTTTCTGGGCTTCTTTTTCCTCCTTAGGGAGGATGTCGAATTTTAGGTATTCGACTAAGGGGTTCATCCATCCGAGGTTTAATCCGACCACTTCAAAGACTTCTAGTGAGTCTTCCGTTTTTACCACTGAAGGTTCCTGGAGAGTCTCTTGAATCAGGCTTCTGTTATTTCCTCCCGGCTTGGTACTTGCTAGCTTGGATAGGGCGTCTGCTCTGCTGTTTAGATCCCGAGTTATGTGTTTCACCTCGGTTTCTGCAAAGCGCCCCAGGAGCTCCGAAGCTTTTTCCAAGTACCTTTTCATATTTGGGTCCTTTGCCTGATATTCCCCATTTATTTGGAAGGTCACCACTTGGGAGTCGCTGTATACCATCACCTTTATAGCACCGACCTCTTCTGCCAGCTTCAATCCTGCGATCAAGGCTTCGTATTCTGCCTGATTATTTGAAGCTGGGAATTCAAACTTGAGGGAAACCTCTATCTGGGTTCCCCTTTCATCTACCAGTATTATGCCTGCGCCGCTTCCTGTTTTATTGGAGGATCCATCCACGTAGAGTTCCCAGGTAGTCGGTTTGTCCTCTTGGTCCCCTGCATATTCTGCAATGAAGTCGGCGAGGCACTGGGCTTTAATCGCCGTCCGAGTTTCGTACTTCAAGTCGAACTCGGAGAGCTCTATTGCCCATTGGACCATTCTTCCTGCAATATCCGTCTTTTGGAGGATTTGCTTCATGGGTTGGTTCGTGCGGACTCTTATTGTGTGAGCCTGAAAGTAAGGCCGTAACCTTCGAGAGGCTGTTACTAAGGAGTAGGCAAACTTTTCTAATTTGTGATACCTTAGCTCAGGGCCCTGTAGAACTTTACTGATGAAATAGATTGGGTGTTGACTGACCTCGTCTTCTCTTATCAAGGCTGCTGAGACAGCCTTGTCTGCCACGGATAGGTATAGGACGAGGTCTTTTCCGGCTATAGGTCGAGTCAAGATAGGAGGTTGGCTTAAAAACCTTTTGAACTCCTGGAACGCCTCCTGGCATTCGGGAGTCCACTCAAACGGGTGCCCCTTTTTCAGTAGGGAGAACAGTGGAAGGGATCTTAATGCTGATCCTGCCAAAAATCTGGAGAGAGCTGCTAGTCGGCCGTTCAGCTGTTGGACTTCTCTCAAACAAGTCGGGCTTTTCATCTCTAGGATAGCTCTACACTTGTCGGGATTGGCTTCGATCCCTCTTTGTGTTAGCATGAATCCTAGAAATTTTCCTGCCTCTACTGCGAAGGCGCACTTTGCAGGATTTAGTCTCATCCCGTGCAACCTTATGGTGTCAAAGACTTGTGAGAGATCGGACAAGAGGTCGACCTCCTTCTTGGTCTTTACCAACATATCGTCGACGTATGCTTCCATTAAGTTCCCTAAGTGAGGGGAAAAACACCTTATTCATCAGCCTCTGATATGTGGCCCCTGCATTTTTCAATCCAAATGGCATGACCACGTAGCAAAAGTTAGCTCTGGACGTGATGAATGATGTTTTTTCCTGGTCTGGTTCATACATCGGGATTTGGTTATATCCTGAGTAGGCGTCCATGAACGACAAGTATTGATACCCCGAGCTAGAGTCTACTAGGGCATCAATGCTTGGTAGTGGATAAGGGTCCTTGGGACATGCCTTATTTAAGTCGGTATAGTCGACGCACATTCTCCATTTACCATTTTGTTTTTTGACTAGCACTACGTTGGCTAGCTATGTTGGATACTTGACTTCTCTGATGAAACCGGCTTCTAGGAGCGCTTGCACTTGTTCCTCTACTATTAGAGCTCGCTCTGAGCCGAGTTTGCGTCTTCGTTGTTGTACAGGCCGAGATCCCGAGTAGACCGAAAGCTTGTGGGACATGAGCTCGGGGTCTATCCCAGGCATGTCGGAGGCCTTCCAGGCGAAGAGATCGGAATTATCTCTTAGAAGCTTGGTCAACCCTTGTCTTAGGGTTTCCCTTAGGTTGGCTCCTATGTGAGTATTTTTCCCTTCCTCTTCGCCGACCTGAATCTCCTCGGTTTTTCCCCCGGGTTGGGGTCGCAGCTCTTCTTTAATCCTTGCTCCACTGAGCTCTATTGTGTGAACTTCTTTGCCTTTTCCTCTCAGGTTTAGGCTTTCATTGTAGCATTTTCTTGCTAGCTTCTGATCTCCCCTCACCGTTGCTATCCCTGCTGAGGTCGGGAATTTCATGCAAAGGTGGGGCGTCGATACCACCGCTCCGAGTCGATTAAGGGTAGCTCTGCCGATTAAAGCATTATAGGCCGACCCCACGTCGATGACTATAAAGTCTATACTCAGAGTCTTTGTCTTCTCTCCCTTTCCAAAGGTGGTGTGGAGGGGCAAAAATCCTAGTGGCTTTATTGGCGTATCGCCTAACCCGTACAAGGTGTCGGGGTAGGCTCTTAACTCTTTCTCGTCTAATCCTAGTTTGTCGAAAGCGGGCTTGAAGAGGATGTCTGCTGAGCTTCCCTGGTCTACTAGTGTTCTGTGTAGATGGGCATTTGCCAGGATCATGGTAATTACCACTGGGTCATCGTGCCCAGGGATTACTCCTCGCCCGTCTTCCTTTGTGAATGAAATGGTCGGAAGGTCGGAGGACCCCTCTTCGACCTGATAAACTCTCTTGAGATGTCTTTTACGAGAGGATTTTGTGAGTCCCCCTCCCGCAAACCCTCCTGAGATCATATGGATATGTCTCTCCGGAGTTTGTGGTGGTGGGTCTCTTCTATCCGTATCTTCTCGCTTTCTTTTTCCATGACTGTCCGACCTTTCTATGAGATATCTGTCAAGCCGACCATCTCTGGCCAGCTTTTCTATCACATTTTTAAGGTCGTAACAGTCGTTTGTAGAGTGCCCATATATCTTATGGTACTCACAGTAATCACCGCGACTCCCCCCTTTTTTATTTTTAATGGGTCTGGGGGGAGGCAGCCTTTCAGTATTGCAAATTTCTCTGTATACATCCACTACAGGAACTTTCAATGGAGTATAAGAGTGATATTTTCTTGGCCTATCGAGGCCGAGCTCTTCCTTCTTCTTCGCTTCCCTCTCCCTTTCTTTCGTCTAGGGAGGGTGCCCGAGTCGCAAACTCGGGTCTCTTAGCCTAGCGTTTTCTTCCATATTGATGTACTTTTTAGCTCTTTCCTGTACATCATTTAAAGAGGCGGGGTGTCTTTTTGATATGGACTGTGAGAAGGGACCTTCTCTAAGACCATTGACTAGCCCCATGATGACTGCTTCGGTGGGCAGGTCTTGAATCTCCAAACATGCTTTGTTGAACCTTTCCATATAGGCCCGTAAGGACTCCCCGACCTCCTGTTTTATTCCCAAGAGACTTGGTGCATGCTTTACTTTGTCCTTCTGGATGGAGAACCTCATTAAGAATTTTCTTGAGAGGTCTTCAAAACTGGTAATTGACCTCGGAGGGAGGCTGTCGAACCACTTCATCGCTGCTTTTGACAAGGTTGTCGGGAAAGCTTTGCATCGCGTAGCGTCAGAAGCGTCGGTCAGATACATCCGACTTTTAAAGTTGCTCAGATGATGCTTTGGATCGGTGGTTCCATCGTAGAGGTCCATATCGGGGCTTCTAAAGTTTCTCGGAACTTTTGCCCTCATTATGTCCTCGCTAAACGGATCTTTTTCTCCTAAGGGGGAATGTTCTCTATCGTCGTGGGAATTCCGACCTTTGAGGGAGGATTCTAACTTTAAGAGTTTTCTTTCTAACTCTTTTTGTCGCTCCATCTCCTCTTTTAGGTTCTTTTCAGCTTCCCTTTGTCGTTCCCGCTCCTGTTCTAGCTGCTCGAGGCGGCTATGGATTAATCCCATAAGCTCACTAGCGTGGGAGGGTCCTTCTTTTTCTGATTCGCGCCCCTCCGAGGAGTTCACCTTCGGATTTTTGATTCCGGAGGTGCCTTCCCTATGTTGATCATTGGCTTCCTGGTGGAGGGTCTGATCTATCTCATTGTTTCCAGTGTTCAAATTCTCTTGTTCGGAATCTGTCTCCACATGACCCTCTTCAGGGGATCTTTCCGCCATCACTGGTTGATCTCTCGGGTCCCCGGCAACGGCGCCAATGTTACGGTGGGTAACCGGAGATTGATGGGCCGGATGGCGTTGGTTGGCCCAAACGAGTGAAGGAGGTGGCTTTCGAGTGGACCTGGTACTTGGTGCTCCTTCGTCCGACTTGTACGTGAGAAAGAATGGGGGGTGGTACCTGCAAAGACACTCCGATGCCTAAGTTAGCAAGAGTGTGAGCAGGGCTAGAGAGTATTGGAACTTAGTGATACCTGAATGGTGTCAGTGTATTTATAGTGGTGAACCAATAACCACCGCTGAAGTAGTGCCACCTTTTTAGGTGGATAACCGTTCCCATATCTTAGGGAGGTTAAGATATGGCTCTATGAAGTGGTTAGAGGGTTTCTAGGGTCAGTTACTCATTCGAATGAGTGTTATCTGCCAGCTAACCCTCGTATCCGACTTCTTTGGAATAGGTCGTGTTCAATACCGACTTCTGGGATGAAGGCTGATACTGGATGGAGGGCCAACCCTTTGGGTGGGGCGCCTTTGCTTGGATCCTGGGCCCTATTTATTGGGTCAGGGTATAAACAAATATTATTGATGCTTTGAGTTTGTTGAGTTTATAAATGGTCTTCATAATATATATATATATATATATATATATATATATATATATATATATATATATATATATATATATATATATATATCATTTAGTATTAGTAGCCTACTCCTAATATATTTTAGGCAAAAATATCAAATAGAATTATTAATTTAGTTTAGAGAGATAAAAAATTAAAGTTGTTATTACTCAAAAAAAATTATTATATATCAAATAATATGTTCATTAGTTTTTAATTTATTGTGAAAATTATCTAGATCATAATACTAATAGTATATCATAGGATTATTATTATTAATATATTAATCGTATTTTAATATTTATTATTTATATATTTAAAAATTATATTTGAGAATTATTTATTTAGTTTCATAATAAATAATATTTTTAAATTTGAATGATTTATTATTTAGTTTGTATTTATTATACCATATATTCAATAATTTATTGAAAAAGAATATTCATATAATGAATAAAAAAATAATTTGAAAAAGATATCGTTTAGAAAATATGGACAGATAAACTCCTAACCAATTTAAATTTAGAGACAATTAGGTGCTTGTTCATTTTTAAATCTGACACGTAGCATTTTTCGTTCAGAGTTGATGGAGAAAAAGTCATAGGAATTGCGTCGTGTCAAGAAATAAAGAACAGGGACCGAAGTGGATTATTTTTTTCTTAAGAGGTCGCGTTGTCATTCTGAGAAACGGACATGACTAGATTGATAATTCACTCTTAAAATTATTTGTTTGGTAAATTTTTATTTCAAAAGTCAATTACATTATTTTTTGTCAACGTGACTTACTCAGCCATCATAACCTATACATGTTATGTAATTTTTGTCATTGTAGTACAAATTCTATATTATTATTTTTATCGTATTTGTTATGTATATAAAGGTATTTAAGTAAATTTTTTTTATAAAAAATTCACATTTATGTAGAGCAGGTATTTTAATTTCTGTCTCCCGTTTGTATTTATTGGCGGGGTGAATCCTCATCTCCATAAAAATTTTGCGCGCAGATACCCGTTAGCCTTCAGTCACGAATAATCCCAACAAATATTTACGGATACAAGTTTTTTTGGCCGAATATACAACCGTATAACGATTTAACTAGTTAGATTGTTATAGAATTCATATTTAAGAATACTATCTTCTTCCAATTCTGCAGAATCTATTCTGCTTTCTTTGTCTCAAAAAATGTTAATATATTGAAGATACTATAATATGGCAAAATGATCAAAGAATTATAAAATCATTGAATTGCTCTATGATAGCTCTAAGTATGTGTTTTGGTTGCAATTGATGACGTGAAATCTCATAATATATTCTCATCGAAGCAAGCAAGCCCCCATCCCAATAATAATAATAATAATAATAATAATAAAATTTTAGCATCAAA
Source organism: Arachis hypogaea (assembly GCF_003086295.3). Taxonomy (NCBI): domain Eukaryota; kingdom Viridiplantae; phylum Streptophyta; class Magnoliopsida; order Fabales; family Fabaceae; genus Arachis; species Arachis hypogaea. Next base: position 141,171,537 of record NC_092050.1, on the reverse strand, counting down.
TAAACAAAGATTCATATACATGAATTTTGTTGGACTATTAATCTAAAATAGATCAGAATAGCAGCCAACAAAATAAAAATTCTTGGAACACCAAAACGAATGAGTCTTGTTGCACTTGATAACAACTAATCAATATCTAATTAGAAATTTTTATCTAATATAAGAATTTAATTATAAGTTGATTTGTCAATATTGTTTGATAGCTTTTTTAATATAAATAAACAATTATCAAGAGGCATAAACAAAAATTAACTCTAATTAATTGTTAGAGTATAAATATTGTCTAAGTATAAATTTCTTAGTATGTTATTTCTTAACATAATATTAAATATTTTTAGTCTTTCACTTTACCCGAAAAAATATATAGAATTGGACAAAATTTTACAAATAGGTATATATTAAATGTACCAGCAAAATTATAGCAAGTGTGATGCTAACCACTTCAAACACACTAATTTAGCCTATTTTAATATTATATTACTCAACAAATTCTCTAAACCATAAATTTTAAAATTATCTATGGACACTATACTTTTCTTAGAGTAACATGTCCCTTCTTTATTATTATTATTATTATTATTATTATTATTATTATTATTATTATTATTATTATTGTATTGGTATTTATAATTTCATCAAATTTTTACTTAGATTTTTATAATTTAAAAGTTTATAATTAAATTCATATACTAGATTAAAATTTTCAATGAGATCATCTCTATTTTTTTGGTTAAAAAATACTGTTTGTTTTAAAAGTAAATATTTTAGAATTGTTATATTTTTTTAAATAATGATTAATAAAGATTTAATTATAAATTTTTATTTAATATAAAAATTTAATTTTATAATTTTTAAATTTTAAAGATTTAATTAAAAATTTAATTGAATTATAAGGACTAATAAAATAATTAAATTTTATTATTATTATTATTATTATTATTATTATTATTATTATTATTATTATTATTATTATTATTATTATTATTATTATTATTATTATTATTATTATTATTATTCGATGGATCACCTTTTTTCTCGAGCATGATGATTGATGAAATGAAACCATTACTCCCCCAAGCCTTATAATTTATTTGGTATCTAGGTCCAATTCAAAAGTTGATAAAAATAAAACGGGCGTCGAATCTGGAGACCTCCAATTATTATGGGTGTGTTTGGTAAACGCGTTGAGGAGAAAAGAAACACGTTTGAGTCTCTTGAAAGTTTTACCTTTATGTTTGGCAACTTTTATTCTTCTGAACGCAGAAGTGATTTTGCCTTTAAACTTACGTACAAGAGAAGATAAAATTTGTAGCTTCTGCATTTCACATTCACGGTGGTTGATTATCTTAGAAAATTAGGTGGAAATTTTATTTCTTTTTTACTATTCCTATCCTTCATTTTCTTCTATACAAAGGATACTAGTAACTATTACTATCACAGTTCTCTATAGTTCCTCCTACTTGTTCTTAGTTTCAATTTGTTTTCATAAAAATGGTTCAAATTTGTTTCAATCACTAGCAAAGTGAATATTTTAATTTTTTTTTATTATTTTTAGTACTCACTTTCATATTTTAATTTTTATATTTTTTATTATATTTTATATTTATAGGATAAAGATTTTTATATTATTTGTGTAGTATTTTAATTTCTCATGTTATATTTTTATATGAGTTTTTTTTATCATTTACTATACTATTTTTTATATGTATATTTTTTATGAAATTTTTTTTATTTTTGTTTGGCTTTGTTCATGTGATTTTTAATTTTTTTATTGTATTTTTTTTATTCATATGACAAATGTTGTTGATTTTTGTATTGTGCTCTAATTTTTAGATATTTTATTAATTTTATGATATTTTTATTATTTTTGGTTCATATGAATTTTTTTTTTATCCTTTACTGCATTGTATTTATGTTGTGTATGAATTTTTTTTATTTTTTTATTTTATTTTATTCATATGAATTTTATTTACCTTTTGTTGTATTTTTTTTGTTCATATGATATATGTTGTTGGTTTTATGAAATTTTTATTATTTTTTATCTGTATTAATTTTTTTTTATTCTTTGATATACTCTATTTTTGTTTTGTATTAATTTTTTTATTTTTTATTCTGATTTTATAAAATTTGTAATTGTAATTATTATATACTACATTTATTATCAAAATTTTATAATATAAATTATGATCTTATAAAAAAAGACAAAATAAATAAAAATTAATTATAAGTAACAATAGAGTCATAGATAATGAAAAATAGTTGATACAACAAAGGAAATTGATTATAGTCTAAAATAATACTAAATTAAAGAGGACTGATATTACTAAAAAAATTATAGAATATTTTCTTTTTGTTTGATATTATAAAATTTATAGTACTCTTTTCCATATTTTTATTTTTTATTGTATTTATTTTATTTATATGATAAATATTTTTTATATTATTTTTGTTAGCATTTTGATTTTGCATGTATATAAAAAAATTATTTAAATTGATGTCTCTTTTGGTAATTTTTTATCTAAAAGTAATTTTGAGTAGTATAATTCAAACAACATTTATTTTACTATAATCAATTTTAATATAAAGATTACAAAACATAAATCACGTTAACACAAACTTACTTTTTATCAAAATCAATTTTGCAAAATCAATTTTATACAAACTTCCGTTTGCAAACTGTAATCCAAACACACTATGTTATTAGGATTAAATCGGTGACAGGGGCACGGGTAGGAGCCGTAGGACTATTTCCGCAGGGTTAGCAAACTCCCTCAAACTTTGACAACAGCGAAAGTGCGAATCACTAAAATGTTGTCATCCTCAACCTCAAGGATCACTTTCATTTTTAGGTATTCTCTTCTCCAAATCCCTAATTTTGTTTCCTTCCCTTCCTCTTCATCCCTTCACTCTCATTCTGAGCCCCCATCCTTTCGCCAAGTTGATGAAGCTGTTCATTCCTTCACTCGCATGCTCTCTATGCGTCGTACTCCTCCCATCATCCAATTTAACAAGATTTTGGGATCCCTTTCCAAGACGAAGCATTTCCACGCCGCCGTTTCCCTTTTTCAGCAATTGCAAGTCAGGGGAATCGCCCCCAGCATAGTTACTTTGAACATCTTAATCAATTGTTGTTGCGCCATGAGTCATATGAAGCTTGCTTTCTCTGCTTTCGCTAAGATTTTCAGGATGGGTTTTCAGCCTGATACCGTAACCTTGACAACAATCCTGAAAGGCCTCTGTCTCTGTGGTAATATTGAAAAAGCACTGCACTTTCATGCCACAATGTTGGCTTATGGATTTCACTTCGACCAAGTCACTTATGGGACCTTGATCAATGGGCTTTGTAAGACCGGACACACATCAGCTGCTATTCAAGTGTTGAGAAAGATCCCACGGTATGGCATTGCTCCTGACGTCTTCATGTACAGCGCAATTATTGATAGCCTCTGCAAGGTTACACTTGTAAGTGAGGCTTTTTATTTATACTCTGAAATGCTTGCTAGGGGAATTTCTCCAGATGTTATCACATACAGTTCTCTCATTTTTGGATTGTGTCTTGAAGGTCAATATAAGGAAGCCATTGATTTGTTAAGTGATATGGTGCTTAGAAACCTTACTCCTGATGTTAGTACCTATAGTATTTTGATCGATGGGCTATGCAAGGAAGGAAAGATCAAAGATGCAAAAAATGTGTTGGCTGTGATGACAAAACATGGTGTGAAACCAAATGTGGTTACTTATAACAGCTTAATGGACGGATATTGTTTGGTTAATCAGGTAAATAAGGCAAAATATGTATTCAACACAATGGCCCAAAGTAGAGTGTTACTTAATGTTCAAAGTTACAATATCATGATTAATGGCTTGTGCAAAAGTAAAATGGTTGATGAAGCCTTGAGTCTCTTTGAAAAAATGCGTAGTAAGTACTTGGATCCAAACACGGTAACTTACAACACTCTTATTGATGGCTTGAGCAAATCAAAGAGAATCTCTTGTGCTTTGGAGCTTCTTGTCAAGATGCACAAGAGAGGTCCACCCGCTAATGTAGTCACTTACAATTCCTTGTTGGATGGGATGTTCAATATCAAACAAGTTGACAAGGCACTTATGTTATTCAAGCAAATGAAAGAGAGTGGCATTGATCCAGATATATGCACGTACAATATACTTATTGATGGCCTATGCAAAGGTGGAAGACTTGTAGTTGCAAAAGAGATCTTTCAAGATCTTTCTGTGAAAGGCTATCCTCCAGATGTGAGGACATACAATATTATGATCAATGGGCTCTGTAGAGAGGGCTTGTTTAAAGAAGCATTGGCCCTGCTGTCGGAAATGGAACACAATGGTTGCTTACCAAATGCTGTGACTTTTGAAACTGTTATTCGTGCTTTGTTTGAAAAAGATGAGAATGACATGGCAGAGAAACTTCTTCGGGAAATGGTTGCTAGAGGCTTATTGAATTGATAAAAGAAGGTAAGATACATCAACTCGAATTGAAATTACATCTCATTGTTGCTGAATATGTATCATAGTTTTGTAAATTCTGTGTCTGTTGGGTCAGAGGACTTTGGCAATGCCATAACATTAATTAATTTTGTACTTTCGATTTTTGCAAATGCTATCATCCTTTTTCATTCCACTACATTATTGATTCTTTAGATGATATTCCTAGTTATAGCTTACAGATTTAGTGTTTAAGATCTCTTTATAGGAATAGAGTGTTCTTTACTGTTATTCTATGAGATCATGTATTTATCATGCTAAAATTAAGCAAAACTAAAAAGATTGAAAATTTTGTTTTGTTGTTTGTTGTTTGTTCTCTACTATTCTGTTGTGCAACTTATTTTTCCGTATCTTTATAGGTACCATATATATATATAAGGAAATTTAAGTAGGTAATAAGGATTTATTCTTAGGCTATATAGTTTACACTTCCATCTTAAAAATAAACCCACCTTCTAAAATGCATGTCCCCACTTTTCATCAACCTAAGCAACATCGAGTCAAGGTAACATGGTTTAGTTATCTCAAGATTTTTGGCCATTTTCTTAATTAATGCTACTCAGTTGTATTGCTTGGAAATTGCTTCTGCTGAAAATATGTACATTATGAATTACTTTTTCGGAGAATATTTTTCTGTTAATTCTTAGATAAATTACTCCATTATTTCTTGTGTAGACATTATTCCATTGTCTCTAAGTCTCTGTTTATTAGCATTTTAAAAAAAGTTATTCGCTTGGAGTTTTGTTATGGGGGTGTTAAAGTGAAACAATACAGAATTCTGAGTGTTCGCTAATTTTTCCTCCAAATACTAATTTTCCCTGCATATATCCTTCCACTTCCTAATTTTCGATCGTCATCATTCAATCATAATTTTTCTCTCCAAATAAATTTTTTTATCACCATCGTTCAACAATACACTTTCAGGGCTCCAATAATAGTACGATAGCTCCAGCATCTTTGTACTTGTTTTGTTCTTTTCAAATTTAATACTCATGCTTTACTTCAAAATTTTTTGTTCGATAAATTTTTATTTCAGAAGTCAATTACATTATGTTTTGTCAATGTGACTTATTCAGCCCTCCATCTATGTTATTATTTTTATCGTATTTGTTATGTGCATAAGGGCATTTAAGTTAATTCTTCTTCGCAGGAATTTCACATGTTTCCGTTGAGCGGGTACCTCAATCCCTGTCTTCCATCCCCATTTATTGGGGGTTGGAGGGAAGGGAGGGGTCCTCATCCCCGTGGGGATTTTGCGAGTTCTGTTAAAACTCCGGATAATCTCAATAGATATCCATGGGTTCAAGGTTTTTGGCCATCCCTATATACAACATATAATGAACTAGTGATTCAACTATTCAGATTGTTATAGAATTCATATTCTAGAATACTATCTTCAATTCTGCAGAATCTATTCTGCTTTCTTTGCATAAAAAAAATGTTAATACATTGATAAAGATACTGTAATATGGCAAAATGATCAAAGAATTAAAGAATCATTGAATTGCTCTATGATAACTCTAAGTACATGCGTTTTGGTTGCAATTGATGAAATGAAATCTCAATATAATCTCATCAACCAAGCCCCCATCGCAAAAACAATAATAAAAAAAATTTCAGCATCAAATAAACAAAGATTCATATATATATAAATTTGGGCAATGTACTTAAATAAATAAAATGAGAGAATTCTTTATCTGATTATAACATTTGGAAATTCTTTACGTGAGTGTCTTGTTTTGTTTACTATGTAAATCGTGGGAGCTAACCACGGTTTCAATATATTCATAAATCGTGGGAGCCTTGGACGGATTTCAGTTGGAAAACTTTGAACATAAACCGTGACTGTTTACCACGGATTATGAAGGAAAATAGGTAGCCATAAACCGTGCTTGGTCACCACAGTTTATGAAAAAAAAAAAAAAAAGCTCTGAACATAAACCTCCCTTGCCTACCACATGCATAGAGAAGTATAAATACATAATTCGTCATCACGGATAGCATTTGTGCCAAACCAAAATTGTTGCACCTTGGTGGTTGAGAGAGTTGGAGGGAGAGGTTTGAAGGTTTTGGTGACATTTGAGTGGTGGAGCCATAGAGGACGAAGCTCGCATGTACCGGCTATATTAAATTATTAATTTTAGTTACACTTAAAAATGAATAATACTTTAAAAATAACTAAAAAAAATTCAAAAATCTTATGTGAAAATAAGTATAAATATCAGGATGGTCAATAAATAATTACCGAAGAATAAAAAGAGTAAAAAATAATTGTAAATTCTAAGAGTTGAAATAGTAAAAAGAATGAAAAAGAAAAAGTTGCATTTTTTTAAAAATGATATTATAAAATAATAAATTAAATTTTTTATTTATAATATTATTTAATTGATATATATCTAACTTTTTCTTCTTCATTCTTTTTACTATTTCAACTCTTAGAATTTAAATTATTTTTTACTCTTTTTATTCTTTGGTAATTATTTATTGACTATCCTGATATTTATACTTATTTTCACATAATATTTTATGTACATGTTGATTCACATGAGATTTTTGAATTTTTTTAGTTATTTTTAAAGTATTATTCATTTTGAAGTGTAACTAAAATTAATAATTTAATATAGCCAGTACATGCGAGGTTCATTCTCTATGGCTCCACCACCCAAATATCACCAAAACTTTCAAACCTTCGAACCTCTCTCTCCAATTCTCTCAACCACCAAGGTACAACAATTTTGGTTTGGCACAAATACTATCCGTGATGACGGATTATGTATTTATACTTCTCTATGCATAAACCGTGGTAGGCAGTAGAGGTTTATGTTCAGAGTTTTTTTTTTTTTCATAAACCGTGGAGACCAAGTACGGTTTATAGCTACCTATTTTCCTTCATAATCCGTGGTGAGCAGCCACGGTTTATGTTCAAAGTTTTCCAGCTGAAATCCGTTCAAGGTTCCCACAGTTAATGAACATATTGAAACCGTAGTTAACTCCCACGGTTACATAATAAACAAAACAAGACACTCACGTAAAGACAGTTTATAATCAAATTTTTCCAGCTGAAATCCGTCCAAGGCTCCCACAGTTTATGAACATGTTGAAACCGTAGTTAGCTCCCACGGTTTACATAATAAACAAAACAAGACACTCACGTAAGGAGTTTTTAAATGTTGCAATCAGGTAAAGAATTCTCTCATTTTATTTATTTAAGTATATTGTCCAAATCTAAAATAAAGCAGCAGCCAACAAAGCAAAAAAGCTTGGAACACCAAAACGAATATGTCTTGTTGCAGTTGATGATTCAGCAGGGGACCAAACATTTTAGGGTCTAACTTTATATCTGAAACCAGCAAATCTAGTTTGAATTTTTGTAAATTATTGGATAAATTTATTCACTACTATGCATTAATAAAAAAGTATAGATATATTTATCACTTTGTATTTGTATCCGTAAGTACTCTTATAATTCTAACATTTAAGTTAAGTTCTAATTCTATTTCTAATGTTTGATGTTTATTTTCCAAACATATTTATTTGGTTCTAATGATTTAAAAATAAAAGTAACAGAACAATAAAAGAAATAAGAAGGCAATAATAGAGAGAAAATAATATTTTTGGAAAAAATTTTAATTTCGACCAAAAGATTAAAATAGAATGAAATAAAATATTTGTAAAAAAAGAATTTTTAAGTGTTAGGAACTAAATTAAAATGTAACCGAAACTTTAAAGTCCAAAATAATATTTTTATCTTGTATAAATTATCCATAAAAAATTTGTGCTAATTTTTCGTCATCTATTTTAAGAGGATTTAGTTGTTTTCAAATCTAAAAGGATGATATTTTTCTATTTTTTTAGAAATAGTTTTGAAAATTTACTTTAGATAAATATATTTGTCATAAATAAATTACTTCAAAATTGCTTAAATTTTATTTAACTTGTTCAACAAATATTTCAAAATTTCATTGTTTTTTTTCAGACATGAAAATTTCAATGCTTCAAACACAATAGTATTGGTTGATGATTTGCCTGATAGGCTGATACTGGTGGGCTTTTTACTGCAATGAAAATAAAGCAGCAAGTTGAAACCAAGCCATCCATTAAGTGAACAAAATTTGAAGAATACAAATTATAGACATTATGTTATTGGAAAAATATAGGTAAATAATGAAAATATTAAACAATGTAAATAATAGATATATCGGATGTTTATTTTACTAGTGTATGGATGGTTATTTTAATATTAAAATTTAGAAGATTAATTTAAAGGTGTAGTGTGTTTTTATTTAATTGGTGGTTGTTTATATTGTTCAATCTCCCTAATATTCCCCTATGTTATTAATTCAAGGTTTCAACTACATTGTGCGAAAGCACAACACAAGTACACAACTCGGTGAACATTATAGAAGGTATATGTTGATTGGGTGAAAGCGAGGATAATATAATAGGGAACAATTCCACAAACTATAAAATGTTCATCTATTTGTTTTAATTTGTTTACTTAGTAGGTTTATAGCTATAATGGTTTTGTTCTCTTAATTTGATTATGGATCTTTCAATGGAAAATGCAATTTCTCGGTTGTTAAATTTTTAAACCAAGAAAAAAGATATAATAATAAAAATGTTACTATGAAAATAAAAGGAAAAAATTTATAAAAACAATCAATATTCCGATTTTCATGTGAAACAAGACAAATATTGCATTTGTTTAAAGATATCTGAGAGAGACTGAGAGAGAGAGATGAGAGAGAGAAAGAGAGGGGGTGGGAAACACCGGGAGGGGTAGGGTTAGGCAAATCAGTAGAGATCCGAGGGTTTGGAATCGAGAAGAGTGCTGTCGTTTGGAAAACGAATCGTTCTCAATTTTTGTAGATCATCTCCCGGATGATATATCAAAAAGGGAGCTGTACCACTTATTCAACTGGACTCGACGCATAAATGATATCTATCTTTCACGAAAACAAAAGCATGGTAAGATGTACGTGTTTGCATTCATCAAGTTTACAACAAAGGGTGGAGCTTTGAAGGCTATTGCAGAGATGAACAGAACGAGGCTAAGAGGGAAGATCATCTCAGTCAGAGAAGCGAGGTATCGACATAAGAATGACACGGAGTATAGTAAGGGGCTTCAAGAGGCGGGTGATGCCCAGAATGGTGTGAAAATTCAAACTCAACCTGAGGATAGCACGAGGTTTCTGAGGAAAAATGTGAAAGAGGTGAGAGAGCAGGGGAAAAAGAAAGATCCACATGGCAATGGATGGACGAAGAAGATAGAAATTCCAGTGGCAAAAGTAAACCTAGAATGGCTACAGAGGAGCCTCATAGGCGGGGCGACGAAGGCTATGAACCTCCCATCTCTGATGTCTATGATTAGGAAGAATCTGCCTCAAGTGGTGCATGTGCGAGAGCTAGGAGCGTATAAGGCTCTCATGACTTTTGATAGTGTATTGAGTGCAGAAGAAGCCTACACGTTCAAAATGAACAATATGTTGCAATTTTTCCACAACGTATGGAGATGGAATGAGGAGGAACGTAGTAAAACTCGAAGGGTCTGGTTAGAATGTTTCGGTGTTCTATTGCATACGTGGTCAGTGGAGACATTTAAGGTCATAGAAAGCCAATGGGGAGAAGTGATTGGATGTGACGAAGCCACTAAATCTTGCCTCTCATTTAGCGTTGGACGGGTACAAATTGATACTTGTATCATGGACACCATCAACGAATGAATCCACGTCACAGTTGGCACTAGCGGGTTCGACGTTTTGGTTAAAGAGGTTGGTCGTGAGAGTTATAGTGGAGAGTGCAAATTTGAAGAGATAGGGAATCTTGGCCTCCCTAAAGCATGCGAGACGGTTGCGAGCAGCTCGAAGACCATGCTGCCAGTGGAAAGCATAAACCCGATGGCTGAGCTAGTGATGGTGGTGCCAAGGGAGGAAGAAAGTGACAAGGGTAGAGTCATAAATTTAGAAGAAATTTTGAATGAATGGATTAATTACAATCCAGTATAAATGTGTATAGAAAGGAAAACACCTGATTCGGAATCAGAGGAAAGTGAGGATATTATGGGATGTAATAATTTGAGTGTTAATGATGATGCATAAGAAAAAACACTGAGTTGGGCTTACAATAACAAGAAGCTGAAGCAAAACGGTACTTGGAAGGAAAAAGAAATCCAAAGCAAGCTTATTATGAAGCCCAACACGGTTTTTTGTGGAAGCTGCGCCAATAAAGTAGGTATAGGCCTCCTTCCTACAGCAGCTAGCCCAACTCGTGCTGGCCACACTGAAAACGCTGGAGGAGACGGGCTGGGTAATCCGGATTGGGCTGGTGCGCTCCAGACTGAAGCAACCCGGTTCCTGGTCTGTGCGCAGCGCTGCCACATCAACGTGAGGGGAGGTTCTCGCAGATGATTGGCGTGAAGAATGCGCAGGAAGTGGGCGCCACTGGATCCGGCGATGAGCGTCGTGTTGGTCATGGAGCTACCCGACCTGCAACGGCGGTAGAGACCTGCGACCAAGGACTATTGGTGTGCCCTCCCATGGAAGCTGACTCTCCACCTGGGCTCCGTCTAACACCGGCGATGGCGTCGCCGCGCTCCCTCATGGACGGCGAGCCTGACCCGGATGCAGAGCTGCGCTGCTTAGCACCTCGGGAGTCTGAAGCCGGTTCAAAGGTTGACTTGTTGAGGCTTACGGATGACACACCTAGGAACTGTTTGAACTTGATTGCTGAGGGAGTAGACAGAGACAGAGTCAGAGCTGAGCTTGCTGTGGACGATAGTGATGATAATATGGGAAATAGTGACGGGAAGGACAAGGAAAGGGAGGAAATGATGATGGAGAATAGGAGGACGTGGGAGCTGGCTGTTGAATTAGAGCTGTGCAGTATGACGAAGAAGATGATATCATGGCAATCCTTCAAGAACAGAACGAGGCCTTAGCTCAGAAGAGGAGGTTAGCAAAGAAGAAAGAGAAGGCACGATGATGCAGACCTAAAAATCCCAAAAAGGTGTGTAAAACAGTTTTAAAATGATTTTTAGCGCTTGGAATATTAGGGGGTTAAGGGGTGTTGGAAAGGTGAGTATGGTGAAAAATCTAAAAAAGAAGCAAAAATTGAATATGTTAGGATTGGTTGAAACTAAATTGCAAGTCATGACTAAGTTTGATGTAATCTGAATCCGGGGAAGCGATAATGTCGGGTGGGAGTTTGTAGGGTCGGAAGGCTCATCTGGGGGTCTGTTGTTAATGTGGGATGACATGCAATTTAAAATGAATAATTGTTACAAAGGGGAAAGATGGATATGTGTTGAAGGAGTGCTTCTAAAAAATGAGTTCAACTGTGCAATTTGTTTGGTATATGGTGCTCATACTAGAATGGAAAAACTGGCTATGTGGGAGGAACTGAGCTTTGTAGCTGGGTTATGCCAGGATCTGATATGTTATATAGGAGACTTTAATGAGATCATATAGGTTGGAGAAAGGAAAGGGCAGGACAGAATACCAGCGTCGGCAGCAGAGTTCAAAGATTGGGTCCAAGATATGCAACTAGTGGACTTACCGTTGAATGATCGGAAATTTACTTGGTTCAGAGGCCGCTCCTGCAGCCGCATTGATAGGGTCCTCATGAGTGTAGAATGGCTTGAGAAATTTCCGAAAATTCGATTAAAAGGTGGTTCGAGAGGTTCGTCTGATCACTGCCCAATTGTAGTGGAGGATTCCAAATTTAGAGATGGTCCACGTCCTTTTCGGAGTCTAGATTTGTGGTTTACACATGAGGGATTCTTAAGAATGGTTAGGGAGGAGTGGAGGAATATTGGAGAACTCGAGTTTACAAAAAATTTGAAGGCTTTAACTTTGCCTTTGGGGAGATTGCACAAGAACAAATTTGGTGACATGGATAAGAGGATTCAACGCTTTGAGGAGGAGATAAAGAAGCTAGATGAGATGGTTGGAAATGGAGTTTATGATGGTACAGTCGAGGCTAGAAGAAAGCTCTGGTAAGTTGTTGTAAGCAATGGTATGTGAGAAAAGAAATACACTGGAAGCAAATGTCGCGATCCAGGCATGCGAAGGACATGGATAAAAACACAAGGTACTTCCATCACTTGGCGTCGGAAAGAAGGAGGAATAACAGAATTGATGCTTTGGTCATAAACGGAAGACTGATAAGAAATCAAGCTCGGATCAAGATTACTATTAGAGAGTTCTACAAGGAATTGTATCTTCAGGAGAGATTGCCGGTTGTGAGGTTTAGGGATGGTCTGGTAAATCGGATTGATGAAGAAGATGCAGCAGCTTTGGAAAGGATCCCGACTATGGAGGAGATTAAAGCGGCAGTCTGGGACTGTGAGTCATCTAAAGCTCCAGGAAGCGATGGTTACAACATGAACTTCATTAAAAAGTGCTGGGATAACATTGGTGCAGAGTTCACGACAACTGTACTAGATTTTTTTCACTCATCAAGACTGCCTTCTGGCTCGAATATCACCTGGGTGGCCCTAGCACCAAAGTTCACTGGAGCCAAGGAGATTAAGGACCTCAGGCCGATTAGCATGGTTGGTTGCATTTATAAAGTAATCTCTAAAGTCTTGGTTCGAAGGATGAGAGCAGTGATGCCAGGTCTAGTAGGTGAGACGCAGAGTGCTTTTGTAAAGGGTCGAAAAATACATGATGGGGCACTTATCGCATGCGAAACAGTACAATGGTTAAAGATGAGGAAAAGAAAAGCAGCGATTATAAAATTGGACTTCCAGAAGGCGTATAACAGTGTTAAGTGGAGCTTCATAGATATTGTACTCCAGAAGATGGGGTTTGTTTGGAGGTGACGGGAATGGGTGAAAGAGTGTGTTGGTACAGCTTCAATGTCGATCTTGATAAATGGATTCTGACACACAAATCTCACTCCTTCATGAGTATTCCGTATAATCTCACGGTTGCGATACACTACCAAGTTTGTGGTACCTCCATTACACTAGCAACACAATAAACGAACACTAAAAAGAATACTCTTCCTTATAATAAAAATGGTACCGAGTTTTGCCTTATATATAGAGTAGCATTCAACACTTCCCCCCTCTCCCCCCACGTGCTGACTCAGCACACCCCCCACTTTTTGATTCATCAGCCAATGACAGTTCGCCACGTGTAACACGCCTACCCCTGTGTTGACTCAGCACTCTCCCATGTGTTGCAAATCTATGCAACCAGACTTTGCCACGTGGCTATCACGTCCCCCCCCCCCCAACGTGCTGCATTCAACCCCCCTCCCCCATGTTGAATCTTTCATCTAACAGTTTCACCAATTTGTAAATACACTCACTGTACCCATTTTCAAATAAAATACCAATAATAAATCCATAACTAAATTTTTTAGCCCCATTACTATGCTAATGAAACTTTTTTTTTCTTTCATATGATGAACTGAGGTGGCATACTCTAGAGGAGACACATTTACCTAGTCTTGGATAACTTTTCTGCTTCGTTACAGAAGTTTTGTTTCCTCTATAGGATAATTAGTGAATTTTTTTTCTACGGATGGCCTCGAGGCCCTTTTTGTGTGTGTTTTTATAATTTTATTGATTGTTGTTACTATATTTTTTCTTTGCTTGTTTTGAATTTATTTTTTTTGAAATAATGTATATTAGAATCTCTTTGTGGGGTTTATTCATCAATACTCAGTTTTGGTCTTCTGCAGGTTTTCCATGATATGTCCAAGACTCTAAATAGTAGTAGCTATTCATGTTTAGAAATACATTTTACTAAAAAAAACATGTTTAGAAATACATGTTGTTGGATGAATTCACATTAAAAAAATTTATTGAGATTAACAGATTTAAAGAGCAGTCATTGTTTCTTAGTGAAAAATTATTATTTAGCATCCCTAATTTTAATGATAATAACTAATAGCTATGAGGTGCAATATTGTATTCGGTGATAATTTTTTATTTATTCCATTTAACCTTTTTTCAATGATAAGTTGATTTGTCAATATTATTTAATAAATTTTTTAATATAAATAAACAATTATCAAGAGGCATAAATAAAAATTAACTCTAATTAATTGTTAGAGCATGAATATTATCTAAGTATAAATTCTTTAGTATATTCTTTCCTAGCATAATATTAAATATTTTTTATCTTCTATTTTACCCAAAAAAATATGGATTTAGATTTTCTAATGTTTGAATTTTATTTTAGAGAGTAAAGTGGGATCTCTCACCATTTATTTTATAGATGGGATCAAAAATAAATATAAGAGAAAAACTATTCAAAAGTAGAAGATCACATTTTACCCTCTAAAATACAAATTTAAAATTTAGAGGATCCAAATTCAAAAAATATATAGTAGAATTAGATAAATTTTTACAAACAGGTATATATTAGGTGTACCAGCAAAATTATGGCAAGTATGATGTTAATTGCTAACCATTTCAAACATACCAATTCGACCTATTTTAACATTATATTACTCAACAAATTCTCTAAACCATAAATCTTAAAATTATTCGTTGATATTATACTTTTCTAAAGGTAACATGTCTCTTTATTGTTATTATTATTATTATATTTTTTGGGTGATTTAAATAAATTAAACAAAAAAAAAAAACCAAACAAATTGTTTAAATAGAGGGACAGTCTCATTTAAGACTATTCTTAAACTCCTTCTAAGGTGAAGAAAACTCCACATGAAAAAGTTGTAACTTCATCGTCATCTTTGTCATAGTGTCTACCACTATGTTTGCATCTTTCATAATCAAACGAAAGTCAACACGCCAGTTCCAATGTATGATATCTCTTATTTTGAGTACCAATGGATCAATAAACCCAAAACCATCTTGGTGATTAGTAACAAGATTAAACGCTTTCACACAATCCGTCTCACAAATAACATCTCGTTGACCCACATCCCAAGTTAAGAGATATCCTCTCCAAATAGCAAACAATTCCCCTCGAAGAATATTATTACTCTGAATAATTCCCAAACACCTCCTTTGCCAACTCCCATTACAATCTCTAATAACACAAACAAAACCAACACTATCACCCGAATCAAGATAACTAGCATCACAATTAATCTTGAAAGTACCAATGGATGGAGATTCTAAAAAACATTTAGAATAGAGGGAAGGAACATATGTTGTAATTCAAAAATATTCCTAAGCTCCTTTTTTGAAGTTAATGCCAGACAAATCACTTTTTTTGGAGGCCAAGTTTTATGAGGATTAAAGATGTCATTATTCCTTATTAGCCATATCCACCAAAGTCTCGAAGAGAGCCTGAACGGATATCTGCTATGATATAAGAATCAGTTCTTCAAATCTAAAAAATGACAAGAAATATCCAACCTCTGTCATACAAGCGGAGTTTTTAGACAATCCCAAATACAATTAATTATATTTAATTATTTTATTAATATTTATAATTTCATTACATTTTTAATTAAATCTTTATAGTTTAAAGTTTGTAATTGAATCTATATACTAGATTAAAACTTTCAATTAGATCATCTCTTTTTCTGTTAAAAGATACTATTTGTTTTTAAAAGTAAATATTTTAGAATTATTAATTTTTTTTAAATAACAACTAATAAAGATCTAATTACAATTTTTTTTATCTAATATAAGAATTTAATTATAATTTTTTAAACTCTAAAGTAATAATAGGTCTGTGTCCTCTGATAATTGCCAAATGGGACCTTAGTGTAACTACATGCTTTTCTCTCTACCTCAAGCGCCTCTCTTTTGTATGCGTGATCAGTTCTGATATTTTGCACGTATTTAGTTTTGTTGCTAAGCATTTGTTTGGCATTGCAATATATTCATTTTTTATGACATGTTGCAGGCTGAGTGGATGGTGCCTGAAGTGTTAAGAAATGAACCTTCAAATAAAAAGTAAGCTCGGTTATCATTGGTTTTCGTTATTAAATTTTTTTTTATTTTGCTTGTGGAGGAGGATTTCATAGTCTGTGTTCCTCTCTGACCTGAATCATCTGGCATAGGAAAAAATAAGTTGGAATTTTTATTACATATAAGTGTTGTTCTTTGGCTTCCTTGTCTCGTCGTTCTTCTCATTGGTTTTGCCACCCTTTTGAGGCATTCATAATTTTATGATTATAACAAGTGGTGATTGAATATCCAGGTGCAATGTTTATAGCTTTGGAGTCATATTATGGGAGCTCTCTACTTTGCAACAGCCCTGGAGTGGAATGAATCCGATGCAAGTTATGGGTGCTGTCAGTTTCCAGCATTGTTGCCTACTTGCCTTGTCATTCCAGATGATATGGACCCTACTATCACGGATATTATCAAGCAATGCTGGCAGACGTGAGTGTACTCTTCAATCATTTTATCCTTATTCTAAGATATCAGAACTCTTGCTTATAGTATTAAACCACTCTTCCACCTTAGCCCATGACAACAATAAAGACGTTTTACGGCCCACAAATTCAGCCCAACAGAATACACAAATTAAATTATAATTTAGTCTTTATCTTATCTTATAGTTATCTTTATCTATATCTTATCTTTATCTAATTTTATCTTTCATAGGCCAATACTCTATATATACTTAGTTTTACCTTCATAGTTTACAATTCATTCAATCAACAATCAATAAAATTTCTTCATCTTTTTCTTTCACAATTCTTTTATTTTCCTATTCTTTCACAATTTTATTATGGTATCAGAGCTCCTCTTGAGCTCTGCTGACATCCATGGATCAAGGAGAAAGGGCACACCAGCAACTTCATTCGGAGTCTCTTTTGGACCTTTCGTCAGCCCAACACTTTTCTTTCATGGCACTTCCTTTCAATGAAGAAGCTCGTCCTTCAAACCAACTTGAACTTCTGCCAAGTCCAACTACTCATTATCTTTGTTCTTTCAATACATTTTCTACTGTTAACAATTCTTCAAATCGAGATTCATTCTTGAATACTTGGATCATTGATTCTGGTGCCACAGATCACATTGCATCAAATTTGTCTTGGTTTATTTCTTACACACAAATTTCTCCTATTATTGTTCATTTACCAAATGGTTCTCAAACTACTATTTCTTATAAAGGCATCGTTCAATTTTCACCATCCTTGGTTCTTCATGATGTTCTTTATTTACCTCATTTCAACTTTAATATTATCTCTGTTTCAAAAATTACTTCAGCACTCATATGTGAACTCACTTTTTCATCTTCTTCTTGCACTCTACAGAGCAACAATTTGGGGACAATTGATTTGGCCAGAATGAGAGAGGGATTATGTGTCTTTGAACCTAATTTCGGTAAGAATTCATCCACTACACACTCCATAAATTCCATCCAATCTCCACCCATTACACCTTCCAATATATGGCATTTTCGTTTAGGACACCTTTCTGGGCAAAGACTTAATCATTTACATAAACAATTTCCTTTTATCTCTATGCATCATGACGAGACTTGTGACATTTGTCATCTTTCTAAACAAAAGAAACTTTCTTTTTCTCAAAGTTTTAACAAAGTCAATGCAAGTTTTGATTTATTACACTTTGATATTTGGAGTCCGTTTCGACAAAATTCTATTCATAATCATAAATATTTTTTTACTATTGTTGATGATTTTAGCCGCTTTACATGGGTTACTTTATTAAAATCAAAAGGAGAAGTACAGAATCAAATAAAAAATTTTATTACTTTAATTGAAACACAATTCAACTCCAAAGTCAAAACTATTCGTTCTGATAATGGACCAGAATTTATTTTACCTGATTTTTATGCTTCAAAGGGCATTATTCATCAACGTAGTTGTATTGAAACTCCTCAACAAAATGGAAGGGTAGAACGCAAGCATCAACATATTTTGAATATAGCTCGTGCTCTTATGTTTCAATCTAATTTACCATCATCTTTTTGGTCTTATGCTGTTAGACATGCTGTTTATTTACTTAATAGAGTTCCATCATCCGCAATTAATTTTAAAACACCATTTGAGATTTTATTCAATCTTCCACCAAATTATCATGACATTAAAGTTTTTGGATGCTTATGTTTTGTTTCTACCCAAATGGCAAATAGATCAAAATTTGATCCAAGAGCCAAAAAGGCTGTATTTATTGGCTTTCAATCTGGTTTTAAAGGGTATATTGTTTATGTTTTAGAAGATAAAAGAATTGAGATTTCTAGAAACGTAATTTTTTATGAAAAGATCTTGCCCTTAGTCACAAAAAATGTCCAATTCCAGACACTTAACCCAACATTGCCAAACACACCTTCTCAAAAACAAGATTCAGTTAGTCTTCCAGTTGAACCCTCACCTATACCCATTGACCCAACTCCACCTAGTTCTTTATTTTCTCCAACAACCTCTCCTTCTTCCTCACTATCGTTTCCTAACCAAGTTGAACCCATGACCACCGAATCCCTTTCAACACTAGACACCAGCCCACCGTCACCTTCTCATCCACCGTCACCTTCTTCACCACCTGAGCAACCCCATCCTCGTCATTCCGACCGGCCTCACCGACCTCCAGCATATCTCTCTGATTACTTGTGTAATTCCTCTCTCATCTCTACAAATCAATCTCCCTCAAAGTGCAAGTATCCTTTATCTTCAGTCATGTCTTTTTCTTCTCTTTCATCTTCACATAAAAAGTTTCTTTTATCTCTACATTCTGACGTTGAGCCAAAGTCTTTTAAGGACGCCAATCAACACTCTAATTGGCGTAGTGCTATGAAAGATGAGTTGGATGCTCTTGAGCTGAACAAAACTTGGCGTCTTGTTGATTGCCCTGCAGGGGTTAAGCCGGTTGGCTGTAAATGGGTCTATCGCATCAAACGCAAGCCTGATGGTTCAGTTGATCGATATAAAGCACGCCTTGTGGCTAAAGGGTTCACTCAAACTGAAGGTGTTGATTTCTTGGAAACTTTCTCCCCTGTTGTCAAGCCTGCCACTATCAGATTAGTTTTGGCATTGGCCTCTATGAAGCATTGGCCTATACATCAGTTGGATGTCAATAATGCTTTCTTACATGGGGATCTTTCTGAGGATGTTTATATGACTCTGCCACCCAGATTTATATCTCCTCAACCGAATCAATGCTGTAAGCTACTAAAGTCACTGTATGGTTTACGACAATCTAGCGTATGTGGTATGACAAACTTTCTCATCTTTTGCTATCTCATGGATATCAGCAGACCTCATCTGATTATAGTTTATTTGTCAAATTCATTGGTGATCAAATTTCTATCATTTTAGTCTATGTTGACGACATTGTTCTCACTGGTAATTCTATTTCTGAACTTGCTGCCATTAAGTCTATTTTACATCAACACTTCCGAATTAAAGACTTGGGCCCATTAAAATATTTTTTGGGTATTGAAGTTGCTCAATCAGAGAAGGGAATTTGCTTATCTCAGAGAAAATATTGCCTTGATCTTTTGGAGGATTCTGGTTTATTAGGTGCTAAACCTGCCTCTGTTCCAATGGATAGTACCACAAGACTATATCAAGATCAAAGTCCCTTGCTATCCGACCCTTTTGTATATCGTCATTTGGTTGGCCGTCTTATCTATCTCACCACTACTCGACCGGACATCATGTATGCCACTCAACAATTAAGTCAATTCATGGCATCTCCTACTGAATCTCATCTTCAAGCTGCCAAGCATGTGTTACGATATCTGAAAACTAGTCCCGGCAAAGGACTTTTCTTTCCAAGGGAATCAGAAATTCAGCTTCTCGGCTTCAGTGACTCTGATTGGGCCAGATGTCCTGACACTCGGTGATCTTTAACAGGTTATTGTTTCTTCTTAGGCAGTTCTTTAGTCTCTTGGAAGACCAAGAAACAAACCACCGTTGCCCGCTCTTCCACGAAAGCAGAATATCGTGCACTTGCCAACACAACTTGTGAACTTCAATGGATACTAAATGTGTTACAATTTTTACGCATCTCTCCTATTCGCCCACCAGTTTTATATTGTGATAATCACAGTGCTCTTCATATTGCTGCTAACCCGGTTTTTCATGAACGGACCAAACATTTAGAGGTTGATTGTCACTTGGTTCGACAAAAAGCTCAAGCTGGAGTGATGAAACTTCTCCCAATTCCCTCTTCTGGGCAACTAGCTGACATCTTCACCAAGCCTTTGTCTCCTCAACCCTTCCATCTTAATCTGAATAAGCTTAGTGTTCTTGACATCTTTCATCCTCCAGCTTGCGGGGGCGTATTAAACCACTCTTCCACCTTAGCCCATGACAACAATAAAGACGTCTCACGGCCCACAAATTCAGCCCAACAGAATACACAAATTAAATTATAATTTAGTCTTTATCTTATCTTATAGTTATCTTTATCTATATCTTATCTTTATCTAATTTTATCTTTCATAGGCCAATACTCTATATATACTTAGTTTTACCTTCATAGTTTACAATTCATTCAATCAACAATCAATAAAATTTCTTCATCTTTTTCTTTCACAATTCTTTTATTTTCCTATTCTTTCACAATTTTATTATATAGCATTCTGAAAACCAATTGTTCTATGGGATATGAATAATCACATGAAAGGAAACACACATTTGATCTTGCCAAGGTACAGTTTTGTTTCAATATAACCATTTTTTTAATAAAAAATCCTTATAAAGTGCAAGCTACTGAAGCTAGTTTCAAAAAACCCCTGTAATGACAACTCGTTTTCTCTTTAAGATTTTTATGCATAATAGGGACTTAATTATACAATTTTTAAACTAGAAGACTTGGTTAAAAACTAGGGACTTGAGGAGTTGTATAGTATTTTCGCTCATTCAGTCCTATAGGCTATAAAGCTATGATTCTTTTCAGTCTTGACCCTTTCCTTCTTTTTTTTTTAATTTCTTTCTTCTCAGTTATTTTTAATTTTTTTTAGTGGAGTCATTATCAGTTTGTACCATTTGTTTGTGTACACAATTCTTTGTAATTTTGCTGTAATCAATTCTAAATTTTGATGTGCATAAATTATGAAATGTTGCAGTTGTAGCTTGAATGGAAAAAAAAATTGATAGTGCGTGGAAATTGTTTGGTGCTGTAAATGCAAATTGAATAAGCTTTTTATTCTTTTTTTGTTTTTCATTTCTTTATTTGAATGAGTCCAAGACTCCAAGTGTTATGTCTAAGGTTTGGTTTGGTAAAATTTTTTAAAAAGGTGTTTTTCATTTAAAAGCATAAATTTTTTATTTTGCATTTGGTATATAAGAAAGATTATGTATTTATATTTATAAATTTTAAAAGATAAAAGTATTTTTAAAAGCATTTAAGATGAAATTTTTCAAAAATAATTTTGTATATTAAAATTAAAAAATCTAATATAATCTTATACATTAATTGATATCTAAATATAATTTTTATATTAATGTATATTATAATATTTTTTAAATTTTAAAAATTATTTTACTAAATGCTATTATTACTTGTATTTATTGAAAATTAGTTTTAATTTAATTTATTAAATATAAATATTATAATTTTTAAAATGTTATATTTAAAATTCAATTTCTATAAATTACTTTTAAAAAGTAAAAATTTTATTAAACAAATCCTAACTTCTTCACCTTTCTTGCTAAAAAAAATAATATTATTTATATTTTTATCAAACTCGTAAAAATAATATCTTTTGGTTTAAATTTGGTGAAAAAAAATATAAAAGTGCTTTAGTATTTTATTATATACATATATTTAATACGTGATGTTATATTTGTAAAAATAATATGAATAGTTATTTAAAATATAAAATAATTTATATTTTCTGTATATTAAAATTAAATACTTTTTATCTTTTAAAATAACTTTTTTATCAGATTAAACATAAATTTTTGTAAGTTTAGTCAACATTTTTTTTTCTTTTAGAAAAGTATTTGAAAAGCCAATTCAAACAGATTAATTATAATAATAAAAGAAAAGAGTAAATATTTAAATTGGTCCTTAAAAATTATTCGATCTCCAAATTGATTCCAAAAAAATAAAATTAATCAGAATTGTCCTCAAAAGATTTAAAAATAGTCACGTTAGTCCTTTCGTCTATTATTTGACAAATCACATTAACATTTGCTTATCTGGCGGTTAATGTCACATGTCAACAAAAGTTTCAAAGGCGTCGTTTTCTTTGATCACCCTTTTCAACCATTTTTCATTACTGTCTATTCCATCCTTCTTCTCAAAACAGAATATCTCTCTAATCCAATCCTTCGTCTTTGGTTCTCACCTCCAGTAAAAAAGGATGTTTGGCTTTGTGACGTTTATTGATCCACAAACTGCTAAAATCATTTTAGACAAAGGGAATCCCATTATGTTCGTGGGTCTCGGGTGCTTGTTAAACCTTACCTGGAGAAGTTAAAGGTTATTGAAAGGTACTTCCTTATTTAATGTTCCTTCGGTTAATTTACATTTTCAGCTCGGAATTGAATGCTTAAACTCGGATTTAAGCTTGAAATGTGGGTAAAATTGCACTTGACATTAGAAAGGGTTCTTATTATAATTTGATTGTTTATTGGTATAAATGTATCAATATCCGGTTATCTTAAGGTTAATTTAAAAAAATTTACATATGATAATAGTATATATTAATTAATTTACTTTCGTCCTTTGGGTATAAATGAAATTTAGTAATTTAATTTTATCCTTTGATCATATTAGTTATGTTGACATATACCTCTTTTTCAAAAAATTTTTCATATCAACTCTAATTTGGTTGAAGGAATTATGCTGATAGAATTCAGTACTCTATGTGTTACTCACCTCACCACATAGACATGGATTCTGAAATGAACTCAAGTGAGTATCATATTATCTTGTTTGGAATCTACATTACTTGTCCTGTTCATATGACTTGTTCTATGATTATTCTCTCATTAGTCACTAAAATAACCATTTTCAATTTTTTTTGTAGTTCCAAGAAGTTGTGGGAATGCTAAATCTCTTAGAAGACAACTTATGGAAGAGTAGGAGCAGGCTCTAGAACTAGTATAAATACAAAAGAGACGTTTGGCAGTGTTGCAGTTTGTCCAAAATTCTGTGTCTACTTCACCCCATTTTCGCTTCTCCACGAATGGAATGAGAGTTTCAAAAGGTATGTAGTAGTAATATGAAGTGCATTTATTTATTATGAGTATATTCTTTGTATCATTTTTTATAAGGCTACTTTACATTTTTCAGATCATTTCAATTTCAACTTTTAACCTCAAGAATCTTTCAAAAATACAGAAAGAAATATAGACTTTAAATAGGCCAAGGCCAAAGGCATCAACTTTCTTTTGATACACTATACAGTATCAAGTAGCTTTGAAGTTTAGTCAAAATCTTTGGCTTTTAAGATGAAGGTAACAGGAGGATTATACGTTATTAGCAGGACTATATATTATATTATGCATAGTTTTCAACTATATTGTATCTTTGTCTAGACTTTGGCCAACTAAACGCTGCCTATGATGTAGTACAACAACAATTTTGGCCTCTGCAGAATCAATTTGTTGCTACAACAACAATGGCATTTAATGAGAATAAGGGATTAGGGTTTATTCTCTTTAGGAATAATTTGACAAAAATGTTTAAACATCATTCTGCACCAACCTGTCATGACACACTAACGGCTACATAAGCAAAATTTAACATTGTTACTGATGGTATGAACGGAGGAGAGATGAATGGACTAACGTAACCATTTTTAAATCTTTTGGAGACAATTCTGATTAATTTTATCTCGGGAACCAATTTGAAAATTGGGTAATTTTTCAGGGACCAATTTGAATATTTATTCAAAGAAAAAATATACTATTTTCAATTTGTTTTTTTTAATTAATGTTATAAAATAGACTTACATTAAATTATTTTTATATAAAATTAAGTTAAAATTTGTTAGATAATAATTTAGTTAAATTTATTAAATTATTTAATAATTTTTAAATATTATTTTTATATAAAAATATTTACATGTAAGTTATTATCTATAAAATATAATTTTTATCAGTTTTTTTAAGTGAAATAAAAGAAGTAAAGAAAATGTGATATAATAAAAGGCTATTGCTATGCTAATGAAACTTTATTTTTTTTCTTCACATGATGAACTGAGATAGCATACTCTAGAATAGATATATTTACCTAATCTTGGACAGCTTTTCTACTTCGTTACAGAAGTTTTATTTCCTCTGTAGGATAAATAATTAGTGAAGTTTTTCTACGGATGGGCCTCGAGACCCTTTTTGTGTATTTTTAAATTTTATTGATTGTTGTTACTATATTTTTGTGAGATTTTTTTGGAATGATGTATATTAGAATCTCTTTTGAAGGGGGAGGGGTTTTGAGAGGGGGGGGGAAGATATTTATCAGGACTCAGATTTAGTCTTTTTCAGGTTTTTCATTGTATGTCCAAGACTCCAAATAGTAGTAGCTATTAGCTTCAGTTCGGGTAAACAACTTAATTAATTTTTTTTTGAAAAAATAGCTTAAATAATAAATGACTATATTAAAAGTAGCTTATAAATAAGTTATTTTGTGTTTGAATTTTTAATTGAGCTAATACTCAAAATCGTCCCCGAGATACCTCGATCTCCATATTAGTCCCCGAAAGATAAAGTTAATCAAAAGAGTCCCCGAAAGTTACACGAGTTAATCAGGTTCGTCCTTCCGTCAATTTGCTTGATGACATGGCTAACGTCTGCTCACGTGGCACGTTAACTGCCATGCTGGCAGAGAAGGAATACGACGCCGTTTTGAGGGAATGTCCAGATAGACATGAATCGGCGTCGTTTCGTGGAGATAGTGGATTCAAAACGTTGCAGAGTGGATTTACCCTCTTCCATAACGAGTATCTCCACGTTTGACTCCAAATTGTTTCGTCTCTGTCAAGCCATGCCCTAACCCCTTCACGTTGCATTCGAACATCGCCATCCACGTTTGTCCTTGTTGGTTGACGATGAAAGCCGAGTAGCTGTTGGTACTGAGAAGAGCGGTCATCAGCTGTTAGCAACATTGTTTGTGGAAGAAGCAAGCGTGACGGTTAGAGGTAAGCATTAAAGTTTTTTCCATTTTTTTGAAGTCAGTTTGTAGCCTGATGTCGTAGGGGTGGCGTTCTGTATATCTCTGTCTGATTAGGGGTAGGGGTTTGTGTGAGTGTTGTTTAAGGTCAGAATGCATTGCTTTGAATGCCGTTGTGATGATATTGTGTTATGGGTGTTTGATGTTAATGGGAGTTAGTTTTCGTTGTTGCATGTTTGTTTTGGGGTTAGGGTTTCTTATGTTATGATTGAGAATAGGCAGTTACAATCTGTGTGGGCTTTTCTTATTTCTGCTTGTAGATGGAAGGTCCTCCGATGACCTTTGTGTTTCACCATGGGGGACTGTTTAAGAAGAATGCTGAAGGAGATATGGTATACGAACCCAATAATACAGAGGTGCTGATGGGGGTTGAAGGAGACACGCTTGACGTCTTCTTTGTAAGGGGTTATTATAGGGAGTTGGGTTACATTGAAGCTGGAAATTGTTGGTGGAAAGATCCTGGAGTTCCTCTTTCATCAGGGTTGAGAAGCTTAGTCACAGACGCAGACTTGGTTGCGATGTGCAAGGATTGCAGGAGAAACCACAATCTGATCAATATCTACCTGGAGCATTGTATCTCTCAGCCTTGTATAGTAGACCAGATTGAGGATGAAGTAGTGAATGTGGAAGCAGCAGGGTTGAAACAGGGGAAGTGCAGCTCCCAACCTGTGAAGAAACCCACAAGAATTGATCCTCAGTCCCAGAAGCAAACCTGTCACCCCAACAGAACAACCTCACAGCCCAAGTCACAGCCCAATCCTACAATGAAGCCCATATCTGAGCGCAATCAACCAAAGGTGAAGCCCATGTCTCAGCCCAATAAAGTAGCCCACAGCCCAAGAAGACAACATCTCAGCCCAAGAAGACAACTGCTCAGCCCATGAAGCCTGTTCCTCAGGCCAAGAAGACCAGTTATCAGGCCAAATCAGTCCCACCTCAATCAAATTCGTCATCAGAGGCAGGCAACAACTCACAAGGGGCAAAGGACAAACAAACTAGCAGTGGCTGCAGAGTCACAAGATCTGGAAGACAAGTGAAGGAAGCTCAACTCCAGGAAGATGACACTGACTCTCATGACTCTTATGAGAGTACTGAAGATGAACTGTATAGGCCTCCAAAGGTTGTAGGAGACAACCTCTATAGCAGTGAGAGTGACAGTGACTCTGGGAAGGGAAAAAGAAGTGGAAAAAGAGACAGCAGGTCTGAAGTCAGAGAAAAGCAGAAGCCCCCTAAGAAAAGACTAGCTGATAAAGAGATAGACACTGATGATTCCAACTATGAGGGGTCTGAAGATGAAGAAAGTTCTGAGTCTGGTATGTTAATTCCATTAGGGTTAGTTGTTTCGTAAATTATTAGGCAAATGTTAGGGTTTCTAATGTGTTAAACTTCTTTGTTACCAGATTTAGATGATAGTGATGCTGCCTCAGATGGTGACTCCTGGCATTCAGAGGATTCTGATAAGGTGTTGGAGTCTGATGAAGAAGCACCAGCTGTGTACCCTCAGTTCAATGAAAAAATAAAGTTTGGAGAGTTGAAATTCGAGGTCAGTATGGTATTTAAGTCAAAGGCTGAATTCATGCAAGCAACTAGGGATTATACAATCCAGTGGGGTAGAAATATTTTGTTTTCAAAAAATGACAAAGTTAGAGTTAGGGTTGTCTGCAAGTCTAAAGATTGTCCCTGGGTAGTTTACTGTGCATGTAATAAGCAAGATGGTTCTTGGCAAATTAAGACACTAGTAGATAATCACACTTGTCCAAGAAGGAGGAAAAACAGAGCTGCAACCTAAACCTGGACTCTGAGTAAACTAGTTCCTAAGCTTAGAAAACACCCAACCATGAAGCATCGAGAGGTTTATGACTGGTTTGTTAGAAAGTGCAACGTCTATCTCAATAGCACATGCATTACAAGAGCTTTGAAAGCCGCTAGGAAAATAGTTGAGGGTGATGAGATAGCTCAATATGGGTTGGTGTGGGACTATGTCAATGAGTTGCTGACTAGTAACCCCGGCTCCACAGTTCAAGTGTCTGTTATCCCCATGCCTGAGAGTCCTCCCCTGTTTGATCGCTTTTATGTTTGCCTTGATGCCTGCAAGAGGGGTTTTAAGGCTGGTTGCAGACCCTTAATTGGTCTTGATGGAGCGTTTCTGAAAACACTACATGGGGGTCAGATTTTAACAGCTTGTGGGCAGGATGCTAACAATCACATACTTGTGATTGCTTATGCCATAGTCAGTGTTGAAAACAAGGACAACTGGAAGTGGTTCCTTGAGTTACTGCACAATGACCTGGGAGACTACAGGGAGAACAAATGGTGCTTCATTTCAGACATGCAGAAGGTGAGCACTTTATTGATTCTGATAAGACAATACTGGGACTATTTTGATTAAATAAAGTAACATTGAGGGATGTATTTGATTTAATGAAGTTATCGTAGGGACGAATTTGACATGTTATCTTGTCGTGTCTGTTTCAACTTGCAGGGGTTAATACCAGCTGTTCAGGAAGTATTTCCCAGGGTACACCATCGATTCTGCGTCTGGCATTTATGGCGCAATTTCTCAAAACAGTGGTCTAGTACTGAACTGAAGGATATGGTTTGGGAATGTGCTCGGTCTAGGACAACAGTTGAATTCAACAGAAACATGAACAGAGTGAAGCTCATTAATCAAAAAGCATGGGAATATCTCGAGAAGTGGCCAAAAGATGCATGGACAAAGGCCCACTTCAGTGAACTGCCAAAGGTGGATAACATATGCAACAATGCTTGCGAGTCTTTCAACGCAAAAATCAAGCATGATAGGGGCAAGCCGATTCTGACATTAGCTGAGGAAGTAAGAAGAATCACCATGAAGAGTATTGTTGACAATCGGAAGAAGCTAGAGAATTATCAAGGGATTCTCCCCCCTGTTCAGCAGAGCAGACTTGAAGCCATGACAGCGTTGTCTAGCCACTGGGCTCCTCAATGGTCTGGTGATGAAAAAGAAGAACTGTATGAAGTTCATGGCTGGCCAACCAATATGGTGGTTGACTTGGGAAAGCATACGTGCAGCTGTCGTTTTTGGAAACTAACAGGTAAAAAATTCAACATTTAGTTACTATAATTTAATTTTATGCACGAGATTAAAATAATGATTGGTTTCTCTATGTAAGGGATGCCGTGTATGCATGCAATCTCAGCTATACAGGATAAGAATGAAAAATGTGCTGAAGACTATTGTCACGACTGGTTGAAGATGGAAGCGTACAGGAAGACTTATTGCTTCAATGTGAATCCAGTGAAAGGTCAGGATCTGTGGGAAAAAACTCCACACCCAGCACCCGTCCCACCACCATTTAAGGCAAAGCCTGGAAGACCAACCAAGAAAAGGAGAAGAGACAAAGAGGAACAACCCACTGGATCAAAAACAAAGATGAAGAGGAAATACAACCCTATCAGATGCATGTATTGCAGTGAGATAGGACACAACAAGCGAAGCTGTGCAAAGAAGAAAGCTATCGAAGCTGAGGAGCATGCTAGGCAGCTGCAGCTGCAACTAGCTCTGGTTGCTCCTACTGCAGAAGGGGCTGCCCCTGAAGCAACCACTGTCCCAGCTGAACCTAATCCAGCTCGATCACCAACACAGACTCCGACAGTAATTGATGTTAGCCAGTGTGATAGTATACCACCAACCCAAGAAACACAACAGGTAATCTGCCATATGTGATTCATTTTAAACATTTGTTAGTTCATAAATCTCATTTCTTTAATAAGCTAAATCTAAATCTAGATGTACCATTAATTTGTGTAGGAACAACTCGCTGCTAGGCCATCGAAGTTAAAGGTCATTAAAGGGAAAGCCAGAATTCAGTCGTCTCCTAAAGCTACTGTAGCCGCACCAGTCGCTATCTCTGCTGAGACAATCAAGGGGACTAGTTCAGCCACTGCTAAAAAACTGGCCGACTTTATGACCTTCGTTCCTACTCCCGCCTTCAAGCCCCCAAAAAAGACTGATAAATGACTTTGATTAGTGTTGAATTGTATTGTGGTTGAATTCGTTTTTTGTGTGAGGATACTTTCTGTTATTTTGCACAGGGCAATTGGAGTTACATTATCTACATTTTGGTTATCTATGTCAATGCAAGTTGTACTATGCCCTTTTATTTTGGTCTAGGATACTTTTTAGGTTATGTATCCTCATGTAAAGGCTTATGACTTTGATGTGGTCTGTTTCCTATATTAAACCTTTTGGTCCTTAAGAAAATGTGACATCTAGCCTTCTATGGCAACTGAATATTTAATAGTACTTTGACTACTCAATGTTTAACACTACTTTCACTACTGATTATGTCCATTCCTTAGTACATGTTACTTTAATAGTCAATCGAATTGGTTTGGAACCTTTCAATTGGATTGTGTTGTCTTCATATAAAACAACCAAATGAAACATCTATTCTCATTCAATGGATTCATCTCATTACACCATCAAGTGTTTGGAATTTGCTTTACTTGGAACGACACAACAAACTACAAACAATCACATTAAGCACAACTACCACAAATAGGAAAACTATTAACATTTTCAATGCTTTTACTTCAGCTTCCAAGCTGCCCAGTCTCCATGCCACCTTCAACCTCCATTCATCACAGTCACTATCAACCTGCAGCTCAGCCCCATAATCTTTCTTCGTTCCACCTTGGCCCATCCCTTCATACTCATCATCCTCAACCCACTTAAAGTAGTTGCAGTGACTGCCCTTCTGAAAATTCAGAAATCAGAAAATCAAAAATTAAATAAAATCCCAACACACAAAACAACATCAAAAACCCTTAAAATCTTACACAACACTCACCCGGTACCTTGGACATGCACAGAATAGTCTATCTGGGTTCTCCGCTGTCCCAGACTTTCTTATCGCAGCCTTCAACCCACAGAAACATGATTCCTCATGGGGTTTCCTCCTGCTTCGCATTGAGGCGCTGGAACCATTACTGCCGTTCGAGAACAACGACACACCGCCACCACGGCCTCCATTTCCGGCCTCCATCGTCGTCCCAAACCACCAATTTGAACACGAACCCAGGTATATGGCCATCTGATTGATGAATGCGACCTATTTATCGTGGAATTTAGGATTAGGTTTCAAACACTTAGGGACTAATTTGAACTGTTTTCTCAAACTTACCTTGTCAGCAACAGGTCATCACATGTGGGCCTCTTCCACGTTGGAAGCTAACCACACACATCAGCAACAGTTAGCCAGGTCACCAACAGAGTTAATGGAAGGACAAACGTGATTAACTCGTGTAACTTTCGGGGACTCTTTTGATTAACTTTATCTTTCGGGGACTAATATGGAGATCGAGGTATCTTTCAGGGACGATTTTGAGTATTAACTCATTTTTAATTATAAAAGTGCTTATTTTTATAGAAATGTGATAAAAAGTAATAGTATTATGAGAGAAGTCATTTTTTTAAACTTTTCTATAAGCTTTTAAATAGTTTCTTAGAAAGTTACAATTTGGTTTTAAAAATTGTACTAGACATTAATACTACTACTTTTCATAAGTTAAAAACTCAAAAAAATTATTTTTGAAGCTTCCCAAGGTCCTTAATGTTTAGAAATACATTTTACCAAAAAAAAAAAACATGTTTAGAAATACATGTTGTTGAATGAAGATTTAGGGTGTGTTTGGCAAACGCGTTGGGGAGGAGAGAAGCACGTTTGAACTTTTTGAAAGTTTCACTTTTATGTTTGGTAATTTTTATCTTTCTGAACGCACGTTTAGGAGAAGCTAAAATTTGTAGCTTCTGCGTTTCACGTTCATGGTTGCTTATTACCCTTGGAAAATTAGATGAAAAATTTATTTTTTTTACCAACCCTACCCTTCATTTTCTTCTATAAAAAAGATACCAGTAACTATTACCTTCACAATAATTCTTTATAGTTCTTCCTACTTCTTCATAGTTTTTCGTTTCAATTTTTTTTTTCATTAAAATAGTTCAGATTTATTTTAATCACTAGCAAATTAAATATTTTAATTTTTTTATTATTTTTAGTACTCATTTTCATATTTTAATTTATATATTTTTTATTGTATTTTTTATTTATATTTTTTATTTATATGATAAATATTTTTATATTATTTGTGTAGTATTCTGATTTTTCATGTTATATTTTTATGAGTTTTTTTATCATTTACTATACTATTTTTTATATGTATATTTTTTATGAATTTTTTTTTATTATTTTTGTTTGGCTTTGTTCATATGATTTTTTATTTATTTTATTATATTTTTTTTATTCATATGACAAATATTGTTGACTTTTTTATGATATTTTTATTATTTTTTGTTCATATGAATTTTTTTCTATTCTTTATTGCATTGTATTTATGTCGTGTATAAAAAAATTTTATTTGATTTTATTCATATAAATTTTATTTACTTTTTATTGTATTTTTTTGTTCATATGATATATGTTGTTGATTTTATGAAATTTTTATTATTTCTTATCTGTATGATTCTTTTTTTATTCTTTGATGTATTCTATTTTTGTTTTGCATTAATTTTTTTATTTTTTTATTCTAACTTTGTAAAATTTGTAATTGTAATTATTATATACTACATTTATTATCAAAATTTTGTATAATATAAATTATGATCCTATAAAAAAATTATAAAATAAATAAAAAATTAATTATAAGTAACAATAAAACTATAAATAATAAAAATTTATATTCCAAAATAATACTAAATTAAAGAGTACTGATAGTACCTTGGCCCAATCCTAAGGTCCAGGTCCAAAATAAAAGGCCCAATCCTAAGGTCCAGGTCCAAAATAAAAGGCCCAATCCAAAGATTGGTTCTCACTCGACACCGACCTTCTCTTAAGAAGTCGGTCTTAACGACGACTTGGCTAAAAGAAGTCGGGAACGAAGATTAGCTGGTCGATAATACTCATCCAAATAAATAACTGTCCCTAAAATCTCTCAACCCACTTCCAGGAGTCATATCTCAACTTTCCTAAGATAAAGGGACGGTTATCCTCCTTAAAAGGTGGAACTACTCCAACGGTGGTTATGGGTTCACCACTATAAATACCTTGACACCCCTCAGGTATCTTTAAGTCCCAATACTCTAAAACTTGCTTAGACCCTTGCTGACTTAAGCATCAGAGTGTCTTTGCAGGTACCACCCCCCATTCATTCATACATACAAGTCGGATGGAGGCTCTCAAGGCGCTAACTCAATCGAAGGTTTTCTCCCTCAGACGATTGGGTAAACCCAACGAGTCCAGCCCGCTATTCTCCGGTTACCCTACGTAATATTGGCACCGTTGCCGGGGACCTGAGAGATCAACCAGTGATGGCGGATAATTCACCTGAAGATGGCCACACAGCGTCCGATTCTGAGCAAGAAAATCTAGACGTTGGAAACAATGATGCGAACTTGACCACCCACCAAGGTGGGGCCGATCAGAACAGAGAAGGCACTTCTGGATTGAAAGACCCAAAGGCAAACTCTTCTGATGGTCGCGAATCGGGAAAGGAGGGACAACCCCATGCTGCCGATTTCATGGGATTGTTCCACGGGCACCAAGGGCGCTTGGAGCAGTTGGAATAAGAACTGGAACGACAACGAGAGGCGGAGAGAAACCTGAGAAACGAGATTGATCGACGAAAAGAGCTAGAGGAAAAGCTCTTAAGGCTGGAGTCTGCTCTTAAAAGTCGAAGTTCCCGCAGCGACCGAGAAGACTCTCCCTTGGGGGGACAAGATCCGTTCAGCGAGGATATAATAAGGGCAAAGGTTCCAAGGAACTTTAAAAGTCCTGATATGGACCTCTACGATAGAACCACGGATCCAAAGCATCATTTAAGCAACTTTAAAAGTCGGATGTATCTCACCGACGCTTCTGATGCTACTCGCTGCAAGGCTTTTTCGACCACCTTAACGAAAGCAGCGATGAAGTGGTTCGACAATCTTCTCCCAAGGTCGATTACTAGCTTCGACGACCTCTCGCGAAAGTTCTTAATGCGATCCTCCATCCAAAAGGATAAAGTAAAGCACGCGCCAAGCCTCCTGGGAGTAAAACAGGAGGTCGGAGAACCTCTAAGAGACTACATGGAAAGGTTCAATAAGGCGTGCCTAAAGATTCAAGACTTGCCCACGGAGGCAGTAATTATGGGCCTAGTAAATGGACTTCGAGAAGGCCCCTTCTCCCAGTCCATATCGAAAAGGCACCCGACCTCCTTAAGTGATGTACAGGAGAGAGTTGAGAAGTACATCAACATGGAGAAAAACGCCAAGCTACGAGAACCGAGTTGGCGGCCTGGGCATTCTCACTCCTCAAAAGAGAAAGAAAGAGAACCCAAGAAAAAAGAGGATGTCGGCCCCGAAAGGCCTAGGAGATATCACTCCTATACTCCTCTGCGAGTTTTTCTGGTAGATGTATACAGGGAAATCTGCCATACTGAAAGGCTACTGCCCCCCAGACCCATCAAAAATAAGAAGGGGAGAAGTCACGGTGACTACTGTGAGTACCATAAAATATATGGTCACTCAACGAATGATTGTTACGACCTTAAAAATGTGGTAGAAAAGTTGGCCAGAGAGGGTCGGCTTGACAGATATCTCATGGAAAAGTCAGACCATCATGGAAAAAGGAAGCGAGACGACGAGGACCGAAGAGATCCACCACCACAAACCCTAGAAAGACATATACTTATGATCTTAGGGAGATTTAGTGGAGGCGGCCTCACAAAGTCAGCTCGCAAGAGGCATTTGAAGGAAGTCTACCAGGTCGGGGACTAGGCTCCCGATCTCCCCACTATTTCATTCACCAAAGAAGATGAGCAAGGAATCATCCCTGGATATGATGATCCAGTGGTGATAACATGGTCCTTGCCAACGCCCATCTTCACAGAACCCTGGTAGATCAGGGGAGCTCAGCTGACATCCTTTTCAAGCCAGCATTCGATAAGCTGGGGTTAGATGAAAAGAAATTAAGAGCTTACCCTGACACCCTATATGGCCTAGGAGATACGCCAATAAAACCACTGAGATATGTGCCCCTTCACACGACTTTCAAAAAGGGGGGAAAATCCAAAACTCTGAGCATCGACTTCATAGTCGTCGATGTGGGGTCAGCCTATAATGCCTTAATCGGCAAAACTATCCTAAATCGGCTCGGAGCAGTGGTATCCACCGCTCACCTTTGCATAAAATTCCCAACACCAGAGGGAGTAGCAACCATTAGGGGAGACCAGAAATTGGCAAGGAAATGCTACAACGAAAGCCTGAACCTGAGAGAAAAGGGAAATGAGGTGCACACAATTGAGCTCGTAGGGGTCAGAGCCAAGGAAGAGTGGCGACCATAACCTGGGGGAAAAACTAAGGAGGTACAGATTGGAAAAGAGGAAGGGAAAAACACCAACATAGGAGCCGACCTGAAAGAAGAGCTGAAAGAGAAGCTTATAAAGCTCCTACAAGAAAATTCCGACCTCTTCGCCTGGAAAGCCTCCGACATGCCAGGGATAGATCCCGAACTCATGTCACACAAACTATCAGTTTACCCCGGATCGCGACCTGTTCAACAAAGAAGGCGGAAGCTCGGACCCGAGCGAGCTCAAGTAGTGGAAGAACAAGTGCAAGCACTCTTAGAAGCCGAGTTCATCAAAGAAGTCAAATATCCGGCGTGGCTGGCAAATGTGGTGCTGGTCAAAAAACAAAACAGCAAGTGGAGGATGTGCGTCGATTATACCGACCTGAATAAGGCATGTCCCAAAGACCCATATCCACTTCCAAGCATTGATACCCTAGTAGAATCCAGCTCAGGATATAAATACTTGTCGTTCATGGATGCATACTCGGGATACAACCAAATCCTGATGTACAGGCCGGATCAAGAAAAAATATCATTCATCACGCCTAGGGCAAACTATTGCTATGTGGTAATGCCCTTTGGACTAAAAAATGCTGGAGCCACATATCAAAGGCTGATGAACAAGGTGTTTGTACCTCACCTTGGGGGATTGATGGAAGTCTACGTAGACGATATGCAAGTAAAAACCAAGGATGAGACCAACCTCTTGACAGACCTCCTGCAAGTCTTCAACACCATAAGGTTGCATGGGATGAGATTGAATCCCGCAAAATGCACCTTCGCAGTAGAGGCTGGAAAATTTCTAGGATTCATGCTTAATGAAAGAGGAATCGAAGCTAATCCCGACAAGTGCAAAGCAGTCCTAGAAATGAAAAGCCCGACTTGCTTAAAAGAGGTCCAGCAGCTGAACGGCCGACTCGCCGCCCTTTCCAGGTTCTTGGTGGGATCAACATTAAGATCCCACTCTTCTCCCTACTAAGAAAAGGATGCCAGTTCGAATGGACTCCTGAATGCGAAGAAGCATTCCAGGAGTTCAAAAGGTTTTTAAGCCAACCTCCTATTCTGACCCTACCTAAAATTGGGGAAGAACTCGTCCTGTACTTGTCCGTAGCAGATAAAGCTATAGCATCAGCCCTAATATGGGAAGACGAAGTCGGGCAGCATCTTATCTACTTCACTAGTAAAGTCCTACAAGGCCCTGAAGTAAGGTATCAAAAACTCGAGAAGTTTGTGTATGCGTTAATAGTAGCCTCTCGAAGGTTACTGCCTTATTTTCAAGCCCACACAATAAGAGTTCGAACGAACCAACCCATGAAGCAAATCCTCCAGAAGATAGATATTGCGGGTAGAATGGTTCAATGGGCGATAGTGCTATTCGAGTTCGACCTGAAATACGAAACTCGGACGGCAATAAAAGCCCAATGCCTCACTGACTTCGTAGCAGAATATGCAGGAGACCAAGAGAAAGAATCCACTACATGGAAGTTATACGTAGATGGATCCTCAAACAAAATAGGAAGTGGTGCAGGCATAATACTGGTCAACAAAGGGGGAACACAGATAGAAGTTTCCCTAAAATTTGAATTCTCAGCTTCTAACAATCAGGCAGAATATGAAGCCTTGATTGCAGGATTAAAGCTAGCACAAGAAGTCAGTGCGACAAAAGTAGTGATATTTAGCGACTCTCAAGTGGTGACCTCCCAAATAAATGGAGAGTATCAGGCTAGAGACCCCAATATGAAGAGATACTTGGACAAAACCTTGGAGTATCTTAGGCGCTTTGCAGAAACCGAGGTCAAGCACATAACTCGGGATCTCAACAGTAGAGCAAACGCCCTCTCCAAGCTAGCAAGTACCAAGCCAGGGGGGAATAATAGAAGCCTGATCTAAGAAGCTCTCCAAGAACCCTCCGTAGCAAAAACAGAGGCCAAGCAAGACGTCCTTGAAGTCTCCGGATTAACCCTCGGATGGATGAATCTTTTTATCGAACCATTGGCCACCATCACCGCCCAGAGAAGTCGGAAGTTTCTCTACAAAAACATTATCACAAGGTATGGAGTACCTCATTCCATCACCACTGATAATAGAACTCAGTTCACCGACTCAACCTTCAGAAACCTAGTAGTCGGTATGAAGATCAAGCACCAATTTACCTCGGTAGAACATCCACAAGCAAATGGACAAGCCGAGGCAGCTAACAAAGTCATACTGGCAGGGTTGAAGAAGAGGTTACAAGAGGCAAAGGGAGCCTGGGCTGAAGAACTCCCACAAGTACTTTGGGTTTATCGGACTACACCTCAGTCTGCCACACGGAAAACACCCTTCCGACTTACTTACGGCATAGAAGCCATGATACCAGTTGAAATCAGTGAGTAAAGTCCAAGGGTGAGCTTCTACGATGAGGATGGAAATATACAGGGGCACAAAGAAGAATTGGAACTACTCCCTGAAGTCCGAGAACAAGCCCAGATAAGAGAAGCAGCGTTGAAACAAAGGATGGCAAATAGATATAATAAAAAGGTCATTCAAAGAAGTTTCACCTCAGACGACTTGGTTTTGATTAGAAACGATATTGGAGTCAACAAGTCTGGGGATGGAAAGCTTGCTGCCAATTGGAAAGGACCATACATAATTAGCGAGGTCTTAGGAAAAGACTACTATAAGGTGACCGACTTAAACGGCGCCGAGTTACCTAGATCGTGGCATGCTTGTAATATGAAAAGGTACTACAGTTAAAAGCAAACTCCATTCCCTGATGTACTCTTTTCCCAACTCCATGGTTTTTTCCCAAATAGAGGGTTTTCCTGAAGTGGGATTTTTAATGAGGCATAAAAGTGGGGGCTAAGGGGGAACAAACTGTCAAAACCCTTAGTAGCAAAAAAGTACCTTCGCAAATAAATAAAGATCTTTTTCCATATCTCTTTATAAATTTCTTTTTACGATTATTTTCACTCTTTCTACGAAACGCGCCGACTTAAGCTTGACAAAGCGTGAAAATTCCATGAACCGACCTAGATGGTCGTCAGGATGAAACGACGAGGTACAAGTCGGCGTAAAGAGGTTATAAAAGTAGATCATGAAAAAACTCGGAAAATAACCGACTCGCAGGTCGGAAAAACTCGAGACGAAATGAAATGCATCGCAAAAATAACCTAAGTTATAAAAACTCAATAAAAGAAAAATTGAGTGTGAGGAATACCAAGAAGAAATAAGAAAATCCATCCCCAAAAGCCGAAGGCAAAAGCTGTCCCAAGTTTCTACAAATTCAAAATAACTTAGTACGAAAGACAGCCAGCCAGGATAAAAGATTTTCAAAAAGATCAAAAAATGATTTTTCGCAAAAATAGCCTAAACAGAAAGCATGCACACGGCAAAAGATATCCTAAACCCTTATCCAAAAAAGAGCATTTTTAAATATTTTGTTTACGACCACAAAAGACCAAGAAATGTCAAGTAACAACTACCACCACAAAGAAACAAAATATAAAAATCGTTTAAAAAACAGGGGGCCCACAGGCCGGGCCCCATATAGCCACAATCAGTTAAGCAAAAGGAAGATCACCACCACCAGGAGAAGGGCCATCACCACCAGGACCAGGGAGAGAAGACGGAGCAACATCAAGAGGGGGCGGAGCAGGCTGATCAGGGTTTTCAAAAGGAACTCTTGAGGAACTCAGCACGTCCCCCCGAGGAGGAGACTCCATTATTCTTTGTCCCCTCGTCTTCAAATTGGAGTCAGTCGCAGGTCGGGGAGGGGAGACAATAGCACCGCTCACTACAATCTTGTCAGGATCTCAGGAGCAATAACTCCGACTTGCTCCTTAAAGATCCTCCATGCCTCCTCTGCACCCTCAGCAATCGAATCCTCCAATTCCTGGAAAGCGTCCTGGCACCCAGAAAGCTCCTTCTTCAAATCCAGGTTCTCCCCAAACAGCCTAATGTAATTCTGCTCTGTCTTCTCCCTGAGACCCTCTGCCATGGCACACTGGCCCATTAACTTCTTCTCCCTCTCTCGAACCCGATCCTTCTCCTTCTTTAACTTGGTAACCTCCTCCTTTAACTTCTTCTCCTCTTCTTGGTATAAAGAAATTCTCTCCTCAAGCTCCTCAACCTTACAGACAGAACCCAAAGAGCTAAGGAGAGTATGTTCAAAAATATCTAGGAGTTTTGTACACACCCCAGCCGCCTGGATGCTCCCCTGAACTATAACATTTAGATGATTCTGAACCATAGCATCATCCATATTAATGGATGAATGGAGAAAAATATGGTTCCGGACAAATTGGGGACCATCGAATGTAACCCCAGAAGAAGAGCCAGAAGTCTTTCGCTTCTTCTTCTCAGGTTCAGGGGAAGATCGGGGCGGAGGGGAAGGAGAAGGAAGAGAGGAAGTAGAGGAAGAGGATACCATGATAGGACAGGAGGAAGTCCCCAAAGTGTGAGGAGGAGGAGGAAGGGTACCAGCAGCCCTTGCCGCATCCACCGCGCCTGAGATCTTTTCTTGGCATCTTGAACTTTTTTATAAGAAGAGGCGGAAGCTTTCTTCACCATTTCTGAAAAAGAAGGCAAAAAATCAATTTATAGGGAAATCAGAATTCCAGAGTCAAATGATTAAAACAAGTCAGAGCAAATCAAAAGACAACCATATCTACCTAAACGAGTCTGTACAAAGGTCGGAGACCCCTGGAGGAACTTTTTTGTATCGAGATAAGGGGCTCTTCCCCAAACTTCTCGGAAGAACCCCACAATAGCCTCATCTACCTTGTTCAGATCATCCAGACTATATTTCTCCACAGGAGAGGCTTCCAACCAGTACAAGGAAAAACGGGGAGAAGAATCTTGGTCCAGAAAAAAGGGGTGGTGACCCTCTACGGCTTGAACTTTAAAAAAGAAATTTTTGAAGTCATGGAAAGATTCATAAAAAAGGTAAAGACTCTCCGGCCTTGGATGGCTCAGAAAGACACCCATTGCTGCTTATTGTTTTGCCCACTAAAGGGCTTGGTCATATGAAAAAGGAAAAAAAAATCTTCAAAGATGTCGAAAAATTTAATTCACGGCTGATAAGTTGATAAATTTTCATAAAACCCCAAGAATTGGGGTGAAGTTGGGTGGGAGCAATGCGACAGTGAGACAAAACTGCTATTTCAAAGTTGAAAAATGGCAGAAAAACTTCCAGGCGGGTAAAAAGGCTCTCATACATAAAAAAGAAATGAGGGTCCGCATCAGAAGCCCTCCCAAAACAAACTTGGTCTTCCGGACCCGGAGCAATCAGTTCATATTTTGGCTCATCCTCATCAAGAACACAAATTCTATGATGAGTACGAAGGTCAGTGATGTAATCAGTGTCTACGAAGGATTCCTCCCCAAGGACCGTGACATCCACCCACTGGGAAAAAGACTCTAAGGAAGACATCTTTTTCTAAAAGGGTGACGAATCCTACAAAGAGAAAAGAAAAAAGAATAAAAAAAGGGTCTCTAAAGGACCTAATACAAGCTTCTCAGACAAACAGAGTCACTAGGCCTACAGTCAACGCTCCTCTAAACGAAAAATATACAAGTAAAAGAATTTGTAAAAGAGAAGAAGGAAAAAGGAACTAACCTTTCGCTTGCAAAAAAGGTTGGGGCGACAGACAGTCAAAGCACCTGAAGAAGGAAGGAGTCTCTTCTTTCGAACAGAGGGTGCAAGTAAGAAAATTTTCAGAAACGATACAAGAAAAGAGAGGGAAAGTATTTATAAACATGTTAGGGGCATAACAATAAAACGACGTAATCATTTAAGAGAGGCGTTGTTACCAATGTAACTGCTCCCCGCGTATAA
Source organism: Arachis hypogaea (assembly GCF_003086295.3). Taxonomy (NCBI): domain Eukaryota; kingdom Viridiplantae; phylum Streptophyta; class Magnoliopsida; order Fabales; family Fabaceae; genus Arachis; species Arachis hypogaea. The sequence continues at coordinate 141,130,817 of NC_092050.1, read as the reverse complement.
ATGCTAAAAACCCCTGAACGGACACGACGTTTGATTAGACGCGACTGTTGGAAAATTTTGAATCACATCGGATTCGAAAAATCACGTCGGTTCCTCACTAAGTCGGCTACGATCCCGAGTTAAAATACTCGAGCCCAACTCTTAAAAGAGATTGCACTCATGTAGGGGCATTGTTTGTACCTTGGCCCAACCCTAAGGCCCAGGTCCAAAATAAAAGGCCCAATCCAAAGATTGGTTCTCACTCGACACCGACCTTCTCTTAAGAAGTCGGTCTTAACGACGACTTGACTAAAAGAAGTCGGGAACGAAGATTAGCTGGTAGATAACACTCATCCAAATAAATAACTGCCCCTAAAATCTCTCAACCCACTTCCAGGAGTCATATCTCAACTTCCCTAAGATAAAGGGACGGCTATCCTCCTTAAAAAGTGGAACTACTCCAACGGTGGTTATGGGTTCACCACTATATATACCTTGACACCCTTCAGGTATCTTTAAGTCCCAATACTCTAAAACTTGCTTAGACCCTTGCTGACTTAAGCATCGGAGTGTCTTTGCAGGTACCACCCCCTATTCATTAATACATACAAGTTGGACAGAGGCTCTCAAGGCGCTAACTCAATCGAAGGTTTCCTCCCTCAGACAATTGGGTCAACCCAACGAGTCCAGCCCGCTATTGTCGGTTATCCTACATAACAAGTACTAACAATACTAAAAAAATTATAGAATTTTTTTTTGTTTGACATTATAAAATTTATAGTGCTTTCTTTCATATTTTTTATTGTATTTATTTTATTTATATGATAAATATTTTTTTATATTATTTTTGTTAGTGTTCTGATTTTGCATATATATATATATATATATATATATATAAATTATTTAAATTGATGTCTCTTTTAGTAATTTTTTATCTAAAAGTGATTTTGAGTAGTATAATCCAAACAACATTTATTTTACTACAATTAATTTTGATATAAACATTACCAAACATAAATCACGTTAACTCAAACTTACTTTTTGTCAAAATCAATTTTACAAAATCAATTTTATGCAAACTCCCGTTTGCAAACTGTAATCCAAACACACACTTAATTACTCTGTTGGTCCCTATAGTTTTGCGAAATTTTTAATTAGGTCTCTATACTTTTTTTTCCTTTTAATTGGGTCCCTGCACCAAATTTTTTTTCAATTGAGTTCCTACACTTTTTTTTCCCTTTTATTTGAGTTTCTGCACCATTTTTTTTAGTTGGCTCCCTATACAATTAAGTCAATTACTACAAAAAAAGACCTAATTGAAAAAAAAATTAGTACAGGATCCAATTAAAAAAAGAAAGTATAGAGATCTAATGAAAAATTTGACACTATAAAAACTAACAGAATAATTAAACCTTGAATGAATTCACATTAAAAAAATTTATTGAAATTAACATACCTAAAGAGCAGTCATTGTTTCTTGGTAAAAAATTATTATTTAACGTCCCTAATTTTAATGATAATAACTAATTGCTATGGGGTGCAATATTTTATTAGGTGACAATTTTTTATTTATTCCATTCAATCTTTTCTAATGATAAGTTGATTTGTCAATATTATTTGATAATTTTTTTAATATAAATAAACAATTATCAAGAGGCAGAAACAAAAATTAACTCTGATTAATTGTTAGAGCATAAATATTGTCTAAGTATAGATTAATTGTTAGAGCATGAATATTGTCTAAGTATAAATTTCCTAATATATTCTTTCTTAGCATAATATTAAATATTTTTGGTCTTCCACTTCACTCGAAAAAATATATAGTAGAGTTAGACAAAATTTTATTAACAGGTGTATATTAAGTGTATCATTAAAATTATGGTAAGTGTAATGCTAACCACTTCAAACATACTAATTCAACCTCTTTTAACATTATACTATTTAACAAATTTTCTAAACCATAAACCTTAAAATTATCTGTTGATATTATACTTCTCTAAAGGTAACATATCTCTTTGTTGTTATTATTATTATATTTAATTATTTTATTAATATTTATAATTTTATTAAATTTTTAATTAGTTTTTTATATTTTAAAAATTTGTAATTAAATCTATATACTAGAGTCACCCCAAAAAAAAATCTATATACTAGATTAAAACATTCAGTTAGATCATCTCATTTTTTTTTATTAAAAAATACTATTTGTTTTAAAAGTAAATATTTTAAAATTATTAAAATATTTTTAAATAAAATTAAATTACATAGTTGATTCCTATATTTTTAATGAAATTGTAAATTGGTCCCTACGCCAATGAGAGTCTTTGATTCTGCCAAAATGACGTCGTGTTTCTGGCACTACCACCATTAATTTCAAAAACTACTTCACACGCCGTGTCCAGGTCCTCCAAGGACCCGAGTGGTTCTGGTGCTAATAAAGCGAGTCACTACGGAGCTTGGTTTGCGAGGGCGAGAGGGTTAGGATTAGGGGTGGAAACAGGCCAGGCTTTGCTTTTAACAGGCCTGGCCTGTCATGTAGTTGATTGGCCTGAGCCTGGCCTACAGTCTGCTATAAGCTTTTTTTTAAAGTACTAAGCCTGGCCTGGCCTGAAGCCTGTTAAAAGGCCTGCTAATTTTTTTTTGCAAAAATAAAAATATTATTTAAAAAAATATTTTTTAATAAACATATTTATATATAAAATGTCATATTTAATATTTATAAGAATTTTTAAAATATTTAAAATATACAAAATTATTTATAATTAAATATAGTAAATTTAAAATATCTCATTATTTTGTTAATAATAAAAAAATTATTTATATATATAATTATATATTAAAAGGCTAGACAGGCCTGACAGGCCAGGCCAGGCTAATTAGTGAGCCTGGGTCTATTAACATAATAAGGCTTTTATAACAGCCTGAGCCTGTGCCTATTTTATAACAGGTCAGGCCAGGTCAGGCCAAACACAGGCCAGGCTGCAGGCCCTTGGCAGGCCGCCTGACCTTTTTCCACCCCTAGTCAGGATGGTCCCTGACAAGATGCGGATGGCGAAGGGCGGGGAGGCGCTGACAGACGTTATGGGAAGGAAAGAGGATGAGGAGCTTCCTGCGTTCCAAAACGGTACGTTTGAGGTTGATGGCGGTGATGGTGTTGGAGCGGTGGAGGGAAAGACGTTGATAGATCTTGAGTAGTTGGATCGGTATGTGCCTATGGGTGGGATCCCGAGGCATACTACGAGGGATTTGATTAGTAAGATTGAGTTGTTAGAGAGAAAGATTTTGTTTATGATGAGGGAAAGATTTTAATTATTGACAATTTAAATATAATTGGGATGAGTTGAATTTTGTTCATTCATGATAGAGTCTTGCTAGGGAGCTAATGGAATATTTGTACAATGTGTACAATGGACTATTGAGTTAAAAAATGAGCATCACCTACATTATCCAGAATAACCATTCAAGTACTAAGGCTAATAAACATCTCATGTCAGATCTAGAACTCTGATATCATGTCATGATACCACTCGTCTTAAAAGCTTAAGCTGATGGAAAAAGTAACACTAATAGTTATATCTCTAATACTGAATTGGACATCCCTAAACCTCCATTGTACACATTGTACAAATATTCCATTGACTCCCTATACTTCCTCTTCATGATAATAGTGCATATTATCGTGGTAGTTTGTATAATTACTGTTAATTTTGGTTTTTACTGTGTTAATGAATTTGATCATCAACAATGATTTTGGCATTGTTGTTGTTAAAGTCGTATTATTGTTAAAGAAGAAGAACAACAACGCTAAAGAGAAAATAAGGAAAAAAAGAGAAAAGAGAAAGAAGAAGACATTATGGTAAATGTGCGGTTTTTTTACGATAAATGTTATTAAGGACCTAATTACAAAATTATAATTTGTATATGGATCTAATTATAAACTTTTAAAATATAGGAACCAATTTGTAATTTTAGTAAAAATATAAAGATTAGTGGTGTAATTTAATCTTTAAATAACAATTAATAAAGATTTAATTATAAAAATTTAATTATAATTTCTTAAATTAAAAAATTTAATTAAAAATTTGATCAAATTATAAAGGTTAATAAAATAATTAAATTTTATTGTTATTGTTGTTGTCGTGGTTGTTTGATAGATCACCTTTTTTTCTCGAGCATAATGAAACCGTTACTGCCCCAAGCCTTGTAATTTATTTGGTATATACGTCCAATTCATAAAATTGATAATCGAGACTTGCTACACATACAAGTCTTTTTGACTTACAAGTTTTATAAGTTGCTATACATTAGGGTCTTTTAATGTGTTATTCAGTTTCCAAAGCACTACACTCACCGTGAATTATGAACGACTCCTCTTCCTCTTCCTCTTCCTCTTCCTCTTCCTCTTCCTCTTCTTCCTCTTCCTCTTCCTCTTCCTCTTCCTCTTCCTCTTCCTCTTCTTCTTCTTCTTCTTCTTCTTCTTCTTCTTCTTCTTCTTCTTCTTCACTCACCGTGGATTACGAACGACTTCCTCTTCCTCCATGTATTTCTTCGTTATTATCTTTGCCTTTTCATTAATTGTTTTACTTGCGTTTATTACTGGTATTCTTGCTTCCTTTTTTTTTTTTCATGGTTTCTGAAATCAAGCTTTGAAATCGTTTTGAAGATAATGGAACTTCAGAAATACATCCAAACGATTATAGAAATACACCCAAACGATTATAGAAATACACCCAAATGATATTTCTTCGTTATTCTCTTTGCCTTTTCATTAGTTGTTTTACTTGCGTTTATTACTGGTATTCTTGCTTCTTTTTTTTCGATTTTCATGGTTTCTAAAATCAAGTTTTGAAATCGTTTTGAAAATAATGGAACTTCAGAAATACACCCAAACGATTACAGAAATACACCCAAACGGTTACAGGAATTCACCCAAACGATATTTCTTTGTTATTCTCTTTGCCTTTTCATTAGTTGTTTTACTTGCGTCTTGCGTTTATTACTGGTATTCTTGCTTTTTTTTTTTATTTTCATGGTTTCTAAAATCAAGTTTTGAAATCGTTTTGAAAATAATGGAACTTCAGAAATACACCCAAACGATTACAGAAAATACACCCAAACGATTACAGAAATACACCCAAAGGACACCTTATGCATAATTCAAAACTCTTTCTCTTTCTCCTCCTCATCTTCTGCTGCTTTTTCTTCTTCAAAAACGATTTCAGAGCTTGATATCAAAAAATAATGGAAATCAAGAATAACGAAAAAAGAAAACAAAGAGAAAAGCACGTAAATGAAGAAGGAGAAAGAGAAGGCAAAAAATGAAAGAAAAGAAGAAGAAGAAGAGGAGGAAGAGGAAGAAGAATGTGCAGCAAGAAGAAGAAGAAGAAGACGGTGCAGTGAAATTGTGCAGTAACGGTTGAAGAAGGAGAAAGAGAAAACAAGAAACGAAAGAAAATAAGAAGAGGAAGAGGAAGAAGAACGTACACAATAACGTTCAAGCGCGTTAATATAATAACTTGTAAAGACTTGTATAAAAAAATACTTGTATACGGAGAATTTCGCTAAAAAAAAGTCAATAGAACCCAAGTAAAACGGGATTGGAGTCTGGAGACCTTTCATTAGTATGGGGGGTGTTGGAAACAGAGGACTATTTCCGCAGGGTTAGCAAACTCCCTCAAACTTAGACAACAGCGAAAGTGCGAATCACTAAAATGTTGTCATCCTCAACCTCAAGGATCACTTTCATTTCTAGGTATTCTCTTCTCCAAATCCCTAATTTTGTTTCCTTCCCTTCCTCTTCATCCCTTCACTCTCATTCTGAGCCCCCATCCCTTCGTGAAGTTGATGAAGCTGTTCATTCCTTCACTCGCATGCTCTCTATGCGTCGCCCTCCATCCATCATCCAATTCACCAAGATTTTGGGATCTCTTGCCAAGACCAACCATTTCTCCACCGCCATTTCCCTTTTTCAGCAATTGCAAGCCAGGGGAATCGCTCCCGACTTATTTACTTTGAGCATCGTAATTAATTGTTGTTGTGGCATGGGTCGTATGACACTTGCTTTCTCTGTATTGGCCAAGATTTTCAGAATGGATTATCAACCTGATACGGTAACATTGAATACACTCGTTAAAGGTCTCTTTCTCTGTGGTAGTGTTGAAAAAGCAGTGAGCTTTCATGACAGAGTGCTGGCTCATGGATTTCAGTTTAATCAAGTCACTTATGGGACCTTGATCAATGGGCTCTGTAAGACCGGACACACGTCAGCTGCTATTCAAGTGTTTAATCAGTTTCATGTACAGCGCAATTATTGATAGCCTCTGCAAGGATACACTTGTAAGTCAGGCTTTTCATTTATACTCTGAAATGCTTGCTAAGGGAATTTCTCCTAATGTTATCACATACAGTTCTCTCATTTTTGGATTGTGTCTTGAGGGTCAATATAAGGAAGCCATTGATTTGTTAAGTGATATGATGCTTAGAAACATTACTCCAAATGTTCGTACCTATAGTATTTTGATCGATGGGCTATGCAAGGAAGGAAAGATCAAAGATGCTAAGAGTCTATTGGCTGTAATGGCAAAACATGGTGTGAAACCAGATGTAGTTACTTATACCAGCTTAATGGATGGATATTGTTTGGTTAATCAGGTAAATAGGGCAAAATATATATTCAACACAATGGCCCAAATTAGAGTGTTACCCAATGTTCAAAGTTACAGTATCATGATTAATGGCTTCTGCAAAAGTAAAATGGTCGATGAAGCCTTGAATCTCTTTGAAGAAATGCATCACAAGAACTTGGTTCCAGACACGGTAACTTACAGCACTCTTATTGATGGCTTGAGCAAATCAAAGAGAATCTCCCGTGCTTTGGAGCTTCTTATCGAGATGCATCATAGAGGTCAACCCGCTAATGTAGTCACTTACAATTCATTGTTGGATGGGATGTTCAAAAACCAACAACCTAACGAGGCATTTATGTTATTCAATCAAATGAAAGAGTGTGCCATTGATCCAGATATATTCACTTACAATATACTTATAGATGGCCTATGCAAAAGTGGAAGACTTATAGATGCAAAAGAAATTTTTCAAGATCTTTCCCTTAAAGGCTATCGTCCAAATGTGAGAACATACAATGTTATGATCAATGGGCTCTGCAAAGAGGGCTTGTTTGAAGAAGCATTGGCACTCTTGTCAAAAATGGAAGGCAATGGTTGCTTACCAGATGCTGTGACTTTTGAAACTATTATTCGTGCTTTGTTTGAAAAAGATGAGAATGACATGGCGGAGAAACTTCTTCGGGAAGTGGTTGCTAGAGGCTTATTGAATTGATAAAAGAAGGTAAGATACATCAACTCAAATTGAAATTACATCTCATTGTTGCTGAATATGTATCATAGTTTTGTAAATTCTGTGTCTGTTGGGTCAGAGGACTTTGGCAATGCCATGACATCAATATAATTTTGCACTTTTGATTTTTGCAATTGCTATCATCCTTTTTAATTCCACTACTTTATTGATTCGTTTGATTATATTCCTAGTTATAGCTTACAGATTTAGTGTTTAAGATCTCTTTATAGCAATCGAGTGTTCTTTACTATTATTCTCTGAGATCATATATTTATCATGCTATAAACTAAGCAAAACTAAAATGATTGAAAATTTTGTTTTGTTGTTTGTTCTCTGTTATTCTGTTGTGCAACTTATTTTTCCGTAACTTTGTAGGTACCAAATATATAATATATATCAAACTAATTCCTATGACTGTTTTATCATAAGCAACCATGAGCTATTTTTATTTGATTGAATCCTCTGGGAATTGTTGTAATAGGGAATTTAAGTAGGTAATAAGGATTTATTCTCAGGCTATATAGTTTTCACTTCCATCTTAAAAATAAACCCACCTTCTAAAATGCATGTCCCCTTTTTTCATCAACCTAAGCAACATTGAGTCAAGGTTAGTATGGTTCATTTATCTCAAAATTTTTGGCCATTTTCTTAATGCTACTCAGTTGTATTGCTTGGAAATTGCTTCTGTTGAAAATATGTACATTATGAAGTATTTTTTCGGAGAATGTTTTTCTGTTAATTCTTAGATAAATTACCTCGTTATTTCTTGGGTAGACATTATTCTATTGTCTCTGTTTATTAGCATTTTGAAAAAAGTTACTAGCTTGGAGTTTTGTTTTGTGGTGTTTGAGATGGGAATGTTAAAACTTAACAGTGAAACAATATAGAATTCTTTGGAATTGCAGTTGATTTTATTTGGTAAATTTATTTGCATAATTATTGCATTTATTTATTTATTATTTATTTTCAATTAGATGTTGGATTATGAATATAGCTTTATTGCTGAATATTTCATATTTATGAAACTGATTTTGATCTTGTATTGGTGGTTGACTTAGGTTGAGGCTTGACATGGCTTTCATCCTTGTTTTTTTTCTCAAAGGTAGAATTTCATTTCATGAAAATTAGGATTTGGGTCCACGATGGACCACTTACAATACTAAAAGAGAGATTTCCCAACAAAACTTGTCTAAATCAGGAAACAACATTGAAAGGGAAGGAAAGAGTAAAGTGAAAACTTCTTCTTCAGACATTTCTAATCTTCTTCGCATTCCTCAGTCGAGCAAGCACGCTTGGAACTCTGATTCACTCCTTCTGGCTCGTTCAAGGACACAAGCCTCATCGAACTCTTCACCGTCAAACATGAATCTGTTGCGAGCCTTCCATATCTCCCACATCAGGTTTGCAGCTTCTCTCAATTTCTTCACACCATTTCTGCTTCTTTTCAACTTCTCAGTTAACTCTATCCACCGTTGCCATACTTCTTGGTCCGTTTGACTTCCAGGGACTCCAATTCCGGATCTGAGCCAAGTGGACCATGACTGACCACAGCTAATTATGCAGTGTTGGACTGTTTCTTCCATCGTGGTACATCTTCGACAGGTTGGGGGTATTGTTCTGATTCTTCCATGGAGTTGTTGGTTCACCGGCAATCCCTTGTGCATTACTTTCCAGAGGAAGATTCTTATTTTCGGTTGCACTTTCAGGTCCCAAATAGAAGTCCAGAGCTTCTTCTGCTGGCAGTGGAGTGGCATCAGATCGAGTGGAGGGTGGCAGAACTAGTGCGCCAGTAAATATCCTGAAGCCACGGTGTAGCAACCCTTTTTCTCCCTTGGCCAGGTAACTGAATCATCCCGTTCCCCAATTTCAGTTTGTAAAATATTCTGTGCAATATCTGTACTGAATTGTTCTGCAATGAGCTGTTGGTTCCATTGCTTGTTTTCGTTTAGGAGTTGATTAACCCAAATTAGTTGTGAGTTAGTAGGAATTAACATCTGAGTAGATAATGCTTGTTGATTTTTGATCGAAGAGTCCTCCATTTACATATGGATAAATACCAATCTACCATGTTATATGTATAAATTTAACTGGCTACACATTAATCCAAACTATGTTGAAGCTCTCTAGTGTGAATTTTCCTTTATACTTTGATTTGTATTTGGCCCCTTTGGAATCAATTGTGAGACACTAGAGTTCTTCTCAACTAATTTGGTTTCTAGTTGAACCCATACTAACTAGATTTTAAACTTCAAAAATCACTTTTCTCATGAAACTCAAACAAAAATCACTTCATCTCAAATGGATGAAATATTGCTGTTGCTATAAACTTTGCAAAGCCAATCTTTGCATTATAATTTGGTTCTTTATTTATATACTTCCATTCTAACTTTGTGTGGTGCGTGCTGCATAAAACAGTTTTAGACTTAAGCAAACAGTACTCCAAATAAACATTTGATACTGCAAAGGGAATAATCTTGCTTTATGGTGAGAGTATATGATATACAATGTGTTTTGGATATTGCAAGTTCATCAAGAACAAGATGGCTCTGTCATCAAGAGTTGTTTGAGACTCTACAGAAAGGGAAAATTTTAATATAGTTAACCAATTCTTTGTTCATTTTCACTGACATACAAAATGGGAGCTCAAGTTGAATAGTATTTTTTATTTATTTATTTTTTTTCAGTTTTCGTTATGCAATCTACAATGCAGTTCTGTTCAGGTTTTACCATTTGTAGGCATAGGTAATTTAACTTTTGTTATGTCATTAAAAAGTTGCGATTCTACCTCGTAGCAGAAGAAAAAATGGTTAACTATATTAAAATTTTTGGTGCTGGTAATTGTTGGCGCTATAAATTGTGACCGCTAGTATATTTTATATGTAGTATTTATTATGAAATGTAACTATAAAATTTACTAATATTATATGATAATTTTTTGTGTCAATATTATATGATAATTTATTATTTATTGTTAATTTTCTAGTATTAGTTCCTGCAAGATATCATAGGTTAAGTTTCACCTAATCAATTTATAAGAAGTTATTATATTGTACATGTAATAATTTTTTATATTATTGAATTTGAATTATATTGTTTATTATTGTCTTATATATTATTGAATTTGAATTAAATTAATAATAATGTCATGTGACTTTAGATATAGTCTAGTTAATGCAATATAGTAGAAAGTAGAAACAGATATTACAGTAAAAAACATGAATGACTAATATATTTCTAGTCATGAGAACACGATACTTAAAGTGTTTTTCTTTTCTACCACCTCAATACATCAAATCTATTAAAATCTTTGGTTACATCATCTTCCAAATACCTATCTATCTCATTCTTATTGAGTTTACTTGGCTTTATTTTCTATGTTTGCTTCCATTTTCTCAAAGGATCTTTAATCATATCGCTATCATTTTCACTTATTCTTAAACTAAAATTTGGTGCGATATCTGAAGGAAAATTTGCATTTTGAGTGTTCGCTAAGGCTCCGTTTGGTTTGTGTATGCATTGGGACATAGACATTAAGACATAGACACTTGAGACATAAACATAAAATATTTGTGTTTGTGTATAGTGTTTGGAAATAATAGACATGACACTAGTGTGTAGTGTCTAATATTATGTTTGGTTACAAAACACAAGAACATTACATAACTAAAAATGACTATTTTGTCCTCATAAATTAAATTTAAAAATAATTAATATTAAAAGTAAAAAAAAAAAGAGTGAGATAAAAACCCCTATTCTTCACCATTTATCGTCAGTTATCCCTACCCCCAAAACACTTCCTCTCTTTAGTCGCTCTCCTCCTTCGTGAATGTCTTCACCTTGCACGCTGGCCGCATCTACCCTAAACCCTCTCCTCCATCTCCGTATCCAGTGTTTGTTTTCTTGTGGCTCTGTCCCTTGTTTTGTTTGTCACAAATTCCTCTTCTTCACTGTATACGTTCAATTTTCATGGAGGTGAGGTATAATGTTCTTCTTCCCATCAATTTCTTGCTCTTCCAAGGTTTAATTGAGAATCAGTGAAGAAAAGTTGCTGCTTAATTTTTTTGGTTATGCTGAAAAAATCAAGAATTGGTGACATTGAATGAGTGTTAATTATGTTAGATTGCTAAACATATATGTAAATTGGATAACATTTGAAGCCTCTAAGCCCTTCATCCCAGTGTTTTTTCAAATAGGTATTGCTTTGACACTTCAAATTTTGTATCTTTTTAGTTGAAAATCATATGGACGTTATGATCCCCTCTCTTTTTTTAGTATTTTATTTAATTTATTATTTTATTTTTTCCATTAGTGAATGTAGTAGTAAAATGAAATTTATTTTGGCATACAAAATCTTTATAGACTATGTTAATGTTAGTTGTAGCTACTGTGGCAGCACTTGATGTTGATGCTCACCAATCTCTTACTCAACTTACTAATTGTTCTTTTCTCTGTAGCTTCCATTTTAGGTTTGATGAAATATTGTAATCAATCTTTTTCTAGCATGTGAGCTGGCTATAAGCATGCTTTATAATTACTATCCTATATATGTTAATGAGTGCCTTTTATACATCATCAATGTCGTACTTTTTAAATTCCAGTTGAATTTCTTATGTTATTGTATCAAAGAATTGAATTCTAAAACTCTAATTGAATTCTAGTACTCCAGTTGAGTTCTCATATTTTAAATACATTGTTCAATTTACATATAGGAAAAGAATCAAACTTTAGTTGAGTAATTAGAATTGACCTCTACTTAGTGGCCTGGAAGAAGCAAACAATAAGGAGCAAAGTTGGAAGAACCAAATAATAAAGCTACAAAGTTGTGAGAAAAAAGTGCTAGTAGTTGTTGATGGCTCTTGGGATGATATAAATTTTTTCCCTTGTATTTTTTTTGTTATGTTAGAATGAGGGGTTTCGTAGAATTGCCCATCTCTTCTTAAGCAACCCAAAGCACCGTTGAATCACATTCCTAGCCGAAGAGTGCTTCTTATTAAATAACTCTAGACGATTTTGTGGTGCACGTTGACCTTGAGCCCACTCATTCACATGATACCTGACATTTTTATAAGGAGATAAAAATCCTCTACCATTGGTATAGCCAGCATCCACTAAATAATAAGACCCTAAAATTGAAGGATGGAAAAATTATAAGGGGAATATTGTAATTCTTTAATAGATAGTTAATGCACTTATCAAAAGATTAATTTAAACATATCAAAACAGGTATTTTTAGGCCATTACGTCGAGTAATTGCATCTCTAAGTACCCTTGAATCAGATGCCGATCCTTCCCAACCGCTAAGGACATAGACGAAATTCATGTTCCGATTGTAAACTCCTAAGACATTGGTGGATATTCTAGATTTCCTTGTCCGATACCTAGATTTATCACCCTTTGGGACTGTGACATTTATGTAAGTGCTATCTAATGCTCCTAGACAATCCTATCAAATGGACAAAATAAAATAGTTATTACATACAAGTAAACTTGACCAATAAAAATTTAAACTTTATGCAACACCTTACCTTAAACTATTTCCATCTGGGATCTATACAATCCTCTGGTACAGGGTCTGCCTTTGCAAATAACACACTTTGGACACGCAAAACCGAACCTAATACCTTATGAAAATACCTACTAATAGTTTCACCAGACCTATAAAACCTAACTTGTACGCTGCGATTTTTGGTATGATGAGCTAATATGATCAAGAAAGTTGCTACTTGCTCGCCTATGCCAACATGACCATCTTCGTCTAACCCACCTTGAACTTGTAGCAATTCACACAAATTTGCAAATGCATTCAAACTCATTCTTAACTCCCATATGCAATTTCTATCTCCGCCTGCCCCAATGATGTTATCTAATGTATCTCGCCTTAATGGCAATGTGTTCACTCTTCACCCAATTGAAGAATGATCCCACCTTCTATTCCTAATATACATATATAAAGTAACTAAAAAAAACAACATCAACGTATCAAATTGCATTCTCATGATCCAGTAATATCCAACACATAACTTAATTTGTTCAGAACGATCCATCATCACTTTCTAACAAACAATAAAAAGTAAATGCATAAAAATAAAATAAATTCTAATATCCAGTATGACAACACTAAAAAATAAGTTTTTCTTTATCATTTCAATTAAACTTTAAATAGAGAAAACACTCATTACATAATCACATACTCATATTATCAAGCTAATAGTTTTTGATACATAAATGGAGAACTCTTAATTTAGTTACCATCACTTATAATCTATTTTATTGACCAAAACAGAAAAAACAAGATAACCCAACATAATACTCCAACCAAACCCCATTAAAAATATAATTATTTCAGATATTTAAAACTATAAATTTGCATACCCAGAACAGGGAGAGCAGAAGAGTACCTAACACATATGTGCTCAAAAAGAAAAAAAGAATATCTAATATAGCAGCATACAAATACAACATACAAACAAACAAAAATATTATTATTATGTCAAACCTTGAGTTGAGTTTTCTAGCACAGATAAAGGAGAAAGATTGTGATAGAACAATAAAAAAACTTCAGAAAAATGGCAGCACACACAAGTGAAGAAGACACAAAGCTATAGAAAGCCAGAAACAGAAGAGAAGAGATTAGAATTAGTTAAAGTTTGTGAAAAGGAGAAGGAAATTGTCTTAGAATAATAAAAAGTTTCACAAAATTAACCAACACATACCCACAATGAAGAACACACGAAGCTTCAGAAAACAGAAGACAAGAGCTCAGAATTGATTAGGGTTTGTAAAAAGAGAAGGAGAAATTTGGAATTTCAAAAAATCAATGAGGATAAAATTGTCCAAAAAAAAGATTTTAGATCCATGTCCATGGCTTCAATTTCGTGTCTCACCATTTGGAAGAGACACAAAATACACGTATTTCATGTACTCTTGTGTGTAACTGTGTCTCTCACTTTTTTGTGTCTCATACAACAAACACTGGACGTGTGTCATCGTGTCTATGTCTTTGATGGACATGGACAATAACCAAACGGGCCGTAATTTTGCCTCTAAATACTAATTTTTCGTGCACATATCCTTCAAATTCCTAATTTTCGATCATCATTCAATCATAATTTCTCGCCAAATAATTTTTTTTATCACCATCGTTCAACAATGGTGAACACTTTCAGGACTCCAATAATAGTACTACACCTCCAGCATCTTCGGACCCTTTTTTGTTCTTTTCAAATTTAATACTCATGCTTTACTTTAGAATTTGAGTGAACTATCAATCTGATTCCTATCCATTTCTCAGATGATAATGCGACCCCTTAAAAAAAATACGATCCACTTCGGTCTCTATTCTTTATTTTGTGAGACAACGCGGTCTCTGTTTCTCCGTCAACTCTGAATGAAAAATACTGACGTGTCAGATTCAAAAATGGCCAGGGATTTAATTGTTTCTAAATTTAAATTGGTTAGGGATTTATTTGTCTTTATTTTTTAAATGATATTTTTTTAATTTATTTTTTTATTCATTATATTAATATTCTTTTTTTATAAATTATTGAATATATGATATAATAAATACAAACTAATTAATAAATTATTCAAATTTAAAAATATTATTTATTATGAAACTAAATAAATAATTCTCAAATATAATTTTTAAATATATAAATAATAAACATTAAAATACGGTGAATACATTAATAATGACCCTATGATATTATGTTATTAATTTAATGCAAAGATATCAAATAGAATTATTAATTTAGTTTAAAAAGATAAAAAATTAAATTTGTTATTACATAGAAAAATTTTACTATATATCAAATAATGTGTTTATTAGTTTTCACTTTATTGTGAAAATTATCTAGATCATAATACTTGATTTTGAGTAAAATATATGTAAATTTAATTGAATTTTAATATAGTAAAATTTTAATCAATCCACATTATTCTTATATTGATAAATCTCCATCAATCTGTAGCCTTATGACAATATGTATTATTAATATTATTCATGCTTTGAGTTTGTTGAGGTCTCCATAATATATATAATATTTTTATTTCATTTAGTATCAATAGCCTACTCCTAATGTATTTTATGCAAAAATATTAAATAGAATTATTAATTTAGTTTAGAGAGATAAAAAATTAAAGTTGTTATTACTCAAAAAAAAAAATTATTATATATCCTATAATATGTTCATTAGTTTTTAATTTATTGTGAAAATTATCTAGATCATAATACTAATAGTATATCATAGGATTATTATTATTAATATATTAACCGTATTTTAATATTTATTATTTATATATTTAAAAAATATATTTGAGAATTATTTATTTAGTTTCATAATAAATAATATTTTTAAATTTGAATGATTTATTATTTAGTTTGTATTTATTATACCATATATTCAATAATTTATTGAAAAAGAATATTCATATAATGAATAAAAAAATAATTTGAAAAAGATATCGTTTAAAAAATATGGACAAATAAACTCCTAACCAATTTAAATTTAGAGACAATTAGGTGCTTGTTCATTTTTAAACCTGACACGTCAGCATTTTTCGTTCAGAGTTGACGGAGAAAAAGTCATAGGAATTGCGTCGTGTTAAGAAATAAATAACAGGGACCGAAGTGGATTATTTTTTTCTTAAGAGGTCGCGTTGTCATTCTGAGAAACGGACATGACTAGATTGATAATTCACTCTTAAAATTATTTGTTTGGTAAATTTTTATTTCAAAAGTCAATTACATTATTTTTTGTCAACCTGACTTACTCAGCCATCATAACCTATACATGTTATGTAATTTTTGTCATTATAGTACAAATTCTATATTATTATTTTTATCGTATTTGTGATGTATATAAAGGTATTTAAGTAAATTTTTTTTATAAAAAATTCACATTTACGTAGAGCAGGTATTTTAATTTCTGTCTCCCGTTTCTATTTATTGGCGGGGTGAATCCTCATCTCCGTGAAAATTTTGCGCGCGGATACCCGTTAGCCTTCAGTCACGGATAATCCCAGCAAATATTTATGGATGCAAGTTTTTTGGCCGAATATACAACCGTATAACGATTTAACTAGTTAAATGGTTATTAAATTCATATTTAAGAATACTATCTTCTTCCAATTCTGCAGAATCTATTCTGCTTTCTTTGTCTCAAAAAATGTTAATATATTGAAGATACTATAATATGGCAAAATGATCAAAGAATTATAAAATCATTGAATTGCTCTATGATAGCTCTTGTTAGAGAATCATTAGAGAATCATTAGAATCATTTTAGATCAGTTAGTATCGTTTATATCTATATGGCATATCTGTATATTAATTGTAGGATTCTATACTTTTATTACTTTGATTCTTCTGGCACCTATATATACCCCTTGTACATTGTACTTTTGATCAACCTGAACAATACACAGAAACACTTTTCTCAGATTTCTCTCTTGTTTCTAACATGGTATCAAGAGCTTAGGTTATTTTTTTTTTCAGAAATAATTGGTTTCTACCTCCTTTATCTTGTTTCACCGGCAGTACTTTGTCCTTCGTTTTCGACTTCTTCCTGGCGCCTTGGTTCGTCACCGCCGCCACCTTCGTCTTCTACTCGTTGCAAGCTTTCCAACGCCGCCGACCTCGCCTCCTACCTCCGCCGGACGCGCCCTCACGCGCCGCCAGAAGTCCGGTCACCGCTTCAGGTTTTCTCTCCCCAGACGCCATCCAGAACCGTTGGATCCACGCCCAGGATCAACGGTCCCAGACAGCGCCACGTGTCATCGCCAGCATCCACGCGGTTCCGCCCAAACCGCGTCCGACCCGACCCAGACCGACCCGCTGCCAGCTCCATGCCCGCGTCAGCGCTGACGCATCTCCTTCCTCCTATCGCGTGTTACCACGTGTCTTTCTCTGCGGACGAAGCAGCTGACGTGGCATCTGACGTGGCCGCTGTCGTGTCAGACAGCGGGACCCTCCCTAAGGTTTTTTGGTGAGCTCTTTTCGATTTTGCCATCCGTTTCCTCATTTTCTGCTCCAACATTGCAGTTTTCTCTCCTCTCCTTGATCTCTGTGACTACTATTATGGAAAAGTTAGATGTTTTTGCTGCCACAGATAGAAAAGGCACCTTCTGTCGTAACTGTAACTGTTTTGGGCACTCGTTCTCCGGCTGTTCCTCTGTTGAATGTCGCACATGCCACCAAAAAGGTCATATTAGCTACCATTGTGCACAACTGTTTTGCCATTATTGCAAGCTCTCGGGACATTTGATTACTACCTGTCCTACTCACCCACCACGTCCTACGCCTGCTTTTACTGTTGATACTACTCTTAAATCTACCACCACTGCTCCTCTCAACTCGTCTCCTGTCTCTCTATCTGATATTGCGTCTCTTCTTCAACGTCTTCTCTCCTTTTCTGGTAATACCCCTGCTGCTCTTTCAACCCCTCCAGGTAATTCTAAATGGTATTTTGACTCGGGATGCTTTAATCACATGTCTCCATTGCGTAATCTCTTCTCGTCTCTGTCTACCACTACAAATGGACCTTCTGTCAATACTGCAAATGGTTCCCTCTTGCACGCAATACACAAGGGTTCTATATCCCAGTCGACTCTTAATCTTCCTGATACTTATTATATTCCCAAATTAAACTTTAATCTTATTTCTGTTGGTCAACTTGTTGATTTGGGTTTTGAAGTCACTTTTTCTCTTTCTGGTTGTCGTGTACAGGATCCTCGGACGGGACAAATCATCGAGACTGGACGTAAGGTCGGAAGGTTGTTTGAACTCGAGAATCTTCATATTCTTCCTGTACAAAATCTCTGTGCTGCTTCTTCTCCCTCTACCCTTCACTTATGGCATCAACGTCTTGCCCACACCTCCTTAAGAAAACTGCATCCTCGTGTCTCAGGGTGTTTTAGGTCAGGTTCCAAATGAATCTTTTGATTGCATTTCTTGCCAAACTGCCAAACAATCTGCTTTATCTTTTCACAATAATTCATCTCTTGCTTGCTCTCCTTTTGATCTCATTCACTTTGATGTTTGGGGGCCCGCTTCCACTGCCTCTATGGGCGGAGCTCGATACTTTGTCATTTTCATTGATGATTATTCCCGTTTTACTTGGGTTTATTTGATGACTAATCGCCATGAGTTACCTCAGATCTATATCAACTTTGCTACTATGATTAAAACTCAGTTTTCCAAGGTTATTAAGGTTTTCAGACGTGATAATGCTATGGAATACCATGATTCCAAACTCTTAACCTTTCTTGCAGAACAGGGTACTTTGTCTGAGTTTTCTTGTCCTGGTACGTCTCAACAAAATGGTAGAGCTGAACGCAAACACCGTCACATTCTTGACTCCGTCCATGCAATGCTCCTTTCTTCTTCGTGTCCTGAGCGTACTTGGGGTGAAGTTATTCTTACTGCTGTCCATGTTATCAACAGACTCCCTTCTTCTGTTCTTGGTAATGTTACTCCCTTTGAGCATCTTTATCATACCTCCCCAGATTATAGTTCTCTTCGAGTTTTTGGTTGTGTATGTTTTGTTCTTCTTCAGCCTCATGAACATAGTAAACATGAACCTCGGGCTCGTATGTGTTGTTTCCTTGGTTATGGCACTAAACACAAGGGTTATCGTTGTTGGGATCCTCTCTCTAAACGTGTCCGTATATCTCGTCATGTTGTCTTCTGAAAGCATCACATGTTTTCTCGGTTCTCATCCTTTGAGTCAATTCCTACTACTCAGTCACCTTTGTTTACTAACCCCAATGTTGATCTTTTTCCTAGTGATGATTCTACAGATTTTATCTCGAGTGACCCTCCACAGCCTCCTGTTCTTCCGCCTTCTCCATCTCCTAATGATTCCAGACCAGACGATGATCCTGCTCCTACTGTCATGCCTCCTCCTCCCGCTCGTTCTTCTAGGGTAAGAAATCCACCTCCTCATCTTCTTGATTATCATTGTTTTTCTACTATCCTTCATCAACATGAACCTAAGTCATTCAGAGAAGCCTCCACAAATCCACATTGGCAACAAGCAATGCAGGAAGAAATACAGGCACTTGAAAAGGCACACACTTGGGATTTGGTTGATCCTCCTTCTGCTCAGGAAGTTGTAGATAGCAGATGGGTATACAAGATCAAGACTCGCTCTGATGGTTCTATTGACCGTTATAAGGCACGATTGGTTGCTCAGGATTGTACGCAAGAGTATGATATTGACTATGAAGAGACTTTTGCTCCTATTGCTCGTCTCACATCTGTTCGAGCTCTTCTTGCCATTGCTGCGGTCAAAAAAGGTCTCTCAGTCAGATGGATGTGAAGAATGCATTTCTTAATGGAGATTTGAAATAGCAGGTCTATATGAAACCCCCTCCGGGTTATCCTTGTCCCTCTGGCAAAGTTTGTCTCCTTCGCAAGGCACTCTATGGGCTTAAGCAAGCTCCTCGTGAATGGTTTGACAAGTTTAGTACTACCATATGTAGTCTTGGTTTCACTTGCAGTCCTCATGAGCATGCTCTCTTTATTCGTAAAAGTGAACGTGGAGTCGTTCTTCTGCTTCTGTATGTTGATGACATGATCATTACTGGAGATGATGTTGATGGTATCTCTGATCTCAAGGCATCCCTTCAGCGTACTTTTGAGATGAAAGATCTTGGTTCTCTCAACTATTTTCTTGGTTTAGAAGTCATATCCACCGATGATGGCATCTATCTCTCTCAGGCTAAATATGCTTCAGATCTCCTTGCTCGAGCCGGAATTACGGATAGTCGTACTGAGTTTACTCCTCTTGAGCCTAATGTTCGATTTACTCCTATGGATGGCACTGTTTTGGAAAATCCTACTCTCTATCGACAGCTAGTTGGAGGACTCGTCTACTTAACTGTCACCCGACCAGACATCGCCTATCCAGTTCATGTACTTAGCCAGTTCTTGTAATCTCCTCGGACTACTCACTATGCGGCAGTTCTTCGCATTCTTCGCTACATCAAAGGCACTCTATTTCATGGCCTTTATTTTTCTGCCCATTTCTCTTTGTGCCTTCAGGCGTACTCCGATGCTGATTGGGCTGGTGATCCCACTGATCGTCGTTCTACTACTGGTTACTGTTTGTTTCTTGGCGACGCTCTCATTCTTGGCGTGCTAAGAAGCAAACGTTCACTGCTCGATCAAGTACAGAAGCTGAGTACCGTGCCGTCGCTGACACCATTGCTGAGGTTATCTCCATTCGTTGGCTTCTCGAAGATTTGGGTGCTCCTCAGTCGTCCCCTACTGATGTTTTTTGTGACAATCGCAGTGCTATTCAGATTGTTCATAATGATGTCTTTCATGAACGCACCAAACACATTGAGATTGATTGTCATTTTGTTCGGCAACGTATCCTTATTGATGCTGTTCGTCTCATTGCTGTTGGTACACTAGATCAGACTGCTGATATCTTCACGAAAGCTCATCACCCGACTCGTTTCCGGACTTTGTTATCCAAACTCAAGATGGTATCCTTAGCTCCTGCTTGAGTTTGAGGGGGAATATTAGAGAATCATTAGAATCATTTTAGATCAGTTAGTATCGTTTATATTTATATGGCATATATGTATATTAATTGTAGAATTCTATACTTTTATTACTTTGATTCTTATAGCACCTATATATACGCCTTGTACATTATACTTTTAATCAACCTGAACAATATACAAAAACACTTTTCTCATATTTCTCTCTTGTTTCTATCAGCTCTAAGTATATGTGTTTTGGTTGCAATTGATGATGTGAAATCTCATAATATATTCTCATCGAAGCAAGCAAGCCCCCATCCCAATAATAATAATAATAATAATAATAATAATAATAATAATAATAATAATAATAATAATAATAATAATAATAATAATTTCAGCATCAAATAAACAAAGATTCATATACATGAATTTTGTTGGACTATTAATTTAAAATAGAGTAGCAGCCAACAAAATAAAAAAGCTTGGAACACCAAAACGAATGAGTCTTGTTGTACTTGACAACAACTAATGAATATCTAATTATAAATTTTTATCTAATATAAAAATTTAATTATAAATTGATTTGTCAATATTGTTTGATAGCTTTTTTAATATAAATAAACAATTATCAAGAGGCATAAATAAAAATTAATTCTAATTAATTATTAGAGTATGAATATTATCTAAGTATAAATTTTTTAGTATATTTTTTCTTAGCATAATATTAAATATTTTTGGTCTTCCACTTTACCCGAAAAAATATATAAAATTGGACAAAATTTTACAAATAAGTATATATTAAATGTACCAGTAAAATTATGGCAAGTGTGATGCTATCCACTTCAAACACACTAATTCGACCTATTTTAATATTATATTACTCAACAAATTCTCTAAACTATAAACCCTAAAATTATTTATCGATACTATACTTTTCTAAGGATAACATGTCCCTTTATTGTAATTATTATTATATTTAATTATCGTATTAGTATTTATAATTTCATCAAATTTTTACTTAGATTTTTATAATTAAATTTATATACTAGATTAAAATTTTCAATGAGATCATTTCTATTTTTTTGTTAAAAAATACTATTTATTTTAAAAGTAAATATTTTAAAATTATTATATTTTTTAAATAATGACTAATAAAGATTTAATTATAAATTTTTATTTAATATAAAAATTTAATTATAATTTTTTAAATTCTAAAGATTTAATTAAAAATTTAATTGAATTATAAAGACTAACAAAATAATTAAATTTTATTATTATTATTATTATTATTATTATTATTATTATTATTATTTGATGGTCACCTTTTTTCTCGAGCATGATGATTGATGAAATGAAACCATTACTCCCCCAAACCTTAAAATTTATTTGATGGTCCAATTCATAAAGTTGATAAAAATAAAACGGGCGCGGAGACCTCCAAATTCCAATTATTATGTCATTAGGATTAAATCGGTGACAGGGGGGGTGGGCGGGCTATTTCCGCAGGGTTAGTAAACTCCCTCAAACTTAGACGTGCGAGTCACTAAAATGTTGTCATCCTCAACCTCAAAGATCACTTTCATTTTTAGGTATTCTCTTCTCCAAATCCCTAATTTTGTTTCCTTCCCTTCCTCTTCATCCCTTCACTCTCATTCTACTCGCCAAGTTGATGAAGCTGTTGATTCCTTCACTCGCATGCTCTCTATGCGTCGCCCTCCGTCCATCATCCAATTCACCAAGATTTTGGGATCTCTTGCCAAGACCAACCATTTCTCCACCGCCATTTCCCTTTTTCAGCAATTGCAAGCCAGGGGAATCGCTCCCGACTTATTTACTTTGACCATCGTAATTAATTGTTGTTGCGGCATGGGTTGTATGACGCTTGCTTTCTCTGTATTGGCCAAGATTTTCAGAATGGATTATCAACCTAATACGGTAACATTGACAACAATCCTGAAAGGTCTCTATCTCTGTGGTAGTGTTGAAAAAGCAGTGCGCTTTCATGACAGACTGCTGGCTCATGGATTTCACTTCGACCAAGTCACTTATGGGACCTTGATCAATGGGCTCTGTAAGACCGGACACACATCAGCTGCTATTCAAGTGTTGAGAAACATCCCACGTTATGGCATTGCTCCTGATGTCTTCATGTACAGCGCAATTATTGATAGCCTCTGCAAGGATACACTTGTAAGTCAGGCTTTTCAGTTATTCTCTGAAATGCTTGCTAAGGGAATTTCTCCCGATGTTATCACATACAGTTCTCTCATTTTTGGATTGTGTCTTGAGGGTCAATATAAGGAAGCCATTGATTTGTTAAGTGATATGGTGCTTAGAAATATTACTCCTGATGTTCATACCTATAGTATTTTGATGGATGGGCTATGCAAGGAAGGAAAGATCAAAGATGCAAAAAATGTGTTGGCTGTGATGACAAAACATGGTGTGAAACCAAATGTGGTTACTTATAACAGCTTAATGGACGGATATTGTTTGGTTAATCAGGTAAATAAGGCAAAATATGTATTCAACACAATGGCCCAAAGTAGAGTGTTACTTAATGTTCAAAGTTACAATATCATGATTAATGGCTTGTGCAAAAGTAAAATGGTCGATGAAGCCTTGAGTCTCTTTGAAGAAATGCGTCGTAAGTACTTGGTTCCAAACACGGTAACTTACAACACTCTTATTGATGGCTTGAGCAAATCAAAGAGAATCTCTTGTGCTTTGGAGCTTCTTGTCAAGATGCACGAGAGAGGTCCACCCGCTAATGTAGTGACTTACAATTCCTTGTTGGATGGGATGTTCAATATCAAACAAGTTGACAAGGCACTTGTGTTATTCAAGCAAATGAAAGAGAGTGGCATTGATCCAGATATATGCACGTACAATGTACTTATTGATGGCCTATGCAAAGGTAGAAGACTTGTAGTTGCAAAAGAGATTTTTCAAGATCTTTCTGTGAAAGGCTATCCTCCAAATGTGAGGACATACACTATTATGATCAATGGGCTCTACAGAGAGGGCTTGTTTGAAGAAGCATTGGCCCTGCTGTCGGAAATGGAAGGCAATGGTTGCTTACCAGATGCTGTGACTTTTGAAACTGTTATCCGTGCTTTGTTTGAAAAAGATGAGAATGACATGGCGGAGAAACTTCTTCGGAAAATGGTTGCTAGAGGCTTATTAAATTGATAAAAGAAGGTAAAATACATCAACTCAAATTGAAATTACATCTCACTGTTGCTGAATATGTATCATAGTTTTGTAAATTCTGTGTCTGTTGGGTCAGAGGACTTTGGCAATACCATAACATTAATTAATTTTGCACTTCCGATTTTTGCAATTGCTATCATCCTTTTTCATTCCACTACATTATTGATTCTTTAGATGATATTCCTAGTTATAGCTTACGGATTTGTGTTTAAGATCTCTTTATAGCAACAGAGTGTTATTTACTGTTATTCTATGAGATCATGTATTTATCATGTTAAAATTAAGCAAAACTAAAAAGATTGAAAATTTTGTTTTGTTGTTTGTTGTTTGTTCTCTACTATTCTGTTGTGCAACTTATTTTTCCGTATCTTTGTCGGTACCATATATATATAGAAAAGGAAATTTAAATAGGTACTAAGGATTTATTCTTAGGCTATATAGTTTACACTTCCATCTTAAAAATAAACCCACCTTCTAAAATGCATGTCCCCTCTTTTCATCTACCTAAGCAACATCGAGTCAAGGTAACTTGGTTTAGTTATCTCAAGATTTTTGGCCATTTTCTTAATTAATGCTACTCAGTTGTATTGCTTGGAAATTGCTGCTGAAAATATGTACATTATGAAATACTTTTTCGGAGAATGTTTTTCTGTTAATTCTTAGATAAATTACTTCATTATTTCTTGTGTAGACATTATTCCATTGTCTCTAACTCTCTGTTTATTAGCATTTTAAAAAAAGTTACTGGCTTGGAGTTTTGTTATGGGGGTGTTAAAGTGAAACAATACAGAATTCTGAGTGTTCGCTAATTTTGCCTCCAAATACTAATTTTCCCTGCATATATCCTTCCACTTCCTAATTTTCGATCGTCATCATTCAATCATAATTTTTCTCTCCAAATAATTTTTTTATCACCATCATTCAACAATACCGAACACTTTCAGGGCTCCAATAATAGTACGAAAGCTCCAGCATCTTTGGTGGGGAGGGGTCCTCATCCCCGTGGGGATTTTGCGAGTTCCGTTAAAACTCCGGATAATCTCAATAGATATCCATGGGTTCAAGGTTTTTGGCCATCCCTATATACAACATATAATGAACTAGTGATTCGACTATTCAGATTGTTATAGAATTCATATTCAGGAATACTATCTTCTTCAATTCTGCAGAATCTATTCTGCTTTCTTTGCATAAAAAAAATGTTAATACATTGATGAAGATACTGTAATATGGCAAAATGATCAAAGAATTAAAGAATCATTGAATTGCTCTATGATAACTCTAAGCACATGCGTTTTGGTTGCAATTGATGAAATGAAATCTCATAATATAATCTCATCAAGCAAGCCCCCATCCCAAAAACAATAATAAAAAAAATTTCAGCATCAAATAAACAAAGATTCATATATATAAATTTTGTTGGACTATTAATCTAAAATAGGGCAGCAGCCAACAAAGCAAAAAAGCTTGGAACACCAAAACGAATAAGTCTTGTTGCACTTGATGATTCAGCAGGGGGACCAAACATTTTAGGGTCTAACTTTATATCTGAAACCAGCAAATGTAGTTTGAATTTTGTTATTACATATGTAATGAATGAGTCTCTGATAAATGTACAATTGACAAACTAATTGATTTGAAATTAATAATAAATTAATTTATTATTGGATAATTTTATTCACTACTATGCTTTAATAAAAAAATATAGATATATTTATCACTTTATATTTGTATCTGTAAGTACTCTTATAATTCTAACATTTAAGTTAAGTTCTAATTCTGTTTCTAATGTTTGATGTTTTATTTCCAAACATATTTATTTGGTTCTAATGATTTAAAAATAAAAGTAACAGAACAATAAAAGAAATAAGAAGGCAATAATAGAGAGAAAATAATATTTTTGGAAAAATTTTAATTTCGACCAAAAGACTAAAATAGAATGAAATAAAATGTTTGTAAAAAAGAATTTTTAAGCGTTACGAACTAAATTAAAATGTAACCGAAACTTTAAGGTCCAAATAATATTTTTATCTTGTATAAATTATCCATAAAAATTTCAATGCTTTTTTTTCAGACATGGAAATTTCAATGCTTCAAACACAATAGTATTGGTTGATGATTTGCTTGATAGGCTGATATTGGTGGGCTTTTTACTGCAATGAAAATAAAACAGCAAGTTGAAGGTTAAAACCAAGCCATCCATTAAGTGAACAAAATTTGAAGAATACAAATTATAGACATTATGTTATTAATTCAAGGTTTCAACTACATTATGCGAAAGCTCAACACAAGTACACAACTCGATGAACGTTATAGAAGGTATACGTTGATTGGGTGAAAGCGAGGATAATATAATAGGGAACAATTCCACAAACTATAAAATGTTCATCTATTTGTTTTAATTTGTTTACTTAGTAGATTTATAGCTATAATGGTTTTGTTCTCTTAATTTGATTATGGATCTTTCAATGGAAAATGCAATTTCTCGGCTGTTAAATTTTTAAACCAAAAAAAAAGATATAATAATAAAAATGTAACTACGAAAATAAAAGGAAAAAAATTATAAAAACAATCAATATTCCTATTTTCATGTGAAACAAGACAAATATTGCATTAAGTTGTGCAACTTGTGATATTAAAAGAGGGGAGGAGAGGGGAGGGGGAAGCTATATATCATTGTTTTAGAAGGGTACTAATACTTTTTTATTCTTTGATATAAAACGGGGCTAAAGCCCAGGAAAAAGAAAAACACTAAACAAGAGTGGTTCTGCAAAACTCCACTCCATGCTCATCAGTTTTCATCAAGAGAACCATTATAGCTGGGACTTCTTTGAACAGCATGACCCCTTTCTCCATTCCTTGCCCATATTTGGTTAGAGCATCACACATTGACTCGCTTCTTTAAAGATATGCCGAATCACCACTTTTTGCGGTTTTATCAGCAGCTCCTTGATCGACCTCACCAGGGAAGTTCCAACGTGAGTCTCAACCGCCGTACTCTGGACGAAATTAATAGCACAGCTCGGGTCAGATTCAATTTCTAGGTAAGGGATATGCAAGTCTACTGCTAATTTCATTCCTATAAAGAAACCCCAAAGCTCAACTATAGTGATTGTACATTTTTCGATGTTTGTATAGAGTATGCTCCTCTCCATCTTCAATACAAAAAGTTTCATAGGCTGATTTAATAGAAAAAACACCATATGGGCAGGACATCCAACTGATAGAATCTTCCCCGATTTGCGGATTAGGAGCTTTGATTGTATGTAGAATATCTGTGACCTCTTCGGGTAAAACACGATTCAGGGCTTCCCAATCCCAGTCTCCATTTTCGGTGACATAGTCTGCAACCTTTTCAATGAGTTTATCCTCTTCTAGATTAGTTAAGGCCACCTCTTTCAGATTAGTGAATCCAGGGATCCATTGTTTCCTCAAAAAAAGGGCTTTATTCCCATCTCCAAGCCTCCAGATGAGATTGGTTTTGAATTTCTCCCAGACCTTATTAATTCCGACCCAGGCATTTGAGCTACCTGATCTATGCTGAACCTTTAGCAAGATATCTTCACTGCAGTCATATTTGGCTCTCATGACTTTCACCCAAAGCTTGTCTCTGTCGTGAATCAGTCCCCAAGAGAGTTTCATGAGGAAGCTATATGGTTTTTCACTTCCATCGTAAAATTAAACCCACCTTCTAAAATGCATGCCCCCTTTTTTCTTCATCCTGAGCAACATCGAGTTAAGGTTAATATGGTTCAGTTGTCTCAAAATTTTTGGCTTTTACTTAATTATTGCTACTCAGTTGTAATGTTTGGAAATCACTCCTGCTGAAAATATGTACATTATGAAGTACTTTTTCAGAGGATGTTTTTCTCTTAATTCTTAGATAAATTACCTCGTTATTTCTTGTCTGGATCCTGTGTAGACATTATTCCATTGTCTCTGACTCTCTGATTATTAGCATTTTAAAAAAACTCTTACTGGCTTGGAGTTTCATTGTGTGTTGTTGTGTCGGAGGTGTTAAAAGTGAAACAATACAGAACTCTTTAAATTGAATTTGATTTTATTTGGTGAATTTCTTTGCATTTATTTATTATTTTGATTAATGTTGTTCTGGAAGGATTACTTTTAATGACTCTGAAGTCTGAACTTTATATTTGCTATGCAGAGGAGGTTTGTACAGACTAATTCATCTGCCAAACAATCAATTAGATGAGCGAAGGCAGTTGAGATGGTCCTCGATACTGTAAGATTCTGTTTTCTTTTATTGCGATGTAGTTTCATTAAGCAAATTATTGCCATAATCAGTGAAACTCAGTTGACGTGACATATATCTCTTGAATCTACAGGCCTGAGGAATAAACCATTTGCACAACTGCACTCCAGTAATTGTACACCGTGATTTTAAGTCACTAAATCTTCTTGTTGATAAAAATTGGGTTGTGAAGGTGTCAACTAATTGTCATGATTGAATTTTCTTGATAGCATGCTGAATGCTACCTGTAGATATGGTTTAATTGTTTTTTTTCACCCTTTCTTTTTTCTTTCGTATAGTTATGTGGTTTTGGCTTATCAAGAATGAAGCACAGTACATTCCTTTCTTCCAGATCAACTGCAGGAACAGTAAGCTGTCATAATCCTCATTTCTAAGCTCAAATACTGTGTCATATCCTCTGCCTTCTGAATTATTCGTTCTTTCATGTTCTTGTTCTACATTTTGCTGCATATTTTATATGTTTATTGTGCTTTATATTCTTCTGAAGATATACAAACATACACAAATGGAGGCATTTGCTATTATCTTTTAACAAAAAATTTGGAAAACCAGGAGTTTGTTGCCGTTTAAAAATTCATTATGTTTGGCATGTTATATTAATCCTTTTGTGATGATGAATACCTATCTTTAGCCTCGGCTTATGTTATGTTTAATTTATAATACAATTACTAGTTCTATGTGCCAAGAAAATGTCGATTGAATAGGGTTTGAGAGAATGAGAGAAGGAAGAAAACACAGTGAGAAAGAAAAGAGGATTTGAAGAGAAAGACAAGAAATTTATGATCTGCATTACTAGTGAGCTTATCACTAATCTGTGCTTATGTATAGAGAAGGGTAGCTTGCTGTGCAAGCTAGTACAAAAGGCACAACAGTCCGTTCATTCTTAAAGTTAGTTATGATAGCTGTAACTAACAGCTCTCCTATGTAGCTGGCACTGTTCTAACAGCCAACAGTTCTTTCATAACTAACTCTTGTAACTCTTCTCTAGACTTTACCAACTCACTCTACTACGATGAATGGTCTTTGGTAACAAATGAGCAAATCTTTCTTAATTTTGTTGAGGCCTAAAGTTATTGTTTGGTAAGAGTTTCAAATAGGTCTGTGTCCTCTGATAATTGCCAAATGGGACCTTAGTGTAACTACATGCTTTTCTCTCTACCTCAAGCTCCTCTCTTTTGTATGCGTGATCAGTTCTGATATTCTGTACGTATTTAGTTTTGCTGCTAAGCGTTTGTTTGGCATTGCAATATATTCATTTTTTATGACATGTTGCAGGCTGAGTGGATGGTGCCTGAAGTGTTAAGAAATGAACCTTCAAATGAAAAGTAAGCTTAGTAATCATTGGTTTTCGTCATTAAATTTTTTTTTATTTTGCTTGTGGAGGAGGATTTCATAGTCTGTGTTCCTCTCTGACCTGAATCATCTGGCACAGGAAAAGATAAGTTGGAATTTTTATTACATATAACTGTTGTTCTTTGGCTTCCTTGTCTCGTCGTTCTTCTCATTGGTTTTGCCACCCTTTTAAGGCATTCATAATTTTATGATTATAACAAGTGGTGATTGGATATCCAGGTGCGATGTTTATAGCTTTGGAGTCACATTATGGGAGCTCTCTACTTTGCAGCAGCCCTGGGGTGGAATGAATCGGATGCAAGTTGTGGGTGCTGTCGGTTTCCAGCATTGTTGTCTTGTCATTACAGATGATATGGAGCCTGCTATCACGGATATTATCAAGCAATGCTGGCAGAGGTGAGTGTACTCTTCAATCATTTTATCCTTATTCTAAGATATCAGAACTCTTGCTTATAGCATTCTGAAAACCACTTGTTCTATCGGATATGAATAATCACATGCAAGGAAATACACATTTGATCTTGCCAAGGTACAGTTTTGTTTCAATATAACCATTTTTTTATTAAAAAATCCTTATAAAGTGCAAGCCAGTTTCAAGAAACCCCTGTAATGACGACTCGTTTTCTCTTAAAGATTTTTATGCATGATAGGAACTTGATTACACAATTTTTAAACTAGAAGACTTGGTTGAAAACTAGGGACTTGAGGAGTTGTATAGTATTTTTGCTCATTCAGTCCTATGAGGCTGTGATTCTTTTCAGTCTTCCCTTTCCTTTCCTTTTTTTTTTAATTTCTTTCTTCCCATTTACTTTTAATTTTTTTCAGTGGAGTCATTATCAATTTCTACCATTTGTTTGTGTACACAATTCTTTGTAATTTTGCTGTAATCAATTCTAAATTTTGATGTGCATAAATTATGAAATGTTGCCGTTGTAGTTTGAATGGAAAAAAAATTGATGGTGCGTGGAAATTGTTTAGTACTGTAAATGCAAATTGGATAAGCTTTTTATTCTTTTTTTTGTTTTCCATTTTTTATTTGGATGGGTCCAAGTGTTATGTCTAAGTTATGAAGCACGGACACTTCGCTGAGTTGTCGTGTCCGCGTGTCGGACATATTTTAGACACGACGCTTATCGACACTCGTTTGACACGCATGTCTGATGTGTCCAACCGTGTCATAATAAAAGGTAAAAAATTCTTTTTCGGATACACTTGGACATACCTAAATACCATCACGTGTTAGCGTATCGAGTCTTATTCTTAACATATATTTTTGAAATAAATTTAGATATAGTATATACTATTATTAATTAAAATAAAAAATATTTAAATATTTTATATAATTAAAATAAGATATTAAAAATAATTAAAAAATTAATTTATATTTTAATATCAATAAAATATCAAAATATCATTACAATTTATCTAAAATATATATATATATATATATACACGTGTCGTGTTCTGTGTCCGTGTCAGTGTCCATGCATCATAGTGTCTAAGGCTTGGTTTGGTAAAATTTTTTGAAAAAGTGTTTTTCATTTAAAAGAACAAATTTTTTTATTTTGCATTTGGTATATAAGAAAGATTATGTATTTATACTTAAAAATTTTAAAAGATAGAAGTGTTTTTAAAAGCATTGAAGATGGAATTTTTCAAAAATAATTTTGCATATTAAAATTAAAAAATCTAATATAATCTTATACATTAATTGATATCTAAATATAAGTTTTATAGTAATGTATATTACAGTATTTTTAAATTCTAAAAGTTATTTTACTAAATGCTATTATTACTTGTATTTATTGAAAATTAATTTTAATTTAATTTATTAAGTATAAATGTAAAATTTTTAAAATGTTGTCTTTTAAAAGTTAATTTCTATAAATTACTTTTAAAAAATAAAAATTTTACTAAACAAAGCCTAACTTCTTCACCTTTCTTGCTAAAAAAAAAATAATATTGTTTATATTTTTATCGAACTCGTAAAAATAATGTGTTTTGGTTTAAATTTGATGGAAAAAAGTATAAAAGTGCTTTAGTATTTTATTATATACATATATTTAATATGTGATGTTATATTTGTAAAAATATGAATAGTTATTTAAAAAATTATATAATTAAATAAAAATATAAAATAATTTATATTTTCTGTATATTAAAATTAAATGCTTTTTATCTTTTAAAATGACTTTTTTAGCGGATCAAACATAAATTTTTGTTAGTTTAGTTAACATTTCTTTTTCTTTTAGAAAAATAATTGAGAAATCAATTCAAACAGATTAATTGTAGTAACAAAGAGAAAATATATCTTTTTAATTTGTTTTTTTTAATTAATGTTATAAAATAGACTTACATTAAATTATCTTAAAATAAAATTAATAGTTAAAATTTGTTAGATAATAATTTAGTTAAATTTATTAAATTATTTAATAATTTTAAATATTATTTTTATATAAAAATATTTACATGTAAGTTGTTGTCTATAAAATATAATTTTTATCGATATTTTTTAAGTGAAATAAAAGAAGTAAAGAAAATGTGATATAATAAAAGGCTATTGTTATGCTAATGAAACTTTTTTTTTTCTTCGCATGATGATCTGAGGTAGCATATTCTAGAGTAGATATATTTACCTAGTCTTGGACAATTTTTCTGTTTCGTTACAAAAGTTTTGTTTCCTCTATAGGATAAATAATTAGTGAAGTTTTTCTACGGATGGACTTTTTTGAGACCCTTTTTATGTGTTTTTTTTAATTTTATAGATTGTTGTTATTATATTTTTTCTCCGCTTGTGAGAATTTTTTTAGAATGATCTATATTAGAATCTCTTTGGGGGGACTCAGATTTGGTCTTCTGCAGGTTTCTCATTGTATGTCCAAGACTCCAAATAATAGTAGCTATTACAACTTAATTAAATTTTTTTAAAAAAAATAGATTAAATAATAAATGACTATATTAAAAGTAGCTTATAAATAAGTTATTTTATATTTGGGTTTTTAATTTTAAAAGTGTTTATTTTATAAAAATATGATAAAAAGTAGTAGTATTACAAGAGAAGTTATTTTTTTAAACTTTTCTATAAGCTCTTAAATAACTTCTTAGAAAGCTGCAATTTGGTTTTGAAAATTACATTAGACATTAATACTACTACTTTTCATAAGTCAAAAACTCAAAAAAAAAATATTTTTGAAGCTTCCCAAGGTCCTTAATGTTTCGAAATACATTTTACCAAAAAAAAAAAAACATATTTAAAAATACATGTTGTTGAATGAATTCACATTAAAAAAATTTATTGAAATTAACAGACCTAAAGAGCAGTCATTGTTTCTTGGTGAAAAATTATTATTTAGCATCCCTAATTTTAATGATAATAACTAATAGCGCTATGGGGTGCAATATTTTATTAGGTGACAATTTTTTATTTATTTCATTCAATCTTTTTCCAATGATAAGTTAATTTGTCAATATTGTTTGATAATTTTTTTAATATAAATAAACAATTATCAAGAGGTAGAAACAAAAATTAACTCTGATTAATTGTTAGAGCATGAATATTGTCTAAGTATAAATTTCCTAATATATTCTTTCCTAGCATAATATTAAATATTTTTGGTCTTCCACTTCACTCGAAAAAATATATAGTAGAGTTGGACAAAATTTTATAAACAGGTGTATATTAAGTGTATCAGCAAAATTATGGTAAGTATGATGCTAACCACTTCAAACATACTAATTCAGCCTCTTTTAACTTTATACTATTCAACAAATTTTCTAAACCATAAACTCTAAAATTATCTGTCGATATTATACTTTTCTAAAGGTAACATTTCTCTTTGTTGTTATTATTATTATATTTAATTATTTTATTAACATTTATAATTTTATCAAATTTTTAATTAATTTTTTATATTTTAAAAATTTATAATTAAATCTATATACTAGATTAAAACTTTCAGTTAGATCATCTCTTTTTTTTAATTAAAAAATACTATTTGTTTTAAAAGTAAATATTTTAAAATTATTAATTTTTTTTAAATAAGATTAAATTACACAGTTGGTTCCTATACTTTTAATGAAATTGCAAATTGGTCCCCACGCCAATGAGAATCTTTGATTCTGCTAAAATGACATCATGTTTCTGACACTACCACCATTAGCTTCGGAAACGGCTTCACACACCGTGTCTAGGTCCTCCACGGACTCGAGTGGTTCTGGTGCTAATAAAGCGAGACGCTATAGAACTTGGTTTGCGAGGGCGAGAAGGTTAGGATGGTCCCTGACAAAATCCGGATGGCGAAAGGTGGGAAGGCATTGACGGATGTTATGGGAAGAGAAGAGGTGAGGAGCTTCCTGCGTTCCAAAACGGTGCGTTTGAGGTTGATGGCAGTGATGGTGTTGGAGCGGTGGAGGGAAAGACGTTGATGGATCGTGAGTTCTTGGATCGGTATGTGCCTGTGGGTGGGATCCATAGGCATACTATGAGGGATTTGATTAGTAAGATTGAGTTGTTAGAGAGAAGGATTTTGCTTGTGATAAGGGAAAGATTTTAATTATTGATAATTTAAATATAATTGGGATGAGTTGAATTGAGTTCATTCATGATAATAGTATACATTATTGTGGTAGTTTGTATAATAACTGTTAATTTTGGTTTTTGCTGTGTTAATGAATTTGGTCATTAGCAATGATTTCGGCATTGTTGTTGTTAAAGTCGTATTAACGTTAAAGAAGAACAAAAATGCTGAA
Organism: Arachis hypogaea; assembly: GCF_003086295.3. Lineage (NCBI taxonomy): Eukaryota > Viridiplantae > Streptophyta > Magnoliopsida > Fabales > Fabaceae > Arachis > Arachis hypogaea. The sequence goes on along the minus strand of NC_092050.1, from coordinate 141,096,397 downwards.
GAGAGGAGGAGGAAAAATAGATACATAAATGTGTATTTTTTTTACGGTAAATGTTATTGAGGACTTAATTATAAAATTATATTTTATACATAAATCTAATTATAAATTTTTAAAGTGTAAAGACTAATTTGTAATTTTAGTAAAAATATAGAGATTAGCGGTATAATTTGACCTTTAAATAATAATTAATAAAAATTTAATTATAAATTTTTATATTCTAAAAATTTAATTAAAAATTTGATTAAATTATAAAGAATTGATTAAAGACTAACAAAATAATTAAATTTTATTGTTATTGTTGTCGATGTCTTGTTTGATGGATCACTTTTTTTCTCGAGCATAATGGAACCATTACTCCCCCAAGCCTTGTAATTTATTTGGTATATACGTCCAATTCATAAAAGAAGAATGTTAGGGGCAGCAATTTTTTTAATTTGTAGCTATTAAATAGTCATTAATGATAATTTTAATGGTGTGAAATTAGTATGAGATTTTATCTAATGACTCACTTTTTTCTGTTAATTATATATTGACCAAAATTTAACAAAGTTGCTGGCATCTAGACTTTTCCTTCCTACAATTGATAAAAGAAAAATCAAAAGAACCCAAGTAAAACGGGACTGGAGTCTGGAGACCTTTCATTAGTATGGGGGGTGTTGGAAACAGAGGACTATTTCCGCAGAGTTAGCAAACTCCCTCAAACTTAGACAACAGCGAAAGTGCGAAACACTAAAATGTTGTCATCCTCAACCTCAAGGATCACTTTCATTTCTAGGTATTCTCTTCTCCAAATCCCTAATTTTGTTTCCTTCCCTTCCTCTTCATCCCTTCACTCTCATTCTGAGCCCCCATGCCTTCGTGAAGTTGATGAAGCTGTTGATTCCTTCACTCGCATGCTCTCTATGCGTCGCCCTCCATCCATCATCCAATTCACCAAGATTTTGGGATCTCTTGCCAAGACCAACCATTTCTCCACCGCCATTTCCCTTTTTCAGCAATTGCAAGCCAGGGGAATCGCTCCCGACTTATTTATTTTGAGCATCGTAATTAATTGTTGTTGCGGCATGGGTCGTATGACGCTTGCTTTCTCTGTATTGGCCAAGATTTTCAAAATGGATTATCAACCTGATACGGTAACATTGAATACACTCGTTAAAGGCCTCTTTCTCTGTGGTAGTGTTGAAAAAGCAGTGCGCTTTCATGATAGAGTGCTGGCTCATGGATTTCACTTTAATCAAGTCACTTATGGGACCTTGATCAATGGCCTCTGTAAAACCGGACACACATCAGCTGCTATTCAAATGTTGAGAAAGATCCCACGGTATGGCATTGCTCCTAATGTCTTCATGTACAGCGCAATTATTGATACCCTCTGCAAGGATACACTTGTAAGTCAGGCTTTTCATTTATTCTCTGAAATGCTTGCTAAGCGAATTTCTCCCAATGTTATCACATACAGTTCTCTCATTTTTGGATTGTGTCTTGAGGGTCAATATAAGGAAGCCATTGATTTGTTAAGTGATATGGTGCTTAGAAACATTACTCCTAATGTTTATACCTATAATACTTTGATTGATGGGCTATGCAAGGAAGGAAAGATCAAAGATGCTAAGAGTGTATTGGCTGTAATGGCAAAACATGGTGTGAAACCAGATGTGGTTACTTATAACAGCTTAATGGATGGATATTGTTTGGTTAATCAGGTAAATAGGGCAAAATATATATTCAACACAATGGCCCAAATTAGTGTGTTACCCAATGTTCAAAGTTACAGTATCATGATTAATGGCTTCTGCAAAAGTAAAATGGTCGATGAAGCCTTGAATCTCTTTGAAGAAATGCATCGCAAGAACTTGGTTCCAAACACGGTAACTTACAGCACTCTTATTGATGGCTTGAGCAAATCAAAGAGAATCTCCCGTGCTTTGGAGCTTCTTATCGAGATGCATCATAGAGGTCAACCCGCTAATGTAGTTACTTACAATTCGTTGTTGGATGGGATGTTCAAAAACCAACAACCTAACGAGGCATTTATGTTATTCAATCAAATGAAAGAGTGTGCCATTGATCCAGATATATTCACTTACAATATACTTATAGATGGCCTATGCAAAGGTGGAAGACTTATAGATGCAAAAGAGATTTTTCAAGATCTTTCCGTTAAAGGCTATCCTCCAAATGTGAGGACATACAATATTATGATCAATGGGCTCTGCAAAGAGGGCTTGTTTGAAGAAGCATTGGCACTCTTGTCAAAAATGGAAGGCAATGGTTGCTTACCAGATGGTGTCACTTTTGAAACTGTTATCCGTGCTTTGTTTGAAAAAAATGAGAATGACATGGCGGAGAAACTTCTTCGGGAAATGGTTGCTAGAGGCTTATTGAATTGATAAAAGAAGGTAAGATACATCAACTCAAATTGAAATTACATCTCATTGTTGCTGAATATGTATCATAGTTTTGTAAATTCTGTGTCTGTTGGGTCAGAGGACTTTGGCAATGCCATGACACAATATAATTTTGCACTTTCGATTTTTGCAATTGCTATGATCCTTTTTAATTCCACTACTTTATTGATTATTTAGATGATATTCCTAGTTATAGCTTACTGATTTAGTGTTTAAGATCTCTTTATAGCAATCGAGTGTTCTTTACTGTTATTCTCTGAGATCATATATTTATCATGCTACAAACTAAGCAAAACGAAAAAGATTGAAAATTTTGTTTTCTTGTTTGTTCTGTTATTCTGTTGTGCAACTTATTTTTCCGTAACTTTGTAGGTACCAAAAATATATATATATATACTAGCATTTGACCCGTGCAAATGCACGCGCTAGAGAATTTATTTTTACCACAAAAAATTATTTATTCTGAATAATATTTTTAACTTCTTATTATATCAAAATATCGTACATAGGTATAATTTTAAAATTTGAGTTCTTTTCATATTAATAAAATATTCTATTATACAAAGAATTTTAATGTTAGTCTAAATATATATTAAGCACAAAATAAAAAAATAGATGTATTATAGAATAATATTTTTTGTTCATAAAAGTAAACTAAATTACACTTAAGATTTAAAATTACATTTTCTTTTGTTAATTAAAACTATATTCCACTTCATTTTTTCTTTTTTAAAACACTAATACTGAATTCGTTTACATTACTTGACGATGACATTACGAAATTCTAATTACGAAATTCTAATTAGAACCGTTAAAATGGGTTGGGTCCATTGGGATTGGCACTTTTAGAGTTCTTTAACGTGCTTGGCTGCGAAATAAATGGACAAACCCATTTAGTTGTTTTTTTTTTTTTTTTTTTTCCTATTTTTATTAATTTTTTAACAATTTTTTTCTTACCGATCTAATTCAAATATCTTTACTTCTAATAAAAAAAACAACTCAAATTCTAACCTTATCTATTAAAGACAAAAAATTTGTTCGAAAATTAATATTTTAGATTTTTAGTCCATAATATAATTTTTTTTAAATAAATTATCTATTTAGACAAAAGAAAAATAAAAACTAAACTCGTTAGCCTTTTGTCCGTTAAACTTTTTTTTAAATGGTCCAAACTCTCATCTTAAAAGTCTATACATACTTGTACATAAGTGTACACCTAGAAGTGTTAGTCTAATGATGAAAAGAGACTGAATTTTAATTTTTAAGCACACTTACAGGGAGAAAAATGTGTGTACAGACTGGTTAGCCAAAAGAAGTATCACTAGAGAGTTAGGTTTTTATTTCATAGATAATTATCCTAAAGAAATCAAATATATGTTAGATGATAATTGTAGAGAGGTCTCCAGAGTTCGATTTATCTTTGATATGTAATTTTCGGCTGGACTTTTAGACTTTATTTTAATTACCAAATATAAATAAATAAAACAATAATAAGTGTTACACTTAATATCATTTTCCAGTTTAATTCAATTTAATGGCACAACTCAAAAAAGGAAAAAAAAATTGAATTTTTGATGGGGAATCAAAATGTGAATATCCATAGCTCACTCAAAGATAATAAATCTAAGTCTTAAGGAACTGTTATTAACACTAATATGTTCTTTGTAAGCATGGACTTGTGGACTCTATTTGAGCAAAGGATAAATATGTTTTCAAGAATTTGATTAACAAATGCGCTTGTTAAATTTGTTAAAGAAGCACTTGTTTATTGGTGACTCAAAAGTTATTATTATTATCTACTTAGGTTCAGTTTGGGTAAACAACTTAAATAAGTTCCTAACATATAAGGACTTTTATTAATAAAAGTTTATAAATAAGTTATTTGGTATTTCAATTTTTAATTATAAAAGTACTTATTTTAAAGTTGTAGCGTTTGAATAAATAACTCAAAAACTTGTTATAACTAATTATAAAAATAATAGCAAGCTATATAAAAATAAAATAACATGTGAAAAAAATAAAACTAAAACTACGATTTCATATCACACACAGTATTAAATACAAATTTAATAATAAAATAGAGTGGTAAAATAATTAAAAAAATAACTGAAAGAAATATATGAAGTAGGTAATTCAGATGGAACATTATTTTAAAATAGTGTTGGAAGGTCAATAGTTTCAACAGATGAATCATTACCTAAAAAAGGTGGTGGAGGGCGAATACTTCTAGCAGATGAAACTTTGCGTAAAAATGGTAGTGGAGAGATAGTATTTTCATAAAAAACAGGAAACATTTTTACAGAGCAAAGTAGATTTTTTTTTAAAGCAATTTTTTTTAGAAAAATGATAGAATGACTTATCGAAAAGAAAAAGTCGTATATTTCTACTTCTTCGAAAAGTTATGAATTAACTTTTCAAAAAGTTAAAAGCTTTTTTTCAAATAGTGCCAAACACGCATATTGTGACTTTTCATAATTCAAAAGTCAAAAAAACTTCTGTTTCCAAACGGGCTCTTAACAAATATTCTAAAAAATACTTATTAATTAATTCGTTATTTAGACTATGTTAAAATCAATATTAATTTTATCTTGAAAAATGAAAACTTTTACCCTTTTTTATACAGATATAAAACCAATCCTATGTCACTTTTATGGACATCTAAATTTTCCATATTATTAATCTACTACTACTACAACTACCAGAAACAATAAATAAATAAATAAAAAAAAACAAAAACTATAACAACTAAATATTATGACTTATCCAAATGCAACAGATACTGAACCATTTTCGTTTGCTTCTTGCCAAAATTTGTGCTTCAAAACTACTCACAATTTAATATGGGAGATTTGAAGTTTTTTATATTTTGGCTTTGAAAACTTTAAATTTCAATGTTAAATAGCAAAGATCTTTGCACCTGTATGTCATGTGGTTGTCCTACAAAAAAGGCAATACATGGAATACCATTCACTGGTTGCAATAAAAAGACGAATGGATTGTTATCTAAAATAACAATCTGTCTTAGATACTTTGAGATGCAGGTAATAAAATCTTTAACATGTTCCTGGTATTTCTTGAAACCAATTAGCATTTTAGTAGAATACTCATTTATATAGGAGATAGTATTCTAAACCTCAGGCTAAAAAGTACCAAACATAAAATAACATACAAGTTCTAGAAAGAATTCAAATAACTCAATGATATATTGTTTGCTAAGAGATCAATCACATTCCTCCGTTACTATAGCCCATTTCTTATATTTTGCTAATAATTTTTTGACAGCTTAATTTATATTGACCCCAAAATATTTGCCAGAAATTATGAAGTTTAGCTTTAAGTTTAAAATATAATAAAAGCTATTAACAAACATTGAAAATAGGCATACGCAACCATTCTTTATACCAAACAAATTGCCAAAAAATCACCATTCCTAAAGACTTGAAATCATTTTTGTCAATAGAGTAAAAAACACAAAGATGAATCCAAAAGAGTATAGATATCCAAGTAATACAAAAATAAATGCACTAGTAAATGTGAGAATAAAAGAGAATAATTGATATAAAGTTTTTATATAAGACCACCAAAGTTTCATCCATTTAACTATACAACACTCATGTAGTTATACTCATCAAATTGAAAAAAAAAATGATATTATATGACTGCACCAAATATCAGTGACCCCATGGATGTTTTATCAGTATTGTCAAGAGACAATGATCTCAGACTTCAAATTATAAAGAAAAGATAATGGAACATGGAGATATAGGATCAAATGGGAGGGAAAAATTCGAAAATCATAGCATCATAAAGAAAGATTAAATAGATTATAATAACAAATCAAATATAGGGGCCTTGCTATCATCAATGGTGTAACTCACTGAAAGTTTAATTACATAAAACAGGGCAGAAAGTTGGATCCAAGACAGAAGTACTTACATGCTAATTCTTAAAGGCTGATGAAGTCATAAACTAAATGAAGTATGAATAACATGTTTTTTTTTCTGCGTAACGAAAGCCTTATGTATGTCTCAAAAAGTTCTGACAAGACAACCTATTCATGAAACTAACGGAACACAATGATCATCATATACACAAGACTCAAAAGAATCAAAATTACCAAAATAGAAACTTCATATCATGAGAGAAAAGTGGCATTGTTTTTTGTATTCTAAAAAGTTTTTGTTTTTAAATTGATTACCCATCTTGGGTTGTTGAAGGTGAACATAAAATGTCATAACTCCATTGAACACTTCTTATTGCCACAGCTAACTTTGTACTCAAGTTCTTCTGCATCTTCTCATGCTTTGGACTCCAAGAAGAAGCCACGGCCTTAAAAGCAACTCAAGTAACCAGAAAAACCTGCATCTTCATGCAATGATTACATCCATTCAGGTGTCATGAAAAGGAATCAATAAAAGAAAAAAATAGTATTAGTATAAATAATACTTGAATGTATATTATTATCTAAATAATATTACTTAAAATACACTTGTATTTTTTGCTGTAAACCTAATCTCACCTTCTTTGGAGATTTGTGAGTGTAGAACTATTAAAAAACACGTGTATTTCTTATCAAAAAGTCTAGCACACATTTCAAAGAAAATTTCTTAATTTAAAGAAAATAATTAAAATTCACAAAGGTAAATCATTAAAACATCAGTATACATAATCCTTTAATTAAATTTACAATAATATTATCAACTAATTGTTTAATAATAAAAAATTTTAGAAATAACCGTTAAAAAAACAGAAGATTATAGTTGAAAGGTGTCTAGTTTAAAGAAGGAACGAAAGATCACATAAAACATACATCATTTGCATTGTTTTGAACTAACCAAAAGTCAACATATTTATATGAGATAAACATATGAATAAGAAGAAACTAACCAATCTGCATTAGGAGAACTAAAGGTATTAACATATAGCAAGTCACACTTTTTTGAAGTGGTAAAGGAAGCTTACCTGCCAAAATAGAATCTGCTTAGTGTGTGTTTGGATTACAGTTTACAAAGGGAAATTTGCATAAAATTGAATCAATGCAAAACAATTTAAATAAACCTTCACTATCAATTCAAGAAACAACTTATTTTTTTTACACACTTGTTCGAATTAAAATTCACAAAACTTCCTTCATTTTTGTACTATGTCCTTTTCCTATATATCGAGAATTGAAAAACAAAACCAAGTAACCAACTACTACTAACTACGTACAAACAAAATCATCTAGTATTGTTAAGTATATAGTATTTTTTATCATCAATACTAAAGATTTAAATTGGTATGTCCATTCTTAGTAGATGAAGATGATCTTTCAAGTAGATATATATTCAAATTGATATGTCCATTCTTAGTAGATCCATGGATATCTACCACACCTAAGCATAAGTGCATGTCTCTAAAACATATTACCATTCATAAAGCAAAATCACAAAACTGCAAGATGAACAATAATGAGATAGTGCAGCATAACCATTATAAAAAACAAACCAACTTCCTTAATTTAAGCAATTAAGAATTATTCACCATGAATAGCAAAACTAATAAAAGCAAACTAATTCCAAACAGTTAAGATCCAAGATAATGACTTCGGCAATAACCTCGAGCATAGAAAAATGCTTAAAAAAATTTACTTGAATGGGAGCAGCAAAAAATAAACTCACGCTATTAGAAGTGCTCCGCTGGTGTTGCACCCAAGTACACCAGATCTCCGTCTACCTCTTCCGTTCATCTTCCCTTCACTCGCCAATCACACAAATCTTCTTCTCACATTCTTTTATATCGTGGAGTAATAATAAGAAAAGAAAAATTAAAAAGGAGAGCGGGACTGTGGGAGTGAGAGTAGGCCACAAGTTAGGGATTTCTTCTCAGGCTATATAGTTTTCACCTCCATCTTAAAATTAAACCCACCTTCTAAAATGCATGTCCCCTTTTTTCTTCATCCTGAGCAACATCGAGTTAAGGTTAATATGGTTCAGTTGTCTCAAAAATTTTTGGCCATTTATTTAATTATTGCTACTCAGTTGTAATGCTTGGAAATCGCTCCTGCTGAAAATATGTACATTATGAAGTACTTTTCCCGAGGATGTTTTTCTCTTAATTCTTAGATAAATTACCTCATTATTTCTTGTCTAAGATCCTGTGTAGACATTGTTCCATTGTCTCTGACTCTCTGATTGTTAGCATTTTAAAAAAACTCTTACTGGCTTAGAGTTTCATTGTGTGTTGTTGTGACGGAGGTGTTAAAAGTGAAATAATACAGAACTCTTTAAATTGAATTTGATTTTATTTGGTGAATTTCTTTGCATTTATTTATTATTTTGATTAATGTTGTTCTGGAAGGATTACTTTTAATGACTCTGAAGTCTGAACTTTATATTTGCTATGCAGAGGAAGTTTGTACAGACTAATTCATCTGCCAAACAATCAATTAGATGAGCGAAGGCAGTTGAGATGGCCCTCTATACTGGAAGATTCTGTTTTCTTTTATTGCGATGTTGTTTCATTAATCAAATTATTGCCATAATCAGTGAAACTCAGTTGATGTGACATATATCTCTTGAATCTACAGGCCCGAGGAATAAACTATTTGCACAACTGCACTCCAGTGATTGTACACCATGATTTGAAGCCACAAAATCTTCTTGTTGATAAAAATTGGGTTGTGAAGGTGTCAACTAATTGTCATGTTTGAATTTTCTTGATAGCATGCTGAATGCTACCTGTAGATATGGTTTAATTGTTTTTTTCACCCTTTCTTTTATCTTTCGTATAGTTATGTGATTTTGGCTTATCAAGAATGAAACATAGTACATTCCTTTCTTCCAGATCAATTGGAGGAACAGTAAGCTGTCATAATCCTCATTTCTAAGCTCAAATACTATGTCATACCCTCTGCCTTCTGAATTATTCGTTCTTTCATGTTCTTGTTCTACATTCTGCTGCATATTTTTTATGTTCGTTGTGCTTTATATTCTTCTAAAGCTATACAAACATACACAAATAGAGGCATTTGCTATTATCTTTTAACAAAAAGTTTGGAAAACCGGAGCTTCTTGCCATTTAAAAATTCATTATGTTTGGCATGTTATATTAATCCTTTTGTGATGATGAATACCTATCTTTAGCCTCGGCTTATGTTATGTTCAATTTATAATACAATTACTAGTTCTATGTGCCAAGAAAATGTCGATTGAATAGGGTTTGAGAGAATGAGAGAAGGAAGAAAACACAGTGAGAAAGAAAAGAGGATTTGAAGAGAAAGACAAGAAATTTATGATCTGCATTACTAGTGAGCTTATCACTAATCTGTGCTTATGTATAGAGAAGGGTAGCTTACTGTGCAAGCTAGTACAAAAGGCACAACAGTCCGTTCATTCTTAAGTTAGTTATGATAGCTGTAACTAACAGCTCTCCTATGTAGCTGGCACTGTTCTAACAGCCAACAGTTCTTTCATAACTAACTCTTGTAACTCTTCTCTAGACTTTACCAACTCACTCTACTACGATGAATGGTCTTTGGTAACAAATGAGCAAATCTTTCTTAATTTTCTTGAGCCTAAAGTTATTGTTTGGTAAGAGTTTCAAATAGGTCTGTGTGCTCTGATAATTGCCAAATGGTGGCTTAGTGTAACTACATGCTTTTCATCTCTACCTCAAGCTCCTCTCTTTCGTATGCGTGATCAGTTCCAATATTCTGCACGTATTTAGTTTTGCTGCTAAGCGTTTGTTTGGCATTGCAATATATTCATTTTTTATGGCATGTTGCAGGCCGAGTGGATGGTGCCTGAAGTGTTAAGAAATGAACCTTAAAATGAAAAGTAAGCTCAGTTATCATTGGTTTTTGTCAATTTTTCTTTATTTTGCTTGTGGAGGAGGATTTCATAGTATGTGTTCCTCTCTAACCTGAATCATCTGGCATAGGGAAAAATAAGTTGGAATTTTTATTACATATAAGTGTTGTTCTTTGGCTTTCTTGTCCCGTCGTTCTTCTCATTGGTTTTGCCACCCTTTTAAGACATTCATAATTTTATGATTATAATAAGTGGTGATTGGATATCCAGGTGCGATGTTTATACTTTGGAGTCATATTATGGGAGCTCTCTACTTTGCAACAGCCCTGGAGTGGAATGAATCCGATGCAAGTTGTGGGTGCTGTTGGTTTCCAGCATTGTTGCCTACTTGCCTTGTCATTGCAGATGATATGGACCCTGCTATCACGGATATTATCAAGCAATGCTGGCAGACGTGAGTGTACTCTTCAATCATTTTATCCTTATTCTAAGATATCAGAACTCTTGCTTATAGCATTCTGAAAACCACTTGTTCTATTGGATATGAATAATCACATGAAAGGAAATACACACTTGATCTTGCCAAGGTACAGTTTTGTTTCAATATAACCATTTTTTCTAATAAAAAATCCTTATAAAGCGCAAGCCAGTTTCAAGAAACCCCTGTAACGACGACTCGTCGTTTATGCATGATAGGGACTTGATTATACAATTTTTAAACTAGAAGACTTTGTTGAAAAATATTTGTACAGTATATAGACTTAATTGAAAACTTCTAGACTATAGGGATTTGTCGAAAATATTTCGCATATACAGGAATGCCCTTGCAAATGTTTTAGCTTTAGGAACCTTTATAATACTAAACCTACAATCATGGTTGGTGTGACTATATGATACTCTTTTGTATTGTAGAGATCCAAAGTTGAGAACTACAGAAATAATGGTGGCGCTGAAGCCGTTGCACAAACTGATCATTGGTTCTCAATCTGAAGTGCCGAAACCAGGTAGGCATGGGAAGGCTCAGTCATCAAGAGTTGGTGCAGACTCAGCTAACCATATCTTTTTCCATTTTTGCTGAAAAGAAAATGATGGGAAGACGAGTTGTACTGTATTTTTGTGCATGTTTGGGCGCCATTATTTTGTTAAAAAAAGATCTTTTTTCAATGAAAAAAGATCTTTTTTTATTTTTTAATGTGTTTGGCAAATTTTTAGTAGTAAAAGTAAAAGCACTAGTAAAATCAAAAAAAGATCTTTTTTGAGAAGCTGTAATTTACATCTTTTTTTAAAAGATCTTTTTTCCTTAAAAAAAAAAAGATGTTTTTCGTGTAATAAATGAACAAAAAAGTACTTTTATATTGTTATACCCAAACATAATTGATAGATAAAAAGACCTTTTTACATGAGATATCCAAACATAAAATTACTTTTACTTCTCTATAGGATCTTTTAAAAAAAGATAACTCGAAAAAAGATTTTTTCTCAAAAGCTCACCCAAACAACCTTTGTTCATTCAGTCATGTGATTCTTTTCAGTCTTGTCTCTTTCCTTTTCTTTTTTTCTTTTTAATTTCTTTCTTCCGATTTACTTTTAATTTTTTTTGCAGTGGAGTCATTATCATTTATCAGTTTGTACCATTTGTTTGTATACACAATTCTTTGTAATTTTGCTGTAATCAATTCTAAATTTTGATGTGCATAAATTATTAAATGTTGCAGTTGTAGCTTGAATGGAAGAAAAATTGATAGTCCGTGGAAATTGTTTGGTGCTGTAAATGCAAATTGGATAAGCTTTTTATTCTTTTTTTTTTAATTTTTTAATTTGGATGGTCCAAGTGTTATTATGTCTAAGGCTTGAATTGGTAAAATTTTTTATTTTACATTTGGTATATAAAAAAAATTATGTATTTATACTTACAAATTTTAAAAGATAGGAGCGTTTTTAAAAGTATTTAAGATGAATTTTTTTAAAAATAATTTTGTATATTAAAATTAAAAAATTTAATATAATTTTATACATTAATTAATATTTAAATATAATTCTTATATTAAAGTATATTATAGTATTTTTAAATTTAAAAGTTATTTTATGAAATGCTATTGTTATTTGTATTTATTAAAAATTATTTTAAATTTAATTTATTAAATATAAATATTACAAATTTTAAAAGACTATCTTTTAAAAATTAATATTTATAAATTACTTTAAAAAAATAAAAGTTTTACTAAACAAAATCTAACTAGTTCATCCTTCTTGCTGAAAAAATAACATTGTTTATATTTTTATCAAACTCGTAAAAAAAATGTCTTTTGGTTTAAATTTGATGGAAAAAAAATTATAAAAGTGCTTTAGTATTTTATTATATACATATATTTAATATGTGATGTTATGTTTATAAAAATAATATAAATAGTTATTTAAAATTACATAATTAAATAAAGATATAAAATAATCTATATTTTCTATATATTAAAATTATACGCTTTTTATCTTTTAAAATGACTTTTTTAGCGGATTAAATATAAATTTTTGTTAGTCTAGTTTACATTTTTTTTCAGAAAAGTGATTGAGAAGTCAATTCAAACAGATTAATTATAGTAGCAAAGAGAAAATATATCTTTTCAATTTACTTTTCTTAATTAATGTTATAAAATAGACTTATATTAAATTATTTTTATATAAAATTAATAATTAAAAATCATTAGATGATAGTTTAATTAAATTTATTAAATTATTTAATAATTTTTAAATATTATTTTTACATAAAAATATTTATATATAAATTTTTGCCTATAAAATATGATTTTTATTGGTAATTTTTAAGTGAATAAAAGAAATAAAGAAAACTTGTCTAATAAAAGGCCATTGTTACAGAAATTATTTTTTATATGGAATATCCAATGGTGTATTTGCTCAATATCAGAGAAGGAGGTGTTTTATCGCGTTGTAAGTGAGGTGTTTAACACGTAGGGGGCGTGGTGACAGAGCCAATTGGAAGTGTGGCAGTTCCCGAGCACCACGCAGAGGACGTAGTGAGGTGGCGGGCATGCACGGGTGGCAACAACACGCAGGGAGTGTGTTCCCTCTAAATCTTGGCAGCGTTGCAGGCTTTTGCTTAGTTCCAAGGATGCAGCAACACAGGGGAGTATTGCAGGTGGTCTGCATGTAGGGGACAGCCCCCACTCCGATAACAAGCTAGTCTCATTTTCAAGCTCTATAAATTGAGCTTCTTGCTTCTTGGTGGAGTATCTATCTGGATCGTGCTAGGGAGACAATGGACTATTTGTACAATGTATACAATGGGCTATTGAGTTACAAAGCTTTTGCTTAGTTCCAAGGATGCAGCAACACAGGGGAGTATTGCAGGTGGTCTGCATGCAGGGGACAGCCCCCACTCCGATAACAAGCTAGTCTCATTTTCAAGCTCTATAAATTGAGCTTCTTGCTTCTTGGTGGAGTATCTATCTGGATCCTGCTAGGGAGACAATGGACTATTTGTACAATGTATACAATGGGCTATTGAGTTACAAAATGAACATCTCCCATACTATCTAGAATAATCATCTGAGTACTAGCGATAATAAACATCTTCTCAAAAATTTAAATTGATTTTGGGGTTCACCAAGGTAAAAACTCTTGACCTTTCGGATCTAGCGCTCTAATACCATGCATGATACCACTCATCCCAAAAGCTTCAGCTGATGGAAAAAGGTAACACTAATGATTATATCTCTAATGCTTTCTAAACTTCCATTATACACATTGTATAAATATTCCATTGGCTTCTCATACTTTCCCTATCTAAAATTTGTGAGTGATACTAAGAAAGAAGATAGGTGGAGCATTTGAAGTTTGTGCAGCATCTAAAGTTTGTGAAGTGTGTTATATAGTGAGAGTTAGGATTTTATTTAGGTGTGTATAAAGAAAAAAATTATTAATTTTGTAGTGATTAAAAAATGGTACGTAATTATACGATACTCGAAGAACATATCATCAATTATTTGGATCATCCAATTTATTTAAGTTGATAATTTTATTATTTTATGTATTTAAATAAAAATTTTATATATATTTATTTATTTTCGATAATTAATATTATTTAGATTTTTTTATTTTTAATATAAATATTGTTAAATATTTTATATATTTTCGAAAACAAATATTTTTTATATTTACATAGTTATTTTCGAAAATAAATAATAGTTATAGTTATTTATTTTTGAAAATTAATATTATTTAGATATTTTTTATTTTTGAATATAAATATTATTGAATATTTTATATATTTTCGAAAACAAATATTATTTATATTTATTTATTTATTTTCGAAAATAGATATTAATATTATTGATATTTATTTATTTTCTAAAATAAATATTATTTATATTTGTTTATTTTCAAAAATAGATATTATTTAGATTTTTTTATTTTTGAATATAAATATTATTAAATATTTTATATATTTTCAAAAATATATTATTTATATTTATTTATTTATTTTCAAAAATAAATATTATTGATATTTATTTATTTTTGAATATAAATATTAAATGTATTTATTTATAATATTTAAGTAAGTAAATATTTTTTTATGATTAGGAATAAAAATATGTTATATTTATGTAAATTATTATTATAAATATTTATTTTTATTTATTTAAACTAATATTTAATGAATAAATTTTGTTGAACTAGCCAAATAGGAATTTGATGGTTCGTAAACTGGATCCGCCGCAGACGTGTAATCCGATGGTCGAAAACTACTTACGCTCAATCGGATTCTACCACGTCTCTAGGATTGGGTTCATAAAACAATTTTACCCCTTATTAGCTGCTTTGGTGGAAATGTGGAGACTAGAAACTCATACCTTTGTATTGCCGGTGGGTGAGGTTACTGTGACATTAGAAGATGTCGCTCATATATTTGGCCTACCCATTGATTGAGAGCCTGTGAGCGACCGGACAGATAGTAGTAGCGACTTCCTATAGAGTCAGAGCATCGCTATATTCCGCCACGAACTGGCTGTCAGTAGTTCTTCGAAATCTTATATAAAGTTGGGTTGTGTTCGGGATATCAGAGACGCAGAGCAATTGGACACCGAGGAGTCTATTAAGAGATACGTCAGATGCCAGATTTTTTGTTTTTTGGGTTCAACCTTATTCACGGATAAGTCGATCGCATATGTCCACGCGAAGTATCTACCGTTGCTTCGCGATTTCGAGTGGATCCATACTTATAGTTGGGGGTCAACATGTCTCGCGCATCTTTACAGGGGATTATGTCGTGCATCACAGTATGATGCTAAGGAGATGGATGACCATCTTAATTTGTTGTTTGTTTGGGCATGGGAGCGACTGCCGTGTATTGCGCCCATACCCAGACAATCCCTTCCACCGGTTGTGATACCAGTTGCCATGAGGTAACAGTTCCTATTTCAGTCCTGCATTATGTTGACAATGCATATTTGACCTACGGTAACTGATACGGAACGTAACCCAGGATAAGATGGAAGATCAAAGAAAGGGACTCATCTACCTCAATTTGATTTCCTGATGCAACAGTTAAGGGAATCACTCTACCTCACCTGTTCACACCCAAGTTTCTCAAAGAAACTCAAAGAAAATTTCATTCATAAAATTAAGAAAAAAAAAGGCTACCAGGTTTTAGAGGGTTTTTATACCTCTTAAATTTAAATCCCTAACTCATAAGTTCACTAGAATAAAATATGGGTCAAATCATAATTGGGCCTAAAACAAACAAATAACAAAAATAAAATAAACATAGAATAAATTCTAAGAAAGTGATGTCTCTTTTAATTCATCTTGACTAATGAGAGTCTTCAATGCATCTTGTAAAATAGTAAGACGTGTGGCTTTTGATAATCGTTAATCATTGTCTTGCCCAATTCTTGATGCATCTCCTGAACACATGATTTAGCCATGTTTGCAAAATCTTCTTTTATTCTCTTAGTTGTTGCTCTTGTAATTGGACCAATTGGCATATGACAGTTTTCAGTTTATCCCATAGGGCTCGTATCAGTAACCTTTTTTTTTTTTCAATGAATCATATTTCAGGTGGAGTCATTCCTATCTGAACAAGGCGTGGTCATCGAAGATCGTAGCGATTTTTAGGTAGGAAATAGACTACATGGACGAGGTAAATATTTAGGGTTTGTATGATTCCCATATAGAAAAATTAATATTAGGGTGCTAATTTTCTAATAATATGTGGCAGTTTGTATGGCGGCTGTATGAAGGGCTGATCATACCCGACGAGTTACATGGTCACCTTGAGGTGTGTGACATCGTTGCTCCATTATTGTCGTTCGAGTGTGCCGAATGTCATTCTGCGAACCGAATCATGCGTCAGTTTGGGTATGCACAACCTCCCCCGCCGGTAGCAAGAGAAATTCTATTGAGAGAGCATTGCATCACTCTTTGCGGAGCGCAGCTTTATGACTGGACAGTTTTACATGGGGATGGATAAAGGAATGGGGCAACTGTCGTAACAATCGATTGCGAGATTAGCACCCCCTTCCGACTTGGGACTTTTACACCGTCGACGGAGTATCGAGATTGGTATGTGGGATCGTACGGACATCTGCTGAGATTGTCAGAGTACGTTTCTCAGCATCCAGATCAGCCACTAGTACCACAGCCACCAGCACCTCAGGATCCACCTCAGTATGCAGTGTTTCAGTCATTTCCTTATTATATACCACAACCACCAGACCACAATCACCATAGTGAGCCTAGCCACCACGTTCAGTCTGGTGACTACGACGAGGCAGTCTCACAGACGTCGCAGTCAGCATAGTGGGCACAGTCAGCACAGTGGGCACAGTCAGCACAGTGGGCACAGTTGGCATAGTGGACACAATTAGCACTCTCAGCACAGCCAGCACTCCCAGCATTCTCAGCACAGCCACCAAGGTCAGTCTGGCCAGCATATTCTGCCCATACTTACCATTCTGGCCGGACATGAATGGTTTGACTTTCCGTTGATCCCATTGCAGATTCTCGGTGATGGTCATGGAGATCAGCAAATACAGCATTGGGCCTACGGTGGTTTTGGTGGTTGTCCAGATCTTACCACTATGCCTATACCATCAGGATCAGCTGATGGACATGGGACATCAGTAGACATGGCCTATGGTATGCGGGGTCATGCTTCCGAGCACACGTCAGGTGGGACATCGTGTGACAGTGGTTTCATCCAGCCGCATCGGGGATACGAGGTTGTTGACGAGGACAACCTCGGTGCATCTGCTCTGGCAGAGGCAGGTGGGTCAGCTACTTCGGCTGTGGATGACTCAGTTTGGGGTCACCCATATGACTTATGGACGGAACAAAATCCACCTAAGGTTTATTCCGTCGCGATTTGGTTAGGGCATGATGGGCAAGGGACTGAACTGGTTGGTTCGAAAGAAGTGAGCTTGGGTTTATGTTGTTTTGGTTAATTTTAAGAATTAAGTTAATGTAATTTGTAGTTAATCTTTTGTAATGTTGACCTATATTTAATTTTAATTATGGTGTCAGAATTAGGTGAATGTAAATCTTGGTTAAACTTTTGTATGTGTACCTCACAAAGGCAGTAAATGATAATATTAACTAAACATTAAGAACATCGAAAACATCAATGGATAAACCCAAATTAAAATACAAACATGACGAACATCAACAACATCAACGGACACAATCCAAAGTTAAAAATACAAACACGCTTGCGTATATCAAAAATATTAACTGAGAAACACAAAAATCAACAAAGACCTAGGGAGGACCATCGTCACCAGCACCACTCGGTCCAGCACGTTGGGGACATCAACTCCGATTATGACCCTAAGCATCACATAGACGGCATATCCGAGGACTATGCATGTCACGTGAATCCATTTCATTCAGGTATCGGGTCGACTTGGGACGACCTTTCAACGTGCGCCTCAAGGCAGGATTAGCGACCAATGCGGGTCCCTGATAAGCAGGCCATGTT
Organism: Arachis hypogaea; assembly: GCF_003086295.3. NCBI lineage: Eukaryota > Viridiplantae > Streptophyta > Magnoliopsida > Fabales > Fabaceae > Arachis > Arachis hypogaea. The sequence goes on along the minus strand of NC_092050.1, from coordinate 141,078,209 downwards.
TCTGCATCGCTTAATGGTACGAACTCAAATATATAGACCTTACGAACTTCTGTCGTCATGTACACATCATGAACATACAGCTGCCAGTCGAGTCGCTGGTTGGCACAACAAGCAATAACATGTCGACATGGTAGTCGTTCCACCTGAAAGTGTCCACAGTCACACGTCTGTCGCGCAAGATCAACTACCAACACCTTTTCATTAGGCATTTCACGCACCTCAAACACCTCGTTTTGTCTATCAAACCGTTGCACAACTATATTTCCAGCACGTTGCATATTTGCTTTGATCCGCTGTTGTGCAAATACAGAGTAAGTAAATCTGGAACGCTTGCGTTCGTGAGTCTCAACACTCTTTCACGTAAATAGTTCATTTAATCGATAATACGTTGCTCAGACGAGGGCCAACACAACGAGGTTTCGGGCACCCTTTAACACTGAATTAATGCACTCCACAAGGTTCGTCGTCATATGGCCCATCGATGACCCTCATCAAATGCTAATACCAATGTCTAAGTCCAATGGCATCGCACCACCGAGCATATGCCTTGCCTCGCTCTTCCAACCTCTTATAGTTGATGTTGTACTCCTCCACTATCCTTAAATACCCTATGTTGACAACAAGTTTTTGCAGGTGAGATACTTTGAATGCCCTTAAGAAATTGCTACCGATGTGCCTTATACAAAATATCCACCATGCTCTCGGAGGTTGCCAATCACCACCGGAACGATTTACTGCTGCCCGGATTAACTCACGTTGGTTTGAGATCATACCCACACCGTCTTTTCTAACAACATGCCTTCATAGATTCCTGAGAAAGAAGTGTCACACATCAGCTGTCTCTCACTCCACCAGAGCAAAGGCGATAGGCACAATGTTCTGGTTTCCATCTTGTGCAACAGCAACTAGAAGTGTACCTTTATTTTTTTCGTATAGGTGTGTGCCGTGAACCTGAACTAGAGGCTTGCAATGCTTGAACGCCCTAATGCATTGATTAAAACTCCAAAATATGCGGTGAAGTATTCTGACACCGTCCGCCTCCTCACTCCCGTTGTACAGTGGTCGTGTTTCTATTTGGACAATTGAGTCTGGAATCTTCTGAACCATGACCGAGAGCCACCATGGTAAAGCATGGTAAGAATCCTCCCAACCACCGAAAACTTTGGCTATAGACTTCTGCTTTGCCAACCAAGCCTTTCGGTAACTGATGGTGTAGTTGAACCTTGACTGGACTTCTGCAATTATAGATTTGACCTTGATGGACGGGTCAGTCTCAACCAATGGCCTTATAGTCTCAGCAACTATTCCGAGTCTAACTTGGAATAATCCTGTGAAATCGTTCCCATGGTGCACGTGTGCTTACCATTGTATCTCCGTATCTCCCAACAACCTTTTTTCCGTATCAAGCTGGCTCGGATAAGCCAGTCGCACCCACGCCCATACCTCTTGCATTTTTGCATAAACATTGTAGTCAACTCCTCTAGAGATAGTGTAACTTCTAATTGCTACAACGACAGACTTTCTAGAACTATACTTCATTCCGATCCTGAACTCTCCGTCCTCAAGGTCAGCAACACCTACAGAAAGCAGATATCATCATTCATTGATACATCCAAAAGATAAAAATACAAAAACATATTATTCACTCATCACGTACCTATGTTTGCATATTTCGGAAATTCCGGTGCATTCATGGCGTTAAGATCCAAATTACGCATAGGGGGGACATTCATCGGTTGACTAACTGCGTGATGAACCACTATATTCTCCGTTGCTGCCTCGACTCCCACATCACCATCCTCGTCTTCGTCGCCAGCTTCATAAGTGGCTTCGAAGTCCTCTTCACTGTCATTGTTCATTCCTTCGTACACTGCAGCTCTATCATCCTCTATATCTAAATCATTTTGAATCTCATCTGCCTCTACGTTTTCAAACTCAACATACAACTCAATCTGTAGCTGTCGCATCTAAGTCTGCCGGTGAATTTGGAACATATTCTGTATACTCGTTTCGTCAATAATCGGCATAATATCAAACTGTATTAGACCACCAAAAACTATAACCGAATTCCGGTACAAAATACTGCTCACTCTCGTCAACATTCCATTCTCCATGCTTTGACAGAGACCGTTTTGAAGCTCCATCAATGTCATGGTGCAGGGAACCACAAACGAAAATAGATTCTGACACACAAACCTCACTCCTTCATGAGTATTCCGTATAATCTCACCGTTGCGATACATTACCAAGTTTGTGGCACCCTCCATTACACTAGCAACACAATAAAAACTACTATAAAAAACACTCTTCTTTGCAATGAAAATGGTACCGAGATTTGCCTTATATATAGGGTAGCACTCAACACTCCCCCTGTGCTGACTTAGCACGCCCCCCCCCACTTTTTTATTCATCAGCCAATGACAATTCGCCACGTGTAACACGTCCACCCCCGTGCTGACTCAGCACGCCCCCCATATGTTGCAAATCCATGCAACCAAACTTTGCCACGTGGCTATCATGCCCCCACGTGCTGCATTCAACACTCCTCTCCCAGTGTTGAATCTTTCATCTGATAGTTCCACCAATTTGTAAATCCACTCACTGTATCCATTTTCAAATAAAACATCAATAGTAAATCCATAACTAAAATTTTTAGCCCCATTGCTATGCTAATGAAACTTTTTTTTTCTTTCACATGATGAACTGAGGTGGCATACTCTAGAAGAGAGACATTTACCTAGTCTTGGACAGCTTTTCTGCTTTGTTACAAAAATTTTGTTTCCTCTATGAGATAATTAGTGAATTTTTTTCTACGGATGAGCCTCGAGGCCCTTTTTGTGTGTGTTTTTATAATTTTATTTGTTGTTGTTACTATATTTTTTCTCTGCTTGTTTTGAATTTATTTTTTTGGAATAATGTATATTAGAATCTCTTTGGGGAGTTTATTCATCAGGATTCAGATTTGGTCTTCTGCAGGTTTTCTATGGTATGTCCAAGACTCCAAATAGTAGTAGCTATTAATGTTTAGAAATACATTTTACTAAAAAAAAAAAAAACATGTTTAGAAATACATGTTAAATGAATTCACATTAAAAATATTTATTGAAATTTTAACAGACTTAAAGAGTAGTCATCGTTTCTTGGTGAAAAATTATTATTTAGCGTTCCTAATTTTAATGATAATAACTAATAGCTATGAGGTGTAATATTTTATTCGGTGATAATTTTTTATTTATTCCATTTAATCTTTTTCCAATGATAAGTTGATTTGTCAATATTGTTTGATAAGTTTTTTAATATAAATAAACAATTATCAAGAGGCATAAACAAAAATTAACTCTAATTAATTGTTAGAACATGAATATTGTCTAAGTATAAATTTCTTAGTATATTCTTTTCTTGCATAATATTAAATATTTTTGGTCTTCTACTTTACCCGAAAAAATATATAGTAGAGTTAGACAAATTTTTACAAACAGGTGTATATTAGGTGTACTAGCAAAATTATGGCAAGTATGATACTAATTGCTAACCATTTCAAACATTCCAATTCGGCCTATTTTAATATTATATTACTCAACAAATTCTCTAAATCATAAATCTTAAAATTATCCGTCGACATTATACTTTTCTAAAGGTAACATGTCCCTTTATTGTTATTATTATTATATTTTTTGGGTCACTTAAATAAACTAAATAAAAAAAAAATCAAAGGAATTGTTTAAATAGAGGGACGGTCTCATTTAAGATTACTCTTAAATTCTTTCTAAGATGAAAGAAGCTCCACATGAGAAAGTTGTAATTTCATCGCCATCTTTGCCACAGTGTCTGTCACCATATTTGCATCTCTCATAATTAAACGAAAATCAACATGCTAATTCTAATACATGATATCTCTTATTTTGAGCGCCAATGGATCAATAAACCCAAAACCATCTTGGTGATTAGTAATAAGATTAAACGCTTTCACATAATCCGTCTCACAGATAACATCTCATTGACCCACATTCCAAGCTAAGAGATATCCTCTCCAAATAGCAAACAATTTCCCTTAAAGAATACTATTACTCTCAATCATTCCCAAACACCCTGTTTGCCAACTCCCATTACAATCTCTAATAACACAAGTAAAACCAATACTATCACCCGAACTAAGATACTAGCATCACAATTAATTTTGAAAGTACAAATGGATGGAGATTCCAAAAACCATTTAGAATAGAGGGAAGGAACATACGCTGTAATTTAAAAATATTCCTAAGCTCCTTTTTTGAAGTTAATGCCAGACAAATCACTTTTTTCAGAGGCCAAGTTTTATGAGGATTAAAGATGTTATTATTCCTTACTCGCCATATCCACCAAAGTCTCAAAAAGAACCTGCTCTCTGCTATGATACAAGAATCAGTTCTTCAATCCAAAGGATGACAAGAAATATCCAATGCTATATCCTACAAACTTAGTTTTTAGACAATCCCAAATATAATTAATTATATTTAATTATTCTATTAATATTTATAATTTTATTAAATTTTTAATTAAATCTCTATAATTTAAAGTTTGTAATTGAATCTATATACTAGATTAAAACTTTCAATTAGATCATCTCTTTTTTTTTTGTTAAAAGATACTATTTGTTTTAAAAGTAAATATTTTAGAATTATTAATTTTTTTAAATAACAGCTAATAAAGATCTAATTGCAAATTTTTTTATCTAATATAAGAATTTAATTATAATTTTTTAAACTCTAAAGTAATAATCGTGTTCTCTGATAATTGCCAAATGGGGGCTTAGTGTAACTACATACTTTTCTCTCTACCTCAAGCTCCTCTCTTTCGTATGCGTGATCAGTTCCAATATTCTGCACGTATTTAGTTTTGCTGCTAAGCGTTTGTTTGGCATTGCAATATATTCATTTTTTATGGCATGTTGTAGGCCGAGTGGATGGTGCCTGAAGTGTTAAGAAATGAACCTTAAAATAAAAAGTAAGCTCAGTTATCATTGGTTTTCGTCATTAAATTTTTCTTTATTTTGCTTGTGGAGAAGGATTTCATAGTCTGTGTTCCTCTCTAACCTGAATCATCTGGCATAGGAAAAAATAAGTTGGAATTTTTATTACATATAAGTGTTATTCTTTTGCTTCCTTGTCTCGTCGTTCTTCTCATTGGTTTTGCCACCCTTTTAAGGCATTCATAATTTTATGATTATAACAAGTGGTGATTGGATATCCAGGTGCGATGTTTATAGCTTTGGAGTCATATTATGGGAGCTCTCTACTTTGCAACAGCCCTGGGGTGGAATGAATCCGATGCAAGTTGTGGGTGCTGTCGGTTTCCAGCATTGTTGCCTATTTGCCTTGTCATTGCAGATGATATGGACCCTGCTATCACGGATATTATCAAGCAATGCCGTCAGACGTGAGTGTACTCTTCAATCATTTTATCCTTATTCTAAGATATCAGAACTCTTGCTTATAGCATTCTGAAAACCACTTGTTCTATCGGATATGAATAATCTCATGAAAGGAAATACACATTTGATCTTGCCAAGGTACAGTTTTGTTTCAATATAACCATTTTTTAATAAAAAATTCTTATAAAGTGCAAGCCCGTTTCAAGAAATCCTTGTAATGACGACTCGTTTTCTCTTAAAGATTTTTATGCATGATAGGGACTTGATTACACAATTTTTAAACTATAAGACTTCGTTGAAAACTAGAGACTTGACTGTATAGTATTTTTGCTCATTCAGTCCTATGAGGTTGTGATTCTTTTCAGTCTTGACCATTTCCTTTCTTTTTTTTTTTTTCCTTTCTTCCCAGTTACTTTTAATTTTTTTTCAGTGGAGTCATTATCAGTTTGTACCATTTATTTGTGTACACAATTCTTTGTAATTTTGCTGTAATCAACTCTAAATTTTGATGTGCATAAATTATGAAATGTTGCAGTTGTAGCTTGAATGAAAAAAAAAATTGATAGTGCGTGGAAATTGTTTGGTGCTGTAAATGCAAATTGGATAAGCTTTTTATTCTTTTTTTGTTTCTTATTTTTTATTTGGATGGGTCCAAGTGTTATGTCTAAGGCTTGATTTGGTAAAATTTTTTGAAAAAGTGTTTTTCATTTAAAAGCATAAATTTTTTATTTTGTATTTAGTATATAAGAAAGATTATGTATTTGTACTTACAAATTTTAAAAGATAAAAATATTTTTAAAAGCATTTAAGATAAAATTTTTCAAAAATAATTTTACATATTAAAATTAAAAAATCTAATATAATCTTATACATTAATTAATATCTAAACATAATTTTATATTAATGTATATTATAGTATTTTTAAATTTTAAAAGTTATTATACTAAATGCTATTATTACTTGTATTTATTGAATGTTAGTTTTAATTTAATTTATTAAGTATAAATGTTATAATTTTTAAAATATTATCTTTTAAAAGTTAATTTCTATAAATTATTTAAAAAAAGTAAAAAATTTACTAAACAAAGCTTAACTTCTTCACCTTTCTTGCTAAAAAAATATTATTTATATTTTTATCAAATTCGTAAAAATAATGTCTTTTGGTTTAAATTTAATGAAAATAAATATATAAAAGTGCTTTAGTATTTTATTATACACGTATATTTAATACGTGATGTTATATTTGTAAAAATAATATGAATAGTTATTTAAGATATAAAATAATTTATATTTTCTGTATATTAAAATTAAATGCTTTTTATCTTTTAAAATGATTTTTTTAGTGTATCAAACATAAATTTTTGTTAGTTTAGTCAACATTTCTTTTTCTTTTAGAAAAGTAATTGAGAAGTCAATTCAAACAGATTATTCTAGTAACAAAGAGAAAAGAATAAATACTTAAATTAATCCCCAAAAGATTACTCGATCTCTAAATTGGTCCACAAAAAATAAAATTAATCAGAATTGTTCCCAAAAGATTTAAAAATAATCACGTTAATTCTTTTTGTCTATTATTTGACAAAGGATGTTAACATTTGCTTACCTGACCTTTAGTGTCACATGTCAATAAAAGCTTTAAAGGCGTCGTTTTCTTTGGTCACCCTTTTCAACCCTTTTTCATTACGGTCTATTCCATCTTTCTTCTCAAAATAGAACATCTCTCTAATCCAATCCTTCGTCTTTGGTTCTCACCTCTAGCAGAAAATGATGTTTAGCTTTGTGACGTTTATTGATCCACAAACTATTAAAACCATTTTAGACAAAGGGAATCCCCATTATGTTTGTGGGTCTTGAGTGCTTGTTAAACCTTACCAAAAAAAGTCAAAGGTTATTGAAAGGTACTTCCTTCGGTTAATTTATATTTTCAGCTTGGAATTGAAGGCTTAAACTCTGGATTTAAGCTTGAAATGTGGGTACAATTGCACCTGACATTAGAAAGGATTCTTGTTATAATTTGATTGTTTCTTGGTATAATTATATCAATATCTGATTATCTTAAGGTTAATTTAGAAAAATTTATATATGATAATAATATAGGAAGATGTTCAGGTATGGCAGTTTAGGGAGCGGAATGTGATGTTCCATCAATTTGAACCACACAGATATATTATAAATAAATTTGAGGGGTTAAGATTGTGGAAAGTTATTTTGAGTATACACCAAAAGCAGGACTGCTCAATGGTATGCAACGGGTAGAGTAGTTGAGAAGTCCACAGACACAGATAATCTCACTTGTGTTCCCTTACAATTAAAGGCTGGGATGTGAAGGCATTAGCTATTAGCCTAGGCATTTTGTTGGTTAGCCGAGCCGAATTATATTTGGGCCAAGTGTGTGTGATGCAGGTCAGGTCCCATAAATGGGTCAAGGCATGTTTGAGAAGTTTGGACTGCTAAAAAATCTGGCAATGATGATAAAAATTAAAATTTATGGTAATGAGATTATTGCAGATGATAGTGTTGCGATTTAAAATTTGATAATAACTAAATTAAAAAAATAATATTGGAGAAGTTAAAATAATACATTTTTTCTCAGTGAATGGAATAATAAAATTTTATTGACAAAAAAAATAGTAAGTTGTTTTTGGCTATGAAAGAAAGTTAGGAGGGGCAAACACAAATTTGACATTAATTTGGATTTAGAACTACATGATAAGAAATTTGTTTTATCATTTATGCACTGGTTGTTGCAAAAAAAATATTTAAAAATAGAAATTGAAAAGAAAATATACATACATATGCATTAATGTATGTATAAATTTATCTAATTATAGATTTTTTAGACTATGTCATAAGAGACGTGAATTTATTTATTTATTTTTTTGTCCTTGCTAGAAGTTTTCATAAATTTGTAAAAAATATGAGTGAGTTGTCGAAATTTGCGGTATTATGGATTAGTTTATTTCAATTTAATGAACGAAGATTAGTTTATTTCAATTATGGATTAGTTTATTTCTCCTTCTTATTTTTCAGTTTCTTTCCCTGCCTCATGGCAAAACCCTTCGCCCGGCTATATTGTTCATAGAAATGGGATGCCTCATCAGGGTTATTGAATTCCATTTCCAATATCTCTGCGCCACTGTACATGACTGGTTCAGAGATGTCATTATCTTCTTCATCGCAATCCTCCAGCGGTTCTCCCTCTTGCTCTTCCGCTTCCATTTCAAGATCTCTAGCGAGCTTTCCTGCAAAATGCAAGCACACCATGAAATCCCTTACTACTCTATTTCAACCACACGATAAACTCAAATAAATACCAATTTAAATTTGTTGCAATAATTCTATCACTTCAATTCGATTATTTCTATCATATACAATGAAGAGAAAAGGATTATTTTCAGTCGCACAAAAAAAAAAAATTTTTGTTCCCACACGCTCCTTATTAACTTATTACTAGTTACCAATCCTAATGATTGCATTTACATATATTAATAAAAAATGTGATACAATATTTTCAATATTATATATTTATGTTTAATGATCTTTCTTTGAATGTCATCGAATGGTATTCATCTATTGTATTTTAATGGTAATAAAAGAAAATTCTACACATAAATGGTGGTTCCATTATATGGTGTTTCATAGGCAATTATAACACAAAGATTGGCTACTAATGAGTACATGCAAATTAACACAAAATTATTCATACCAATGTGTTGCAATGCCATTCACCACTTCCATCAAGGCCACCTACTGGCTCAACACCTCCAATCTCAAATTCCGGCACTGTTCCGCTACATGACTCCATTTCGAACATCACTACCCCATGGCCATCCCCCAAGTTGTTTCACTGAGAATCACATTCAACAATACTAAACAAATCAAGCCAAAAGAGTGAAAATCACAAGAAAATTGTGGTCCAAATTATTAAATTCAAAGAGTGAAAATATTTTTTAGTTAAGTGGGTTCACACTTTTAACTAATATCTTGGAGACTCACTTGCATAGAATAATGCATATTTATTTCATTTATACATTAATTTATTTTCATCGTCAATGTTGATCACACAAGTAACTAACATTCTTGTAATATATTCCAACTCATCATTTTGAAATTACAACAGTTTTTTATTTTACACACCAAACAGTACATATGAATTTAGCCTGCAACAGGAACTTTCATAGTTATTTATAATTTATTTTAAATACTGATATTATATGGTAAAGAGTTGTAGACAAGAGGGATAAGATATAAGTTTTCATTCAGCTGTGAACTGATATTAACTTGATTAATGAACTAAAATCACTAATTTTTTAGAATTCTAAGTCATATATCCAAAGAAGAATCTTAAACTATAGTTCCGAAAGATAATTTATCTGAATTCATATAAACAAAACTGAACATGAGTGATTATGATATTCCTAAAATATATATCAACTGTATTTTAGTGACATATGACTATTTCTAATTCCTCATACAAAATCCATAAAAAGATAAAGGAAAAAAATCATTACAACTTCAAACTAAAGTACTCAAGATCTAAGTACCCAAACTTATCCACTTAATTGAACAATAGCAATATAGAGTTTTGGAACATTTATTTTCATGAGTATAAATAAATTTGTTACAACTTTCCAAAGAGACAATAATAGAGGAAACGAGGGAAAGGGAAGCAGGGCATATATAAATGTAATTGGAATGTCACTATACGGCATTCCACAATAATCAACTTGTGTTTAACCCTCTTTTATTTGTTTGTATCTTTCATATACAACTTGAGTACCACAATGTTAATCTTTTTATTTGCTTCTCTATACAAGCAAATGTATAATAAAGAAGGGTCGAATATGACATTCATGCTGGACCACTTATATTGTGATGCTTACTACAAAGTACTCAGTACTCATAAACATATTACATATACATATTTATCCAAATGGCATTGGTAGGTTAGGCTATGGAGTCGAAGTCACTCCAATTCATGGGATACAACCCACACTCCAACAACAAACAACGATAATTATCAATACCAAATTTTCTCACCTCTTGTAGAAGCAACAACATGCTGGCTTATTTCGACACTCACCTGCCATTTCCTTCGCCACCGACGACACACACCTCCGTCATGTTGCGGCAACCGACAACTTCACCCCAACTCTTTTTCAGATGCTTTTTCACAACACTAACACCACTTTTCCTGCCTCCTGCCCTGCCAATTACAACCCTTTTACCTCCAACAATTACTCCGGGCCGACACACACCTCCGTCGTGTTGAGGCAACAACTCACGCCACCACCTTAGGTCCTTCTCAGAGTCTTAGTCACACCACTGTTTTCCAGCCTCCTCTTCTGCCTAATATAACTGTTGGACCTCTAACAATAATTCAGGGCAACAACTAAATGGCTCAGGCCCACGCCCTCCATCATTCATTGCAGAAACGACTTCAACAAAATAGGAATTTACCAATAGCCTAGAGCTGGTTATTCTTGTCAATTGATTAAGAGATATAGGGTTATTTTTGCCATTTCATCCTTTACTACATGACAAAATTTAGCAGCCTACCTTTTCGTACCCTGAACACCGTGTTTCGATACTTTTGTCCGGAACACTAGATAATTTTCCAATAATATATATTAATTAATTTACTTTCATCCTTTGTGTATGAATGAAATTTAGTAATTTAATTTTATCTTTTGATCATGCTAGTTATGTTGACAGATACCTCTTTTTCAAAAAAACTTTTCATATCAACTTTAATTTGGTTGCAGGAAATATGCTGATAGAATTCAACACTCTATGTGTTACTCACCTCACCACATAGACATGGATTCTGAAATGAACTCAAGTGAGTATCATATTATCTTGTTTGGAATCTATATTACTTGTCCTGTTCATATGACTTGTTCTGTGCTCATTCTTTCATTAGTCACTAAAATAACCATTTTCAATTTTTTTTAGTTCCAAGAAGTTGTGCGAATGCTAGATCTCTTAGGAGACAACTGATGGAAGAGCAAGAGCAGGCTTTAGAACTAGTAGAAATGTAAAGGAGACGTTTGGTAGCGTTGCAATTTGCCCAAAATTTTCTGTCTACTTCACCCCATTTTCGCTTCTCCACGAATGGAACGAGAGTTTCAGAAGGTATGTAGTAGTAATATGAATTGCATTTATTTATTATGAATACATTCTTTGTATCATTTTTTATAAGGCTATTTACATTTTTCAGATCATTTCAATTTCAACATTCATCCTCAAAAATCTTTCAAAAACACACACAGAAAAAAATATAGAGTTTAAATAGCTCAAGGCCAAAGACATCAACTTTCTTTTGATACACTGTACAGTACCAAGTAGCTTTGAAGTTTAATCAAAATCTCTGGCTTTTAAGATGAAGGTAGAAGCAGGAGGATTATAAGTTATTAGTAGGACTATCTATTATATTATGCATAGTTTTCAACCATATTGTATCCTTGTCTAAACTCTGGCCAACTAGACGGCTACCCATAATGCAGTTCAACAACAATTTTAACCTCTGTAGAATTAATTTGTTGCTGTAACAACAATGGCATTTAACGAGAATAAGGGATTAGGGTTTATTCTCTTTAGGATTAAGTGTATGTTTGGATTTAGGTTGGACAAATTGGAGTTTAAATAAAAGTGATTTTGTAGAATTAATTTTGAGTAAAAGTGAGTTTGTGCCAACAGAATTTATATTTGGTAATTTTTACTAAAATTGATTTTGATAAAATAAATATTATTTGGATAATATGAGTTAAAATCACTTCTAGATAAATAATTAATTAATTACTAAAAAAATATAATATTAAATTATAATATTATTTTTTTAAGTATATTTAATTTTTTTATATTTTTTTAGTATTTTTTATATAGTATTTTTTTTATAATACTCTATTTTAGTATATTATAATTTTTTATTATTATAATAAAAATTAATATTTATTTATGAAATTAAAAATAACATATAAAAATTGATAATTTTTTAAATATTTTTTTATAGTAAAAATTAATATTTATTTATTAAATAAAAAAATATATAAAATAACATATTTTAGTACTCTTTTTAAGTACTCTTAATAATCTTATTTTTATTAATATTTTAGGTTCTAATTTTTCAAAAGTTATATTTTTATTATTATTTATAATTAATTTTTTATTTAATTTATCATTTCTAATAGGAACAATAATACATATTATAAAAAATTAAAATAGTAAACAGTACATAAAAATTAGAATAATTGTTTTAATATTCTCAGTATTTATTTTTAAAAAATTATGAAAAAATCAATAATAACTAGCAATAAACCTAAATGTAAGTTGAGTAAAGTAACAAGTTTCTAACACAAATATTACTTTCCTTTGAAAAAATCCTAGCAGAGAAAGAGTACGTACTCCATACTCAAGGAGAATGAGAGAAAGAGATAGCGGGGGTGAGCGGTTGAGGGTGAAACACGGTGAGAAAGATGGCCATGCCATCGGAAGAGACAAGGGGGAGAGCGTGGGTGTGTGTATATCCGGTGTTAAGGAGGGTTCTTCTCGAGAGGGGTTAGGAAAGCCAGCCAATGTCTCTTTTAGAGATAAAGTCATTGGTGCAGAAAAGTCTAAGGCCTTTGCATTAGTAGGGTCTTTATCTAGGGATGGTATCGCGACGACAGTGACAGGTAAGTAGGGTGATTCTCGTCCACCAAGTGTCAGTTTTACCAAGGAGGCAAAGAGCTGTCTAGCTGAACCTTATAAGGAAGCCATCGTGATCAAGGTGCTGGATAAGCATTATGGCTACACGGCTCTCATGCATAAGCTTCGGATAGTATGACGCATCAAAGGAGGTTTGATTTGTTGGATGTGGGGTTTGGATATTTTTTGGTTAAATTTGATATTGCTGCAGATAGTGAGAAAGTCATTCTTGGTGGTCCGTGGTTGATAGAGGCTCACTATGTTGCAGTAAAGCCATGAGATGTGGATTTTAGGCCATGCGAAAAATTCTTTGGATCAACGCTGGTATAGATTCGAGTCTCGGAACTTCCAATTTGGTGCTACCAGGAACAAGCAATGCTGCGAATTGCTTCTGCAATAGGGATTCCGGTGAAAGTAGATTTGGCTACTAAGCTTGCAGAAAGAGAAAAATATGTCCGAGCTTGTGTTCAAATTAATCTTGAGTTGCATGTAATCAAACATATTATAGTGGAGGGTGTGACTTATGAAGTGGAGTACGAGAGTTTACAGTTGATTTGTGCTACTTATGCACGGTATGTGCATGATAAATCGTTGTGCATGGAGAAAGAGTCCTTGGAAGGAAACAGAAATTCTTTTGGTGATGGAAAAAATAATGAAGCCCCGACACTAGTGCCACATAACAATCATGAGATTCAAAAAGAGGCTGAATCAGAAGCTCGTGATTTGGGTGAGAATCCTCGTAATTTGGGTGAGAAATTAGGAGTTGTTAAAGGGAAGGATGTGGTTACGGAATCATTAGCTCCTCACGTGCCTGATGGTCATGTTAATGAGGCATGCATGGATGATGGAGAGGGCTGGCAACAAGTGCTGCGTAAGAGAAAATTCACAATGGGCCAGTCATCAGGTTTGAAGGACCAAGATGGAAAGCAGCAAGTTTGGTTCGAGAAGGGTTCCAAGGCCCAATTTGCATGGTGATGGAGGCAAATCAATTGGCATTAGGATGGAGAAGCGAGAAAAACATGAAATTGCGCCATCTCCATCGCGCAGAACTCCTGCACGTCGTGGAATTTCTCTACGGAAGCGTCCTCGGCCTTCCTCCTTGCAGAACTCGCCAGTTGATAAAAATGGTGGCACAACGGAGGAAACCTTAGTAGATGGGAGCATGGCAGGTGCAGTGTCAGGGGGTCCGAAGGTGGCAATTATTGAGGATCAGAGTATGCCAGTACCGCAGGACAAACCACCTATTGAGGTTGGTGATTCTGTTTAGAGTTTATGTTCTTATTTATTCTGTCCCTATTATTTATGGACAGTTTAAATATGATTGTTTGGAATATTAGGGCTGCTTCTAATAAGTTAGCCCTGGTGCATTGTAAGGAACTTGTTAGGAAATTTAGACCTGTTTTCTTTATTGTGGTTGAAACTCACTCCCCTTTTCAGCATTTAAAATTATTTTGAGAAAGGTTGGGGTATCACTCTGTTGGTATAGTAGAAGCAGAGGGGCATAAGGGAGGTATTTGGTTTCTATCCTCTATGAAGGGTGTTTGTTGTAAGTTCATTGATGTTTTTGATCAGGGTGTTACTGTTGAGGTTCACTTTGATAATTTAATTTGGAGGTGTAGTGGTATTTATGGCAGTCCTCAATTTAATAAAAGGGTTCTCCTTTGGGATTATCTTGTTGCACAATCCATGGTTTTTCAAGGACCTTGGATTGTTCTTGGTGATTTTAATGAAGTCAAATTTTCTCATGAATCTAAGGGCTGTCAATTTTCTCATCAAAGAGCAGACATATTTGCTACTTCATTAGGGGATAGTGGTTTGTTTGATCTGAAGACTATTGGGAGGCGGTTTTCTTGGTACAGGAGGGTGAAAAATTATGTTGACGTGGCAAAAAAGCTTGATTGAGTCTTTATAAATAGTAGTTGGTTAACTATCTTTCCAGAGGCTTATGCAAAAGTTTTAAATAGGCTTCAGTCTGATCATTGCCCTATTCTGGTGCGTTGTAAAGGTCGTCCTCAGCCTAAAGGGAATCGACCTTTCCGATTTGTTGCTGCTTGGGCTACTCATCCTGGGTATAGGGATATTGTGAACTAGTTATGGTGGTCTGGTAATAGAGAAATTCATGGCAAGCTTTCGGAAGTACAGAAGAATTTACTAGAGTTTAACTCGAAGGTATTTGGTAACATTTTTGTTAAGAAATATGAATTAGAGCAGCAGATTAATTATTTACAAAAGCGTTTGGAGGTGGTGGATAGTATTTATTTGCGTCAGAAAGAGCAACAATTGCTTGATGATTATAATAATACTCTAGTGCAAGAAGAGCTCCTATTGTTCCAAAAGTCCAGAGAGCAGTGGGTAAGGTTCGGGGATAGGAATACAAGATTCTTTCATATTCAAACTCTTGCGCGAAGGAAGCATAATAAGATTCATGGCCTTTTTCTCAAGGATGGAGTGTGGAAAACTGATCCAGAGGTTATGAGTCAAGAAGCAGAGTCTTTCTATAAAAGCTTATTCTGTCATTTGGATGATGTTGATTTGGGTTGCCTTGGTGATGTGCCTCTTCCTTCTCTGAATGAGGAAGCTTGCAATAATCTTACGGCACCGGTTACTATGGAGGAAGTCAAAACAGCTGTTTTTCACATGAACTCTTTTAAAGCTCCGGGTCCTGATGGGTTTCAATCTTTCTTCTTCAAAGAATATTGGGAGATCATTGGTCTTGATGTTTGGAAGATGGTTAAGCAGGCATTCTCCGGTGTTACTATTGATCCGAGAATGTTGGAGACTTTACTGGTTCTCATTCCAAAGGTTGAATCACCGGTATCTATGAAAGATTTCAGGCCGATTAGTCTCTGCAATGTAGTTTACAAGATCATCACGAAGGTCCTTGTTAATAGGCTTCATCCTCATCTTGCGGAGATTGTTGGCCCGTTTCAAGGAGGATTTATTCCGGGACAAGAAACTCCTGACAACATCATTGTTGCTCAAGAAGTCCTCCACTTTATGAAGAAGACTAAATCAAAGAAAGGCACACTGGCCTTTAAGATTGATCTGGAGAAAGCTTATGACAGAGTTGACTGGAGGTTTTTAGCTCATACCCTTAGGAGCTTTGGTTTTCCTATTCCTACACTTAATTTGATTATGAATTGTGTCACTGTTTCTTCCTTATCTATTCTTTGGAATGTGAGTCGTTTGAATGGCTTTACTCCTAGCCGAGGTCTTAGACAAGGAGACCCTATGTCACCCTATCTTTTTGTGTTGTGTATGGAGCGATTGACATGCTTTATTAGTCATCAGGTTGATTTGGGCTTGTGGGAGCCGGTTGCTATTTCTAGAGGGGGACCAAGAATATCCCACTTAATGTTTGCGGATGACTTGTTTCTATTCTGTAAAGCTACAAAGAGGCAAGTGCAAAATGTGATGTTGGTTTTAGAGACTTTTTGCAAAGCATCTGGGATGAAGATTAATGTGGAGAAGTCTAAAGCGCTTTGCTCCAAAAATGTCTCTGCAACAAGGAAAGAGGTTTTCACTGGGGTATCCTCTATCAGATTTGTCCAGGACTTTGGCAAGTATCTTGGAGTTACCCTTAGCCATTCTAGGGTGACTCGCTCAGCTTTCAATGGTGTCCTGGATAAGATTCGGAGTAGGCTAGCAAGCTGGAAAGGGAGTTTACTCAATCGGGCTGCTAGAATCTGCTTGGTTAATTCTGTTGCCGCTGCTATTCTCACGTACCAGATGCAGGTCTCTATTTTTCCCAAAAGAATCATTAGTAAATTGGAGTCTATGATGAGGAATTTTCTTTGGAAAGGACAAGTTGATGGAAGAGGATTGAATCTTGTTAGTTGGAAGGTACTGGTTACTCCAAAAAAATATGGAGGTTTGGGGATTAGAGATCCTTATTGTGTAAATATTGCTCTTCTTGGAAAGCTAGTTTGGACTTTTTTCCAGCAGCCAAACAAGCTATGGGTCGTTGGATGCCAAATACCGATCATCTCTATATGACTGTTTTAGTTATCCTAAGAACAATGACTCTCCCATTTGGAGGTGTCTTTGCAAGGCTTAAAAAGTGTTGAAGGATGGGTTTGCTTGGTGTATTGGAGATTTGAACCAGAATTTTTGGTTTTCTAGCTGGAGGAGAGAAGGACGTTATCTAATGAGATGGATTATGTTCACATTTCTGATTCGAATCTCCGGATACATGATATTTGGTCGGTTGGTAGGTGGCATTTGGATACTCTTTATTCTCATTTATCTCAAAATCTGAAAGATAATATTCTCTCTTACAATCCAGATGAACAAGCAGGTCCGGAAGTGGGTTGGTATTGGAGTGGGTCTGCTGCCAAAGTCTATGACTCACGCAATGGTTACTTGTGGTTGTGTAAACAGCTGTTTGGTTGGGAGGAGCGGGAGAATTGACTTTGGCTTTGGCGTCAGCTTGTTCCGGAAAAGCATAAGTTTTTGGCTTGGTTGTGTCTTAAGGAGGCTCTTTCTACTGCAAGTTTTCACTTTAGAAGAGGGATGTCGTCATCGGATAGGTGTCCAAGATGTCTTTCTAGCCAGGAATTGGTTTTACATTGTATTCGGAATTGTCCAAAAGCTCAGCTTGTCTGGCATAGGTTGGATATTTCTTGTCATCCTTTGGATTTGAAGAACTGGTTCTTGTATCATAGCAGAGAGCATCCGTTCAAGTTCTTTTCAAGACTTTGGTGGATATGGCGAGCAAGGAATAATGACATCTTTAATCCCCATGAAACTTGGCCTCCGAAAAAAGTGATTTGTCTAGCATTAACTTCAGAAAAGGAGCTTAGGAATATTTTTGAATTACAACGTATGTTCCTTCCCTCTACTCTAAATGGTTTTTGGAATCCCCCATCCATTGGTACTTTTAAGATTAATTGTGATGCTAGTTATTTTGGTTCGGGTGATAGTGTTGATTTTGCTTGTGTTATTAGAGATTGTAATGGGAGCTGGCAAAGGGGGTGTTTGGGAATGATTGGGAGTAATAGTATTCTTCAAGGAGAATTATTTGCTATTTGGAGAGGATATCTCTTAGCTTGGGATGTGGGTCAACGAGATGTTATTTGTGAGACGGATTGTGTGGAAGCATTTAATCTTGTTACTCAAGATGATTTTGGGTTTATTGATCCACTGATGCTCAAAATAAGAGATATCATGCATTGGAATTGGCGTGTTGACTTTCGTTTGATTATGAGAGATGCAAATACGGTGGCAGATACTATGGCAAAGATGGCGATGAAGTTACAACTTTTGCATGTGGAGCTTCTTTCACCTTGGGAGGAGTTTAAGAATAGTCTTAAACGGGACTGTCCCTCTATTTAAACAGTTCCTTGTTTTGTTTGTTTTGTTTTTCTTTGTTTAATTTATTTCAGTCACAAAAAAAAACGTAAGTTGAGTAAACGCATAAACTATAATTTCTTGCTTCTAGTAAACGAGTTTTTGGGATGCAGAATCACATTGGCGTTTAGAGAAGAAAAATTGCCAAACATTAAAGAACAGCGTTCAAAGCATTGAAACGCACTTTTATCCTCTCCAACGTGTTTCACAAACACACTCTAATTTGACAAAAATTTTTAAACATATCTTGTCATTAGCCATTCTGCACCAACCTGTCATGCTGATATGACACATTAACGGCCACATAAGCAAGATTTAACGTCGTTACTGACGGAATAAACGGAGGGGATGGAAGAACTAACGTGACCATTTTTAAATCTTTTGGGGACAAGTCTAATTAATTTTACTTTTTGAAAATTAATTTAGAGATCGGATACTTTTTCAGAGACCAATTTAAGTATTTATTCAAAGAGAAAATATATCTTTTCAATTTGCTTTTTTTAATTAATGTTATAAAATAGACTTATATTAAATTATCTTTATATAAAATTAATAATTAAAATTTGTTAGATAATAATTTAGTTAAATTTATTAAATTATTTAATAATTTTTAAATATTATTTTTATATAAAAATATTTACACGTATGTTGTTGTCTATAAAATATAATTTTTATCGGTATTTTTTAAGTGAAATAAAAGAAGTAAAGAAAATGTGATATAATAAAAGGCTATTGCTATGTTAATGAAAATTTTTTTTTTCTTCACATGATGAACTGAGATAGCATACTCTAGAGTGATACATTTACCTGGCTCAAGATTCGGTGGTCTATGAACTTTTGGACTACTTAGTGGTCCAAGTAGAAAACATATTTTTGGAATTTTTTTATCAATTGTTACGTAGTCCTTGAACTAATTTTAATTACAAATCAACCCCATATATTTTATTTAATTATAAAAATAGTTTTTTATTTTATAAATTATTATTTTATCAATTATCTATTATATTTATTAACAATCAAATACAAAAATAACAACCAATTATATCCTCTATTCATCCTAATAATTTCAATTGATTAAAAAATTAACTTTGATCTCGTTACGTTCGTCCATGGCTTCCAAATCGTGTTTCCTTAAAATTCAATCGATTGGTTTTTCAAAACAATCGATTGAAAATTGTAAGGTAGAATGGTAAAAAGTTTAAACCAATCGATTGTTTATACTTTCCAATCGAATGAATGCCTCAAAGCAATCAATTGTTGTTGTTACTCAATTGATTGAATTCACGAAAACAACATGGATTTGCCAAATACAATCGATTGAAAAGTAATGACATTGAAGTTTTAGCCAAATTCAATCGATTGGTAATGTAATCCAATCGATTGGTAATGGAATATCCATCTACTCAATCAATTGCTAATGTTCTCATTTTTTAGAATTCTGTAGGATTTTGAACAGTTTATTCTATTCTACCCTCATAAATCACAAATAGGTTGTACAAATCCTCATTAATCCATTTTTTTTTTCAATCACCATGATCAGGATCTTATTATCTTCTTGCACCAATATCAATGTATTAACATAAGAACAATTTTTATCACTTAACTTAAATCATTGATCCTGTAGTTTGGTCTAGTTTGGACGAAGAAAATATATTTCTACTAGTATTAATTAAATCTGTGATACTACATGACGAAATTAAAGCCATGGACGAACGTAACGAGATCAAAGTTAATTTTTTAATCAATTGAAATTATTAGGATGAATGGAGGATATAATTGGTTGTTATTTTTGTATTTGATTGTTAATAAATATAATAGATAATTGATAAAATAATAATTTATAAAATAAAAAATTATTTTTATAATTAAATAAAATATATGGGGTTAATTTGTAATTAAAATTAGTTCAAAGACTATGGGTGTGTTTGGGAAACTCGTTAGAAGGGAAGAAGTACGTTTAGACTTCTTGAAAGCTTCAACTTTTGGTTTGGCAAAATTTTTTTCTATGAACGCAGAAGTGATTCTGCTGCCAAAACCAACGTTTACAAGAAGCAACTATTTTTAGCTTCTCCGTTTTCCTAACGAGCTTTTTAGTCATGATACTAACTATTTATTTATCTTTTACCAACTTTATCCTTCATGTATGTTATTATATTATTTATAAAATTCTTGTTATTCCTATTTATATGAACTCTATTTTTTTTATTATTTATCTTTTTTATTTTTTTTCAACTGTTTGTTTGATATTATACACTTTTATAATTGTGATTTTTGTGTATTATGTTTGTTATTATCTTTTTATAATATGATTTATTGATTCTATTAGGTAAAGTAAATTAAACAAAAAATTAACTGTAAATAATAATAATAATAAAAAATTATAGCATACTAAAAAAGGAGTACTAAAAATACTAAAAATATACTATATAAAAAGATCATCAAGAATTTTTAGATTTGTTTTAATTACTATAAAGTGAATATTTAATTTTTTTTTTATTATTTTTAGTAATCTCTTTTATAATTGTAATTCTCATATACTATGTTTTAGTGTAATTTTTTATAATATAGATTATAATTCTATTAAAAAAAATTAAATAAAAAATTAATCATAGATAATAATAAAATCATAAACGTTGGATTCCAAATTAATATTAAGAATAAGATTATTGAGAGTACTAGAATAAGAGTACGATGTAAAAAAATACTAAAATAACATTCTTAGTTAATACTTAAAAAAACGTAACATATTTGATTAAATATTCTTTTATATATTTATAAAATTTATATTGTTTTATTTTTATTTAAAAATATATTTTATCTATTTTTATATGTTATTTTTATTTTAGTAAGTAAATATTAATTTTATTATAAAATTAACTAATAAGATTTATTTAAATATCTAAATTAAAATTATAGAATAATATAAAAAAATGATTTAAGTTGAGGTCTATTTTAGTAATTTTTTATCTAAAAGTGATTTTGAATGGTATAAGACAAACAATATTTATTTTACTATAATCAATTTTGATACAAAAATTACCAAACATAAATCATTTTAACACAAACTTATTTTTTATCAAAATCAAGTTTGCAAAATCAATTTTATACAAACTCTCGTTTACAAACTGTAATCCAAACACACACTATGTAGTAATTGATAAAAAAACTCCAAAAACATGTTTTCTACTTGGATTACTAAGTGGTCCAAAGGTTCCTCGACCACCGAATCGTGTGTCCATTTACCTAGTCTTCGATAGCTTTTCTGCTTCGTTACAGAAGTTTTGTTTCTTCTATAGGATAAATAATTAGTGAAGTTTTTTTACGGATGGGCCTCAGAGACCCTTTTTGTGTGTTTTTTTTAATTTTATTAATTATTGTTACTATATTTTTTCTCTGCTTCTTGTGAGATTTTTTTGGAATGATGTATATTAGAATCTCTTTGGGGGTTTATTTATTGGGACTTAGATTTGGTCTTCTGCAGGTTTTCATTGTATGTCTAAGACTCTAAATAATAGTAGTTATTAGATTTAGTTTGGGTAAACAGCTTAATTAAATTTTTTAAAAAAAATAGCTTAAATAATAAATAATTATATTAAAAATAATTTATAAATAAATTATTTTGTATTTGAATTTTTAATTCTAAAAGTGCTTATTTTATAGAAATGTGATAAAAAGTAGTAGTATTATGAGAGAAATCATTTTTTAAACTTCTCTATAAGCTCTTAAATATCTTCTTAGAAAGTTGCAATTTGATTTTGAAAATTGTACTTGACATTAATACTACTACTTTTCAAAAGTTAAAAGTTCAAAAAAATTATTTTTGAAGCTTCCCAAGGTCCTTAATGTTTACAAATACATTTTACAAAAAAAAAAATATTTAGAAATACATGTTGTTGAATGAAAGTTTAATTACTTTGTTAGTTTCTATAGTTTCGCAAAATTTTCAATTAGGTCTCTATACCTTTTTTTTCCTTTTAATTGGGTCCCTGCACCAATTTTTTTTTCAATTGAGTTTCTGCACCAATTTTTTTTAGTTGGGTCCCTATATAATTAAATCAATTACTACTAAGAGAGACCTAATTGAAAAAAAAATTAGTATAGAGACCCAATTAAAAGAAAAAAAAGTATAGGGACCTAATTAAAAATTTTGCGAAACTATAAGAACTAACAGAATAATTAAACCTTGAATGAATTCACATTAAAAAAATTTATTGAAATTAACAGACCTAAAGAGCAGTCATTGTTTCTTGGTAAAAAATTATTATTTAGCGTCCCTAATTTTAATGATAATAACTAATAGCTATGGAGTGCAATATTTTTTTAGGTGACAATTTTTTATTTATTTCATTCAATCTTTTCCCAATGATAAGTTGATTTGTCAATATTGTTTGATAATTTTTTTAATATAAATAAATAATTATCAAGAGGCAGAAACAAAAATTAACTTTAATTAATTGTTAGAGCATGAATATTGTCTAAGTATAAATTTTCTAATATATTCTTTCCTAGCATAATATTAAATATTTTTGGTCTTCTACTTCACTCAAAAAAATATATAGTAGAGTTGGACAAAATTTTATAAACAGGTGTATATTAAGTTATATTAGGTGTATCAGCAAAATTATGGTAAGTGTGATGTTAACTACTTCAAACATACTAATTCAGCCTCTTTTAACTTTATACTATTCAACAAATTTTTTAAATCATAAACCCTAAAATTATGTGTCGATATTATACTTTTCTAAAGATAACATATCTCTTTGTTGTTATTATTATTATATTTAATTATTTTATTAATATTTATAATTTTATCAAATTTTTAATTAGTTTTTTATATTTTAAAAGTTTGTAATTAAATCTATAGACTAGATTAAAACTTTCAGTTAGATCATCTCTTTTTTTTTATTAAAAATACTATTTATTTTAAAAGTAAATATTTTAAAATTATTAAAAATTTTTTAAATAAGATTAACCGGAGTGAGCGGGAGAGGGAGAGGGTATTACTTGGTGGTCCTTGGATGATATCTGGGTTCTATCTTGCTGTAAAGCCATGGTCACCTGAGTTTTATTTAGAGGAGGAGGTTTTTGGATCCACCATGGTATGGGTATGCTTTTACGGTTTAGGGATTCGTTACTACTATGAGAAGGCTATGTTGAGGATTGCCGCTGCGGTGGAAAAGCCAGTGAAAGTCGATGTAGCAACTAAGATGGCAGCAAGAGGGAAGTATGCGAGGGCTTGTGTGGAGATTGATTTAGGCGTTCCCATTACTCGTAGTGTTGAGGTTGATGGGAGGGTTTTGGATGTTGAATATGAAAGCCTTGAGTTGGTCTGTAATACGTGTGGTTGTTATGGGCATGTTAGTGTGGACTGTAAATTGATTAGTTCAATTTCGGTGAACATTGATGAAACAGGGGTGAATGAAGACAAGGAACAAGATCATGAGAAGATAGATCAGGTGCCATTTTCTTCTAATATTGAGAAGCCTTTTGTTTTTGGTAGTGCTACAATTGGGATAGAGAAGAATAAGGATAAGGAAGTGCATGTAATGGAAGGGGCACATGCAGGGGATACAACGTGGACCAAAGTGGAAAGAAAGGCAAAGGGCAAGAAGGTCTTTTTGGGTAGGCATGACCAGGATAAGTCCAAAAAAATTTATGTGGATAAATCTTCTAATTATGTTGCTAAAGGAGAATCTGCTATGAAAGGCATCAATGTGGTTGAATCATCTTTACACATAAGTAAGGGCAATCAAGTGCTAAAACAAGCGAGGAACTTTAAATTAGCTTCGTCAGGTTTTACCTCTGCTCAAGGTGTGACGAGTGGCAAGCAAGGACCTGGTTCAGAACGGGCAGTGGCTTATTCGCAAGGCGCGGGGACTTCTAAAACGCCATTCAAAAACAATTTAAAGAGATTAAGGCCTAATTCTCTTCAGAATTCCCTGGTTGAGAATGGGCACAGTGTGGTTACAGTGGAGACCTCACTCACTACCCTCAAATAATCTGAGGTGTGGGTCTCACTCCAAGTAATATTAATATGGATTGTGCAAACATTATAGCTTGGAATGTGAGAGGAGCTAGAAATAAGCTGGCTCGGGTGCATCTGAAACAATTGGTAAAGAATTTTCATCCGTATGTTTTTATCATTTTAGAGACTCATTGTGCTTTCCAAAAGATGGCTGTCTTTTGGAACAGATTAGGTTATACTCCTATTCATATTGAAGAAGCTCAGGGGCATAGTGGAGGTATTTGGGTGCTCTCTGCATGGCCCGGAGTATCTTGCAATGTCGTGGCAGCGAGTTCGCAAGTGGTGTGTGTTGAGTTTTCGAATGGCGGTTTCTCTTGGGTCTATGCAGCAATTTATGCAAGTTCCGTTCCTAGCATAAGGGAAGAAGCTTGGAGGGTTTTGACATATTTTTCCAGAAATTATTCAGGTCCTTTATTAGCTATTGGGGATTTTAATGAGATCCTTCTTTCATCCGAGGTTAAAGGTGGAAACTTTGTCTCTCGAAGGGCAGAGCGGTTTGGAGCTCTCCTAGATGAGTGTGGTTTGATTGATTTGGGAGCTCATGAATCTTTGTACACTTGGTTCAGGCATATGCAGGGTAATCGGTTCATCTCGAAGAGGTTGGATAGGGCTGTGGCTACTGATGCTTGGTGCTTTCGTTTTCCGAAAAGCTATGTGGAGAATTTGACGAGGATGCATTCTGACCACTGTCCCATTATGATGCGATGTCAAGGTAATGATAGAAGAGTCGGGGTAAAACCTTTTCGTTTTCAAGTAGCTTGGTCTTATCACCCAAGTTTTTCGTCAGTGGTCAGGGGTGCTTGGGACAAGGGTAGACCCAATCCTATTCGTTGCTTTTCTCAGGTCAGAGATGATACTTTGGCCTTTAACCGAGATGTATTTGGGAATATTTTTGAAAGAAAGAAGGAATTAGAGAGGCGTGTGACCAGTATCCAACAGAGAATGGAGAGAGTTGATGCTTTATCTCTTATACAGGAAAAAAGGGAGTTACAAGCTAAATATAGTAATCTGCTTATGCAAGAGGAGTTGTTTTGGTATCAAAAATCCCGAGAGCACTAGGTCAGATTTGGAGATAGGAATACTAAGTTCTTTCATATGCAAACCATTATGCGGAGGAAGCGTAACAAGGTTCAGGGGTTATTTTTGGAGGATGGAAGATGGAGTACTGATCCGCAAGAACTCGAAGAATGTGCAATTGGATTTTATAGAGATCTTTTTTGTAATGTGGAACAGGTAGAACTTGATGTGATGGGGATCAGGAATTACCTTCTTTATCTCGTGAGGCTATTGAAAGTCTCACAAGAAATGTTTCTAAAGAAGAGGTTAGGAAGGTGGTTATGGGCATGAACTCTTTTAAGGCCCTAGGTGCCGATGGTTTTCAGGCTTTTTTCTTCAAGGAATATTGAGAAGTGGTTGGTACAGATGTATGGGAACTTGTTAAGAAGGCTTTCGCTGGGTTTGATCTGGATAGTGCTCTGTTTGACACTTTGGTGGTGCTGATTCCTAAAAGTTGATAACCCGTCTTGCATGAAAGAGTTTCGTCCTATCAGCCTCTGTAATGTCATCTACAAGATTATAACTAAGGTAGTTGTGGAGAGGTTACGACCTTTTCTACAAGATATCATTGGCCCTTTGCAGGGAGGGTTTATTCTTGGAAGGGGTGCCCCAAACAATATCATTGTAGCCCAGGAAGTTCTCCATTTTATGAAGAAAACCAAATCAAAGAAAGGTGTTCTTACTTTTAAAATTGACCTAGAAAAGGCTTATGACAGGGGTGAGCTGGGAGTTTTTGGAGCAATCTCTCCTAATGTTTGGCTTTCCAGGTACTATTGTTTCTCCTATTATGAAATGTGTAAAGTCTTCCTCCCTTTCTCTAATGTGGAATGGTAACCGGTTGGATGGTTTTCAGCCAAAGAGGGGTTTGAGGCAAGGAGACCCGATGTCTCCTTATTTATTTGTTATTTGTATGGAGAGGTTGAGTTGCCTCATTACTAGGCAAGTGGAGGTTGGTAGATGAAAACCAGTGACTGTGTCTAGGGGAGGTCCTGTAATCTCCCATCTCCTTTTGCAGACGACCTTATCCTTTTTTGCAAAGCGAAGAAATCTCAAGTGCTTCATGTTTTGGACACTATGGCCACCTTTTGCAGAGCATCTGGTATGAAGGTGAATTTTGACAAATCTCGTGCTATCTGTTCTATGAATGTTTCTAGACAACGCAAGGATTTCTTCACTGGTATTTCTTCTATCCGATTTGCTAATTCTCTGGAAAAATACCTTGGTGTCCCCCTCAAGCATGGGAGAGTT
This sequence comes from Arachis hypogaea, assembly GCF_003086295.3. Classification (NCBI taxonomy): domain Eukaryota; kingdom Viridiplantae; phylum Streptophyta; class Magnoliopsida; order Fabales; family Fabaceae; genus Arachis; species Arachis hypogaea. The sequence goes on along the minus strand of NC_092050.1, from coordinate 141,051,435 downwards.
ACTAAAGCTGATTTTAATGATGTGGTTGATAAGCTTACTAATAGGCTAGCATCTTGGAAAGGTCGCTTCCTTAATAAAGCTGGTCGGATTTGCCTTGCTAAATCAGTTTTATCTTCTATACCTATTTATAGGATGCAAGTAAGCCTTTTTTCCATCAGGTGTGTGCTCTAACATTGATAAATTTACTAGAAGTTTTATTTGGTGTGGTAGTCATAATCACCGTAGTCTTCATTTAGCATCTTGGAGAGTTTTGACGACTCCAAAAAAGTTTGGAGGTCTTGCTTTGCGGGAGTCGCGGTTGGTCAATTTTTCTTTATTAGGAAAGCTAGTTTGACAAATTTTGATGAATCAAGAGAAACTGTGGATCAAGATTATGCTTCAGAAATACTTCCAGAATAGAAACCTATTTGCAGTTAAAGCAATGGGTTCTTCATCGTATATATGGAAGTCTATTGTGCACACAGCTTCCGTATTAAAGGAAGGGTTTCTTTGGGAAGTGGGAGATCTTTCTAAGAATTTCTGGTTTGAATCTTGGTTGCACTCTGGGCCAGTAGGAGCAAGGGTTGAATTTCTTGATATCTATGAGGCTGCTTTGACCATTGAAGATGTTTACCGTGATGGAGTTTGGCATTTGGAGAGGATTTATTCTTTTATTCCTAGGGACTTAAGGGAAGACATTCTTAGTTTAGTACATATTTCGGCTTCTGATCGTGATTTGGGTTGGAGTTGGGAGCACACTCTTTACTTTGCTAAACAAGGATATTTATGGTTAATTCGGAATAAGTTGAATTGGGATAGGAATATCAATTGGCTTTGGCTTTGGAAGGCGCGGGTCCCTGAAAAGTTGAGGCTCCTAGTGTGGCTTTGCCTTCATGATGCTGTACCAACTCAATATCTGCGTTTTCAGCGACATCTCTCCTCCTCATCCTTATGTACACGTTGCAATCAACTTCTGGAGACAATTCTTCATTGTTTTCGGGATTGTGAAGTGGTGCGATCAGTTTGGGTTTCTCTAGGTTTTTCTTATGTGTGTTTCTTTGGCTCTCAAGAGGTGCATGATTGGTTCAAGCATGGCCTCCTCAATGCAGGTTGTTCCAAATTTGCAGCTATAATATGGTCAATTTGACTAGACAGAAATATGGGTAATTTTCAGGGAGTTTTTGGATCTGCTGGGTCAATTGCATACAAGGCTCACAGGTGCATGGTGGATTTTGAATATACAACTCAGAATCGAGTGTGTTGCATCCAGGGATTAAAATCTCTGTCTTGGTCTCCGCCAGAACCTGGTGCTTGGAAGTTAAATTGTGATGAGAGTGTGAACTTGGGAGATGATTGTGCTGGTTTTGGGTGGGTAATTCGCGATAGCTCCAGTCAATGGGTAATGGGATGCTCAAGAAATTTCTTTGGATCTAGTGTCATCAAGATGGAGTTGTGGAGTATATGGAAAGGTTTGGCTTGGGCTTGGGAGGCGGGTCTTAAGCTTGTTGTCTGTGAGACAGATTGCGCAGCAGCTTTTGAGCTAGTAACTGGTTGGCAAGTTCCACTCTGGCATCTTGAAAAAGAAGTGATACAATTGATCTTTGACTTGAAGTTAAGAAGGGATTGAGATATTTGTTTTGAGCTTATCCCGAGAGAAGCTAATGTCGTGGCAGATCGGTTGGCAAAGATGGGATCTTGAGGTAGCGGAGCTGATGAGGTTCACCTTTGGCACCAGCCGCCAGAGGTGGTTTGTCCTCTCTTACTGTTAAGAACCTGATTTCTTTTCTTTTTCTTTTCTGCTCTTTTGTTTTTTACTCTTGGTTGTTCACCAAAAAATTATACAGTTGGTCCCTATACTTTTAATGAAATTGCAAATTGGTCCCTACTATGAGAGTCTTTTTTTTTGGGTCGACTACTATGAGAGTCTTTGATTCTGCCAAAATGACGTCGTATTTCCGGCACTACCACCATTAATTTCAAAAACAGCTTCACACGCCGTGTCTAGGTCCTCCACAGACCCGAGTGGTTCTGTTGCTAAAAAAGTGAGACGCTACGGAGCTTAGTTTGCGAGGGCAAGAGGGTTAGGATGGTCCCTAACAGGATCCGAATGGCGAAGGACGGGGAGGCGTTGGAGGATGAGGAGCTTCCTGCGTTCCAAAACGGTGTGTTTGAGGTTGATGGCGGTGATGGTGTTGGAGTGGTGGAGGGAAAGACGTTGATAGATCGTGAGTTCTTGGATCGATATGTGTCTATGGATAGGATCTAGAGGCATACTATGAGGGATTTGATTAGTAAGATTGAGTTGTTACTTGTTAGAGAGAAGGATTTTGTTTATGATGAGGAAAATATTTTAATTATTGATAATATAAATATAATTGGGATGAGTTGAATTGAGTTCATTCATGTTAATAATGCACATTATCGTGGTAATTTGTATAATTATTGTTAATTTTGGTTTTTACTATGTGTTAATGAATTTGGTCATCAGTAATAATTTTGACATTGTTGTTGCTAAAGTCGTATTATTGTTAAAGAAGAAGAACAAAAACGTTGAAGAGAAGAGGAGGAAAAAAAGAGAGAAGAAAAAGAAAAGGATATTATGATAAATGTACGTTTTTTTTACAATAAATATTATTGAGGACTTAATTACAAAATTATATTTTTGTACAAAAAATTAATTATAAATTTTTAAAATGTAGAGACTGATTTATAATTTTAATAAAAATATAGAGATTAGCGTTACAATTTAACCTTTAAATAACAATTAATAAATATTTAATTATAAATTTTTATTTAATATAAAAATTTAATTATAATTTTTTAAATTCTAAAAATTAAAAATTTAATAAAATTATAAATACTAACAAAATAATTAAATTTTATTGTTATTGTTGTCGTTGTTGTTGTCTGATAGATCACCATTTTTTCTCGAGCATAATGAAACCATTACTCCCCCAAGCCTTGTAATTTATTTGGTATATGCGTCCAATTCATAAAATTGATAAAAAAAAATCAACAGAACCCAAGTAAAACGGGACTGGAGTCTGGAGACCTTTCATTAGTATGGGGGGTGTTGGAAACAGAGGACTATTTCCGCAGAGTTAGCAAACTCCCTCAAACTTAGACAACAGCGAAAGTGCGAAACACTAAAATGTTGTCATCCTCAACCTCAAGGATCACTTTCATTTCTAGGTATTCTCTTCTCCAAATCCCTAATTTTGTTTCCTTCCCGTCCTCTTCATCCCTTCACTCTCATTCTGAGCCCCCATGCCTTCGTGAAGTTGATGAAGCTGTTGATTCCTTCACTCGCATGCTCTCTATGCGTCGCCCTCCATCCATCATTCAATTCACCAAGATTTTGGGATCTCTTGCCAAGACCAACCATTTCTCCACCGCCATTTCCCTTTTTCAGCAATTGCAAGCCAGGGGAATCGCTCCCGACTTATTTACTTTGAGCATCGTAATTAATTGTTGTTGCGGCATGGGTCGTATGACGCTTGCTTTCTCTGTATTGGCCAAGATTTTCAGAATGGATTATCAACCTGATACGGTAACATTGAATACACTCGTTAAAGGCCTCTTTCTCTGTGGTAGTGTTGAAAAAGCAGTGAGCTTTCATGATAGAGTGCTGGCTCATGGATTTCAGTTTAATCAAGTCACTTATGGGACCTTGATCAATGGGCTGTGTAAGACCGGACACACGTCAGCTGCTATTCAAGTGTTGAGAAAGATCCCACGGTATGGCATTGCTCCTAATGTCTTCATGTACAACGCAATTATTGATAGCCTCTGCAAGGATACACTTGTAAGTCAGGCTTTTCAATTATTTTCTGAAATGCTTGCTAAGGGAATTTCTCCTAATGTTATCACATACAGTTCTCTCATTTTTGGATTGTGTCTTATGGGTCAATATAAGGAAGCCATTGATTTGTTAAGTGATATGGTGCTTAGAAACATTACTCCTAATGTTTATACCTATAATACTTTGGTTGATGGGCTATGCAAGGAAGGAAAGATCAAAGATGCTAAGAGTGTATTGGCTGTAATGGCAAAACATGGTGTGAAACTAGATGTGGTTACTTATAACAGCTTAATGGATGGATATTGTTTGGTTAATCAGGTAAATAGGGCAAAATATATATTCAACACAATGGCCCAAATTAGAGTGTTGCCCAATGTTCGAAGTTACAGTATCATGATTAATGGCTTCTGCAAAAGTAAAATGGTCGATGAAGCCTTGAATCTCTTTGAAGAAATGCATCGCAAGAACTTGGTTCCAGGCACGGTAACTTACAGCACTCTTATTGATGGCTTGAGCAAATCAAAGAGAATCTCCCGTGCTTTGGAGCTTCTTATCGAGATGCATCATAGAGGTCAACCCGCTAATGTAGTCACTTACAGTTCATTGTTGGATGGGATGTTCAAAAACCAACAACCTAACGAGGCATTTATGTTATTCAATCAAATGAAAGAGTGTGCCATTGATCCAGATATATTCACTTACAATATACTTATAGATGGCCTATGCAAAAGTGGAAGACTTATAGATGCAAAAGAGAATTTTCAAGATCTTTCCGTTAAAGGCTATCGTCCAAATGTGAGGACATACAATATTATGATCAATGGGCTCTGCAAAGAGGGCTTGTTTGAAGAAGCATTGGCACTCTTGTCAAAAATGGAAGGCAATGGTTGCTTACCAGATGCTGTGACTTTTGAAACTATTATTCGTGCTTTGTTTGAAAAAGATGAGAATGACATGGCGGAGAAACTTCTTCGGGGAATGGTTGCTAGAGGCTTATTGAATTGATAAAAGAAGGTAAGATACATCAACTCAAATTGAAATTACATCTCATTGTTGCTGAATATGTATCATAGTTTTGTAAATTCTGTGTCTGTTGGGTCAGAGGACTTTGGCAATGCCATGACATCAATATAATTCTGTTATTCTGTTGTGCAACTTATTTTTCCGTAACTTTGTAGGTACCAAATATATATATATATATATCAAACTAATTCCTATGACTGTTTTATCATAAGTAACCATGAGCTATTGTTTATTTGATTGAATCCTATGGGAATTGTTGTAAAAGCAAATTTAAGTAGGTAATAAGGATTCATTCTTAGGCTATACAGTTTTCGCTTCCATCTTAAAAATAAACCCCCCTTCTAAAATGCATGTCCCCTCTTTTCATCAACCTAAGCAACGTCGAGTCAAAGTTAATATGGTTCAGTTATCTCAAAATTTTTGGCCATTTTCTTAATTAATGCCACTCAGTTGTATTGCTTGGAAATTGCTTCTGTTGAAAATATGTACACTACGAAGTACTTTTTCAGAGAATGTTTTTCTGTTAATTCTTAGATAAATTACCTCGTTATTTCCTGTGTAGACATTATTCTATTGTCTCTGTTTATTAGCATTTTAAAAAAAGTTACTAGCTTGGAGTTTTGTTACGTGGTGTTTGAGATGGGAATGTTAAAAGTGAAACAATATAGAATTCTATGGGGGTGTTGTTCTGATTCTTCCATGGAGTTGTTGGTTCACCGGCAATCCCTTGTGCATTACTTTCCAGAGGAAGATTCTTATTTTCGGTTGCACTTTCAGGTCCCAAATAGAAGTCCAGAGCTTCTTCTGCTGGCAGTGGAGTGGCATCAGATCGAGTGGAGGGTGGCAGAACTAGTGCGCCAGTAAATATCCTGAAGCCACGGTGTAGCAACCCTTTTTCTCCCTTGGCCAGGTAACTGAATCATCCCATTCCCCAATTTCAGTTTGTAAAATATTCTGTGCAATATCTGTACTGAATTGTTCTGGAATGAGCTGTTGGTTCCATTGCTTGTTTTTGTTTAGGAGTTGATTAACCCAAATTAGTTGTGAGTTAGTAGGAATTAACATCTGAGTAGATAATGCTTGTTGATTTTTGATCGAAGAGTCCTCCATTTACATATGGGTAAATACCAATCTACCATGTTATATGTATAAATTTAACTGGCTACACATTAATCCAAACTATGCTGAAGCTCTCTAGTGTGAATTTTCCTTTATACTTTGATTTGTATTTGGCCCCTTTGGAATCAATTGTGAGACACCAGAGTTCTTCTCAACTAATTTGGTTTCTAGTTGAACCCATACTAACTAGATTTTAAACTTCAAAAATCACTTTTCTCATGAAACTCAAACAAAAATCACTTCATCTCAAACGGATGAAATATTGCTGTTGCTATAAACTTTGCAAAGCCAATCTTTGCATTATAATTTGGTTCTTTATTTATATACTTCCATTCTAACTTTGTGTGGTGCGTGCTGCATAAAACAGTTTTAGACTTAAGCAAACAGTACTCCAAATAAACATTTGATACTGCAAAGGGAATAATTTTGCTTTATGGTGAGAGTATATGATATACAATGTGTTTTGGATATTGCAAGTTCATCAAGAGTTGTTTGAGACTCTACAGAAAGGGAAAATTTTAATATAGTTAACCAATTCTTTGTTCATTTTCACTGACATACAAAATGGGAGCTCAAGTTGAATAGTATTTTTTATTTATTTATTTATTTTCAGTTTTCGTTATGCAATCTACAATGCAGTTCTGTTCAGGTTTTACCATTTGTAGGCATAGGTAATTTAACTTTTGTTATGTCATTAAAAAGTTGCGATTCTACCTTGGAGCAGAAGAAAAATTTGATGGTGCTGGTAATTGTTGGCGATATAAATTGTGACCGCTGGCATATTTTATATTTAATATTTATTATGAAATGTAAATATAAAATTACTAATATTATATGATAATTTATTATTTATTGTTAATTTTCTAGTATTAGTTCCTGCAAGATATCATAGGTTAAGTTTCACCTAATCAATTTATAAGAAGTTATTATATTGTACATGTAACTAATTTTTTATATTATTGAATTTGAATTATATTGTTTATTATTGTCTTATATATTATTGAATTTGAATCAAATTAATAATAATGTCATGTGACTTTAGATATAGTCTAGTTAATACAATATATAAGTCCAGTTTGGGTAAACAGTTTAATTAAGTTTCTTTTGAAAAAATATCTTAAACAATAAATACTTATATTAAAAGTAGCTTATAAATAAGTTATTTTGTGTTTGATTTTTTAGTTTTAAAAGTGCTTATTTTAAAAGAAATGTGATAAAAAGTTTTTTATTACCAGAGAAGTTATTTTTTTTTTAACTTCTCTATAAACACTTAAATAACTTTTTAAAAAATTACAAATTGATTTTGAAAATTGTATTAGACATTAATACTATACATTTTCTTAAGTTAAAAGTTAAAAAAAAATTACTTATAAACCTATCAACACAGGTACAATAGAAACAGATACCATAGTAAAAATATACATTTTCTTAAGTTAAAAGTTAAAAAAAAATTACTTATAAACCTATCAACACAGGTACAATAGAAACAGATACCATAGTAAAAACATGAATGACTAATATATCTCTAGTCATGTAAAAAACAAAAAATAGAAATAGATACTATAGTAAAAACATGAATGACTAATATATCTCTAGTCATGTAAAAAAGAACACAATACTTGAGTATCTTTCTTTTCTACCATCTCAATATATCAAATCTATTAAAATTTTAGGTTACATTATCTTTCAAATACCTATCTATCTCATTCTTATTGAGTTTACTTGGCTTTATTTTCTATGTTTGCTTCCACATTCTCAAAGGATCTTTAATCATAAGACTATCATTTTCACCTATCTTTAAACTAAAATTTGGTTCGATATCTTAAGAAAAATTAGCATTTTGAGTGTTCGCTAAATTTGGCTCCAAATACTAATTTTCCCCGCACATCTACTTAATATACTAAAACTGGGTTTTCCCCCAACTAATGAAGGTGAGGTGTCGATCCCTCGTGACTCCGTTTTCCCTCCAAAATAAATATACTATTCTCTATTCTAAATTATTTTATAAAAAATATATTTATTATAATTATATTATAATTATACTAATTAAGAACATATCTTCATTATAATTATATCAAATCAATATTTAATGCATTGTTAAACTACTTATCAATGATCAATTAAAAATACTTTTAATCATTTTAATAATAATAATAATAATAATAATAATAATAATATGATAATTGCACCAGTCGTGGTAATCATGATAAGAATATTTGATTCTAATCATAAAATGATCAAATCTTATTATATTAATAAAGCACATTGATTTTAAATATTTTTAGTTATTTAAATTATATTGATTTTAAAAATATTGATATAATTCTAATTCTTATTCATTATCCAATAATAATAATAATAATAATAATAATAATAATAATAATAATAATAATAATAATAACTTGAAAACCCATATATAAACTATTTCAATTACCCGTGTATCATTATTAAAATTCTATCTACTTATCTACTTAATATACTAAAACTGAGTTTTCTCCTCAACTAATGAAGGTGAAGTATCTCCTCGTGAGTTTTTTTTCTCCAAAATAAATGTACTATTTTCTCTTCTAAATTTATTTTATAAAAATATCTTTATTATAATTATATTACAATTAACATTTAATAAAAAATGCATAATTATACTAATTTAAGAAAATATCTTTATTATAATTATATAAAATTAATATTTAATACATTATTAAATTAATTATCAATAAAAATATTAATATTAATTTTTAAATTATTATATTAATTGTATAATACTAATTGTCAATTATTAATATTTTTAATTATTATTTTTTAATTATTTTTAATCAAGCATAATTAATGACGAATTGATACATACATTAATGGTGAAAAATTGATATTGATATCAAATAATAATAATAATAATAATAATAATAATAATAATAATAATAATTAAAGTTGACCTGGCATGCTTTTGAAAGTATTTTTTAATTTATTTCTTTTAACTCATTAAATTCGATTCATTATGATAAATTAATTATATCAACTAATTAATTTGATTAGATATTTGAATATCACATAATTTATTATAATTTATATTAATCAATTATTATCAATTACTTTAATTCATTACTTTATAAGACGCATAACAAAATAGATGATTTATTATTTATTCTAATTGAATGTAATAAAATAATTATATATTAATTTAGTTAAAAAAATTACTATCTCCTGTATAATTTATTATAGATGTTTTTATATAAAATTAATAATTAAAAATTATTAAATATTATTAAATTATCAGCTGTATGTCAATTTTCAATCATCTTACTATATATACATAATTTATCAATTCCTCATAAATTCATTTTTCCTCCAAAATGAAAACATTATCCTCTCTTTTAAATTTATTTTAAAAAAATATCTTTATTATAATTATATTACAATTAGTATTTAATAAATAATATATTATTATACTAATTTAAAAAATATCTTTATTATAATTATATAAAATTAATATTTAATACGTTTATAACTTAATTCCTTGATAAAATTAGTATAGAGTTACATAGAAATGGGAAGAACAATTCTTCGGTGTTTCGTGTTATAATTTTAATTTTTTATAAATTTATTTTTTCTCTAAAATAAAAGCACTATTCTCTCTTTTAAATTTATTTTAGAAAAATTATAATTCTACACTTAATATACGTAACAAATTAAAAAAAAATTGGCAAGTTAATAGAATCAAATCATATTTCTATAACATATATAAGAATATATATTTTCTATTATATAAAAATTGGATTTCTTCACTTAATGATAGATAAGAGCTAACGTAACATTTTTTTAGTGTGTTTCTTAATTTTTTTTTATAACTCATTAAATACAATTTATTACAGTAAATTAATTATATCAACTAATTAATTTGGTTAAATATTTAAATATCACACAGTTTATTATAATTTATATCAATCAATTAATTATTATTTATTATATCAATCATTTTAATTTATTAAATTATAAGGTACATAATAACATAGATGATTTGTTACTTATACTGATTAAATACAATAAATACAGATTAATTTAGTTAAAAAAAATTATTGTCTCTTATATTTTTCTATTTATTTTTTTAATTCATTAAATCCAATCAATTATAATAAATTAATTATGTGAACTAATTAATTCAATGAATTTTTTTAATTTATTTTTTTGAATTCAATAAATCAAATAAAATCAATTATACTAATTATTTCTATCAATTAATTGATTTGATTAATTCTTAAAAATATTTTTATTTAATTTATTTTATTTATTTATTTAAATACATGAATTATAACTAATTAGTTATTTAATTTTATTAGGATAAATATAAAATTCTATTCCTAATATAAAAATACAAAATTTTATTATTTTCATTTTTATTTTACCACTATAAAAGACCATATATGCTAAAAAAAAATATTATTTGTTTACCAATTACTCTTTCATTGGGTAGCTTTTACAACAATTCTTTTTCTTCCTATGAGGCGTCATCGCGAGAAGACAACTATCGTGGACACAAACCATCACACACTCTCCAACTTCCGTGCTCATCATTCAACGCAATATTGATATATTATCCATGAAGCATTTATAAATCATGGTGTTATCATGTATGCATACAAAAAATTCCGTATTTAAACTTAAGTCATTTACATGTTTGTGTGGTATATTGTAGTATGAAATTACTTTCAATTTGTGTTATGCAATTATGTTATGGTCTAATTGAAGCTTTTACTTTAGAACTGTATTATAATTTTATTGCATCATTTTCTCTTAGATATCAAATTGACGTATTTTTATTTATTATTATTGAAACGGATGTGATATGAAATTTACAAAAAAAAAAATTCTCACACTCAATTTATTTTATTGTAGTCTTCTATCTCTTCTATTTCTTTTTATTTTCTCAATATACTAAAATTGTATTTTTCCCAATGGAAGTGAGGTGTCGATTCTTCATGAATCCATTTTCCCGCCAAGATGAAAGCACTATTTTCTCTTCTAAGTTTATTTTATAAAAAATATCTTTATTATAATTATACTCTAATTAGCATTTAATTAATAATACATAATTATACTAATTTAGAAAAATATCTTTATTATAGTTATATAAAATTAATATTTAATACATTATTAAACTACTTATCAATTATCAATCAAAAATATTTTTAATCATTTTAATTATATTGATAATAATAATAATATAATATGATAATTATATGATAAAGGCACTGGTTATTAATAACCAATTTATATTTCTCTAAATAAATTTATTTTAGAAAAATATATTTATTATAATTATACTAATTTAAGAAAATATCTTTATTATCTCTGTATTCTATTCTATTCTATTATATAGAAATAAAATTTTTGCACTTAATGATGGAACTGATGTGGCACGCTCTTTAGGTGTTTACTGATCTATTTCATTTAATTCGTTAAAACAAATCAATTATAATTAATTAATTATATCAATTAATTAATTTGATTAAACATTCAAATCTCACCATTTATTATAATTTATATGAATTGATTAATTATAATTAATTATTTAATTTAATTGAAGTAAATATCAAATTATTTAATAAATAATAAATATGATAACAAAATATATGAATTAATTTAATTAGTTTATTTTTTTCAATATCATCTATTTATACAAGATCAAATGTTTTTTACTCACTCCCCCTCTTTTTTTCTCCACTTTACTATTAATATCTTGATATTGCAAGTTTAAATTACAGTATTTTATTGAATTTTAACTGAAAAAGAAAATAGTTACGTGTTTCTATCATTTAATTTATTTAATACACCATGTACTAACACTAACGATATTTTTTTAAAAAATATATTGATAAAAATAGATATAATATAATTACAAATATAACATAAATAAATGAAATATAATAAATGCGAAACCAATATGTTTACCAATGTCTTTATTAATATTTATAAATTAGAGAATAAATTATGTATTCGGTCGCTTGGTGATCACATAGATGATCAAATAATTGGAATGTAAATTGATTTCATAGTGTACATCTTATTTTTTTCACATTTTTGAATAAAAGCAAAAATTAAAAGAGTAAATAGCAATACATAAAGAAAAAAAATTTTGCACCACACACATAATTATTACCAAAAGAAATATTCATATTAAAATATTGAAATTTTACATACTGTAAATCATAAAAATCAATCATAATGTACTGGTCACTTCTCTCTATTTTTGACCATGATATAAGTTTTTCTTTTTCAGTCAAGAGTCCAATAACATCTAATTAAACAAAAAAAAATTGAATTAAAAGTACCAAATTAAGGACAAATGAGTGAATAATATAAGAAATTATAACTTTGTACGTGTATAAAATAAAGAGAATTTACTGATTTATTTTATGTTAAACGATAAAACTAACAATAGTATATTAATAAAAGGATATATCTTTAAGAAAAAGTCACAATACAATTTCAAATATTTTCATAAATTAACTGTTAAAATTTTTGTTATCGATAAAACGATGCTATTATACAATTTTTTAGCAAAACTTAAAATCAAAAGGAAAATAATTTTGTGTGGGTTAATATAAATTAATTACGTACCAAATAAGTAGAATCGTTCATTTGTTTGTTTTAATATATCAGCATAGGCAAGTAAATTAAAATGATTATCCGAAATTTTATGATCATCGATCGTATGTACTATACGTGACTCCTTCTCAAAAGATATTTTGCACGTGTGTATAGTCAGAAGATATATTCCGCTTGATTTCTCAATTTCAAAATTTGAGAAGACATAGACCTTCCTTTCTACCAATTCATTCTCAAATATTTTTGTCAAATAATTCTTAATTGAACAATGAATTTTATCGTACTGCAAAATAAATTAAATATAAAAGCTATTAGCATTTTCAAAGCTATTAAAAAGAATTGTCTTTGACTTGTGAAATGGTGTATTTATAAAATTAACTTAAAATATGAATTACAAATATTTATAAGAATTTAATTTTGATGCACTGACAGTGTAAAGTAGTTTTACACGTGCATCTAATTACGTAATGACACATCAATAAAAATAAATACCTTTCACATTGACCGCATGAATGGTCATTCAAAAGAACGGATGTGATTGCACGACTGTGTAAAATACTTTACACTGTCAATGTATCGAAATTAAACTCTATTTATAAATTGAACTTAACATTACTTGAAAAATTTAATAAATAAATCAACTAATCTTATCATCTATTAGAACTATTTCTATGCAAGTCGTCTTACTCTTGTCAAACTTGGATGAGACTTTCTATAGCCTTATAATTCTTGTCTTTATTTTCCATACTTTCTTTTTGTATAATCTACTATAGGTGATACTATTGATAGGATCGTAGTTAGTAGTTAATAGTCATTAAGTATGAAAAAAAATAGAATAAAGATTATGTCAAAATTATAAATTTTTTAAATGATTAATATGAAAGAAAATTTACTATTGCTTATTATATATACTAATAATATGTCAATAATTTTAAAAATATACTAATAATTTCAATAGTTTAAAGATAATTGTACTATAGTTATAATAAATTTAGTTATTAGTCTAAATAAATAATATATTTGAAAACTAAAGAAAAAAAGATTAGCGGTAATTATGTTTGAAATGTTCTCATGTTTTTTTTTTTTTGCTTGTCATTCTTTCACCGCAATGTTAGATCAAGAAAACTCTAAATTTAAAATATAATAATAAATATGTCATGTGATAGAAAATTAATAAACTAATATATATATATTATTGCTATATAGAGAGCCGATACACAAAGATATGTTATCGTAATAAAATATCATACTATGAATAATTATATTTGTCAAGTAAATTTATTTATACTCTATATTTATTATATATATATATATATATATTTGTTTCCGACATTGTCCATAATTAAATTGGGATTATGTCTAAAATCTTAACACGGTAAACGGGATATAATTAATATCTAATATTTTAATAATTAAATACCTAAAATAAGTTAAATCACATATATTAATTATTTTTTATCATGATTAATTTTTTTGAGCCTACCATCATTTGATAATTTTTTTTATTCTTTATTATTAATGTCATCGTATGTATAATTTTCATAAATTATAATAATTTTTTTATTTATCTATACATATATATTAATTTTATTAAATAATTCTAAATATTTGTTTATATATATATAAAATAAAAAAAGAAAAAATTTCATATTAAAAAGTTTAAAAATGACATCCAAAAAGAAGGCTAATTTTTTTTGTTATGGAAGTAAAAGTGGTGATATACTTTAACATGGTAATTTTTTGTGTTTTTTAAAACTGTGGAAGTACACAAATCCTTGGCACCAATTTCTGTACTTAAAATTTTTTAATTTTTTTTAACACAAATCCCTGGCACCGATTTGTGTACCCTACACAAATTCCTGGCACCGATTTGTGTACCTCTCACAAATCGGTCGGTCCGATTTCTGCTTCTCTAGTTAAACGATCCCACATTTAAGTATAACACCCCAAAAATCCACATTTAAGAAAAACACCACTACCACTCCAATATTAAAAATAAAAAATTCCCAAAAAGAATAGTCATAATATATAAATTGAGACAACAATTTAAATTTCTCTAAAACTAATTTAATCAAATACCAATATTAGAATTAAATTATTTAAATAATAATTAATCTATTCTAATCCTTAGCTACGTATAGATTAGAGTCATTATTGTAACAATCAACCGAAATAACATCATAACATTGAACACTTAGAATCCGTACAAATTTAGACTATCTTCTTGTTAAAATTGTCAAACTAAATTGACTTTTATTCTCCTCAATGGCATTGCATTAATGCACCAGAACGCTAGTAGTTTCTGAAAAAATACAATATGTTATAAAATTATTTTTAATACAAAAAGTTTAAGAGAAGAAAATTTAAATATAGTACCAATATTTGAATTGCCTCTTCAAGGTTGACACGAATTTTTCAACACTGAACCTAAATTGAGAAAATTCAATCTCATTATATGCTCCACTTCAAATATTTTCGGACAAACATAGAAAACGTGGAGGAGATGTGGCTTGAACTTGACCTATAAATCTACTTAGAAACAATTGCTCAATCAAAGAAAAATAACAGATTAGAAAAAAAAAAAGATTACTTTGACTCTTAGATTTAGACTCACTAACCACAAAGAAACATTATATATAGTCATTAGTAGTAAAAAAAATAATTATAGAAATTAATTATTGTAATATCAATTTACCGTTATGAACGTTAGTATCATATTTATGTCAATTAGAATTATAAATTTATGTTTAATTTTTTATATAATTATAATTAAGATATTTTTCTAAATTAGTATACTTATGCATTATTCATTAAATGTTAATTGCAATATAATTCTAATAAAGATATTTTTTAAAATAAATTTAGAAGAGAAAATAGTGTTTTTATTTTGAAAAGAAAATAAATTCATGAGTAATTGACACCTTACTTTCATTAGTTGGAGGAAGATCTAATTTTAATATATTAAGTAGATTATTTTATATCATTATAATAAAGATATTTTCCTAAATTAGTATAATCATGGATTATTCGTTAAATGCTAATTGTAATATAATTATAATAAAGATATTTTTTAAAAATAATTTTAAAAGAAAGCATAGTGCTTTCATTACATAAAAATAGTACTTTCTAAAAATAAAAATATTTTTCTAAATTAGTATAATTATGCATTATTACTTAACTGCTAATTATAGTATAATTATAATAAAGATATTTTTATAAAATAAATTTAGAAGAGAAAACAGTGTATCAATTTTAACGAAAGAATGGATTTATGAGAAATCGACACCTCACTTCCATTAATTAGGGAAAAATCCAATTTTAATATATTAAGTAATATACTAATTTTAATCGTAATTAATTTTGTAAAAATACATTTATATCAACATTTGTTATCTGTCATAGATTACTTTTATATATGATGAGCTAGTAATGGCAACAAATGGGTTTTTTGGCCCAAATTTTCTTGATCAAGATGATTTTGGCTGTGTCCACAAAGGAGTTCTTCCATATCGTGTTTGAAAAATGATCTTACCAATTTAGTTTTGTTTCTGACTTCCACGTTTGTGCCACTCCAAACAACATCCTTCATGGGAGTTATTAGATGAGGTTATTGACCTCTCTGCATAGCAATTAGAGCATGATACATTCTAAATACAGATTCAACAGAAGCAAAGAAATTATTCTTAAAAGACTAAATTCCAATTCGATTTGGATGACTCCAAAACTGTAAACTGAGACACCTTCTGTCTCTGAATATATGTTTTCGAATAGCACACTATATCTACGTAAGAAGTTTTATTTTAATGTACAATTATAAACAATTGTGGCAAAAGACAATCGAACTGAAACATTAGACGATAAAAATAACTTAGAGTAACAACAATTAATAAATTATTAAAAGAATAATATAATAGAATGAGTATATGAAAAATATTATAAAAAATTATAAATTGTACCTTAAAAAGATCAACTTCAATAAAAAATGAAGAATACATTCTTATTCTATGAAGTAGTAAAAAAAATATAAAATTATGAATTAACTCTCAAATTTAGATTCATGTATCATAGAAAAACATTATATATAGACTTTAGTAAAACAAAAATAAATATGTCAATTATTTATTATTAAGGTAATTTTTTATTATATACAGTAATTATGCATCATATATTAATTTTGTTAAAATTATATAATTTTATCATATCATAATTTGAATCATTATCTTCTATCATAATCAGAGAAATCTCAGACAATAAATAAGAATATTATACCTAATATACATCGATTGAAATAGAAAGGGGATAGAGATATATTATCATGGACGGTATAATAACTTAAAATGTTTGAAATAAATATCATAAAAAAAAATAAAATTATAACGGGTTAAAGTAATAAAAAAATAACTTGTACAATTATTATATGCTAATGCTAAAAATAATTTTACATAACCCTATTATAATTTTTATGATTACCCGTGATAAATTATTATAATTTTAAGTTGTTACTTTACCCACGTGATAATTTTAATTTTATTATTACAATTTATTATTATTATTATTATTATTGAATAATGAATAAGAATTAAAATTATATTAATATTTTTATAATTAATATAATTAAAATAACTAAAAATATTTAAAATTAATGTGCATTATTAATGATATAAGATTTTATCATTTTATTATTAGAATCAAATATTCTTATCATGATTACCACGACTACTGGTGTCATTATCGTATCATTATCATATATTATTATTATTATTGTTGTTGTTATTATTATTATTATTATTAAAATTATTAAAAATATTTTTAATTGATAATTGAAAAGTAGTTTAATAGTGCATTAAATATTGATTTTATATAATTATAATGAAGATATGTTCCTAAATTGGTATAATTATAATATAATTATAATAAAGATATTTTTTATAAAATAATTTAGAATAGATGGAAAATTTCATGCATTTTGGAGGGAAAACGGACTCACGAGAGATCGACATGTCACCTTTATTAACTGGGGGAAAACCCAGTTTTAATATATTAAGTAGATTAAAAATTATGAAAACCCAGTTTTAATATATTAAGTAGATTAACTGGGGGAAGTAATAGAAGCTACTTTTTTTTTTGAATTATGAAAAGCCAGAATCTGTGTGAAAGCTTTTAACTTTCGAAAAGTTAATTTACAGCTTTTTGAAAAAGTACAAATATATGACTTCTCTGCTTCTCGATAAGTCATTCTACCACTTCCTTAAAAAAAATTAATTTCAAAACAAAAAAAATCTACTTTTCTTTTTGATTCTGTGAAAAATACTGACACCACCATTTTCGCTAGAAGCATTGGCCTTCTACCATCATTCCACCATCATTCTCACGCAATGTTCCAAACCTCACCATTTTTACGTAATGATTCATGTGATGAAAGTATTAATCCTCCACCACCATTTTCATTTTCAGACAATATTGCATCTGAACAACCTACTGCATATATTCATTCTAAGTATTTTTTTTTTTATCATTTTATCACTCTATTTTTTATTATTAAATTTGTATTTAAGTGTGGTATGAAATTTCAGTTTTAATTTTATTTTTTTCACATGTGATTTTATAACTTGCTATTATTTTCATTGTTAATTATAGCATATTCTTGACCTCAATAAAGGAGAAGGGAGTTCTAATAGGATTAAAAAAAATAAAAAACAACAACAAAATATACATTGACACACATTTTATATTTATTTTTTATTTTCACCTACCATATCATAAACAATATTAGTGATTAGGTTATATAAAATCAACATTTAATATTGAAAAGTATTTGTTATCATCGTTATTTTAATATTCATTCTCTTATGTAAAAAAAAAATTATTTTTTGAGTTATTTATCCAAACACTACAACTTTAAAATAAATACTTTTATAACTAAAAATTCAAACACAAAATAATTTATTTATAAGCTGAAATTAATAAAAGTACTTATGTTTTAAGCTCTTTTTCCAAAAGAACTTATTTAAGTTATTTATCCAAACTGGGCCTGAGTTCTATTGCACTTGATAACAACTAATAAATATCTAATTATAAATTTTTATCTAATATAAAAATTTAATTATAATAATTTATACTAATGAGTTATAATTCAAATGACATTATTTTCACATATTGACTTAAAAGTTGTGAGTTAGAGTCTCCTTATTTTTGGTATAAAAAATTATAATATTTTAAACTCTAAAAACTTAACCAAGAATTTAATAAAACTATAACAGCTAACAAAATAATTAAACTTAACTATTATTATTATTATTATTATTATTATTATTATTATTATTATTATTATTTGACGGATCACTTTTTTTTCTCGAGCATAATGAAACCATTACTCCCCCAAGCCTTGTAATTTATTTGGTATCTAGGTCCAATTCATAAAATTGATAAACAAGAAATCAATTGAACCCAAGTAAAATTGGCCGGAGGCTGGAGACCTTTCATTAGTATGGGGGGTTGGAAACAGAACCAAAGCTGACAAAATTGAGAGGACTATTTCCGCAGAGTTAGCAAACTCCCTCAAACTTAGACAGCAGCGAAAATGTTGTCATCCTCAACCTCAAGGATCACTTTCATTTTTAGGCATTCTCTTCTCCAAATCCCTAATTTTGTTTCCTTCCCTTCCTCTTCATCCCTTCACTCTCATTCTGAGCCCCCATCCCTTCGTGAAGTTGATGAAGCTGTTGATTCCTTCACTCGCATGCTCTCTATGCGTCGTACTCCTCCCATCATCCAATTTAACAAGATTTTGGGATCTCTTTCCAAGACGAAGCATTTCCACGCCCGGTTTCCCTTTTTCAGCAATTGCAGGTCAGGGGAATCGCGCCCAGCATAGTTACTTTGAGCATCTTAATCAATTGTTGTTTCGGCATGGGTCGTATGACGCTTGCTTTCTCTGTATTGGCCAAAATTTTCAGAATGGATTATCAACCTAATACGGTAACATTGACAACAATCCTGAAAAAGCAGTGCGCTTTCATGACAGACTGCTGGCTCATGGATTTCACTTTAATGCTCTGTAAGACCGGACACACATCAGCTGCTATTCAAGTGTTGAGAAAGATCCCACGGTATGGCATTGCTCCTGATGTCTTCATGTACAGCGCAATTATTGATAGCCTCTGCAAGGATACACTTGTAAGTCAGGCTTTTCATTTATTCTCTGAAATGCTTGCTAAGGGAATTTCTCCCGATGTTATCACCTACAACACTCTCATTTATGGATTGTGCCTTGCTGGTCAACTCAAGGAAGCCATTGATTTTTTAAGTGACATGGTGCTTAGGAACATTACTCCAAATGTTTATACCTATAATACTTTGATTGATGGGCTATGCAAGGAAGGAAAGATCAAAGATGCTAAGAATGTATTGGCTGTAATGGCAAAACGTGATGTGAAACCAGATGTAGTTACTTATAACAGCCTAATGGATGGATATTGTTTGGTTAATCAGGTGAATAAGGCAAAATATGTATTCAACACAATGGCCCAAAGTAGAGTGTCACTTGATGCTCAAAGTTACAATATCATGATTAATGGCTTGTGCAAAAGTAAAATGGTCGATGAAGCCTTGAATCTCTTTGAAGAAATGCGTCATAAGTACTTGGTTCCAAACACGGTAACTTACACCACTCTTATTGATGGCTTGAGCAAATCAAAGAGAATCTCTTGTGCTTTGGAGCTTCTTGTCAAGATGCATGAAAGAGGTCAACCCACTAATGTTGTCACTTACAATTCCTTGTTGGATGGGATGTTCAATATCAAACGAGTTGAAAAGGCACTTATGTTATTCAAGGAAATGAAAGAGAGTGGCATTGATCCAGATATATATATACATACAACATACTTATAGATGGTCTGTGCAAAAGTGGAAGACTTAAAAATGCAAAAGAGATTTTTCAAGATCTTTCAATTAAAGGCTGTTCTCCAGATGTGAGGGCTTACAATATTATGATCCATGGACTCTGCAAAGAGGGATTTTTTGAAGAAGCATTGGCCTGCTGTCGGAAATGGAAGACAATGGTTGCTTACCAGATGCTGTGACTTTTGAAACCCTTATTCGTGCTTTGTTTGAAAAGGATGACAATGACATGGCGGAGAAACTTCTTCGGGAAATGGTTGCTAGAGGCTTATTGATTTGATAAAAGAAGGTAAGATACATCAACTCAAATTGAAATTACATCTCATTGTTGCTGAATATGTATCATAGTTTTGTAAATTCTGTGTCTGTTTAGTCAGAGGATTTTGGCAATGCCATAACATTAATTAATATTGCACTTTCGATTTTTGCAATTGCTAGCATCCTTTTTAATTCAACTACTCTATTGATTCTTTAGATGATATTCCTAGTTATAGCTTACAGATTTAGTGTTTAAGATCTCTTTATAGCAATAGAGTGTTCTTTACTGTTATTCGATGATATCATATATTTATCATGCTGCAATCTAAGCAAACTAAAAGGATTGAACATCTTGTGTTGTTGTTTGTTGTTTGTTTTCTGGTATTTTTCCGTGCAACTTATTTTTCCTTATCTTTGTAGGTATCGTATATAAATCAAACTAATTCCTATGACTGTTTTATCATATAAGCAACCATGAATTATTGTTTATTGGATTGGATCCTCCAGGAATTGTCGTAAAAGGAAATTTAAGTACCTGTTAAGGATTTATTCTTAAGCTATATGGTTTTTCACTTCCATCTTAAAATTAAACCCACCTTCTAAAATGCATGTCCCCTTTTTTCTTCATCCTGAGCAACATCGAGTTAAGGTTAATATGGTTCAGTTGTCTCAAAATTTTTGGCCATTTACTTAATTATTGCTACTCAGTTGTAATGCTTGGAAATCGCTCCTGCTGAAAATATGTATATTATGAAGTACTTTTCCAGAGGATATTTTTCTCTTAATTATTAGATAAATTACCTCATTATTTCTTGTCTAAGATCCTGTGTAGATATTATTCCATTGTCTCTGACTCTCTGATTGTTAGCATTTTAAAAAAACTCTTACTGGCTTGGAGTTTCATTGTGTGTTGTGACGGAGGTGTTAAAAGTGAAACAATACAGAACTCTTTGAAATTGAATTTGATTTTATTTGGTGAATTTCTTTGCATTTATTTATTATTTTGATTAATGTTGTTCTCGAAGGATTACTTTTAATGACTCTGAAGTCTGAACTTTATATTTGCTATGCAGAGGAAGTTTGTACAGACTAATTCATCTGCCAAACAATCAATTAGATGAGCGAAGGCAGTTGAGATGGCCCTCGATACATACTGGAAGATTCTGTTTTCTTTTATTGCGATGTTGTTTCATTAATCAAATTATTGCCATAATCAGTGAAACTCAGTTGATGTGACATATATCTCTTGAATCTACAGGCCCGAGGAATAAACCATTTGCACAACTGCACTCCAGTGATTGTACACCATGATTTGAAGCCACTAAATCTTCTTGTTGATAAAAATTGGGTTGTGAAGGTGTCAACTAATTGTCATGATTGAATTTTCTTGATAGCATGCAGAATGCTACCTGTAGATATGGTTTAATTGTTTTTTTCACCCTTTCTTTTATCTTTCGTATAGTTATGTGATTTTGGCTTAACAAGAATGAAGCACAGTACATTCCTTTCTTCCAGATCAACTGCAGGAATAGTAAGCTGTCATAATCCTCATTTCTAAGCTCAAATACTGTGTTATACCCTCTGCCTTCTGAATTATTCGTTCTTTCATGTTCTTGTTCTACATTTTGCTGCATATTTTTTATGTTCGTTGTGCTTTATATTCTTCTAAATTTATACAAACATACACAAATGGAGGCATTTGCTATTATCTTTTAACAAAAAATTTGGAAAACCAGGAGCTTCTTGCCGTTTAAAAATTCATTATATTTGGCATGTTATATTAATCCTTTTGTGATGATGAATACCTATCTTTAGCCTTGGCTTATGTTATGTTCAATTTATAATACAATTACTAGTTCTATGTGCCAAGAAAATGTTGATTGAATAGGGTTTGAGAGAATGAGAGAAGGAAGCAAACACAGAGTGAGAAAGAAAAGAGGATTCGAAGAGAAAGACAAGAAATTTATGATCTGCATTACTAGTGAGCTTATCACTAATCTGTGCTTATGTATTGAGAAGAGTAGCTTGCTGTGCAAGCTAGTACAAAATGCACAACAGTCCGTTCATTCTTAAGTTAGTTATGATAGCTGTAACTAACAGCTCTCCTATGTAGCTGACACTGTTCTAACAGCCAACAGTTCTCTCATAACTAACTCTTCTAACTCTTCTCTAGACTTTACCAACTCACTCTACTACGATGAATGGTCTTTGGTAACAGATTAGCAAATCTTTCTAATTTTGTTGAGGCCTAAAGTTATTGTTTGGCAAGAGTTTCTGCCTTTCTGGACAAAAAATATAAAGACAGGAGAGATAGAGATAATTGGACAAATTTTGTCTTAGGGAAGAGAAACTTTGTGCATTTCTCTCTGTCTCCTTTTCAAATAGGTCTGTGTCCTCTGATAATTGCCAAATGGGGCCTTAGTGTAACTACATGCTTTTCATCTCTACCTCAAGCTCCTGTCTTTCGTATGCATGATCAGTTCCGATATTCTGCACGTATTTAGTTTTGCTGCTAAGCGTTTGTTTGGCATTGCAATATATTCATTTTTTATGACATGTTGCAGGCCGAGTGGATGGTGCGTGAAGTGTTAAGAAATGAACCTTCAAATGAAAAGTAAGCTCAGTTATCATTGGTTTTTCATCATTAAATTTTTCTTTATTTTGCTTGTGGAGGAGGATTTCATAGTCTGTGTTCCTCTCTAACCTGAATCATCTGGCATAGGGAAGAATAAGTTGGAATTTTTATTACATATAACTGTTGTTATTTGGCTTCCTTGTCTCGTCGATCTTCTCATTGGTTTTGCCACCCTTTTAAGGCATTCATAATTTTATGATTATAATAAGTGGTGATTGGATATCCAGGTGCGATGTTTATACTTGGAGTCATATTATGGGAGCTCTCTACTTTGCAACAGTCCTTGGGTGGAATGAATCGGATGCAAATTGTGGGTGCTGTCGGTTTCCAGCATTGTTGCCTTGTCATTCCAGATGATATGGACCCTGCTATCACGGATATCATCAAGCAATGCTGGCAGACGTGAGTGTACTCTTCAATCATTTTATCCTTATTCTAAGATATCAGAACTCTTGCTTATAGCATTCTGAAAACCACTTGTTCTATTGGATATGAATAATCACATGAAAGGAAATACACACTTGATCTTGCCAAGGTACAGTTTTGTTTCAATATAACCATTTTTTTAATAAAAATTCCTTATAAAGTGCAAGCCAGTTTCAAGAAACCCCTATAATGACGACTCGCTGTTTTCTCTAAAGATTTTTTATGCATGATAGGGACTTGATTACACAATTTTTAAACTAGAAGACTTGGTTGAAAAATATTTGTACAGTATATGGACTTAATTGAAAACTTTTAGACTAGAGGGATTTGTCAAAAATATTTCGCATATACAGGGATGCCCTTGCAAATGTTTAGGAACCTTTATAATACTAAATCTACAATCATGGTTGGGGTGACTATATGATACTCTTTTGTATTGTAGAGATCCAAAGTTCAGAACTACAGAAATAATGGCAACGCTGAAGCCGTTGAACAAGCGGATCATTGGTTCTCAATCTGAAGTGCCGAAACCAGGTAGGCATGAGAAGGCTCAGTCATCAAGAGTTGGTGCAGACTCAGCTAACCATATCTTTTTCCATTTTTGCTGATAAAGAAAATGATGGGAAGACGAGTTGTATAGTATTTTTGCTCATTCAGTCCTGTGATTCTTTTCAGTCTTGTCCCTTTCCTTTCCTTTTTTTTTTTTTTATTTCATTCTTCCCATTTACTTTTAATTTTTTTTTTTTTTGTGGTGGAGTCATTATCAGTTTGTACCATTTGTTTGTGTACACAATTCTTTTTGTAATTTTGCTATAATCAATTCTAAATTTTGATGTGCATAAATTATGAGATGTTGCAGTTGTAGCTTGAATGGAAGAAAAATTGATAGTGCGTGGAAATTGTTTGGAGCTGTAAATGCAAATTGGATACGCTTTTAATATTTTTTTTTTCATTTTTCAATTTGGATGGGGCCAAGTGTTATGTCTAAGGCTTGGTTAAGTAAAACTTTTTGAAAAAGTATTTTTCACTGAAAGCACAAATTTTTGTTTTGTATTTGGTAAATAAAAAAATAATCTTTTTACTAAAAAAAAAAAATTATCTACTTGTATTTACAAATTTTAAAAGACAGGAGTGTTTTTAAAAGAATCTAAAACCGAATTTTTCAAAAATAATTGTTTATTAAAATTAAAAAATTTAATGTAATCTCATGCATTAATTGATATCTAAATATAATTTTTATATTAATGTATATTATCGTATTTTTAAATTTTAAAAATTATTTTATTAAATATTATTGGTATTTGTGTTTATTAAAAATTATTTTTAATTTAATTTATTAAATATAAATATTATAATTTTTAAAAAATTTTCTTTTAAAAGTTAATTTTTTATGAATTATTTTTAAAAAATAAAAATTTTACTACATCCTTCTTATTGGAAAAAATAATATTGTTTATATTTTTATCAAACTCGTAAAAATAATGTCTTTTGGTTTAAATTTGATGGAAAAAGCAAAAAAGTATAAAAGTGCTTTAGTATTTTATATTTTTATTATATACATATATTTAATTACGTGATGTTATATTTGTAAAAATAATATAAATAGTTATTTAAAAATTATATAATTAATTAAAAATATAAAATAATTTATATTTTTTGTATATCAAAATTAAATGCTTTTTATCTTTTAAAATTATATTTTTATCGGATTAAACATAAATTTTTGTTAGTCTAATTAACATTTTTTTTTCAGAAAAGTAGTTGAGAAGCCAATTCAAACATATTAATTGTAGTAACAAAGAAAAAATATATTTTTCAAATTTGCTTTTCTTAATTAATGTTATAAAATAGACTTAAATTAAATTATTTTTATATAAAATTAATAGTTAAAAATTATTAAATAATAATTTAGTTAAATTTATTAAATTATTTAATAATTTTTAAATATTATTTTTACATAAAAATATTTGTATTTAAATTTTTGTCTATAAAATATAATTTTGTATCGGTGCTTTTTAACTTTTTAAGTGAAATAAAAGAAGTAAAGAAAATGTGATATAATAAAAGGCCATTGTTATGCTGATGAAACTTTTTTTTCTTTTCACATGATGAATTAAGGTGGAATACTCTAGAGCAGACACATTTACCTAGTCTTGGACAACTTTTCTGCTTGGTTACAGAACTTTTGTTTCCTCTATAGGATAATTAGTGATTTTTTTTCTACGGATGGGCCCGAGTCCCTTTTTATGTGTGTTTTTATTGATTGTTGTTACTATATTTTTTGTCTGCTTGTTTTGAATTTTGTTTTTGGAATAATGTATGTTAGAATTTCTTTAGGAGTTTATTCATCTGCACTCAGATTTGGTCTTTTACAGGTTTTTCACCATATGTCGAAACTCCAAATAGTAGTTATTAATGTTTAGAAATATATTTTATCAAAAAAAAAAAGTTTAAAAATACATGTTGTTCAATGAATTCACATTAAAAAAATTTATTGAAATTAACAAATCTGAAGAGCAGTCATTGTTTCTTGGTGAAAAATTATTATTTAGCGTCCCTAATTTTAATGATAATAATTAATAGTTATAGGGTGTAATATTTTATTCTGTAACAATTTTTTATTTATTCCATTCAATCTTTTTTCAATGATAAGTTGATTTATCAATATTGTTTGATAAATTTTTTAATATAAATAAACAATTATCAAGAGGCATAAACAAAAATTAACTCTAATTAATTGTTAGAGTATGAATATTGTCTAAGTATAAATTTTTTAATATATTTTTTTCTAGCATAATATTAAATATTTTTGGTCTTTCACCTCACCGAAAAAATATATAGTAGAGTTGGACAAAATTTTACAACCAGGTGTATATTAGGTGTACCAGTAAAATTATAGCAAGTGTGATACTAACCACTTTAAACATACTAATTTGACCTCTTTTAATATTATACTACTCAACAAATTTTTTAAACTATAAACCCTAAAATTATACTCTTTTTAAAGGTAGCATCTCCTTTGTTGTTATTATTATTATATTTAATTATTTTATTAGTATTATAATTTTATTATATTTTTAATTAGGTTTTTATACTTTAAAAATTTATAATTGAATCTATATACTAGATTAAAACTTTGAATTAGATCATTTCTTTTTCTTTTATTAAAAAATACTATTTGTTTTAAAAGTAAATATTTTAGAATTATTAATTTTTTAAATAAGATTAAATTACATGGTTGGTTTCTATATTTTTATTGAAATTACAAATTAGTTCATACATTTTAAAAATTTGTAATTGAGTCCCTAAACAAAGTTAAATTTTGTAATTTAATCCCCATGGTTCAAACAACGTTTGATTTAACAGAATATTCGTTAGCATATTCGCTATTTTAAACACGTGAGTTGCGCGTGTTTGACAGTAGAGATTAATTTGCAATTTTAGTGAAAGTATAGGGACCAACTGTATAATTTAATAATTTGAAAATGACCAAAAATTCTCTAGACTATCTGAACCCACCCACCCCTCTCCAGCTCTCTCACTCTCATTTTTTCACTTTCGAAAACAGCACCCCACCCCAGCATTCTTTGTCTCTCACCTCAGTTCACCGTTGTCGTTGCTTCAAAATGTTGAGATGGACTCGTTTGGCTTCGATATTCATTCAACACTTTACCGCAACTCCCAATACCATCATCCAGGGACGGACATACGGGGGGCGAGTGGAGGCCTCGGCCCCCCAACTTTTTTTTAAAAAAGATTAATAGTAATGAAGGATTACCATGTGTTCATAACACGCAACGGAAGAAAAAGAAAGTAATCCTTAAATATATATTTTGTACTTAAATTTTATTCCAATAATTTAATATATATAGATCAAATCTAAATACCTATGTGCAAGGTTGTCAAACTCGCGAGTCTAGATAAACTCGTGGAGCTGACCTAGATTCGACTCGTAGACTCGACTTGTAGACTCGTACAAGTTTACCTGTTATACATTTTTTATAAAAAAATATATATAGCATGTATAATATATATATTTACTCAGATATAGACATTCAAACCTAACAGTTTCAACATCAAAACACATAATACTACAATTACAAGTTACAACAAGTACTTTGGATCACACATTTAAATCCTTAACAAGTATCTATCTAGTTCAACATAAAACACACAATTACACAATCAAAGGTTCATAAGACACAACCAAAACACAAAAGAAAACAACAAAGCAACAATTAGATTTCTAATAAACTCTAAAACTCAAATTTTCCAATATCTTCATCTTCCATGGCATCAACATCATCATCTTCACCATCTTCAATACGCACTTTATCACACAACAGATACATTTTCATTTAAACTAACAATTCAGACTTCAGAGTTTCAATTAAACTAACACAGTAACACTAACAATTCAGACTTTAGAGTTTCAATTCAGACTTCAGAGTTTCAATTAAGATATTTTAGAGTTTCAATTCAGACTTCAGAGTTTCAGTAAACTAAACATAACTACATAAGTACATAACAGAAGCAGAAAACAAAAGAAAAAAAAATATATAACAGAAGCACTATCCACACATTTTAACCATGATTGAAGCATGAAGCATGAAGCACAGAAGCAGGCAAGCAGCATCAGTTTTTTTTCACACATTAATTTTTTTCAACAGATCAAACGCAGATCAGGGCCTTAATAAATTTGCAGAATTGAATAATTGATACCAAAATTGTTAGCATTTGAAAAATTGAATTAGTTTAACAAAGTTACCTTGGAGATCCGCAGACCTGAAGCAGATCGGGAGTGATTCAGTGAAGAACAACTGAACAAGGCCGACGAGGGCAGAATAGGGGAGGGGAGGCAAACGGCGTGGACGCGTGGTGGTGGGCTCTGGCACTGTGCGACTCTGCGTGGTGGTGAGCTCTGCGAGACTGCGACTCTGCATGGTGGTCCTTCACTGCGTGGTGGTGACCTAGTGGGCTCTGCGACGTTGCGTGGGTGAGCGGTGGGGGATGAGGGATGAGGCGATGGGGAGGTGAGAAGGCGAGGGATCCGTCTGGACTCTGGCGTCCGGCCTCTGCGTGGCGGCGCAGACAACGGCGCCGGTAGATGGTGGAGGGAGTGAGGAGTGAGGCTGGCTGTGAGGGCTTGGTGGAGGGAGTCACTGAGGGTTTCGAACTTCACTTCTTCATTAGTGGGTGTGGGTTACACTTACCGGGTTTGGGTTAGCCACTTAGCTATAGGTTTTTTTTTTCCTGGGCCAAAACGACGCCGTTTTGGCGAAAATGGGCAACGAAATTAAACTCGCTGACTCGCTAGCAAACTCGCGAGTTTGAACGATTTTATCCGAGTCTAGCCGAGTCAACCCGAGTCTACCCAGAAACGAGTTTATGTCTGAGTCAACTCGATTCCACTACCTAAACTCGTAAACTCATACGAGTTTACGAGTTAACTCGCGAGTTTGACAACCATGCCTGTGTGTACGCTAGTAAAAATCACTTTCTCCTTCAATGGTATGAAGGCGCTATGCATATCCACATCGAGACCAACCTTTGCTGTCAACCCCTTGACCAATGGACATCTGATCTAAATTGAGAAACCTCTTGCAACTCTTTGCACACCATAAAATTCTTCTCCAAGAATTAGGCTCACATACATTTATGTGCATAGAGGTAAAGGAATAAAACCCTTGTATTTTTTTCTCTCCTTTTTCTTGTACTCTTGGCATACACATATATAGTATGAGATTTGTTACTGATTTTAAATTTGAATCTCAATTCAAATTTAAATCATATCTTAAAATTCTAAATCTAAATCCTTCAAATTTATGAATCATATCATAACTCAATTTGAAAACATAATCAGTTAGGATCTCATCTAAATTTAAAAATAGAATAACTAATTATTCTCAAATCACATTTAATATTCTCAATTATCATACTATTATTATATTCTTGGTGCTAGCAAAGAATATAATAATATTCCATTTGAATTAATATAATTATTTATTTGATCAAATCAAAATAATAATTAAATAATTCTATAGCAAAGATTAGAACACTCGTTAGTGTGTGACCCCATAGGTTCAATACTAAGTGGATAGTAAATTAGTCATACTAAATTTACTAATCAAGGTTGGCGTCTAGCAACACTTCTCAACGACTCGATAGTTTGAAGTAATCTATTTTTACTAAAAACCTCAGAAGAACAAAGTATAATTCCTTCCATCTTTCCAACTCTTGGTTAACCCTTAGAGTATGGTTTAATTGTCAAACTCTAACTTGTTACCATTATTATAATGAATTGTGAATGACATAAGAAACTCATTTCTTCATTCATTCAATTTCCTTGACCAAGGTTTTATTCACCTCAGTCATTATAATCATAGAGTTCAAACTCTTTACCGAGAGTTGACAGATTCCTTATTGACTAATCATTAATTCTACAAGTATTTAAATCATACCCAATATCCATTCAACTAGCACCCTAGGGTATTAGGTGTCCGAAATTAAAGTATAATAAATACATTGTTAATTACTATGACAGTCGCAGGTCAAAGGAAACTCTATTACTATGTTCATCTTGAGAATATCCTATTGACAAATATACGGTAATTATAACCATTAGAAATTCTCAAAGTGAGTCAGTTCAATGGTCATATCTCTATATGCACCATCTATATATATAATTTAATAAATGAGATCTATTAATCTTCATCCAATGAAGACCATTATATATATATATATTGATCTTTCCGGATTATTAATGTCCTTTTTAATAATCCTATGACCAAGAACAATTTAGATTAAATTATAAAAGATTTATCTCTCAATATTATGATCACTATCACAATGATAAATCTATAAATTTAATCAAGGACCTTATTATATTAACATTTTAATATAATAACAATAACAAATTATTTGACACGTGATTGATTGGATTGTGGTCATACTACTATTTTCAACAAGTAATAAGTTATTAAATATGATTTAATTTTTTTAAAATTTATTTAGTATTTAGTCTAATATAAATAAAAGTCCAGCCTAACCTAAATATTAATGATTTCTAATATCTAAAAAAGTAAGTAAGAATATTGAAAAAATCTGTAAAGATATTATTACTAATATTTTTTAATTAAATAAAATTTTTCAAATCCCATAAAGTGAATTTTTTTTCTTCTTGTGAGCGTCCTTCTTGATTCATTTGGTATTAATTCTCTCTGTTTCAACTAGTACAACTGAAAGATCTTTTTTCAGCGATGAATATTGTGAAGAATAACTCATAAACAAAATGAAATGTTAATTTCTTGCTAATTGTCTTTTAATTATATTGAAAAGAAAATTGCTGAAAAATTTGACACAGATTCTATTATTGATAAATTTTATGATACAAAGAATTGATCACTTCGTTAATAAAAAGTACATACATATTTTTTGTACTTTAAAATATATTATCTATCGATATATTTTTGTACTTTAAAATATATTATCTATCGATATAATTTTTGTATAATTTTTAATATTATATATGTTATTGGCTCTCTAGAATAATATTTCTGGATCTGTCCCTGCTATCATCCACCTCTCTTCTTCTTCATTGTTGTTGCCACCATTACCGAGAGTCTTTGATTATGCCAAAATGGCATCGTGTTTTCGACACTACCACCATCAATTTCGGAAACGGCTTCACGCGCCGCATCCAGGTCCTCCACGGCCCAAGTGGTTGTGGTGCTGGTAAAACGAGACACTACAAAGCTTGGTTTGTGAGGGCGGGAGGGTTAGGATGGTCCCTGACAGGATCCAGATGGTGAAGGATGGGGAGGCATTGGCGGACGTTATGGGAAGGAGAGAGGATGAGGAGCTTCCTGCTTTCCAAAACGGTGCGTTTGAGGTTGATGGCGGTAATAGTGTTGGAGCGGTGGAGAGAAAGACGCTGATGGATCAAGAGTTCTTGGATCGGTATGTGCCTGTGGGTGGAATCCAAAGGCATATTATGAGGAATTTGATTAGTAAGATTCGAGTTGTTAGAGAGAATGATCTTGCTTGTGATGAGGCGAAAATTATGATTATTGCTAATTTAAACATAATTGGATTGAGATAAATTGAGTTCATACATGATTCGTGATAATAGCGCACATTAACGTAGTAGTTTGTTTAATTACTGTTAATTTTGGTTTTTACGGCGTGTTAATGAATTTGGTCATCAGCAACGATTTCAACATTGTTGTTGTTGAAGCCTTATTGTTGTTAAAGAAAAAAAACAAAAATGTTGAAGAGAGGAGGAGGAAGAAAAGGGAGAAGAGGAAGAAGAAGACATTATGGTAAATGTGCATTTTTTTTAAAGACCTAATTATTACAGAAATCTAATTACAAACTTTTAAAGTGTAAGAACTAATTTATAATTTCAGCAAAATATAAGAATTAATTATATAATTTAACCTTTAAATAACAACTAATAAAGATTTAATTATAAATTTTTATCTAATATAAGAGGTTAATTATAATTTTTTAAACCCTAAAAACTTAATTAAAAATTTTATCAAATTATAAAGATTAATAAAATAATTAAATTTTATTATTGTTGTTCCAGTTGTTTGTTGATGGATCACCTTTTTTTCTCAAGCATAATGAAACCATTACTCCCGCAAGCCTTGTAATTTATTTGGTAATTGGTATATACGTCTTCACAAATTGATAAAAAAAAATCAATTGGACCCAAGTAAAACGGGACTGGGGTCTGGAGACCTTTCATTAGTATGGGGGGTGTCGGAAACAGAACCAAAGCTGACAAAATTGAGAGGACTATTTCCGCAGAGTTAGCACACTCCCTCAAACTTAGACAACAGCGAAAGTGCGAATCACTAAAATGTTGTCATCCTCAACCTCAAGGATCACTTTCATTTCTAGGTATTCTCTTCTCCAAATCCCTAATTTTGTTTCCTTCCCTTCCTCTTCATCCCTTCACTCTCATTCTGAGCCCCCATCCCTTCGTGAAGTTCATGAAGCTGTTGATTCCTTCACTTGCATGCTCTCTGTGCGTCGTACTCCTCCCATCATCCAATTTAACAAGATTTTGGGATCCCTTTCCAAGACGAAGCATTTCCACGCCGCCGTTTCCCTTTTTCAGCAATTGCAAGCCAGAGGAATCGCGCCCAGCATAGTTACTTTGAGCATCTTAATCAATTGTTGTTTCGGCATGGGTCGTATGACGCTTGCTTTCTCTGTATTGGCCAAAATTTTCAGGATGGATTTTCAACCTGATACGGTAACTATGACAACAATCCTGAAAGGTCTCTGTCTCTGCGGTAGTGTTGAAAAAGCAGTGCACTTTCATGACAGAGTGCTGGCTCATGGATTTCACTTCGACCAAGTCACTTATGGGACCTTGATCAATGGGCTCTGTAAGACCGGACACACATCAGCTGCTATTCAAGTGTTGAGAAAGATCCCACGGTATGGCATTGCTCCTGATGTCTTCATGTACAGCGCAATTATTGATAGCCTCTGCAAGGATACACTTGTAAGTCAGGCTTTTCATTTATTCTCTGAAATGCTTGCTAAGGGAATTTCTCCCGATGTTATCACCTACAACACTCTCATTTATGGATTGTGCCTTGCTGATCAACTCAAGGAAGCCGTTCATTTGCTAAATGATATGATTCTCATAAACGTTACTCCAAATGTTCGTACCTATAATACTTTGATTGATGGGCTATGCAAGGAAGGAAAGATCAAAGATGCTAAGAGTGTATTGGCTGTAATGGCAAAACATGGTGTGAAACCAAATGTGGTTACTTATACCAGCTTAATGGATGGTTATTGTTTGGTTAATCAGGTAAATAAGGCAAAATATATATTCAACACAATGACCCAAATTAGAGTGTCACCCAATGTTCAAAGTTACAGTATCATGATTAATGGCTTCTGCAAAAGTAAAATGGTCGATGAAGCCTTGAATCTCTTTGAAGAAATGCGTAGCAAGAACTTGGTTCCAGACACGGTAACTTACAACACTCTTTTTGATGGCTTGAGCAAATCAAAGAGAATCTCCCGTGCTTTGGAGCTTCTTGTCGAGATGCATGATAGAGGTCAACCCGCTGATGTAGTCACTTACAATTCATTGTTGGATGGGATGTTCAAAAACCAACAACCTAACGAGGCTTTTATGTTATTCAATCAAATGAAAGAGTGTGACATTGATCCAGATATATACACTTACAATATATTTATAGACGGCCTATGCAAAGGTGGAAGACTTATAGATGCAAAAGAGATTTTTCAAGATCTTTCCGTTAAAGGCTATCGTCCAAATGTGAGGACATACAATATTATTATCAATGGGCTCTGCAAAGAGGGCTTGTTTGAAGAAGCATTGGCACTCTTGTCAAAAATGGAAGGCAATGGTTGCTTACCAGATGCTGTGACTTTTGAAACTGTTATCCGTGCTTTGTTTGAAAAAAATGAGAATGACATGGCGGAGAAACTTCTTCGGGAAATGGTTGCTAGAGGCTTATTGAATTGATAAAAGAAGGTAAGATACATCAACTCAAATTGAAATTACATCTCATTGTTGCTGAATATGTATCATAGTTTTGTAAATTCTGTGTCTGTTGGGTCAGGTTACTTTGGCAATGCCATGACATCAATATAATTCTGTTATTCTGTTGTGCAACTTATTTTTCCGCAACTTTGTAGGTACCAAATATATATATATATATATATATATATATATATCAAACTAATTCCTATGACTGTTTTATCATAAGCAACCGTGAGCTATTGTTTATTTGATTGAATCCTCTGGGAATTGTTGTAAAAGCAAATTTAAGTAGGTAATAAGGATTTATTCTCAGGCTATATAGTTTTCACTTCCATCTCAAAAATAAACCCACCTTCTAAAATGCATGTCCCCTTTTTTCATCAACCTAAGCAACATCGAGTCAAGGTTAATATGGTTCATTTATCTCAAAATTTTTGGCCATTTTCTTAATTAATGCTACTCAGTTGTATTGCTTGGAAATTGCTTCTGTTGAAAATATGTACATTATGAAGTATTTTTTCGGAGAATGTTTTTCTGTTAATTCTTAGATAAATTACCTCGTTATTTCTTGTGTAGACATTATTCTATTGTCTCTTTTTATTAGTATTTTGAAAAAAGTTACTAGCTTGGAGTTTTGTTTTGTGGTGTTTGAGATGGGAGTGTTAAAACTTAAAAGTGAAACAATATAGAATTCTTTGGAATTGCAGTTGATTTTATTTGGTAAATTTATTTGCATAATTATTGCATTTATTTATTTATTATTTATTTTCAATTAGATGTTGGACTATGATATAGCTTTATTGCTGAATATTTCATATTTATGAAACTGATTTTTATCTTGTATTGGTGGTTGACTTAGGTTGAGGCTTGACATGGCTTTCATCCTTGTTTTTTTTTTCTCAAAGGTAGAATTTCATTTCCTGAAAATTAGGATTTGGGTCCACGATGGACCACTTACAAGACTAAAAGAGAGATTTCCCAACGAAACTTATCTAAATCAGGAAACAACATTGAAAGGGAAGGAAAGAGTAAAGTGAAAACTTCTTCTTCAGACATTTCTAATCTTCTTCGCATTCCTCAGTCGAGCAAGCACGCTTGGAACTCTGATTCACTCCTTCTGGCTCGTTCAAGGACACAAGCCTCATCGAACTCTTCACCGTCAAACATGAATCTGTTGCGAGCCTTCTATATCTCCCACATCAGGTTTGCAGCTTCTCTCAATTTCTTCACGCCATTTCTGCTTCTTTTCAACTTCTCAGTTAACTCCATCCACCGTTGCCATACTTCTTGGTCCGTTTGACTTCCAGGGACTCCAATTTTGGATCTGAGCCAAGTGGACCATGACTGACCACAGCTAATTATGCAGTGTTGGACTGTTTCTTCCATCGCGGTACATCTTCGACAGGTTGGGGGTATTGTTCTGATTCTTCCATGGAGTTGTTGGTTCACTGGCAATGCATTACTTTCCAGAGGAAGATTCTTATTTTCGGTTGCACTTTCAGGTCCCAAATAGAAGTCCAGAGCTTCTTCTGCTGGCAGTGGAGTGGCATCAGCTCGAGTGGAGGGTGGTAGAACTAGTGTGCCAGTAAATATCCTGAAGCCACGGTGTAGCAACCCTTTTTCTCCCTTGGCCAGGTAACTGAATCATCCCCTTCCCCAATTTCAGTTTGTAAAATATTCTGTGCAATATCTGTACTGAATTGTTCTGCAATGAGCTGTTGGTTCCGTTGCTTGTTTTCGTTTAGGAGTTGATTAACCCAAATTAGTTGTGAGTTAGTAGGAATTAACATCTGAGTAGATAATGCTTGTTGATTTTTGATCCAAGAGTCCTCCATTTACATATGGGTAAATACCAATCTACCATGTTATATGTATAAATTTAACTGGCTACACAATAATCCAAACTATGTTGAAGCTCTCTAGTGTGAATTTTCCTTTATACTTTGATTTGTATTTGGCCCCTTTGGAATCAATTGTGAGACACTAGAGTTCTTCTCAACTAATTTGGTTTCTAGTTGAACCCATACTCACTAGATTTTAAACTTCAAAAATCACTTCATCTCAAACGGATGAAATATTGCTGTTGCTATAAACTTTGCAAAGCCAATCTTTGCATTATAATTTGGTTCTTCATTTATATACTTCCATTCTAACTTTGTGTGGTGCGTGCTGCATAAAACAGTTTTAGACTTAAGCAAACAGTACTCCAAATAAACATTTGATACTGCAAACGGAATAATTTTGCTTTATGGTGTAATTCGTTTTGGATATTGCAAGTTCATCAAGAACAAGATGGCTCTGTCATCAAGAGTTGTTTGAGACTCTACAGAAAGGGAAAGTTTTAATATAGTTAACCAATTCTTTGTTCATTTTCACTGACATACAAAATGGGAGCTCAAGTTGAATAGTATTTTTTATTTTTTATTTTTTATTTTTTATTTTTTTCAGTTTTCGTTATGCAATCTACAATGCAGTTCTTTTCAGGTTTTACCATTTGTAGGCATAGGTAATTTAACTTTTGTTATGTCATTAAAAAGTTGCGATTCTACCTTGGATCAGAAGGA
Source organism: Arachis hypogaea (assembly GCF_003086295.3). Lineage (NCBI taxonomy): Eukaryota > Viridiplantae > Streptophyta > Magnoliopsida > Fabales > Fabaceae > Arachis > Arachis hypogaea. The sequence continues at coordinate 141,014,590 of NC_092050.1, read as the reverse complement.
AAAATGGTTAACTATATTAAAACTTTTGGTGCTGCGGTGCTGGTAATTGTTGGCGCTATAAATTGTGACCACTAGTATATTTTTTATGTAGTATTTATTAGGGCAATTTACATAAATAAAATAAATGAGAGAAAATGTTACGCAAATACAGCAATAGAAAAAACCAGACACAAATGCGACAAACCTCATTATATGTAATCCGCGACACTCTAACTCAGATTCCATTTACACGTAATCCGCTACACCCTCTCGCGGATTACGTTCAGAAGCAAAATCACGTTAACCGCTACACCCTGTAGCGGTTTATGAAGAGAGAGGCCCAAAGTGTATTCCGCGAGACCCTGTAGCGGATTATGAAGGAGTTGGCTCACTGTATAAACTGCGATACCCTATAGCGGTTTCTTCACAATATGGCTGCCTGAAAAATGGCTATGTGTGTGTTTGGCAAACAGGTTGGCGAAAAGAGAAGTGATTCCACTTCTAAACACACGTTCACGCGAAGCTAAAATTTGTTGCTTCTACGTTCATGTTCATGGTGGCTGGTTTAGATGAGAAATTTTGTTCATATAATATTGGATTAAGTACTGAAATCGTCCCTAAGGTCTGGGGTGAAAATCAAAATCGTCCCCGACCTTTTTTTGTTATTAAAATCATCCTCAACGTTACAAAACGTTATAAAATCGTCATTTTTCACTTCAATTTTATTTTTTTTACCATATTACCCTTCATTATTAATAAAAATAATTAAAAATAATATTAAAAAATTAAAACAAACTCCCCTCCCCTCCCTTCTCGTCTCTCACTCCCTCACTCCCTCACTCACCCTCCCGTAACCCCCTCAGCCCACTCCCTCATCCCCCACCCCTCACCCCTCACTCACCCTCCCGTAACCCCCTCAGCCCACTCCCTCACCCCCACCCCTCACCTCCCTCAAAGAACAAGAACAAGGCTAACAACAATAACAACAATCACCATGGCGCAAACGGCAAAGACACGGTGCTTATAACGCCGGTGCCAAGGTTCCCGGACAAGAGCGACGACACGGCAGAGATGAAGATCTGCCTCTCGAAGGTGTACAAGGCGGAGAAGGTTGAGCTGAGCGAGGACCGAATGGTGGCAAGGAGCACGAAGGGTTACAGAATGGTGAGGCCAACGAGAGGGGTGGTTGAAGGAGCGTGGTACTTCGAAATTAGGGTTTTAAATTTGGGAGAAACAGGGCACACACGGATGGGGTGGTCCACTGAAAAAGGTGACTTGCAGGCACCGGTTGGTTACAATGGGAATAGTTTTGGGTACAGGGATATTGATGGGAGTAAGGTGCATAAGGCTCTGAGGGAGAAGATTTTTCTTCTCGCCGCCGCCGCCGTCGCGTGGTCATCGGGAGGGGGACCCCGCCGGCGCTGCTTCTTCTTCTGTGACTGCCTTTGCTTCTTCTTCTGTGACTGCCTCTGCTTCTTCCTCTGCTCTGCTTGAACATCTGCTTCTGAAATTGTAACTTGATGATTATTGAACTTTTGGATCTGAAAACTGAAATTGTAGTTGATGATTATTGAATTATTGTTTATTGAAATCGATGTGATTATTGAAATTGTTATGCTTCTTCTGTCTCTGATTTTTTTGTTGATTTATTTTGTTTTGTGAATGTTGCTGTTAATTTGTTTTGTTATGAGTAATGAATGGCTATGGTGGCAGTGGTGATGGTGGTGAGAAAAGGGAGATGGAGGAGGTGGAAGGGAATTGGGTGAGTGAGGGTGGGGGGTGAGGGTGGGGGGTGGGGGTGGGGGTTACGGCCTTACGGGAGGGTGAGTGAGGGAGTGGGGTGAGGGTAGGGGTGGCAAGCGGGAAAGCCCGCCTCGCCCCGCCCCGCCTAGTGAGGCGGTCCCAGAATCCTAATCCGCTTCGCCTAATGGCGAGCTGGTGGGCCGGCGGGTTAAGCCCGCCAAATAACCTCTTTTTTTTTTTATTTTTAACTATTAAATAATATATATAAAGGTATAAAAAAATCTCTCCTATTTTTTACTTTTAACTATTATAATTTCTAAAAGTATAAACAAATTATAATTTTTATATTCACAAACATTAAAGTCTTTGTAATTATAAATATTGTTCCCAAAGCAAAATAAACATAATCCAAAACATAATTATAAATATTGTCTCTAAAACAAAATAAATATAATCCAAAATACTCAATTTTCATCTTCATTCTCTTGTAAGTTGGGTTGGGGGAAGTTGGGTTTTGGTAAAAAAAATTGTAAAAATACCCCTTGCTAAAAAAATTCTAAGCCAGGCGGGGAAGCCCGCCCCGCTCCGCCAAAGCCCGCGGTTTAAGCGGTGCGGGTTAGGCGGGCTTTTACTATTTGGCGGTCCCAATTTTCCAGCCCAACCCGCCTTTTTCGGCGGGTTACGCGGACCGACCCGGCGGGTTTAGGCCCGTTTGCCACCCATAGGTGAGGGAGTGAGGGAGTTACGGAAGGGGAAGGGGGGAGTTTGTTTTAATTTTTTAATATTATTTTTATTAATAATGAAGGGTAATATGATAAAAAAAAAATAAAATTGAAGTGGAAAAGGATAATTTTGTAACGTTTTGTAACGTTGAGGATGATTTTAATAACAAAAAAAGGTCGGAGACGATTTTGATTTTCACCCAGACCTTAGGGACGATTTCAGTACTTCACCCTATAATATTTGTTGTTGGATTATGAAAATTTTATTCTTTCTTATTTGAATGAGTTTTTTTTTTCTATTTTTTGATATATTCTATTTTTGTTTTTTACAAAAAATTTTGTTTTTTATTCGATTTTTTAGAATTTATAATTGTAATTATTATATAATAAAAAAATAGTATTATACAAAAATGATAAAAAAAATAATAAAAAAACCTATTAGACATAAAGAACCGTAAATAATAAAAAAAAAGTTAATATGAACAAAGAAATAATAAAAATTGTAAAAAATAATAATATATATGAAAAATCAGAAGTGAAATAATATAAAAGTTATTTATCATATAAATAAAATAAATACAATAAAAGATAAAAATATGAAAGAGAGTATTATAAATTTTATAATGTCAAATAAAAAGAAAATATTCTATAATTTTTTTAGTATTATCAGTACTCTGTAATTTGATATTATTTTAAACTATAAATTTTTATTATTTATAATTCTATTGTTACTTATAATTAGTTTTTTTATTTATTTTATACTTCTTGATAGGATCATAATTCATACTATGCAAAATTTTGATAATAAACGTATTATATAATAATTACAATTACAAATTTTACAAACCGGAGAAAAAAATAATTTTTTTATACAAAACAAAAATAGAGTACATCAAATAAAGAATAGAAAAAAATTTATATAGATAAGAAAGAATAAAAATTTCATAAAATCAACCACATAAATCATATAAACAAAAAAATATAAAAATTAAAATATGAAAGAGAGCACTAAAAATAATAAAGAAAATCAAAATATTCACCTTGTTAGTGATTGAAACAAATTTAAAAGATTTTGATGAAAAAAAAAAACATTGGAACGAAGAAAATTTTTCATCTAATTTCCCACGGTAACCAGCCACCATGAACATAAACGCAGAAGCAACAAATTTTAGCTTCGCGTGAACGTGTGTTCGGAGGTGGAATCACTCATCTCTTTTCCAACGCGTTTGCCAAATACACACATAGCCATTTTCCAAGCAGCCACATTGTGAAGAAACCGCTGTAGGGTATCGCGGTTTATACGGTGAACCAACTCCTTCATAATTCGCTACAGGGTGTAGCAGTTTATGTGTTTTCGCTTCTGAATGTAATCCGCGACAGGGTGTAGCGGATTACGTGTAAATGGAATCCGCGTTAGGGTGTCGCGGATTACATATAATGAGGTTTATTGCATTTACGTCTAATTTTTTCTATTGTTTTTTTTTGTGAATAAATAGAAAAGAAAGAAAAAAAAAGAGACAAAACCAAATTAATTGGCTAGGGTCATATCTAAATCTATTAGATGCTGAAGCTCACTTCATGGTTGGCTCCAATTCGAGTGAATGTCCGCGACAGAAGCAGCTGCTTTAGCCATACAATTTGCAACACTATTTGCAGTCCTCTGAATTAAAAGAATAGAGGCTCTCCAATTCCAATTCATAACCTCCTGTATATGCTTTGCCAAATCCCATTCCGGAATATCCTTACCAATCATTCTTTGGTTTACCAAGAAAGAGCTTCTAAACAGTCTGTTTCACAAATAACCTCACGAAATCCACTCTTCCAAGCAAGAAGTAAACCTTTCCAAATTGCATACAATTCAGCAAAAAGAACACTGCACACTCCGACTTTTTCAGTGCAACCTTTCAACTAACATCCATCAGGATTGCGAATGATACAACCAAAACCAGCATAGCCAAAAGGAGCAAAACAACTAGCATCACAATTCAATTTAACAGAATGAACTGGAGGTGGAACCCAATGCAAACAAAGTGACGGAGGAGACAAAGATTGATGCATAGCAAAAATAGTGTGAAACTCCCTTACTGAACTACGAATCAAACTCACCACTTTACTAGCACTCCAAGAATCATCTATATTAAATAAGTCATGATTCCTGCTTCTCCAAATCCACTAGATGGTCGAAAAGAAAAGAAAAACATCTCCACTCCTTGCACCTCTGTAGAGCCAATAATGTAAATTCAAGTTATCTGAATACAAGCCTAAAAGGTTCCAGACCTCCTTGGCACTAGGGCACTCCCGAAGACAATGAAGAATGAATTCAGAATCATGCTGACACCGATGACAGGTGCTAGATAAAGCTAAACCACGACCCAAACGAAACTCTGCCATAGGAATAGCATTATGAAGACTGAGCCAAATCAAGAACTTGTACTTCTCAGGAATATGCAGTCGCCATACCCACAACCAATTATCATGCTCATTCCAGTCAAACTTTCTTTTGGCTAGAAGATGCCACACCCCACGACCAACCCGAACTCTCTCCAGCATTCAAGTCCGGATTATAAGCATTCAAACGCTGTTTGACATCTTTTGGAATGATAGAGAAAATATCATGGAGATTTCATTGACCATCTTTTCAAACGTCTCTAATAGTTAAATCAGAGTCAAATATATGTACAAAAGGGACATCTTGAGCAATTGGGCCCTCAATACTCCAATTGTCAAACCAAAAAGATTGATCAAGTGACCCAACACACCAAGAGAATGCATCCTTAAGAGCACTAAAAGCCTTTGAGATACTCTTCCAAACATGAGAAGCATTGCAGGGGACAGGGCCATCTAAAACTCCATCATTCCTCAGATACTTTGCCCTCAACAGAGCAACCTAAGGCTTGTCCTGACAATGAAAAAGTTGTCAAACTAATTTACCAAGTAAAGATATATTAACACACGCAGGATCTCTAACACCCAGGCTACCAAATTTCTTTTGAGTGATCACGGTTCTCCAATTAACAAGAGAAAGACCTCTACCATCAACTTGACCCTTCCAAAGGAACTGTCTCATCACAGAAGACAAATCGCAAACCCAATTTGGAAAAAAAGATACCTGCATATGATAGACAGGAATGGATGCTGCAACAGAATTGATCAGGCAAAGTCTCCCTGCTTTATTTAGAAGCCTTCCTTTCCAATTATAATCTTTCCCTCACCTTTTCAATCACCAAATGAAAAGAAGCCCTACTGGTACGGGAATGATTAAGGTTAACTCCAAGATATCTTCCTAAGTCCAAAGCAAAACGTATTGAAGAAACACTAGTAAAAATATCTCTTCTACGAGCAGTCACATTTTAACAAAAAACTTTAGACTTTTCAAGATTCACTTTCATGCCAGATGCCTTTGCAAAAAATATTAAGTGAATGCATGACCATTTAGACCTGACTCTTTGTAGCTTGACAGAAGAGTAAGAGATCATCTGCAAACATCAAATGAGAAAATTTTGGGCCACCCCTAGTGACAGAAACTGGTTTCCACACACCCTCGACCACCTTATGAGATATATAGCAAGCAAGTCTTTCCATACAAAGCACAAATAAGTAAGGAGACATTGGATCGCCCTGTTTAAGTCCCCTTCTAGGAGCAAAACTATCCAATTTATTCCCATTCCACATAATAGAAAGAGATGATGCACGGACACAATTCATAATCAAATTAACAGTGATGATAGGAAAACCAAAAGCAATGAGAGTACTCTCCAAAAACCTCCAATCCACCCTATCATAAGCTTTTTCAAGATCAATTTTAAAAGCAAGAGTACCTTTCTTGGATTTTGTGTGCTTCATGAAATTCAGAATTTCTTGGGCCACAATAATATTATCAGGAGCACTACGACTCGGAATAAAACCTCCTTGTAACGGACTAACAATATCTGGAAGAAAAGGCCGAAGTCGATTAGTCAATACTTTGGTGATAATTTTATAAACAACATTACACAAGCTAATAGGCCTGAAATCCTTCATAAAGGTAGGGTTATCAATTTTAGGAATAAGTACAATCAGAGTTTTCATGATGCTAGGATTTAAGTATTCTCCCAAAAAAGCGCTCCGGACAATATTCCAAATCTCTGTGCCTACTATCTTCCAATATTCTTTAAAAAAATAAGCTTGAAAGCCATCTGGACCAGGAGCCTTAAAATGGCTCATACTGAATACTGCTGACTTGACTTCCGCAAAAGAGACAGGGTCAATTAACCTAGCACAAGTCTCAGTGCTTAGAGTGGGCATCGGAGCATCCCCTAAACAATCAACCTCAACCTCAACCTCTTCCGTTGTACCAAAGAGATTCCTGTAAAAAGAGAGTGCTTCTTCCTGGAGAATACCAGGATCAGTAGACCAAGACCCATCTCTAACATATAATCCATGTACTCTATTATGGTTTCTACGCACCAAAGTCTGAAGATGAAAGAATTTAGTGTTTCTATTCCCATACTTGACCCACTGCTCTCTAGATTTCTGGTACCAAAAAAGTTCCTCTTGCAATAAAAGCCTATTGTAATCTTCCCTCAGTTCAGCTTCTTTAATTCTCAGAGATGACACATCAGTAACCTCCAAACGCCGTTGAATCTGATCAATCTGATATTCCAGCTTACTTTTTCGCAGAAAAATATTTCCAAAAATCTTTGAGTTAAAGTCCAAAGAAGCCTGTTGAACCATCTTAAGCCTTTCAGTAACGCCTCCAAACTCTTGATTCCAAGCCTTACTAATAACATGTTTATAAGAAGGATGTGTTGCCCATGCAGCTTGGAACCTAAAAGGACGAGAACCTTTCACTTTGGGGCCACCATGACAACAAATTAAAATAGGACAATGATCAGAATGAAGTCTACTAAGAATTTCAGAATAACCCTCAGGAAACATTGTCATCCACGCCTCATTAACTAGAGCTCTATCCAACCTTTTAGCCAAGTTCCTGCAGCTTGAACTGCTCTATACCAAGTATATCTCCTACCAGTCACTTTAAGATCAAAGAGTTCACAGTCATCTAGAGTAGTAGCTAATAGACTAGCTATGTGAGAAGAAAAATAAGCACATGTACTCTCGTTTGGTGCCACAATCTCATTAAAATCACCAACGGCCATCCACGGTCCATTATGGCCTGAATTAATAGAACGCAAATGATCCCAAAGTATACTTCTTTTTTCGAATTGAGGACTCCCATATACTGCACTACAAAGCCAAACTAAGTTACCTACACTCACTTTCACTGTGATACATTGGTCAATTTGATCAATAACCACACAAGAAGCATTAGCAATAGAAGATAGAAACCAAATGCCACCCCTGTGTCCTACTGCTTCCTCAATACCAACACAATGAAAACCCAACTTATCCCAAAAATTCTTCAAATTATTAAACATGGTACGAGTCTCAAAGAGAAAGAAGAAAGATGGTTTATATATTCTCACCAAATTTTTGCAATGCACACGGGTCATTTTGTTAGACGCACCCCTCACATTTCAGGCTATGATATTGAAACTATCCATAAAAAACAGCAAAAAGAGAGCTCCAATAACAAACTCGAGACTCAACATGATGTCCCTGTCTTCGACGATCCTGCCTTTAATGGACTCTCAAGTTGCAGCCCAATTTTCTCCATCGAAACTTGTGCCATACCCGCCGTCGATGCTCCATCCTTATCTGGTGAATTCTGCAAAGAGTTTGGGCGAGGACGCTTTCGCACAGTGTCATTTGTTGTCTCACCTTGCTGCTGATGATGAACATTGTGCCGGGTCCCCAAAGAAGCCACACTAACCGGTTTTTCAATATTGATGCCCCTGCTTAATTTTACTTTGGATCCAGTAGCATGTGTTGTACGTTGGTGATTAGGCCTTGTCCAAGTATTGGTAGCCTTGTTAGGAGTCTTCTTTGCTTTTGGTTGGACCTGATGGGTGCTAGGAGAAGGCTTTTGATCCATTTTATACTTTCTTTTCCTAATCACTTGAGTCCAGCCTTCCAAATCCTCATGTTGTGCATGTTCTACAAGAACAGCATGCAAATCACTCTCCACCAAATCCGGGACAGTAATATTTACAGTCTCATCTCCAAGATTCTTGCCAAAATTAAAACTTGCCTTTTTCACATGCACTGGATTTTTTGAATTTGAGTTTTCTGGCTGCTTTGCTACATCGTCGACCACCTTGGCATTAGTTCCTCCTCCCGCATTGCTGTCAGTCTTGCACACCTTCATATCATGACCAAACTTAAGATAGGAGCCACAAATAAAGTGAAGACTTTCTCTCATTCATTTTATTTATGTAAATTGTCCTATTTATTATGAAATGTAAATATAAAATTTACTAATATTATATGATAACTTTTTCTATTGTTGTATTTGCATAACATTTTCTATCATTCATTTTATTTATGTAAATTGTCCTATTTATTATGAAATGTAAATATAAAATTTACTAATATTATATGATAATTTTTTGTGTCAATATTATATGATAATTTATTATTTATTGTTAATTTTCTAGTATTAGTTCCTGCAAGATATCATAGGTTAAGTTTCACCTAATCAATTTATAAGAAGTTATTATATTGTACATGTAACTAATTTTTATATTATTGAATTTGAATTATATTGTTTATTATTGTCTTATATATTATTGAATTTGAATTAAATTAATAATAATGTCATGTGACTTTAGATATAGTCTAGTTAATACAATATATTTAAAAAGTAGAAACAGATATTACAGTAAAAAACATGAATGACTAATATATTTCTAGTTATGAAAACACGATATCATTTTCACTTATTTTTAAACTAAAATTTGGTTCGATATCTGAAGAAAAATTTTGCATTTTGAGTGTTCGCTAATTTTGCCTCCAAATACTAATTTTCTCTACACATATTCTTCCAATTCCTAATTTTCGATCATCATTCCATCATAATTTCTCTCCAAATAGTTTTTTTTTTTTTTTTTTATCACCATCATTCAACAATGGTGAACACTTTCAGGATTCCAATAATAGTATTACACCTCCAGCATCTTTGTTCCTCTTTTTGTTCTTTTCAAATTTAATACTCATGCTTTACTTTAAAATTTGAGTTTACTAACAATCTGAAATAATGCGATCCCTTAAAAAAAATACGATCCACTTCGGTCCTTATTCTTTATTTCGTGAGACAACGCGGTTTCTGTGACTGTTTTTTCGTCAACTCTAAACGGAAAATACTGACGTATCAGATTAAAAAATGAACAGGGATTTAATTGTCTCTAAATTTAAATTGGTTAGAGGTTTATTTATCCTTATTTTTTAAATGATATATTTTTTAAATTATTTTTTTATTCATTATATTAATATTTTTTTCAATAAATTATTGAATATATGATATAATGAATACAAACTAATTAATAAATTATTCAAATTTAAAAATATCATTTATTATGAAACTAAATAAATAATTTTCAAATATAACTTTTAAATATATAAATAATAAACATTAAAATACGGTTAATACATTAATAATGACCCTATGTTATTAGGGTTATTAATTTAATGCAAAGATATCAAATAGATTTATTAATTTAGTTTAAAGAGAAGTCACTAAAAAATTTAGTTTAAAGAGATAAAAAAAATAAATTTGTTATTACACAAAATTTTTTTACTATATATCAAATAATGTGTTTATTAGTTTCCACTTTATTGTGAAAATTATCTAGATCATACAACTTGATTTTGAATAAAATATATGTAAATTTAATTGAATTTTAATATATGTAAAACTTTAATCAATCCACATTATTCTCATAATGATAAATCTTCATCGATCTGTAGCCTTATAACAATATGTATTATTAATATTATTGATACTTTGAGTTTGTTGAGTTTATAAATGGTCTCCATAATATATATATTTCATTTAGTATTAGTAGTTTACTCCTAATGCATTTTAGGCAAAAATATCAAATAGAATTATTAATTTAGTTTAGAGAGATAAAAAATTAAAGTTGTTATTACTCAAAAAAAAATTATTATATATCAAATAATATGCTCATTAGTTTTCAATTTATTGTGAAAGAAATAAGAAGGCAATAATAGAGAGAAAATAAGCCAATGAGTTATAGCTCAAATGGCATAGTCTCCCCATACTCATCTAAGAGGTTGCGGGTTCGAGTTTCGTATCTTTGGTAAAAAAAAAAAATAATAGAGAGAAAATAATATTTTTGGAAAAAATTTTAATTTCGACCAAAAGATTAAAATAGAATGAAATAAAATGTTTGTAAAAAAAGAATTTTTAAGCGTTAGGAACTAAATTAAAATGTAACCGAAACTTTAAGGTCTAAAATAATATTTTTATCTTGTATAAATTATCCATAAAAAGATTGTGCTAATTTTTCGTCATCTATTTTAAGAGGATTTTAGTTGTTTTCAAATCTAAAAGGATGATATTTTTTCTATTTTTTTAGAAATAATTTTGAAAATTTACTTTAGATAAATATATTTGTCATAAATAAATTACTTCAAAATTGCTTAAATTTTATTTAACTTGTTCAACAAATATTTCAAAAGTTCAATGCCTTTTTTTCAGACATGAAAATTTCAATGCTTCAAACAATAGTATTGGTTGATAATTTGCCTGATAGGCTGATACTGGTGGGCTTTTTACTGCAATGAAAATAAAACAGCAAGTTGAAGGTTAAAACCAAGCCATCCATTAAGTGAACAAAATTTGAAGAATACAAATTATAGACATGTTATTAATTCAAGGTTTCAACTACATTATGCGAAAGCTCAACACAAGTACACAACTCGGTGACCATTATAGAAGGTATATGTTGATTAGGTGAAAGCGAGGATAATATAATAGGGAACAATTCCACAAACTATAAAATGTTCATCTATTTGTTTTAATTTGTTTACTTAGTTGGTTTATAGCTATAATGGTTTTGTTCTCTTAATTTGATTGTGGATCTTTCAATGGAAAATGCAATTTCTCGGTTGTTAAATTTTTAAACCAAGAAAAAAGATATAATAATAAAAATGTTACTATGAAAATAAAAGGAAAAAATTATAAAAACAATCAATATTCCTATTTTCAGTGAAACAAGACAAATATTGCATTAAGTTGTGCAACTTGTGATATTAAAAGAGGGGAGGGGAGGGGAGGGGGAAGCTATGTATCCTTGTTTTAGAAGGGTACTAATACTTTTTTATTCTTTGATATAAAACAGGGCTAAAGCCCAGGAAAAAGAAAAATACTAAACAAGAGTGGTTCTGCAGAACTCCACTCCACGCTCATCAGTTTTTCATCAAGAGAACCATTATAGCTGGGATTTCTTTGAACAGCATGACCCTTTTCTCCATTATATTTTTCGATGTTCATACTGAATCCAGCAATGAATCGTCCTCTGGAGTCTCTGATTATTCCCCTAGTGGCTCTTTTGCTATCAGGTTGAAATACAGAACCATCAACATTGAGTTTGGCCTATCCTCTTTTCGACGACTTTCACCCAATCAAGACTGTTCTAGTAAGACGAAGTGCTCTTTTATTCTGCTCTGTGATATCTAGAATGTGGTTGTAATTCTCTGCCAAGTTCCTAATCTTGTGATGCATCTGATTATTCTGGGTATTTAGGTTGCTAAACACTAATTCATTTCTGCATTGCCAGGCTAAGTTGCAGGTTGTCACGAAAGTGATGGTCACAGAGTACTATCCTGGGATGGAGTATGTTTACTCAAGTTATTTTTAATCCATTTTGAATAAGAAAGGCTAAAAAACTCTTGTTATAAACTACTATTGACAATGCTATTCCAAACAGTGCGGATAAAAGGGCAGTCACGCAATGTATAGAGCAAAGTCTCTTCTTCTCCTTGGCATCTTGGGCAGTTGCCATCTTCAGTAAGTCCTCTCCTTCTTCTTTTATGATTTGTCAACAATGCCTCATGAGTGAGTAACCAGCAAAAAGATCTGAGTCTTTGTGGCAATTTGGCTTTCCAAATCTGTTTGTATAGAGTATGCTCCTCTCCATCTTCAATACAAAAAGTTTCATAGGCTAATTTAATAGAAAAAACACCATTTGGGTAGGACACCCAACTGATAGAATCTTCCCCGATTTGCGGATTAAGAGCTTTGATTGTATGTGGGAAATCTGTGACCTCTTCGGGTAAAACACGATTCAGGGCTTCCCAATCCCAGTCACCATTTTCGGTGACATAGTCTGCAACCTTTTCATTGAGTTTATCCTCTTCTAGATTAGTTAAGGCCACCTCTTTCAGATTAGTGAATCCAGGGATCCATTGTTCCCTAAAAAAAGGGATTTATTCCCATCTCCAAACCTCCAGATGAGATTGGTTTTGAATTTCTCCCAGACCTTATTAATTCCAACCCAAGCATGTGAGCTACCTGATCTATGCTGAACCTTTGGCAAGATATCTTCACCGCAGTCATATTTGGCTCTCATGACTTTTACCCAAAGCTTGTCTTTGTTATGAATTAGTCCTCAAGAGAGTTTCATGAGGAAGAGTGAGTTTGAATCCTGAGCCTTTCTCTAACCCAACCCACCTTTCTCTTTGGGCTTGCATATGCTATGTATTTTTCTTCTCTTTTCGCTGCTTCCTCATAAAAAGTCTCTACAAATCTTGTCAACTTTTTGACACACTACTACTGGGATCTTCATGGTTTGCATGCAATAGCTTGAAATAGTTACAAGAACCAATTGTATGAGCGTGCATCTTTCTGCTAAAGAGAGAGTTTTCCTGTTCTAGCTAGATAGCTTGCTTTTCATCTTGTCAATAATAAACCGAAAGTGTTGTTTGTTGCACCGTTTGTGAATGAGTGAAAATTCCAAATACTTTCCCAAGTTAACTGTGAGGTTGATTCCTAGATCTTGACTCAAAAGATAGTGTTATGACTGACGTTGCTAGATAAGAAAACACAAGACTTCTCGAGTTTGACCTTCTGACCTGAACAATCACAAAAAAGAGAGAGAGCATTCTTGATGATCCGGACTTGCTTCATATCTACTTTAGCAAAAAGTACTAGGTCATCTACCAAACAGAGATGAGAAATTTTAGGTCCACCCCTTGAAAGCATGATAGGTTACCATTTTTTGTCATGAATTAATTTATTTATCAAGTGAGATAAGCATTCAATACAAAGAACAAAAATATAAGGGGATAAGGGGTCTCCCTGTCGAATTCCTCTGGTAGGCTTGAAGGTCTCTGAAGGAGAGCCATTCCAAAGAATATTCATGGAAGTCATTGATATGCAGTAGCTGACGACTTTAGTGATATTCTTTAGAATTCATGCATCCTTAAGAGTGTCCATTATAAACGCCCAGTTTAGCCTATCATGGAACTTTTTTAAGTCAATTTTTATAGCCTTAAAGTCCTTTCCATGTTTTTTATTTCTCATAGTGTGAACTACCTCTTGGGCTACAAATATATTGTCTGCGCTCACCCTGCCAGGCACAAAACTAGATTGGGTGTTAGAGATAAGTGTGGACATAAACTTTTTCAGTCTTAAAGCAATAATTTTAGTTACAAACTTATAACAAACGTTACAAAGATTAATGGACCTAAAATGCCCAAAATTTTTCAGCGAAGGGATCTTAGGAATTAAGGCAATTAGAGTCTTGTTAATTTTTTCAATATTGTTTGGTTCTCTAAAAACTCCTTTCACCCAGTCTATGAAAGAGGTAGCCACCACATTCCATACTTGTTGATAAAATTTTGTTGGGAGACCGTCACTTTCGGATGCCTTCCAACTACCCATAGAGGAAACAACATTTTTAATTTTCTCATTTGTCATCTCTGTTGCAATCTCTTCATAATCTATTTCCTGCAATCTGGGGAACTGATTAGAAATACCAAAGGAATTAGAAACAAAATTAGAACAATAAAGAGTCTTAAAGAAATTGACACCCCAATTCTTTAAGATTTTCACATCTTCTACCCAATCTCTATCTTCACTTTTAAGGGCGGTTATTCCATTCTTCTTCCTCCTCCCATAAGCCTTTAAGTGAAAGTATTTCGAGTTCTTGTCCCCAAAAAGAATTGTGTCACATCTAGACATTTGTTGCCAATATGTTTCCTTTTGAATCGCTATAAACTCATACTCCTTCCACAATTCTTTTTGTAGTTTATCCAAAAAAAGATTGTGATTAAAAGAACACTTATTGTTGATGCCTTCCAACCTTAAGAGGATCCATTGTTTTTTCTTGAAAATGTTTTCAAAGACCTCTTTATTCTATATCTTTGCCTTTTTAATGAAACTTGTCATATTAAGTAAAAAAATTATTTTTTTTTCAGCCAGCTATTTTTAATCAAATTGTTGTAATCTTCATGTAGAACCCAAGAGGCCAAGGAATTTGAAGGGTTTAGGTCCTTCATCCCTATAGGCCAAACGAAAATCCAACAAATTGAAAAAATGATTTGACTTCAGTTTGGGTAAGTGCTTAACACAAACATTTAGAAAATCATCAGAAAAAATTATGTTACTTAAGAAACGGTCAAGTATTCTCTTAATATTACCTCTTTTCCAAGTGAAAAGGGTCCAGTAAAAGCTAAATCTTTAAGCTCACAACAAATTAAACAATCGTTAAATTTATTAGTACCAAAAGATAGGTTAGAGGATCCTTCTGTGTCGTTTAGGGAGAGAATAGAGTTGAAGTCCCCTCCTAAGCACCAAGGACCACTTAAAGTAGTGGCAATATCTTTTAACTTGGTCCAGAGTTCGTTCCGTCCCCCCATCCTCGGACTTCGATAAACCGCTGTATATGTTGCATATGAATGAGCAATGGCTTAATTTTTCAAGAATTCTGTTTTCAGAGACACGAGATACCCCTGGAATATCCTTCTGTATCACTAATGCACCAAGAGTCAAATCTCAATTTTCTAATAATTGATTTTGCTTTCAGACCTGAGACATGGGTTTCCAACAAAACACAGAAATCAGTTCCATATTTGATCATAAGGTCATTAACAATAGATTTAAAGCCTTTAGCCGAGGCTCCTCGACAATTCCAAGTTAAAATATTCATGGATAACAATAAAACAAGGAAAATTTAATCATGGAGATATAGAAGAAAAAAAACTCCCTGGTTCAGGAAGTTCAGTCTAGGCTTCTATGTCATTTGGTTCCTTAGCATTCTCAGAGTAGATTCTTCAATTTTATTAATATCGATAGCCATTCTATTAGCTTCACTGCTCATATCCCCATCTTCTGGCGGTCTATCTTTGTAATATTCGTTGCCTTGTGCTGAAGTTCCTCCACCCATAATTTTTGCGATAAGAGCACCTGATATTGCACTGCTAGAACCATTTGTAGGAATATAGCTCCCTTATTTGTGACTTAGGTAGACTTCCTTGGCCAGTCTATTGAATTGCCTCTAGTATTCCTGATGTCTTTGGTCTTGATCTTTTTTGTTAGTCTCATACGAGTGTTGGTTGGCTTTCACAATAATGATAGCTTTTTTTTTGTTTTGATTGTTGCTACCTGAATTCAGATTATCTTGGTTTTGTTTTTTGGAATTTTCTGGGCCCTTTCCTTTTGTGTTTTTGTTTGGAGGGTTTAATTTTGGTGCTCCTTTCTGGCTTTGGTTTCTGGTGTCCAGCATGTCGTGAGGCTGATTTGCTTTAGGAAAACCCTCTTTCTTTTGTAATCTACTCCTTTGACTTGCCTGATTGATGTTTTCTTTATTTTCTTCTCTTGCCTGATCTTTCTCCACTCCTTGTAGAGTATCAAATTTGGTATTGAAGTTGTCTTTTTTATTCTCCCCATTTATATTTTCTGATCCTTGTTTGTATCTTCTTGGAGGCTTTTTGACAACCATCAACAGGCCATAAGGACTTTTCTCATAAATATCTGATTTTATTCCTGAAATTTTTGCCCCAGGTTGTTGTTTGTTACTATTATTAGTAATACTATCATCTGATTCTGTTAATTCCTGAAGATCTGTAATATTAATATCTTTCCTGATTTGGTCACCCTAAACTTCCCGAGTTGTCTGGTTCTGATCTACGGCTACGCCGTTGGTGTTCTGGCCAGTCTGATGTGTTGTTGCTGCCTGATTCTAGTTGTTTTCCGTAGCATTCTTCGCTGTTTCAGGAAATACATCACGCTTGTGTCCATATCTTCCACATTTGAAGCAGATTTGGTGAAGGCCTTTGTATTCAAGCCGGAATTCCTTTTTTAAAGCTGTGAATGTTGGCACCAATTTTTTTTCTCAAATAAATTTCCATGCAAATATGAACAAATTTAGCCCTTGAATATATAGATGTGTGCTCATTCGCTTTTAACATCGTTCCAAATATTTTTTCTACTTTTCATAGAAAATACCTATTATACAATTCTACTAGAAGGTTAGGTATTCTTACTCAGACTGCCACTTTTTGGACCTCACACTTTTGAAAAATAAATAGGGTCTCCATCTTTGCACCAAAATGTAGTGATCAGCAATCATCTAGGAACCCTCGAATAAGGCATGAGAATAATCCTCTTGGCTCGAGAAACGAACTAGAAAGTATCTCCCCACAAAATTCATTACTCGAATCGCTTCTTTCTTCGTCCATCTCCTATTTATCCATCTCTTCATTGTTTGAAGATTTAGATTTTTTTTCTAGAGGTTTGGTGACGAGTGCTTGCTTCCACGGCCTACACCATTCATCGTATTCGTCTAGAGAGACATCTATGACTAGATTTGGAGTGAAGGGAGTCTGATGGCTCTCCATATTCTCCATGGGATCCTCATCGAAGATATAATCTTCAGTGACCATCTCTACAATCTCATACGGGTTCATCTTATCCAAACCATCTATTTTAAGTAATTACTAACATTATATTTTTCTAATTATTTGTTTGTCTTATTTATTATTTATGCTTTCAATCAATTATATTAATAAACAAATAAACTAAATAAACTCCAGTTATACTTGGACTATTCAACAATTTAACATAATCTTTTTAATTTGGGATTAACTACTAATGATAGAAAATAAAAAAATTTGGAATAATCCAATATTATGAACGTTAATTATTATTGTGAAATAACCTAAAATTTTAATGTAATTTATTTTTAAAGAAATAATCAAGTATTATTGTTAATTATGAAATAACCTAAAATCATAATGCATTTTGTTTTTAAAGAAACAATCATCCATTAATATCTATAAATAGAAACTATCGTCAAAATACTTTGATTAAAGATATGAGGGGTTAATTACTATTCATTATTAATAATATATCGATTATATCAAAAAGTAAAAATATAATTATCCGAATTTACACCATTAGAAGAATTACCATCATGAGTAAAATTTTGTCAAAAAAAAGAAGAATAAAATTGCATACATAGTGAATTTAAAAAATAAATATAGTTAAATATATAATTATGCTTTTTTAATAAATAGTAAAAAATTAAATATCATAAACTATATTCTTTCAAAGGTAACCCTTTTAAGTTGTTATGTTTTGTATGGTTTATTTGTATATCATTTAAATTGACATTATTTTTAATTATAATAATCATTTATCTTTAATAATTATTGTTAGAATTTAATAATTTTTCATACCTTGCAATAATTATCTATAAAAAAACATATATATCCTGAAAAAATTATTAAATAAATTTATTCTTTTTGCCTTATTTTCACATTAAAAAAATTTTTGTTCTGTCTTTTTTAATTGTTATTATGTTTTTAGAATTGTTAAATAATATTAAAAAAATTCTTTAAAAATAAAAATAGCAATGACACCTTGAATAATTAATTCAATAGAATTAAATTTAAACGAATAAGATGATTCAGTTAATTATACAAATAATAACATATTTATAAATATTAATAATAAAAATAGTCTCACTACTATAAATTATCAATACAATAATTATATGAAAAAATAACTAATTACATAATTGTATAATTTTTAAGATCCTATATTGTAACACCCTAACTACCAAAGCTCACGCTTCCGGCTGCGCAACTCTGATAGCTCGGACATTACGACGACTTTTATACTATTTAATACTAAAATATGAGCCTGTTTGAAACTTTAAACCGCAATACCGCTCCCAAAAATACTTTTGTTATACAACATACATCCGTACATACAATACACTTACAACAACTCACAAAGAGTACATCCATGTATATACATATATATATATAATATTACAAGCATTAACTAATACAATTCCTATCCCTCTTACAGAATATATCAAGATAAAGGCGAGGGTACAATAAACCATAACTAAAATAATAGAGAGTATCTCAACAACAACTAAATAAACTCTTCGTAACTTCTACGCCCATATCCTGAAAGGGGAAAAATGTAGGGGGTGAAAACATCATCCTCGAAAGGGTTCTCAGTAGAGGGTTTTTGGGAATTACTGTAATAGGATACGTGAAGATAACCGCACCAGTGATTCATAACCGTCTTATGCCTCTTTTCAAAAACAACGGTTTACAATAAAAGTAAAGTCGGAAATCTTTTCTGAAAGAAGAACCGTTCAATTCTCAAAAACTCAAAAGCCTTTCAAAAAGGTTTAACCATGTTGAACCAAAATAGCCTTTCATATCTTTCCAAATCAGAAACACAAAACCGAAACCAACCATCGGCCCATCTCAATTCAACCACGGCCCTAGGCCCAAACAATCCAACCATCAACCAAATCACCACAATCCACCAGAGTCCCAGATGCAAACACAGATAAGAAGTTCAAGCACAAACAAACAGTAATTACAAGTAGAACAGTTAGCAATTAATCACATAGGCAAGCCAAGTATAATATGCACACCCAAACAATGTCACATAAATGCATATGATGCATGCCTGTCCCTAGTGGCTGATGATATCATCTGTCGATTATAGAGCCAACCCGACAAGTCCTGGTAGCTAACCATTGGACTGTCCCTCTGTCGTGTCTCCCCAACTCGAGTTATACTCAATATAAGCTTGATCATAATCATGATCCATATCCATCACCCTCACTAGTGAATATTTATCCATCACCATCACTAGTGAATATTTATCCATCACCATCACTGGTGAATATTTATGGGGGTGAGCTCGTCCGGGAATTTCATAGTGCCCGGCCACCCTGACGACATAGGGAAACTCAAATCTCCGATAGTGAAAGTGCAAATCACAATTATCAATATCTCAGCATATATGTTTTCATTCTCAGCCATGGATCAACATCCATGTCAGCCATCCGGCTCTCGGTTCAATCCAGAACCAGCCAATATTCATAATCATACACAGCCATTCCGGCTCACAACAAAACAGCACTTCCACATTCAAAATCATCAAATTCATGAAATCAGCATTTAAGCCATAAATCATTTTCTGAATTCATTTCATTTTGAAATCAAGTTTCAACCCTTTTCAGCCTTGGCTTTAGAAATCTCGTTTCTCAAATCATCTCAGGCTCATAAGCCAACTTTACTCAAAGTGAGTTCCCTTTTTAAAACAAAGCCACTCTCGACATTCTCTTTCCAAAACTTCCAAAACCATGGAAAGTTAAAGATTTATTTCAAAGTATTCAAAATCACCCACCCAAGAATGGGATTTTATATTCAAAGGTTTCTCGGCAGAGTCCCAAGTCTTTAGGGGAGAATAACATAACTCATTTCGCCAAATTCATTTAAAATCATTAAAACATTGGCTTTCCGATTTGAGTAATAAAATAGGATCTAAGCCAAACCGAGTCACGTAATCATTTACTTCTTTCAAAGCCGTTTCCTTTACTTAGGCAAAAACCAACTTCAACCCCATGATAAATTCTAAAGCGTTTCAACTGTCCAAAATTGCCTTAGTCTTGCAAGAATTCAGAATTCAAAGAGTACTTAAACCTTTCTCAAAACATTTCAAAATGAAACTTGTCAATAGAGATTCAGGTTCTCTCAAAGTCATTGAAACTTCTTTAATTGAAACCCCCAAGTCAAATTCAAAGGCATAAACCCTTTTCACATTCAAATAGCTTTAAAACACAAGTTTCATATAAATAACTTTCTCCTGAAAGAGATACAATGCATTTCCTAAGAAGCAAGACTAAATCACAATTTCTTCTTTACTAACTCATTTCGAAAGCATGAATCATCTTTTTCTTGATAATTCAATTAAAATAGTAGAAGTCTTTAACTCATCATTTGCCAAACAACATTTCAATAAAGACTTGGATTTTATAGAAATTTCGGTAGCACCTCCCCTAAAACTTGGACTTTGCCACCCGGTTCGGGTCCCAACTAAACCGTTTCACAATCCTTTTCAACAGCCCAAATTTCAAAATCAGTCCAAGGCAAGCCAAAATCCAACAGTTATCTCAATTCCATATTTCAAGAAAACCGTTTCAACATCAAATCATTATCAGCCGAATAAACTCATTTCTAAAGCTTTAAAGAAACGGTTCAGCAACAATCATTTATCAAAATCCAGATCATTTAAAACCAGCCAGGCTGAAATCAAGAGTGTATTCTATTTTACACATTCTCAAGAAAATCCATTCAATTCAAATCAATTTCCAACGGATTCAACTCAATCTCAAAGCTTTAAAAGAATCAGTTTCAAAAGCATTTCGTTTCACAAAGCCACCCAACAGTCGAGTCAAACAAACACCCACAATCATACAAAACAACCAAACAATACATAGGACTGATACAATCACCAAATACACATCCTCACATCAGTACCCATATGTAATAATTCCAATATACAAAATATAGTTTTCGGAAAGTGCTCCTACCTCAAAACGCGAATCCATAACCCAAACGCGTCACAGGAACCTTCTATCTCAAACCGAAATCACCAACAACCACAACCTCGGCTCCAAGCCACTCCTGCGGTAACCACAGCAACACTAATCGCGACATATAACAATAGAAACTCAATCTTATAGCAATTGATGCCGCAAAACCTTAGTGTATGAAGCCAGAATAGTAACTAGAGAGCTTTCAAATCGAAAACGCTTACCGAATAAAGAAGGAACAGTTGAACCGACACAACGGCGGTCTCCGAACCGGCTCGGTGGCAGCCCGGCAGCCACCTCAAGCGGCAGCGGCGACAAATTCCAATCACAATGACTGAAACCAACAGGCAGTGACCATAGTAACCTCGGAATTCAAAAAGGACAGGAACCTCAAATAAAACCCTTGCCGGAAGAGTTCTCTAGCGACGGCAGTGAGGTTCTCCGACGACAGAGGCTCAGCCTGAAGTTCCGGCGGTGGTCCCGGAAGTCAAAGAACTACTCCTTGCGGTCAGAAACATAGAGGCGCAGCTCCCTTCTTCAGCAGCGGCACCTGTGGCGGTCTGAACCCTCTTCTGACTGCGGTTCAGCTTACCATCACCAGCAACGGCAACTACCATCAGCAGCGGTGAACGGCAGTAGCTCCGGTATGGTTCCGACGGCCACAACAACTCCGGCGGCCGTACGCGACGGGCGACAACCACTGCAGCATCTGGTTGGGCAGCGACAGCTTCTGACGGCAATGGAAGCTCCGGCGGCGTCGCGGGTGGCCTTCCCTACTCTCTCCTGTAAGGCCGTCTCTCTCTCTCTCTCTCCTCGGGTGTCTCCGACAACAACGGTGCGAACGTCGGCGACCACCGTGGCTGCGAGCGGCTCCTTCGACGGCAAGGAACACGGACCCAATGACGACGGCAATCGGTAGCTCTTTCCCCCTTTTCCGCGGCACTTCTCAATCTGTCTCTCTCTCTGTTTCGTGCGGTGTCGGCGGAAGCTCGACGGGATGGCAGCGGCGCGAGCTTGGCGGTGGCAAGATGGGACGGCATCATTGAGCAGGACGGCGGCGCGATGGCGGCAGTGAGACCAGCACGCCGGCGCAAGTCTTCCTCTCCTTCTTCCTTAATCCGCGGCCCCTTCCCCTTACCCCCATTCTTCTTTCTTTTTTTGTTCTTTCAGAGGAAAAAGGAAAGTTTGTGTGTGTGTGCTGCCGCTGCTGGGTGTTTGGGGGAAAGGCTCGGTGGCTATTAGGGAAATATGGTAATTTCAAATAAAATTGGGTATAATATAGTAATTGAAACCCAAATTAAATCCAACACTATTGTACATAGAAAATACTATTTGCTCATCAATCTTACAAATTATTTTTAATAAAATGCCCAAATCCAATAATTAGAAATAATATAATTAAATCATTTATTTTTCAAAGCAGCAGTATTAATATTTAAAATATTACTTATCTAATCCAAATCATATAAAATCCTTATTATTTCATAACTATCAACCTTATACTTTAAATATAGAAAATAATCCAATGATTATAAAATTGGATAATAATCATAACTTATCTCAAGTTCAATAAATCAAAACTTGCCTTAATTATCTTTAATAAAATAATTTCTGAAATTAAGGCTATAAATAACTATATGATTTGAGACTTGATCATAAAAAGACTTTTCAAAGATTCTGGGTCTTACATATATAGTTGAATCTAATGGACAAATAAAAAATATCTATATGATAATGTCTTAATATTTTAGTATATTATAAATCATATTATAAATTTATATATCATATTATAATTTTAAGTCAACTCTTTAAACACATTATAACATAAACCATCTAAAAAGATACACCAAATTAACAAATATCACATGGGTCACACACAACATATATACACTCTAAATTATTACGATATTTCAAATAAAAAGAGTATCAATACAGCGAAATTAATGAATATAATTAAAATTAGGGATGACAAAACTCTTCGAGACGCAGGGATACCTGCGGGTACTGCCTCGAATGGAGATCCGACTGTGGGAAATTTTCTCCGCAGAGATGGGGACAGGGGACAAAATTTTCCCGATGCAGGCGCGAAGACCTGAGCGGGGATCCCTGCCCCATCTCCGCTAATCCCCGAAGTTCATAAATTTACTGAATTGTCGTTAATAGTATATTTCTCATATATGTTTTTTAGTAATTTCACACACACACACACACACACACACACACATATAGATATATATAAACCCAAAACTCCTAATCCTAATTTGCATAACCCTTCTTCAATTCAGAGATCCCTAACGCTGTCCATACTCCATCCAACCTCTCTGTAGCCACCCCCTCGCCACTCTCCCTTCTCACCGCATCGTCACACCTCACCGTGCCATCACCCTCATCGTGTCGTGCTCTCTATTTGTGACGTTCCTTTCTGTAACTCTGCCATCGTGTCCATTCTCCTCTCTGTTGCCGTGTTTCCCACCTCGTCCACTGCTCTGTCCTCTAGCTCGCCATTGCATTCCACCACTACGTCATTTTGAAAGAAGTCATCATCTTGTCGTCTAGATTTTTTGTATAAAATATTACTGTTTTTGTATATGATGGATACTTGCAGCTCTATTCATATGAAAATTAATAATTAGTTAGAACTATCAGATAGATGGAGAATGGGGATGGGGAAGGGGAGCAATATTCCCCGACGGCGGGAAACGGGGACGGGTACGAGGAGCAAATCTGGGGGTGGGGATGGAGAGCAAGGAGGCATCCCCCGCCCCCGCCCTATCCCATTGACACCCCTAATTAAAATAAAGAGCAACAAAGAGACACACGAAAAAAATAATAATAAAGAGAATCAATAAAAATATTAAAATATAAACTACATACACGAACAATGTATATATTAATTGTGAATCACAAAAAAAAAGACAATATATATATATATATTTAAAAGAGTATGCACCTAATAATAAGAAATTAAAATAAACAAAAAATTTAAAAAATATAAAAAAATAAAATTTATAAATAAAGATAAAGAAAAATAAATAAATAAATTACGAAAATTGTATCCTAAACGAGAGAGAGAGAGGGGGGGAGAGGGAGGGAGGGAGGGAGGGAGGGAGGAAGAGAGAGAGAGAGAAAAAAGAGCGAATGAGTAAAAAATATTTGATCTTGTATAAATAGATGGTATTAAGAAAAATAAACTAATTAAATTAAGGGGCCTGCTACACATACAAGCAATTAAGGCCTACAAGCCTTACAAGTTGGCCCAGCCCAGAAACTTATCTTTTCAAAATTGGTTTTCAAAATTTGTTTCAACTAACTAACTAACTTTTTGTTTGTTTCTTAACTTTTTCAAAACTACCTAACTAACCCTCTCTCTCTAAATTTCGAAAATATCTTCCCTCTTTTTCAAAATTTCTTTTTAATTAACTAATTATTTTTATTTTTTATTTTTGATTTCAAAAATTTTCGAAAATTACTAACAATTTTTCAAAAACAATTTTCAAAAATCACTAACTCCTTTTCAAAATTAATTTTCGAAAATTCCCTCCTTCTCTCTCATATTATTTTATTTATTTATTCATCCACTAACATCTCTTCTTCACATCATCACCAAATTCGAACCCCCTCCTCTATCTGTGTTCGAATTTCTTCTTCTTCTTTTCTACTAACAATAAGGAACCTCTTTACTGTGACATAGAGGATTTCTCTTCTTTTCTTTTTCTCTCCTCTTTCTTATGAGCAGGGATAGAGAAAAAGGCATTCTTGTTGAAGCTGATCCAGAACCTGAAAGGACTCTGAAGAGAAAATTAAGAGAAGCTAAATTACAACAATCCAGAGACAACTTGATTGAAAATTTCGAACAAGTAAAGGAGATGGCAGCCGAACCCAACAACAATGCAAGGAGAATGCTTGGTGACTTTACTGCACCTAATTCCAATTTACATGGAAGAAACATCTCCATTCCTGCCATTGGAGCAAACAACTTTGAGCTGAAACCTCAATTAGTTTCTCTGATGCAGCAGAACTGCAAGTTTCATGGACTTCCATCTGAAGATCCTTTTCAGTTCTTAACTGAATTCTTGCAGATATGTGATACTGTTAAGACTAATGGAGTAGATCCTGAAGTCTACAGGCTCATGCTTTTCCCTTTTGCTGTAAGAGACAGAGCTAGATTATGGTTGGATTCTCAACCCAAAGACAGCCTGAACTCTTGGGATAAGCTGGTCACGACTTTCTTAGCCAAGTACTTTCCTCCTCAAAAGCTGAGCAAGCTTAGAGCTGATGTTCAAACCTTCAGACAGAAAGAAGGTGAATCCCTCTATGAAGCTTGGGAAAGATACAAACAGTTGACCAAAAAGTGTCCTTCTGACATGCTTTCAGAATGGACCATCCTGGATATATTCTATGATGGTTTATCTGAGCTATCAAAGATGTCACTGGACACCTCTGCAGGTGGATCCATTCACCTAAAGAAAACGCCTGCAGAAGCTCAAGAACTCATTGACATGGTTGCTAATAACCAGTTCATGTACACTTCTGAAAGGAATCTTGTGAGCAATGGGACGCCTATGAAGAATGGAGTTCTTGAGGTTGATACTCTGAATGCCATATTGGCTCAGAACAAAATATTGACTCAGCAAGTCAATATGATTTCTCAGAGTCTGCATGGAATGCAAGCTGCATCCAACAGTACTCAAGAGGCATCTTCTGAAGAGGAAGCCTATGATCCTGAGAACCCTGCAATAGCAGAGGTAAATTATTTAGGTGAACCTTATGGAAACACCTATAACTAAACATGGAGAAATCATCCAAATTTCTCATGGAAGGATCAAAAGCCCCAACAAGGCTTTAATAATGGTGGAAGAAACAGGTTTAGCAATAGCAAGCCTTTTCCATCATCAACTCACCAACAGACAGAGAACTCTGAACAAAATGCCTCTAATTTAGCAAATCTAGTCTCTGATCTATCTAAGGCCACTGTAAGTTTCATGAATGAAACAAGGTCTTCCATTAGAAATCTGAAAGCACAAGTGGGCCAGCTGAGTAAAAGGATCACTGAAATCCCTCCTAGTACTCTCCCAAGCAATACAGAAGAGAACCCAAAAGGAGAGTGCAAGGCCATTGACATAAGCGCCATGGCCGAACCTGTGAGGAGAGGAGAGGACGTGAATCCCAAGGAGGAAGACCTCCTGGGACGTCCAGTGGTCAATAAGGAGCTTTCCTCTGAGGAACCTAAGGAATCTGAGACTCATCTAGAGACCATAGAGATTCCATTGAACCTCCTTATGCCCTTCATGAGCTCTGATGAATATTCCTCTTCTGAAGAGAATGAGGATGTTACAGAAGAGCAAACTGCCAAGTTTCTTGGTGCAATCATGAAGCTGAATGCCAAATTATTTGGCATTGATACTTGGGAAGTTGAACCTCCCTTGTTCATCAATGAACTAAGTGATCTGGATCAACTGACATTGTCTCAGAAGAGACAGGATCCTGGAAAGTTCATAATACCCTGTACCATAGACACCATGATCTTTAAAGCTCTGTGTGACCTTGGTTCAGGTATAAACCTCATGCCCCTCTCTGTAATAGAGAAACTGGAAATCTATGGGGTGCAAGCTGCTAAAATCTCACTAGAGATGGCAGACAGCTCAAGAAAGCAGGCTTATGGACAAGTAGAGGACGTGTTAGTAAAGGTTGAAGGCCTTTACATTCCTGCTGATTTCATAGTCCTGGATACTGGAAAGGAAGAGGATGAATCCATCATCCTAGGAAGACCTTTCCTGGCCACAGCAAGAGCTGTGATTGATGTTGACAGAGGTGAAATATTCCTTCAATGGAATAAGAACTCCCTTGTGTTTAAAACTCAAGGATCTCCCTCTGCAACCATGGAGAGGAAGCAGAAAAAGCTTCTCTCCAAGCAGAGTCAACCAGAGCCCCCACAGTCAAACTCTAAGTTTGGTGTTGGGAGGCCACAACCAAACTCTAAGTTTGGTGTTGAACTCCCATATCCAAACTCTAAGTTTGGTGTTGGAGAGTCTCAACAAAGCTCTGCACATCTGTGAGGCTCCATGAGAGCCCACTGTCAAGCTATTGACATTAAAGAAGCGCTTGTTGGGAGGCAACCCAATGTTTATCTAATTCTTATTTTTATTGTTTTTCATGTTTTCTTAGGTTCATGATCATGTGGAGTCACAAAATAAACAAAAAAATTGAAAACGGAATCAAAAAACAGCAGAAGAAAAATCACACCCTGGAGGAAGCATCTGCCTGGCGTTCAACGCCAGAACAGAGCATGGTTCTGGCGCTGAACGCCCAAATGGGCAGCATCCTGGCGCTGAACGCCCAGAACAAGCATGGTTCTGGCGTTCAACGCTAGAAATGGCAACAAATGGGCGTTGAACGCCCAAAATGGCCACCAACCTGGCGCTGAACGCCCAGAGTTGGATACAAAGGCATTTTTACATGCCTAAGGGGTGCAGGGATGTAAATCCTTGAAAACCTCAGGATCTGTGGACCCCACAGGATCCCCACCTACCTCCACTCACCTCTTCTCACCACTCTCTTTCACACAACCCCATAAACACTCTTCCCTAAAAGCCCTTCACCAATCACCTCAATCTCTCTTCCCCATTAAACCTTCACCACTCACATCCACCCACTCTTCCCCATAAACCTACCTCATAAAACTCCACCTACCTTCAAAAATTCAAAACCAATTTCCCACCCAAACCCACCCATATGGCCGAACCAATACCCCCCTCCCTTCCCTATATAAAGACCTCCATTCCTCATCAAATTCACACAACACACCCCTCTACACTCTCCTTGGCCGAAACCACATCTCCCTCTCCCTCTCCATATTTCTTCTTCTTCTTCTTCTATTCTTTTGTTTATTGCTCGAGGACGAGCAATATTCTAAGTTTGGTGTGGTAAAAGCATAGCTTTTTTGTTTTTCCATTACCATTGATGGCACCCAAGACCGGAGAATCCTCTAGAAGAGGGAAAGGGAAGACAAAAGCTTCCACATCCGAGTCATGGGAGATGGAAAGATTCATCTCCAAAGCCCATCAAGACCACTTCTATGATGTTGTGACCAAGAAGAAGGTGATCCCTGAGGTCCCTTTTAAACTCAAAAGAAATGAGTATCCGGAGATCCGACATGAAATTCAAAGAAGAGGTTGGGAAGTTCTAACAAATCCCATCCAACAAGTCGGCATCCTAATGGTTCAAGAATTCTATGCCAATGCATGGATCACCAAGAACCATGATCAAAGTAAGAACCCGGATCCAAAGAACTATGTTACAATGGTTCGGGGGAAATACTTGGATTTTAGTCCGGAAAATGTGAGGTTGGCGTTCAACTTGCCATACATGGAAGAGAACGCATGCCCCTACACAAGGAGAGTCAACTTTGATCAAAGGTTGGACCAAGTCCTTATGGACATATGTGTAGAAGGAGCTCAATGGAAGATTGACTCCAAAGGCAAGCCGGTTCAACTAAGAAGATTGGACCTCAAGCCTATAGCTAGAGGATGGTTGGAGTTTATTCAATGCTCAATCATTCCCACTAGCAACCGGTCTGAAGTTACTATAGACCGGGCCATCATGATACATAGCATCATGATTGGAGAAGAGGTGGAAATTCATGAGATTATACCTCAAGAACTCTACAAGGTGGCTGACAAGTCCTCTACTACGACAAGGTTAGCCTTCCCTCACCTCATTTGCCATCTATGTTACTCAGCTGGAGCTTTCATAGAAGGAGATATCCTCATTAAAGAGGATAAGCCCATCACTAAGAAAAAGATGGAGCAAGCAAGAGAGCCCAGTCATGGAGCTCAAGAGGCACAAGAAGCTCATCACCATGAGATTCCGGAAATGCCTCAAATGCACTTTCCTCCACAAAACTATTGGGAGCAAATCAACACCTCCCTAGAAGAATTGAGTTCCAATATGGGACAACTAAGGGTGGAACATCAAGAGCACTCCATCATGCTTCATGAAATAAGAGAAGATCAAAAAGCAATGAGGGAGGAGCAACAAAGACAAGGAAGAGACATAGA
This sequence comes from Arachis hypogaea, assembly GCF_003086295.3. Classification (NCBI taxonomy): domain Eukaryota; kingdom Viridiplantae; phylum Streptophyta; class Magnoliopsida; order Fabales; family Fabaceae; genus Arachis; species Arachis hypogaea. The sequence continues at coordinate 140,985,334 of NC_092050.1, read as the reverse complement.
AGAGCTCAAGGACATCATTGGTTCCTCAAGAAGGAAACGCCACCATCACTAAGGTGGATTCATTCCTTGTTCTTATTTCTTCTATTTTTCGTTTTCTATGTGATGTGCTTATCTGTGTTTATGTCTTCATTACATGATCATTAGTAGTTAGTAACTTTGTCTTAAAGTTATGAATGTCCTATGAATCCATCGCCTCTCTTAAAAGAAAAATGTTTTAATTCAAAAGAACAAGAAGTACATGAGTTTCGAATTTATCCTTGAACTTAGCTCAATTATATTGATGTGGTGACAATGCTTCTTGTTTTCTGAATGAATGCTTGAACAGTGCATAAGTCTTTTGAAGTTGTTGTTTAAGAATGTTAAATATGTTGGCTCTTGAAAGAATGATGACTAGGAGACATGTTATTTGATAATCTGAAAAATCATAAAAATGATTCTTGAAGCAAGAAAAAGCAGCAAAGAACAAAGCTTGCAGAAAAAAAAAAATAGGCGAAAAAAAAATAGAAAGAAAAAGAAAAAGCAAGCAGAAAAAGCCAATAACCCTTAAAACCAAAAGGCAAGGGAAATAAAAAGGATCCCAAGGCTTTGAGCATCAGTGGATAGGAGGGCCTAAAGGAATAAAATCCTGGTCTAAGCGGCTAAACCAAGCTGTCCCTAACCATGTGCTTGTGGCTTGTAGGTGTCAAGTGAAAACTTGAGACTGAGCGGTTAAAGTCAAGGTCCAAAGCAAAAAAAGAGTGTGCTTAAGAACCCTGGACACCTCTAATTGGGGACTTTAGCAAAGCTGAGTCACAATCTGAAAATGTTCACCCAATTATGTGTCTGTGGCATTTATGTATCCGGTGGTAATACTGGAAAACAAAGTGTTTAGGGCCACGGCCAAGACTCATAAAGAAGCTGTGTTCAAGAATCATCATACTGAACTAGGAGAGTCAATAACACTATTCGAAATCTGAAGTTCCTATAGATGCCAATCATTCTGAACCTCAATGGATAAAGTGAGATGCCAAAACTATTCAAGAAGCAAAAAGCTATAAGTCCCGCTCATATGATTGAAGCTCTGTTTCATTGATAGTTTGGAATTTATAGTATATTCTCTTCTTTTTATCCTATTTTGATTTTCAGTTGCTTGGGGACAAGCAACAATTTAAGTTTGGTGTTGTGATGAGCGGATAATTTATACGCTTTTTGACATTGTTTTTAGTATGTTTTTAGTAGGATATAGTTACTTTTAGGGATGTTTTCATTAGTTTTTATGTTAAATTCACATTTCTGGACTTTACTATGAGTTTGTGTGTTTTTCTGTGATTTCAGGTATTTTCTGGCTGAAATTGAGGGACTTGAGCAGAAATCAGATTCAGAGGTTGAAAAAGGACTGCTGATGCTGTTGGATTCTGACCTCCCTGCACTCAAAGTGGATTTTCTGGAGCTACGGAACTCGAAATGGCGCGCTTCCAATTGCGTTGGAAAGTAGACATCCAGGGCTTTCCAGCAATATATAATAGTCCATACTTTGGCCAAGAATAGACGACGTAAACTGGCATTCAACGCCAGCCTTCTGCCCAAATCTGGCGTCCAGCGCCAGAAAAGGATCCAAAACCAGAGTTGAACGCCCAAACTGGCACAGAAACTGGCGTTCAACTCCACAAATGGCCTCTGCACGTGCAACACTCAGGCTCAGCTCAAACACACACCAAGTGGGCCCCGGAAGTGGATTTATGCATCAATTACTTACTCATGTAAACCCTAGTAGCTAGTTTATTATAAATAGGACATTTTACTATTGTATCAGGAATCTTTTGATCATCTTAGGATCTTAGGATCATCTTTGAACGCATTGTTCTTAGACCATGGGGGCTGGCCATCTCGGCCATGCCTGGACCTTCACTTATGTATTTTCATACGGTAGAGTTTCTACACTCCATAAATTAAGGTGTGGAGCTCTGCTGTTCCTCAAAGATTAATGCAAAGTACTATTGTTTTCTATTCAATTCTTCTTATTTCTCTTCTAAGATATCCATTCGCACCCAAGAACGTGATGAAGGTGATGATTATGTGTGACGCTCATCATCCTTCTCCCTTATGAACGCGTGTCTGACAAACACTTCCGTTCTACATGCAACAAGCTAGAATGAATATCTCTTAGATCTCCTAACCGGAATCTTCGTGGCGTAAGCTAGAATGATGGCGGCATTCAAGAGAATCCGGAAAGTCTAAACCTTGTCTGTGGTATTCCGAGTAGGATTCAATGATTGAATGACTGTGACGAGCTCCTAACTCGCGATTGCAGGGCGTTAGTGACAGACGCAAAAGGATAGTAAATCCTATTCCAGCATGATCAAGAACCGACAGATGAATAGCCGTGCCGTGACAGGGTGCGTGAGCATATTATTCACTGAGAGGATACGATGAAGCCATTGACAAGGGTGATGCCTCCAGACGATTAGCCGTGCCGTGACAGGGCATTGGATCATTTTCCCGAGAGATGACCGAAAGTAGCCATTGACAATGGTGATGTATCACATAAAGCCAGCCATGGAAAGGAGTAAGACTGATTGGATGAAGATAGCAGGAAAGCAGAGGTTTAGAGGAACGAAAAGCATCTCCATTCGCTTATCTGAAATTCCTACCAATGATTTACATAAGTACCTCTATCCCTGTTTTATTATATAATATTCGAAAACACCATTATCACTTTATATCCGCCTGACTGAGATTTGCAAGGTGACCATAGCTTGCTTCATACCAACAATCTCTGTGGGATTCGACCCTTACTCACGTAAGGTATTACTTGGATGACCCAGTGCACTTGCTGGTTAGTTGTATCGAAGTTGTGACAAATTATAAGTGTGTAATCACGATTACGCGCACCAAGTTGCTCACGTTGCCAGGGATTGTTCGAGCCTGGACATCACAATTTCGTGCACCATTTGCCTACCAGAATTGAATCCAAAAAAAGGAAGAAAAATCAGGAAGATTCCGATTCAGAAACTGAATCGAACGATGAGTAATGTTCTGAAATTATCATCGCTTTCTTTTCTGTTTATTCTCAAAATTTCTTGTATTAACAGTGCGTTTCTTATTAACTTTCAGAAGCGAAAAATCATCACCAATAGAAAAATAAAAAACATAGAAAAAGAGCAAGCTCATTGTTGAGGATTCATCTCCTGAACAAACTCATTCCTATCATGGGTGGGATATTTTGTAAACCTATACTACCATTTGTGTTCAAAATTATATTTATTAACATGTTGTTTTATGCATATGCTATCAGATCTGAAATTGGAACTGAAGAATTAGAAGAATTATTGAGGGAATCTAAAAAGAAGAAAAATAATGAAAAATCTGCTGCATAGGGGTTTGTAATTTTTGGGGTGTATATTAAACTTTTTTTTGGGTGTTTTCGTTGCTAATAGCTGTTTTTGGTTTCCCAGGGAGAAGGGAGCTGGCTTGCAATCGACAGAAGATCACTATGACTCATCTGAGATGTAAGAACCTTTATTTGATAAAATCTTGTTATTCTGATTTAACCATATGGTATTTTTACTGAATGATATCTATTCCATCTTTAGAATACTGGACATAAACTTAGGAAGTGATGATCCTTTGTCTCAAGGACACACAGATCAAAGCAGCATAAACAAACCAGCAGAGAGCATGTAATTTTTCTTTCTAATACCAGTTGCTTTTATCTTTTATTACCTTATGCTTCTAATTCTGTATATATTTTTTTTAGAAAAAAAAAGCCTTTTTATGTTTTATTCGAGAAAAAAAAGGCAGGAAAAAAAGCAAAATCTGCAGGTACGTAAGTTCTCAAAAAAACAAAGCTTGTGTTTCTTTTGATTACTTCGGGTGTATTTTTTACTTTCTTTGGGTGTATTTCAGGTTGAGTCTGGTTGAAGAGTCAGCCAGTGAGCCAACTGAAGAGAACATGATGGTTGTCCGGTTAGAGACACAATCACAAACGGAAGCGCTTTCAATATGAGTTTTTCAAGAAAATTTCAACCTTATAACCATTTTATTTTCGGTGGCGTTGTTAACCTTTTGTTTTTCTTCTTGTTTAGAGTTCCGATTCAAGTTTGTCTACCACTATCCCAAACAGCCCCTGTGCCAGAAATTGAACCAACCCCTGCAAAGTCTCCAAGTGAAAAAATTAATAAAGAAACTACAAAAAGGTAAGGAATAATCTTGGGGTGTATTTGTTAATTGTTTGGGTGTATATTGTCCTTGTTGGGGTGTATATCCTCACAATTGTTCTGTAACACTGCAGTACTCCAGAACCGCCGCCAAAAACTAAAGAAAGCACACCCACGCTTCCACCAGCTTCATCTAAAGTGTAAGTTCAGCAGAGTAAAATTTTGTTTTCAATATCATTCATCTATTCTTATTCTTATAGTATGTTATATCTCATCACGCAGTAATCCAGCCCCAGAAGATGTTGCTGCACTGATGATGATGGCACGGACAGCATCGTACATTCCTAAAGAAGGTTCGATGCCATCATTCAGCCTCGACTTGATTGGTTCAAGCCAAGAAGAAGCAGCAACGCAAGAGGGTGCAGCAACGCAAGAGGGGTAGAGGGCGAAAACTCCTGAAACGCCAAAACTAATAGAACAGTTAGGGGAGCTGGTGAAAAAAATTGTAGGCAGTGGGGTGAAAATAGAAGGTAAAACTCCAGCTATTCATAAGCAAAGTGGTGAACAAAGTTTTGAAAAGTTTGAAACTCCTGCGAGGACAAATGAAATGAGTGCTGAAATGAAAGAGAAATGCTACATCTGGGCCACACGTGTCAAAACATCCGCAGATGGACGTACTAATGAGTATGACGCCGTGTGCACACTCATTGCCCAAGATAAATACATTTTGTCAAAACTCCACTTCGCATCTCTCCAAGCTGATACACATATAGAAGCTGAGGTAATATTATAATAACATTAATGATTTTATCATGAAAAGTAACTGCAATATCAATTTATGTAAAATTGATTTGGGCTTTTATTTCTAGATTGTCTCTGCCATGTGCCTCATCCTTAACTAGCAAAAGATTAAAAGGTTTCAAGAAGAAATATACTGTCTCCCCCTGATATTTTGGTAAGTTGTACTGCAACAAATCTTGGGTGTATTTTCTGTATTCATTTAGTGTTTCACAATTTTTGCAGAACATGGCCATTGCAAATCATCCAGAAGGGGTATTCTTACAGCCTAAAACTAATAAGCCATTCAGGGTGGAAGACTACCCAATGTTTATATCCTTCTTGGACCTCAAAAAATTAGCATCGCATCGTTATGTAAGTTTTCATTTCTAAAACTTCTTATTACCATTCTTTACTTATGTGCCAAATAAATTAAAACACTGTTCAATCTGGACATACTTCAAATTTTTGCACCTATTTGCCAATCACAACATTGGTGGTTATGGGTGGCTGATACAAGAAAAAAAACTTTTGTACTCGACCCATATCACACGACTTGTCCAGCCGATGAAAGAAAGAACATAAATTTATTCGCTGTAAGTTGGTTTGTGTTCTGTATTTTAATATTTGGGTGTATTTCTGTTCAGTATAAGGTGTAGGTTTGTGCTCATTTGTTTATATTCCTTTATTAAATTTATTCATATATTACTGATTTGTTTTGTGTGTTAAGGGACATGTAATTTCAAGAATGAGAGTATATGCTGGGGCACCTCTAAAGAAAGACGATCACAAAATTCATACACCATACATTGACATCTCAGGCCAAAAGACAAGGTATAAATCTTTTAATCTGAAAGTTAAACTTTCCTAGATGTAATTTGCTAAGTTATTTCTTGTTTTTCAGCTATGACTGTGCTATTTATGTAATGAAGTGGTTTGAGATAATTCAGCCCAAACACGTTAAAAGGGAGAAGTATGAGTGGGACAACTGGACCAAGGTAATTGTGTTTAAAAACTATATAACTCTATATTACCTTACTAAATTCACATAGTTGATTAAAAAGAAAATTCTTTTAAACTTCAGGACGAGGTGGACCACTTTAGAGTAGAATATGCTTTCCGGATTCTATTCCATGAGATGAATCAAGACAAAGTTGAAGCCATTAGGGAAAGTAATGCAATAAGACTGTCCAAGCCATCCTCATTGTTATTGAGTTCATATTGTCAGATAGATTCTAATGATATTGACACTGATTAATGTAATTGTTATATAGTCTTGTAAGAAATTGAATAGATGCTGTAAAAATTTGCCAATTATGAGTAAAATTTTTTTCCATAATTAAATTCTCTCTGCTGTATTCAAAATGTCTGAATTACAGGTACTATAATATGAAGAAAAATATCAAACCAAATATACACCCATGCATAACCTGATATTTTACACCCAAAGAAAGTTGAATATACACCCAAACATTTATCCTCTGATGATTTATCCCTAAAACCCTAAACCATAAAACCCTAAAACCCTAAACCCTAAAACCCTAAAATCCTAAACCCTAAAGCTCTAAAACCCTAAACCCTAAAAATACTAAACCTTAAACCCTAAATGCTAAATCCTAAACCCTAAACCCTAAACCATAAACCCTAAACCCTAAAACTCTAAACCCTAAACCCTAAACCACCCAACCTACTATACACCCAAATCATTGATTCTTTACACCCATAAGATCTTATTTTAAACCCAAGGAAAGTTAAATATACACCAGACTTCTATCCACTAATGCTTTATCCCTAAACCCTAAAATCCTAAACCCCTAAACCCTAAACCCTAAAACCCTAAACCGTAGTAAAAAAAAAATAAACAATATTTTATAACATAAACAGCAGATTGTGAAATATATGTGTGTGTGTAAAATGTGAAACACAAGAAAATTCAGAAATACACCCAAAAAACAGTGCTTTACACCCATATTCTATAATTATATACCCAAAAAGTTATCCACTGCTACTGGTTCCCTGAACTGATAATTCATAACACATCCTTGATATTGGCTGGAATTTGGACACACCACAGATGCAACATCAACGAGGTTTAACTAGATATAATAAACTCACATATTAGCTAAACTATTAACGAGAAAATTAAACTCAATCACCACATATTTAAAGAATATCACTTTTACCTCGTTTAAAGCTTTCGTTTTCTTCTTCTTTGAGGCATTTGCAATCTGTTTGTCCAACTTTGAACCTAGCCTATTTTTTGGACGTCCTCTTGTTCGAATCCTTGGAGTGCTTTGAAGCTCGTTAACGGATTCCAAGTTGGCGTTTTCGTGAGATAAAGAAGATGTCCCCTCCTTTTGGCTTTCAATGATTCCATCTCAACCATGATGTTATCGTACGCACGGTGCAGAATTGCAGTCAGCTCCTCCGATTCTGATGCAAATTCGCAAATATTTTGCGAACGAAAAATCAATTCGTCAAACCTCTTACTTCTTGGCTCCAACAATGGCTCGTCGTGGCTGCTCTTGATGTGTGTGTCTCGCCTCTTTATCTTCTTGCTCCATCGTTCCAATATATATCTCGATGACACTTGGCTTACTCGTTCAAAGCTTAACACACTTAGTGCGTGACGACACAATATCCATCTTGACTCGAATAATAAGCATTGACATTTTACCTCGGCTGCTACTGAGTCGTAAGTAACCACAAATTTGTTGAATATTGAGCTGGAAACTTGTTCTCCAACTTCGTATACTGAATAGCCTAGAGCAGAATTCGTTAATCTAGTGATGCAATTCACCTTTCCTCTAAATTGTGTTTGGACTTCCCTAAACTTTTGATGAGTGTACACATCTTGAAACTGAGCTTCAATGGAGGATTTGGTTGCACATGGTATGACCGTATGAAAATCTGCAGCATCTGATTCTCTCTCTGCTTGCTCCCTGCTTCCGAGGCAATTATCATATTGTTTGACAAATTGAATAAGCGAGCTGTTTCGGGTAATAAACTTGTTAAAAAATGAATGCATGATCTCGCTCCTTTGTGTGCTTTTCATCCCTGCCCAGAAGTGGTGATCCAGATAGATTGAAACTCATATATGACAGTCTTCATAGAGATCTGCAGAATACACCCACAAAAAGACTATAAATACACCCGAAAAAACATGCAATTTACACCTCTGCTGCAGATTTTAAACAACATTACCTGAAAGCCACTTGTTGTCCACAAGACCAAAATTCAGCAGAAAATCATTCCAATTCCTATCAAATGAATCTTTACTATGAGAGTTCCAAACAACTTGGCTCAATTCTTGTTCAATTTCAGCATGTCCCTTGTACCCATTTAATTTGCTTGGGATCTTCTTCGTGATGTGCCAAATACACCAACGGTGAATTGTTGTTGGCATACAAGCCTCTATAGCCCTTTTCATTGATGCGCATTGATCGGTGAGAAACCCTTTTGGAGCATTTCCCCCATGCAATGAAGCCAACATTGAAATAACCATTTAAACGACTCAATTTCTTCGTTTTTCATCAAAGCGCATCCAAGAAGTATTGACTGACTGTGGTGATTCACCCCGACAAAAGAACGACAAACCAACTTATACCTGAAACAAATTACGACATTGCAGAATGAAAATCATTACGTACATCCATATAATGAATTTATACACCCAAGGAACATCCAATATACACCTCTGCAGCAGATTCATAGAACAAAATTAATTTAGCAACATAAACAAGAACATCATATTACCTGTTTGTATTGTAGGTGGTGTCAAATGAAATAATATCTCCGAAATACTCAAAGACAGCTCTGCTCCTTGCATCGGCCTAAAAAGCAAGCTTAATCGATTGATCGTCCTTGAGTTCAAGCTCGAAAAAGAAATTCTGATTCTTCTCTTTCATTCTCAATAAATATTTCCCGAATTTCTTTGCATCTTCTTGTTCCGAAACATTCCGCAATTCTCTCGTGATGTAATTCCTCGCGGTGACCCCCAGCTGCCGCAACGAATGATTGGAATGTTTTGCTTGGTCTGATACCGGCCTCCTCATTATTCTCTATTGTACAACGAACGGACATGCTTAGTTCCCTGTGCTGTTTGAGCATCTCTGCTTGCGTTGGACAGCAAGGGTGCGAATGATGCAGCACGACCTTTGAAATGATCCAAGCACCAACATCCTTCAATGTGTGTATATAAATTCTTGCAGGACAATTTAAACCAGCTGTGGGATTTGTCTTCTCGGTCGAAGATATTTTAGATTTCCATTTTCCCTCTCTGCTACATGTAATCAATTGATTCTTACTTTCGTTTCTCTTTTTATTTGTACTCTGAACTCTTGTAGAAAAACCTGCAGCCTTGGCATAGTCCTTGTAAAATTTGTCAGCATCTTCAAGGGTTTTAAAGGTCATTCCAACCTTGGGAACAAGCTGCTCATCAACAACAGAGAGGGGCTGCAAAAATACATGTTTAAAACAAGAAAATACTATAGAATTTCTGCACCTCATAAAAAAATAACAATCAAAGTAAAATACACCCAAGGACTCCTGATCTACACCCGTTACGACAACAAGTCAACTAAAATAACAAGAAAAACCATAAACTGTAAATACACCCAAACTTCCCCTAAAATACACCCAAACTTCCCTAAAAATACACCCAAAAAGTTCTGATCTACACCTGAGCGTCTGCTATAAATTGCAGATAATTAATCAAAACTAATACATTAGATTCAATCCACAGATTATGTTCACGCATTAATTTCACAGTCTATGTTCACGAATTATTCAGCTAGACAATCATAGACGAATAACTGCATCAAATTCAGATTAATCTTAATTAGCTGAATCTAAATCAAATCTCAGGAACTTTGTTCGATTCAAATTCAAAATCCACTTCGCCCTGATTGAGCTGACAATCTGAGGTTGAATCATCCATTATCTTCAAGGTTCGTTCAAAATTTGATTTCAGAAACCAGAAAATCGAAATAAAATGAAGCTAGAGTTACAGTAAGAGAAACTGAGGTGAATGACGAAGAACAAATCAGTAATAAACGCAGAAGAAAGAACGATCGAAAATACAAGCAAAGAACGCAAGAAGGAGAACGAAGAAACTTGGCAAGAGATTCGAAGAAGGTAACGAAATCTTTTGAAAATTGGAAATTATATTATTCACGCGTTAATTGATTTTGATTGATATAATATTCTGTTATATAGCGCGTGACTTGTACGTAACAATTGGAGCGCATTTAAGGTGTTAGTAAGCTTCAGGACTTGTAACACTTGTAAGTGTTAATCGCTTGTATGCTAAGATTAATCCTTAAATTAATTCATATATTTTATTATTATATTTATTGTTTATTAAATAATTTGATATTTACTTCAATCAAATCAAATAATTAATATAATTAACCAAATTAATTAATTGATATAATTAATTATAATTAATCAATTCATATAAATTATAATAAATGGTGAGATTTGAATGTCTAATCAAATTAATTAATTGATATAATTAATTAATTATAATTGATTTACTTTAACGACTTAAATGAAATAAATTAGGAAACACCTTAAGAGTATGCCACATCAGTTCCATCATTAAATGCAAAAATTCGATTTTTATATAATAGAATAGAATAGATAGATAATAAAGATATTTTCTTAAATTAATATAATTATGCATTATTTATTAAATATTAATTGTAATATTGTAATATAATTATAATAAAGATATTTTTCTAAAATAAATTTATTTAGAGAAATATAAATTGGTTATTAATAACCAGTGCCATTATCATATCATTATCATATTTTTTATTATTATTATTATTATTATTATTATTATTATTATTATTATTATTATTATTATTATTATTATTATTATTATTATTATTATTAAATGATTAAAAATATTTTCGATTGATAATTGATAAGTAATTTAATAATGCATTAAGTATTGATTTTATATAACTATAATAAAGATATTTTCCTAAATTAGTATAATTATGCATTATTACTTAAATGCTAATTATAGTATAATTATAATAAAGATATTTTTATAAAATAAACTTAGAAGAGAAAATAGTACATTCATTTTGGCGGAAAAATGGATTAATGAAAAATCGACACCTCACTTCCATTAGTTGAGGAAAAAACCCAATTTTAGTATATAAAGTAGAAGTAGATAGATAAGTAGATATTTTCTCTTAATCCCATCTATAAAATATATGGTAAGAAATCACATTTTATCCCCTCAAATAAAAAAAATTAAGAGATCCAATCTCTTAGTTCTTTAGTTTTGACAAATTTTAAAAGTAGAAACAATTAAACAAAGAATAAATATCCATCTCCATCCCTAGAAATTTCTTCTAAGGACCAGGAGCCCCAACCAAAAAAAATATCAATTTTGGCCCTCGTTCTTTAACATTGTGAGACTAATTAGTCCTCACGTTAATGATATCTCTTCAGAATATATTTATGTGACACATTAATCATGAATATATTCTCAATTTAATTTTTATAAGTAAAAATAAATTAAAAATTACTAATATTACTTAATTTTACACAATAAATTTAACCAATGTATTTAAAAACGGTAACAAAAATATATAAAAAAAATCTAAACGACCCCAACAACTACCCAAAATACCAGACTCGCAACAAAAAAACTATCAATCCTAATTAGTTTTTAACAGATAAATCAATAGTTTAATATGTCACACAGGTTTATTTCGTTAATATAGAAAAAAATATTAACAAAAAGATTAATTAGTTTTACAGAAATAAAGATTAAGGATTGGAGACGTAATTTTTGAGTAATTACCCATATCAATCCCAAGGATTTTAAAAACGGACATTTTAGTCTCCAAGAAAAATTAATGTATAAACCAATCTCCAACATTTCTCTCCATTAGACATGACAGTCCTTCATCCAAAAATAAAATAATAATAATAATAATATTATTATTATTATTATTATATTATTATTATTATTATTAATTGCACAAGGTGTATTTTTTTGTATTTTTTTAATGATAAATTTATTCATTAGATTCTTATATATATATAGTCACTTAATAATAATAATAATAATAATAATAATAATAATAATAATAATAATAATAATAATAATAATTATTATTATTATTATTATTATTATTATTATTATTATTATTATTATTATATTTTTGGACGAAAGATTATTATGTCTAACGAAAAGAAATATTGGGTATTGATTTGTACATTAATTTTTTGGGGACTGATCTGGATAATTATTCTACCGGAAAATGAATTGGGGACTGATTTGTCTGTCAAAATAATTGTAAAACCTTGGAGATTAATGTGTATTAATTTTTCTTGGGGACTAAAATGTCCAATTTTAAAATTTTTGGGAACTGATTTAAATAATTACTCCGTAATTTTTTATTAAACCTCACTGTGAGAGCCGTTTAAAATTTTCTCTTAAAAAAAATAATCTAAAATAAATTTGATACTATTCTCACTCTCTAATATGTTTAGTTAAAAGAAAAGAAATAAAAAAAATAAGAAATAAAAAAAATTGAATATATTTTTATTTTTCTTAAATATATTTAAATAAAAAATATTATAAAAAATAATTTTATTTTTATATTATAAAATATATTAAAAAAAAGAATACTATTAAAAATAAAAAACATAACAAATTTTTTACTCCTTTTCTTTTAATATTAAAAAAATTTATTAAATCCCATCAATTTTTTTACATTATTCAACTTTTTATTTCTAACTTTTTTCTGACTAAACAATAAAAAATAATCAATTTTCTTTAATTAGTAATTACCTTTCCTCCCTTTTCCTTTGCTTCTATTTTCCTCGCAAACCAACATAGTAAGGTGGAAAGCACTCTTCGACTCAACGCATTCCATTTTACCATACTCCTCTAGTCCTCTTGAGTTTTGATTGCAAGAATGTTGTCATTGTTCTCATCCTCACCAATCAAATTAAGGTATGCTTTTCAATTCCCAAATTCTGTTCCCCAGTCCGCTCTCCGTCTTTGCTTCCCTTCAACTTCATCCCTACACTCTCCCTCTCAGTCCCAATTACTTGATGAAGCTGTTGATTCCTTCACTCGCATGCTCTTGGATTGTGTGTTGTTGTGACGGAGGTGTTAAAAGTGAAACAATACAGAACTCTTTGAAATTGAATTTGATTTTATTTGATGAATTTCTTTACATTTATTTATTATTTTGATTAATGTTGTTCTAGAAGGATTACTTTTAATGAGTCTGAACTTTATATTTGCTAGTGCAGAGGAAGTTTGTATAGACTAATTCATCTGCCAAACAATCAACTAGATGAGCAAAGGCAGTTGAGATGGCCCTCGATACTGTAAGATTCGTTTTTCTTTTATTGCGATGTAGTTTCATTAAGCAAATTATTGCCATAATCAGTGAAACTCAGTTGACGTGACATATATCTCTTGAATCTACAGGCCCGAGGAATAAACCATTTGCACAACTGCACTCCAGTGATTGTACACCGTGATTTGAAGTCACTAAATCTTCTTGTTGATAAAAATTGGGTTGTGAAGGTGTCAACTAATTGTCATGTTTGAATTTTCTTGATAGCATGCTGAATGCTATCTGTAGATATGGTTTAATTGGTTTTTTTCACCCTTTCTTTTTTTCTTTCGTATAGTTATGTGATTTTGGCTTATAAAGAATGAAGCACATTACATTCCTTTCTTCCAGATTAACTGCAGGAACAGTAAGCTGTCATAATCCTTATTTCTAAGCTCAAATACTGTGTCATACCCTCTGCATTCTGAATTATTCGTTCTTTCATGTTCTTGTTCTACATTTTGCTGCATATTTTTTATGTTCGTTGTGCTTTATATTCTTCTAAATCTATACAAACATACACAAATGGAGGCATTTGCTATTATCTTTTAACAAAAAATTTGGAAAACCAGGAGCTTCTTGCCGTTTAAAAATTCATTATGTTTGGCATGTTATATTAATCCTTTTGTGATGATGAATACCTATCTTTAGCCTCGGCTTATGTTATGTTCAATTTATAATACAATTACAAGTTCTATGTGCCAAGAAAATGTCAATTGAATAGGGTTTGAGAGAATGAGAGAAGGAAGAAAACAGAGTGAGAAAGAGAAGAGGATTTGAAGAGAAAGACAAGAAATTTATGATCTGCATTACTAGTGAGCTTATCACTAATCTGTGCTTATGTATAGAGAAGGGTAGCTTGCTGTGCAAGCTAGTACAAAAGGCACAACAGTCCGTTCATTCTTAAGTTAGTTATAATAGCTGTAACTAACAGCTCTCCTATGTAGCTGGCACTGTTCTAACAGCCAACAGTTCTTTCATAACCAACTCTTGTAACTCTTCTCTAGACTTTACCAACTCACTCTACTACGATGAATGGTCTTTGGTAACAAATGAGCAAATCTTTCTTAATTTTGTTGAGGCCTAAAGTTATTGTTTGGTAAGAGTTTTAAATAGGTCAGTGTCCTCTGATAATTGCCAAATGGGGCCTTAGTGTAACTACATGCTTTTCATCTCTACCTCAAGCTCCTCTCTTTCATATGCGTGATCAGTTTCAATATTCTGCACGCATTTAGTTTTGCTGCTAAGCGTTTGTTTGGCATTGAAATATATTCATTTTTTATGACATGTTGCAGGCCGAGTGGATGGTGCCTGAAGTATTAAGAAATGAACCTTCAAATGAAAAGTAAGCTCAGTTATCATTGGTTTTCGTCATTAAATTTTTCTTTATTTTGCTTGTGGAGGAGGATTTCATAGTCTGTGTTCCTCTCTGACCTGAATCATCTGGCATAGGAAAAAATAAGTTGGAGTTTTTATTACATATAAGTGTTGTTCTTTGGCTTCCTTGTCTCGTCGTTCTTCTCATTGGTTTTGCCACCCTTTTAAGGCATTCATAATTTTATGATAACAAGTGGTGATTGGATATCCCGGTGCGATGTTTATACTTTGAGTCATATTATGGGAGCTCTCTACTTTGCAACAGCCCTGGGGTGGAATGAATCCGATGCAAGTTGTGTGTGCTGTCGGTTTCTAGCATTGTTGCCTTGTCATTACAGATGATATGGATCCTGCTATCACGGATATTATCAATCAATGCTGGCAGACGTGAGTGTACTCTTCAATCATTTTATCCGTATTCTAAGATATCAGAACTCTTGCTTATAGCATTCTGAAAACCACTTGTTCTATCTGATATGAATAATCACATGAAAGGAAATACACATTTGATCTTGCCAAGGTACAGTTTTGTTTCAATATAACCATTTTTTAATAAAAAATCTTTATAAAGTGCAAGCCAGTTTCAAGAAACCCCTTAATGACGACTCGTTCTCTTAAAGATTTTTATGCTCTTAAAGATTTTTATGCATGATAAGGACTTGATTACACAATTCTTAAAGGAAAAGTCTAGGAGGCGAGCAACTTTTTCAAATTCTAGCCAGCATGTAACCAGCAAAGAAATGTGAGCCATTGGATGAAATTTCACACCAATCTCACACCATTAAAATCATCATTGATGGTTATTTGATGGCTACAAATCACAAAAGTTGCTGCCCCCTAGCACTCCTCATTTTTAAACTAGAAGACTTGGTTGAAAACTAGGGACTTGACGAGTTGTATAGTATTTTTGCTCATTCAGTCCTATGAGGCTCTGATTCTTTTCAGTCTTGACCCTTTCTTTTCTTTTTTTTTATTTTCTTTCTTCCCAGTTACTTTTTTTTTTTCAGTGGAGTCATTGTCAGTTTGTACCATTTGTTTGTGTACACAATTCTTTATAATTTTGCTGTAATCAATTCTAAATTTTAATGTGCATAAATTATGAAATGTTGCAGTTGTAGCTTGAATGGAAAAAAAAAAAAAATTGATAGTGCATGGAAATTGTTTGGTGCTGGAAATGCAAATTGGATAAGCTTTTTATTCTTTTTTTGTTTTACATTTTTTTATTTGGATGGGTCCAAGTGTTACGTCTAACGCTTTGGTTTGGTAAAATTTTTTGAAAAAGTGTTTTTCATTTAAAAACACAAATTTTTTATTTTGCATTTGGTATATAAGAAAGATTATGTATTTGTACTTGCAAATTTTAAAAGATAGAAGTGTTTTTAAAAGCATTTAAGATGGAATTTTTCAAATATAATTTTGCATATTAAAATTAAAAAATCTAATATAATCTTATATATTAATTGATATCTAAATATAATTTTTATATTAATGTATATTATAGTATTTTTAAAATTTAAAAATTATTTACTAAATGCTATTATTACTTATATTTATTGAAAATTAGTTTTAATTTAATTTATTAAGTATAAATGTTATAATTTTTAAAATGTTATCTTTTAAAAGTTAATTTCTATAAATTACTTTAAAAAAAAGTAAAAATTTTACTAAATAAAGCATAACTTCTTCACCTTTCTTGCTAAAAAATAATATTATTTATATTTTTATCAAACTCGTAAAAATAATGTCTTTTGTTTAAATTTGATGGAAAAAAAAAAGTATAAAAGTGCTTTAGTATTTTATTATATACATATATTTAATACGTGATGTTATATTTGTAAAAATAATATGAATAGTTATTTAAGATATAAAATAATTTATATTTTCTGTATATTAAAATTAAATGTCTTTTATCTTTTAAAATGACCTTTTTAGCCGATCAAACATAAATTTTTGTTAGTTTAGTCAACATTTCTTTTTCTTTTAGAAAAGTAATTGAGAAGCCAATTCAAACGGATTAATTGTAGTAACAAAGGAAAAAGAGTAAATACTCAAATTGATGCATGAAAGATTATTCGATCTTTAAAATTGGTCTTCGAAAAATAAAATTAATCAGAATTGTCCCCAAAAAATTTAAAAATACTCACGTTAGTCTTTTTGTCTGTTATTTGACAAACAACGTCAACATTTGCTTACCTGTCCGTTAGTGTCACAAGTCAACAAAAGCTTCAAAGGTGTTGTTTTCTTTGGTCACCTTTTTCAATCCTTTTTCATTATGGTCTATTCCATCTTTCTTCTCAAAATAGAACATCTCTCTAATCCAATCCTTCGTCTTTGATTCTCACCTCCAACAAAAAAGGATGTTTGGCTTTGTGACGTTTATTGATCCACAAACGGTTAAAACCATTTTAGACAAAGGGAATCCCCATTATATTCGTGGGTCTCGAGTGCTTGTTAAATCTTATCGGGAAAAGTAAAAGGTTATTAAAAGGTACTTCCTTGTCTAATGTTTCTTCGGTTAATTTACATTTGCAGCTCAGAATTAAATGCTTAAACTTGACATTAGAAAGGGTTGTTGTTATAATTTGATTGTTTCTTGGTATAATTGTATCAATATCTGATTATCTTAAGGTTAATTTAGAGAAATTTATATACGATAATAGTATATATTAATTAATTTACTTTCGTCCTTTGTGTATGAATGAAATTTAGTAATTTAATTTTATCCTTTGATCATGCTAGTTATGTTGACAAATACCTCTTTTTCAAGAAACTTTTCGTATCAACTTTAATTTGGTTGCAGAAAGTATGCTGATAGAATTTAGCACTCTATGTGTTACTCACCTCACCACATAGACATGGATTCTAAAATGAACTCAAGTGAGTATCATATTATCTTGTTTGGAATCTATATTACTTGTCCTGTTCATATGGCTTGTTCTGTGATCATTCTCTCATTAGTCATTAAAATAACTATTTTCAATTTTTTTTTGTAGTTCCAAAAAATTGTGGCAATGCTAGATTTCTTAGGAGACAACTGATGAAATACAAAGGAGACGTTTTTGCCCAAAATTGTCTGCCTACTTCACCCCATTTTCGCTTCTCCACGAATGTAACGAGAGCTTCAGAATGTATGTAGTAGTAATATGAATTGCATTTATTTATTATGAGTACATTCTTTGTATCATTCTTTATAAGGCTACTTTACATTTTTCAGATCATTTTAATTTCAACTTTCATCTTCAAGAATCTTTCAAAAACACACACGGAAAGAAATATAGAGTTTAAATAGCCCAAGGCCAAAGGCATCAACTTTCTTTTGATACACTATACAGTACCAAGTAGCTTTGAAGTTTAGTCAAAATCTCTGGCTTTTAAGATGAAGGTAGCAGCAAGAGGATTATAAGTTATTAGCAGTAATATATATTATATTATGCATAGTTTTCAACCATATTGTATCCTTGTCTAGACTCCGGCCAACTAGATGCTGCCTATGATGTAGTTCAACAACAATGGTATTTAACGAGGATAAAGGATTAGGGTTTATTCTCTTTAGGACTAATTTGACAAAAATTTCTAAATATATCTTGTCATCAGCCATTCTGCACTAACCTGTCATGTTGATATAACACACTAACGACTACATAAGTAAGATTTAACGTCGTTACTGACAGAATGAACGGAGGGGAGACGGAAGAACTAACGTGACCATTTTTAAATTTTTTGGGAACAATTTTGATTAATTTTTTCTTTCAAGAACCAATTTGGAGACCGGGTAATTTTTTAGGGACCAATTTGAATATTTATTCAAAGAGAAAATATATCTTTTCAATTTGTTTTTTTTTAATTAATGTTATAAAATAGACTTACATTAAATTATCTTTATATAAAATTAATAATTAAAATTTTTGTTAAATAATAATTTAGTAAAATTTATTAAATTATTTAATAATTTTTAAATATTATTTTATATAAAAATATTTACATGTAAGTTGTTGTCTATAAAATATAATTTTTATCGGTATTTTTTAAGTGAAATAAAAAAAGTAAAGAAAATGTGATATAATAAAAGACTATTGCTATGCTAATGAAACTTTTTTTTTCTTCACATGATGAACACAAGTAGCATACTCTAGAGCAAATACATTTACCAAGTCTTGCACAGCTTTTCTGCTTCGTTACAGAAGTTTTGTTTCTTCTATAGGATAAATAATTAGTGAAGTTTTTCTACGGATGGGCTTCGAGACCTTTTTTGTGTTTTTTTTAATTTTATTGATTGTTGTTCCTATATTTTCTCTTTGCTTTTTGAGTTTTTTTTGGAATGATGTATATTAGAATCTCTTTTTGGGGGGGGGGGGGGTTATTTATCAGGACTCAGATTTGGTCTTCTGCAGGTTTTCTATTGTATGTCCAAGACTCCAAATAGTAGTAGCTATTGGGTTTAGTTTGGGTAAATAATTTAATTAAATTCTTTTTAAAAAAATAGCTTAAATAATAAATAATTATATTAAAAGTAATTTATCAATAAGTTATTTTGTGTTTCGGTTTTTAATTTTAAAAGTGCTTATTTTATAGAAATGTAATAAAAAGTAGTAGTATTAAGAGAGAAGTTATTTTTTTAAATTTTTTTATAAGCTCTTAAATAGCTTCTTAAAAAGCTACAATTTGATTTTAAAAATTGCACTAAACATTAATACTACTACTTTTTATAAGTCAAAAAGCTTAAAAAATATATTTTTGAAGCTTCCCAAAGTCCTTAATGTTTAGAAATACATTTTACCAAAAAAAAACATGTTTAGAAATACATATTGTTGAATGAAGGTTTAATTCGTTTCGCGAAATTTTCAATTAGGTTCCTATACTTTTTTTTTTCTTTTAATTAGGTTCTTGCACCAAATTTTTTTTTTCAATTGAGTTCTTATATTTTTTTTATTTGAGTTTCTGCACCAATTTTTTTTAGTTGGGTCCCTATATAATTAAGTCAATTACTACCAAGAGAGACATAATTGAAAAAAAAAATTGGTGTAGGGACCAAATTAAAAAGGAAAAAAAAATATAGGAACCTAATTAAAAATTTTGCGAAACTATAAAGATCAACAGAATAATTAAACCTTAAATGAATTCACATTAAAAAAAATTATTGAAATTAATAGACCTAAAGAGTAGTCATTATTTTTTGGTAAAAAATTATTATTTAGCGTCTCTAATTTTAATGATAATAACTAATAGCTATGGGTGCAATATTTTATTAGGTGACAATTTTTTATTTATTCCATTCAATTTTTTTCTAATAATAAGTTGATTTGTCAATATTATTTGATAATTTTTTTAATATAAATAAACAATTATCAAGAGATAGAAACAAAAATTAACTCTGATTAATTGTTAGAGCATGAATATTCTCCAAGTATAAATTTCCTAATATATTCTTTCCTAGCATAATATTAAATATTTTTGGTCTTCCACTTCACTCGAAAAAATATATAGTAGAGTTGGACAAAATTTTATAAACAGGTGTATATTAAGTGTATCAGCAAAATTATAGTAAGTGTGATGCTAACCACTTCAAACATACTAATTCAGCCTCTTTTAACTTTATATTATTCAACAAATTTTCTAAACCATAAACCCTAAAATTATCTGTCCATGTTATACTTTTCTAAAGATAACATATCTCTTTGTTGTTATTATTATTATATTTAATTATTTTATTAACATTTATAATTTTATCAAGTTTTTAATTAATTTTTTATATTTTAAAAATTTGTAATTAAATCTATATACTAGATTAAAACTTTCAGTTAGATCATCTCATTTTTTTAATTAAAAAATACTATTTATTTTAAAAGTAAATATTTTAAAATTATTTAAAAAATTTAAATAAGATTAAATTACACAGTTGATCCCTATACTTTAATAAAATTGTAAATTAGTCCCTACGCCAATGAAAGTCTTTGATTCTGCCAAAATAACGTCGTGTTTCTGACACTACCACCATTAATTTCAAAAACGGCTTGGCGGTGAGGCATTGGCAGACGTTATGGAAAGGGAAGAGGATGAGGAGCTTCCTGCGTTCCAAAATGGTGCGTTTGAGGTTGATGGCGGTGATGGTGTTGGAGCAGTGGAGGAAAAGACGTTGATGGATCGTAAATTCTTGGATCGGTATGTGTCTATGGGTGGGATCCAAAGACATACTATGAGGGATTTTTTTTTTGTGACTTTTACTATGAGGGATTTGATTAGTAAAATTGAGTTGTTAGAGAGAAGGATTTTGTTTATGATGAGAGAAAGATTTTAATTATTGATAATTTAAATATAATTGGAATGAATTGAATTGAGTTCATTCATGATAATAGTTCATATTATCGTGATAGTTTGTATAATTTTCGTTAATTTTAGTTTTTACTGTGTGTTCATAAATTTGATCATCAGCAATGATTTCGGCATTGTTGTTGTTAAAGTCGTATTATTGTTAAAGAAGAACAAAAATGCAAGAGAAGGAAAAAAAAAAGAGAAAAAAAAGAAGAAAAGAACATTTTAATAAATGTGCATTTTTTTTATGATAAATGTTATTAAAGACTTAATTACAACAAAATTATATTTTGTACAGAAATTTAATTATAAATTTTTAAAATGTAAAGACTAATTTGTAATTTTAGTAAAAAATATAAAAATTAGTGATATAATTTAACCTTTAAATAATAATTAATAAAGATTTAATTATAAAAATTTAATTATAATTTTTTAGATTCCAAAATTTTGATTAACAAAATAATTAAATTTTATTGTTATTGCGTCGTTGTTTGATAGATCACCTTTTTTTTCTCGAGCATAATGAAACCAGTAACCCCCAAGCCTTGTAATTTATTTGGTATATACGTCCAATTCATAAAATTGATAAAAAAAAAAATCAATAGAACCAAGTAAAACGGGACTGGAGTCTAGAGACCTTTCATTAGTATGGGGGGTGTTAGAAAACTTAGACAACAGCGAAAGTGCGAATCACTAAAATGTTGTCGTCCTCAACCTCAACGATCACTTTGATTTTTAGGTATTCTCTTCTCCGAATCCCTAATTTTGTTTCCTTCCCTTCCTCTTCATCCCTTCACTCTCATTCTGAGCCCCCATCCCTTCGTGAAGTTCATGAAGCTGTTGATTCCTTCACTCGCATGCTCTCTATGCGTCGCCCTCCATCCATCATCCAATTCACCAAGATTTTGGGATCTCTTGCCAAGACCAACCATTTCCCCACCGCCATTTCCCTTTTTCAGCAATTGCAAGCCAGGGGAATCGCTCCCGACTTGGTTACTTTGAACATCTTAATCAATTGTTGTTGCGCCATGAGTCGTATGACGCTTGCTTTCTCTGCTTTCGCCAAGATTTTCAGGATGGGTTTTCAGCCTGATGCCGTAACCTGAAAGGCCTCTGTCTCTGTGGGGATGTTGAAAAAGCACTGCACTTTCATGCCACAATGCTGGCTTATGGATTTCACTTCGACCAAGTCACATCAGCTGCTATTCAAGTGTTGAGAAAGATCCCACGGTATGGCATTGCTCCTAATGTCTTCATGTACAGCGCAATTATTGATAGCCTCTGCAAGGATACACTTGTAAGTCAGGCTTTTCATTTATACTCTAAAATGCTTGCTAAGGGAATTTCTCCTAATGTTATCACATACAGTTCTCTCATTTTTGGATTGTGTCTCGAGGGTCAATATAAGGAAGCCATTGATTTGTTAAGTGATATGGTGCTTAGAAACGTTACTCCAAATGTTCGTACCTATAGTATTTTGAACGATGGGCTATGCAAGGAAGGAAAGATCAAAGATGCTAAGAGTGTATTGGCAGTAATGGCAAAACATGGTGTGAAACCAGATGTAGTTACTTATACCAGCTTAATGGATGGATATTGTTTGGTTAATCAGGTAAATAAGGCAAAATATATATTCAACACAATGGCCCAAATTAGAGTGTTACCCAATGTTCAAAGTTACAGTATCATGATTAATGGCTTCTGCAAAAGTAAAATGGTCGATGAAGCCTTGAATCTCTTTGAAAAAATGCGTCGCAAGAACTTGGTTCCAGACACGGTAACTTACAGCACTCTTATTGATGGCTTGAGCAAATCAAAGAGAATCTCCCGTGCTTTGGAGCTTCTTATCGAGATGCATCATAGAGGTCAACCCGCTAATGTAGTCACTTACAATTCGTTGTTGGATGGGATGTTCAAAAACCAAGAACCTAACGAGGCATTTATGTTATTCAATCAAATGAAAGAGTGTGCCATTGATCCAGATATATTCACTTACAATATACTTATAGATGGCCTATGCAAAGGTGGAAGACTTATAGATGCAAAAGAGATTTTTCAAGATCTTTCCGTTAAAGGCTATCGTCCAAATGTGAGGACATACAATATTATGATCAATGGGCTCTGCAAAGAGGGCTTGTTTGAAGAAGCATTGGCACTCTTGTCAAAAATGGAAGGCAATGGTTTCTTACCAGATGCTGTGACTTTTGAAACTGTTATCCGTGCTTTGTTTGAAAAAGATGAGAATGACATGGCGGAGAAACTTCTTCAGGAAATGGTTGCTAGAGGCTTATTGAATTGATAAAAGAAGGTAAGATACATCAACTCAAATTGAAATTGCATCTCATTGTTGCTGAATATGTATCATAGTTTTGTAAATTCTGTGTCTGTCGGGTCAGAGGACTTTGGCAATGCCATGACATCAATATAATTTTGCACTTTCGATTTTTGCAATTGCTATCATCCTTTTTAATTCCACTACTTTATTGATTCTTTAGATTATATTCCTAGTTATAGCTTACAGATTTAGTGTTTAAGATCTGTTTATAGCAATCGAGTGTTCTTTACTGTTATTCTCTGAGATCATATATTTATCATGCTACAAACTAAGCAAAACTAAAATGATTGAAAATTTTGTTTTGTTGTTTGTTCTCTGTTATTCTGTTGTGCAACTTATTTTTCCGTAACTTTGTAGGTACCAAATATATATATATAATATCAAACTAATTCCTATGACTGTTTTATCATAAGCAACCATGAGCTATTGTTTATTTGATTGAATCCTCTGGGAATTGTCGTAAAAGGAAATTTAAGTAGGTAATAAGGATTTATTCTCCGGCTATATAGTTTTCACTTCCATCTTAAAAATAAACCCACCTTCTAAAATGCATGTCCCCTTTTTTCATCAACCTAAGCAACATTGAGTCAAGGTTAATATGGTTCATTTATCTCAAAATTTTTGGCCATTTTCTTAATGCTACTCAGTTGTATTGCGTGGAAATTGCTTCTGTTGAAAATATGTACATTATGAAGTATTTTTTCGGAGAATGTTTTTCTGTTAATTCTTAGATAAATTACCTCGTTATTTCTTGTGTAGACATTATTCTATTGTCTCTGTTTATTAGCATTTTGAAAAAAGTTACTAGCTTTGAGTTTTGTTTTGTGGTGTTTGAGATGGGAATGTTAAAACTTAAAAGTGAAACAATATAGAATTCTTTGGAATTGCAGTTGATTTTATTTGGTAAATTTATTTGCATAATTATTGCATTTATTTATTTATTATTTATTTTCAATTAGATGTTTGACTATGATATAGCTTTATTGCTGAATATTTCATATTTATGAAACTGATTTTGATCTTGTATTGGTGGTTGACTTAGGTTGAGGCTTGACATGGCTTTCATCCTTGTTTTTTTTCTCAAAGGTAGAATTTCATTTCATGAAAATTAGGATTTGGGTCCACGATGGACCACTTACAATACTAAAAGAGAGATTTCCCAACAAAACTTATCTAAATCAGGAAACAACATTGAAAGGGAAGGAAAGAGTAAAGTGAAAACTTCTTCAGACATTTCTAATCTTCTTCGCATTCCTCAGTTGAGCAAGCACGCTTGGAATTCTGATTCACTCCTTCTGGCTCGTTCAAGGACACAAGCCTCATCGAACTCTTCACCGTCAAACATGAATCTGTTGCGAGCCTTCCATATCTCCCACATCAGGTTTGCAGCTTCTCTCAATTTCTTCACGCCATTTCTGCTTCTTTTCAACTTCTCAGTTAACTCTATCCACTGTTGCCATACTTCTTGGTCCGTTTGACTTCCAGGGGCTCCAATTTCGGATCTGAGCCAAGTGGACCATGACTGACCACAGCTAATTATGCAGTGTTGGACTGTTTCTTCCATCGCGGTACATCTTCGACAGGTTGGTGGTATTGTTCTGATTCTTCCATGGAGGTGTTGGTTCACCGGCAATCCCTTGTGCATTACTTTCCAGAGGAAGATTCTTATTTTCGGTTGCACTTTCAGGTCCCAAATAGAAGTCCAGAGCTTCTTCTGCTGGCAGTGGAGTGGCATCAGATCGAGTGGAGGGTGGTAGAACTAGTGCGCCAGTAAATATCCTGAAGCCACGGTGTAGCAACCCTTTTTCTCCCTTGGCCAGGTAACTGAATCTTCCCCTTCCCCAATTTCAGTTTGTAAAATATTCTGTGCAATATCTGTACTGAATTGTTCTGCAATGAGCTGTTGGTTCCATTGCTTGTTTTCGTTTAGGAGTTGATTAACCCAAATTAGTTGTGAGTTAGTAGGAATTAACATCTGAGTAGATAATGCTTGTTGATTTTTGATCCAAGAGTCCTCCATTTACATATGGGTAAATACCAATCTACCATGTTATATGTATAAATTTAACTGGCTACACATTAATCCAAACTATGCTGAAGCTCTCTAGTGTGAATTTTCCTTTATACTTTGTTTTGTATTTGGCCCCTACGGAATCAATTGTGAGACACTAGAGTTCTTCTCAACTAATTTGGTTTCTTGTTGAATCCATACTCACTAGATTTTAAACTTCAAAAATCACTTCATCTCAAACGGATGAAATATTGCTGTTGCTATAAATTTTGCAAAGCCAATCTTTGCATTATAATTTGGTTCTTCATTTATATACTTCCATTCTAACTTTGTGTGGTGCGTGCTGCATAAAACAGTTGTAGACTTAAGCAAACAGTACTCCAAATAAACATTTGATACTGCGAAGGGAATAATTTTGCTTTATGGTGAGAGTATATGATATACAATGTGTTTTGGATATTGCAAGTTCATCAAGAGTTGTTTGAGACTCTACAGAAAGGGAAAATTTTAATATAGTTAACCAATTCTTTGTTCATTTTCACTGACATACAAAATGGGAGCTCAAGTTGAATAGTATTTTTTATTTTTTATTTTTTATTTTTTTCAGTTTTCGTTATGCAATCTACAATGCAGTTCTTTTCAGGTTTTACCATTTGTAGGCATAGGTAATTTAACTTTTGTTATGTCATTAAAAAGTTGCGATTCTACCTTGGAGCAGAAGAAAAAATGGTTAACTAAATTAAAAATTTTGGTGCTGGTAATTGTTGGCGCTATAAATTGTGACCGCTAGTATATTTTATATGGAGTATTTATTATGAAATGTAAATATAAAATTTACTAATATTATATGATAATTTTTTGTGTCAATATTATATGATAATTTATTATTTATTGTTAATTTTCTAGTATTAGGTCCTGCAAGATATCATAGGTTAAGTTTCACCTAATCAATTTATAAGAAGTTATTATATTGTTTTACATGTAACTAATTTTTTATATTATTGAAGTTGAATTATATTGTTTATTATTGTCTTATATATTATTGAATTTGAATTAAATTAATAATAATGTCATGTGACTTTAGATATAGTCTAGTTAATGCAATATAGTAGAAACAGATATTATAGTAAAAACATGAATCACTAATATATTTCTAGTCATGAGAACAAGATATTTGAGTGTTTTTCTTTTCCACCACCTCAATACATCAAATCTATTAGAATCTTTGGTTACATCATCTTCCAAATACCTATCTATCTTATTCTTATTGAGTTTACTTGGCTTTATTTTCTATGTTTGCTTCCATTTTCTCAAAGGATCTTTAATCATATCGCTATCATTTTCACTTATCTTTAAACTAAAATTTGGTTCGATATCTGAAGAAAAATTAGCATTGAGTGTTCGCTAATTTTGCCTCCAAATACTAATTTTCCCTGCACATATCCTTCTAATTCCTAATTTTCGATCATCGTTCATTCATAATTTGTCTCCAAATAATTTTTATCACCATCATTCAACGATGGTGAACACTTTCAGGACTCCAATAATAGTACTATACGTCTGGTATCTTCGTACCTTTTTTTGTTCTTTTCAAATTTAATACTCATGCTTTACTTTAAAATTTTTTGTTTGGTAAATTTTTATTTCAAAAGTCGATTACATTAATTTTTGTCAATGTGACTTACTCAGCCACCATAATCTATGCATGTTATGTAATTTTTGTCATTATAGTACGAATTCTATGTTATTATTTTTATCGTATTTGTTATGTATATAATGATATTTAAATAAATTTTCCTTCACGGAAAGTTCACATTCACGTAGAGCAGGTATTTTAATTTCTGTCTCTCCATTTATTCGCGGG
Organism: Arachis hypogaea; assembly: GCF_003086295.3. NCBI lineage: Eukaryota > Viridiplantae > Streptophyta > Magnoliopsida > Fabales > Fabaceae > Arachis > Arachis hypogaea. Next base: position 140,958,144 of record NC_092050.1, on the reverse strand, counting down.
GTTGATCCTAAAATTTTGCGGATACCTATTAGCCTTATTCAGTCGTGAATAATCCCAGCAGGTATTTACAGATGTAAGTTGTTTTGCCGAATATACAACTATGTAGCGATTTAACTATTCATATTGTTATGCAGCAGAGGCTTAAACCAAATGACAATCATATTGCCTCTTAATAAAGTTACACCAAATTCAAACTCCAGCTGAGACTGAGGAGAGGTTTGAGTACTAAAACCTCAAAGTGTGGGTGTGTGAGTAGTGTAATGACCAAAAAGAAAAAAAAAAAAAACTACTATTCAGATTGTTATAGAATTCATATCTAAGAATACTATCTTCTTCCAATTCTGCAGAATCTATTCTGCTTTCTTTGTCTCAAAAAATGTTAATATATTGAAGATACTATAATATTGATGACGTGAAATCTCATAATATATTCTCATCGAAGCAAGCAAGCCCCCATCCCAATAATAATAATAATAAAATTTCAGCATCAAATAAACAAAGATTCATATACATGAATTTTGTGGCTAAAATTTTTATATATGAATAATTTTAATGTGAAATACAAAAATATTTGATTATTTTGGTGTTTTATACGGTTGTGGTAGTAGCACAAAACATTCGTAATATTTTATAATAAAAAATATTATTTTAATAGAAGAAATACAAAACGTCACTAATGGTTTGTACATAACCATAGTAGTGTTTATCACATGGTTTGGTTCATCTTAAATGATTTCACCCTTAATAATATAATATTAAAAAGAAAAAGTTCGAATTTTGTTGGACTATTAATCTTAAATAGAGTAGCAGCCAACAAAACAAAAAATTTGGAACACCAAAACGAACGAGTCTCGTTGCACTTGATAACAACTAATAAATATCTAAGTATAAATTTTTTAATATTCTTTCCTAGCATAATATTAAATATTTTTGGTCTTTCACTTTATCCAAAAAAAATATATAGAATTGGACAAAATTTTATAAATAGGTGTATATTAAGTGTACCAGCAAAATTATGGTAGGTGTGATGCTAATCACTTCAAACACACTAATTCGACCTATTTTAATATTATATTACTCAACAAATTCTCTAAACCATAAACTTTAATTATTCTATTAGTATTTATAATTTTATCAAATTTTTATTTAGATTTTTATAATTTAAAAGTTTGTAATTAAATTCATATACTAGATTAAAATTTTTAATTAGATCATCTCTATTTTTTTTGTTAAAAAATACTATTTGTTTTAAAAGTTAATATTTTAGAATTATTATATTTTTTTAAATAATGACTAATAAAAATTTAATTACAAACTTTTATTTAATATAAAAATTTAATTGTAATTTTTTTAATTTTAAAAACTTAATTAAAAATTTGATAGAATTACAAAGACTAAAAAAATAATTAAATTTTTATTATTATTATTTGATGGGTCACCTTTTTTCTCGAGCATGATGAAACCATTACTCCCCGAAGCCTTATAATTTATTTGGTATCTAGGTCCAATTCATAAAGTTGATAAAAATAAAACAGGCGTGGAGTTTGGAGACATCTAATTATTATGTCGAGTTAATAGTCAAAATCGTCTCTGAAAGATATCCCGATTTTCATTTTGGTTCTCGAAAGATAAAATTAATCGAAATCGTCCCCGAAAGATACACGACTTGGTCACGTTCGTCCTTCCGTCATCTCTCTCGCTGAGTTGGCAAACGGTCGCTTACGTGTGTCGTTAACGGCCAGCGTGGCACACAAGCAAAACGACGTCATTTTGATACAATGCTCTCCCAGACTTGAAACGTTGTCGTTTAGTATTCAGAAGAGAGATTCAAATGTTGCAAAGTCTTACTCCCCTCTCATATCACCATCTCTCTCTGTTTCGCTAAAAAACGCATCGTCTCCCTCAAGGTATGCCTTAAGCCTTTCACACAAGTTCTGAACCTGCCATCAACATTCGTTAGTGTTGGTTGACGATCACAATAGAGGAGTTGTCGCTACTGGACGCAGAGTTGATCTTATCCTGGAGCAGCGTTGATAGTGGAAGAAGCCATAGTAACGGTGGAAGATAACGATGAAACTTTTTGCATGATTTTTGAGCTATAATGTGGTATGATGTATTCCTAATGTTGCGATCTTAGTATTTGTCTGATTTAGACTAGGGTTTGGGGTGAGCAAGGGTTTGTGTGAATGTTCTTTTATCATTTTAGTGTATTCGAATGTGTTGCTTTAACTGGCTCTGTGATGGTTTTTAGTTAGGAGTGTTTGATTTTAGTGATGGTTCTGTTGCATGTTCATTTTGGGGTAATGGTTGATTGGTACAAAGGGGGTTTAGTGGTTGGTGACACTTAGAGAATAGTTGTTGCTGCTCTGTTTCTTAATAGTGTTTTCGTGTTTGTAATTGTAGATAGAGGGTCCTCCTATGACATTTGTCTTTCACCATGGTGGGATGTTTAAACAGGAGAAGGATGGAGACATGGTATATGAACCTGATAATACAGAGGTATTGATGGGTGTTGGCGGAGACACACTCGATGTGTTTTTTATTAGGGGTTACTTTAAGGAGCTAGGATACATTGAAGCTGGAGACTGTTAGTGGAAAGTTCCTGGAGTTCCCCTTTCGTCCGGATTGAAAAAGTTAGTGATAGATGCAGATTTGCTTGCAATATGCAAGGACTGTAGGAGGAATCAACATTTGATCAACCTGTACTTTGAAAATTGCATCTCACAGTCATGTGTAGTGGACAATATGGAGGAAGATGTATTGTTTTTGGAAGCAAGAAGTAGCAAGAAGAAGAATACTTCCAAGGCTAAGAAGCACCATTCTCAACCTGCCAAGATGCCCCCTACAATGCCCAAGAAGCCAACTTCTCAACCCACTAAAGCAGCCTCACAGCCCAGTAAGCCTAATTCGCAGCCCATTAAAGCAGCCTCACAGCCCAATAAGCCCAAATCTCAGCTCACCAAGGCAGCCTCACAGCCCGGTAAACCCAATAAGCCCACTTATCAGCCCACCAAACCAGCATGTAAACCCATGAAAACTACCTCTCAGCCCTTGAAGGCTCCCTTGTAGTCCACAAAACTCCACTCTCAACCCACCAAAATCACCCTTCATGGCAAGACAATCCCACCTCATTCCAAAGCATTATCTCAACCAGCCAAGAACTCATAAACTAATAAGAACAAAGGAAATACTAGTGGGTGCAGAGTCACTAGATCTGAAAGATGTGTAAAGGAAGGTCTTATTCAAGAAGAGGATTCTCACACTCATGACTCATATAAAAGTGGTGAAGATGAGTTGTACTGGTCTCCCAAAGTTGTAGGAGACAATTTGTATAGCAGTGACAGTGATACTGACAGCGAAAAAGGTGCACCAAGAAAGAACAAGAAGTTTGAAGCCAGGGAGAAGTATCGGCCTCCTAAGTCTAGATTAGGGGACAAAGAAATAGACACTGATGACTCAAGCTATGAGGGGTTTGAAGATGAAGAAAGCTCTGACTCTGGTATGTTTAGAGTTTCCTTAGTGGTATTGATTTATTCATTGAAAGGGCAAGTGTTTTATATCATTCATGTTTTGATTTGGCAAATGTAGAAGGAGATGATGATGATCTTAATGGTGCCTTAGATGCTGACTCATGGCACTCAGACGATTCTGGTAAAGAGTTAGACTTTGATGAAGACTCGCCAGCTATTTATCCTCAATTTAATGAGAAGACCAAGTTTGGAGACCTGAAAGTTGAGGTAAGTATGACTTTCAAATCAAAAGCTGAATTTATGCAAGCTACTAGGGACTATACAATCCAATGGGGTAGAAATATTTTATTTACAAAGAACGATAAGGTTAGGGTTAGAGCTGTTTGTAAGTCAGAAGATTGTCCATGGGTAGTCTATTGTGCATGTAACAAACAAGACTTATCTTGGCAAATTAAAACTCTGGTTGATAATCATACCTGCCCTAGAAGGAGGAAAAATAGAGCTGCCACCCAAACTTGGACACTTAGTAAACTAGTGCCTAAGCTTAGGAAGCATCTGACTATGAAGCATCGAGAAGTGTATGATTGGTTTGTAAGAAAATGTAATGTGTACCTCAATAGCACTTGCATCACTGGGGCTCTGAAAGCAGCTAGAAACGTTGTGGAGGGTGATGAGATAGCACAGTATGGGCTGGTTTGGGATTATGCAAATGAATTACTAACTAGCAATCCAGGATCCACAATACAAGTTGGTGTCATCCCCATGCCTGAAAGTCTTCCTCTGTTGGAGCAGTTCTATGTGTGTCTTGATGCTTGCAAGAGGGGGTTTAAGGCAAGATGTAGACCCCTAATTGGGCTAGATGGAGCGTTTCTAAAGACACTGCATGGGGGACAAATACTGACAGCATGCGGACAAGATGCAAACAATCACATTTCCGTGATTGCTTATGTGATTGTCAGTATGGAAAACAAGGATAATTGACAATGGTTCCTAGAGCTCCTGCACAATGATCTCAGAGACTACACACAGAACAAATTCATCTCAGACATGCAGAAGGTAAGGATGAAATTGATGTACGATTACATGTTGTAGGGACTAATTTGATTTAATGAATATTATGTAAGGACTAATTTGAGTTAATATCTTTTTGGGTCTTGCCCTTGGTGCAGGGTTTAATCCCTGCCGTGTAGGAAGTGTTTCCAAGAGTTCACCATCGATTCTGCGTGTAGCATTTGTGGCGCAATTTCTCATAGCAGTGGGGGTAGCAGTGAGTTAAAAGACTTGGTGTGGGAATGTGCTCGGTCAAGGACAACAACCGGGTTTGATAGAAACATGAAGAGAGTAAAGTTGATCAACGAGAAAGCTTGGGAGTATCTTGATAAATGGCCGAAACAAGCATGGACGATGGCGCATTTCAATGAAGTTCCGAAAGTGGATAACATATGCAACAACGCATGTGAGTCGTTCAACGCAAAGATCAAGCACGAAAGGAGCAAGCCCATCCTAGCCTTAGCTGAAGAAGTAAGAAGAATCATCATGAAGAGTATGGTTGACAACAGGAAGAAGCTGCAGAACTATCAAGGACTTCTCCCTCGTGTTCAACAAAGTAGACTAGAAGCAATGACAATGTTGTCTCGCCATTTGGGCTCCTCAGTGGTCTGGTGATGAAAAAGAAGAATTGTACGAAGTGCATGGCTGGCCAACCAATATGGTGGTTGACCTGGGCAAGCACACATGCACCTATAGGTTTTGGTAACTCACAGGTAACAACTTCCAATGAATTTGATTTAATTAGTTGATAATGTCTTTAAACTAGATAAACAGATTTACTGAATATTTTAATTGGTTTCCAAAGGAATGTCGTGTATGCATGCAATATCAGCAATCCAGGACAACAATGACAAAAGGGCTGAAGAATATTGTCATGACTGGTTGAAAATAGAAGTTTGTAGGCGAACTTACTGTTTCAACGTCAATCCGGTTAAAGGACAGGATCTATGGGAAAAAAACTCTGCATCCAGCTCTAGTGCCACCCCCAATCAAGCCAAAACTTGGAAGACCGACAAAAAAAAGGAGAAAGGACAAGGAAGAACAACCAACTGGGTCAAAGACAAAGATGAAGAGAAAGTACAACCCAATCCGATGCATGTATTGTGGTGAGGTTGGACACAATAAACGAGGTTATGCTAAGAAGAAAGCTGTGGATGCTGAGGAACATGCCAGACAGATGCAGCTGCAACTAGCAGTTGTTGCCCCTGCTGCGACTGGTGCTGAACCCGAACTAAATACTGCCCCTGCTGATGTTGATATTGCTACAGAAGCAATAGAACCTTTGCCTGCACTTCCATCACCAATCTAGCCTCCAACAGTTATTGACATATCTCAATCCGAAAGTATTCCAGCAATCCAAACTACACAACAGGTTGTGTCATAACTACTCAACCTTAAAAAATTTCAGCTTTATTTAATTATTTAACAACTTTATTTGCTACTGGAATATGTAGGATCAAGTGGTAGCCAGGCCACCTAAGTTACAAGTGATTAAAGGAAAAACAAGAGCTATGTCCTCCCCAAAATCTACTGCAACTGCACCTGTGGCTGTTTATGCTAAGACCATCAAAAGGACAAGTTCTGCAACTGCTAAGAGGCTGGCCAACTTCATGACTTTTGTGCCTACTCCAGGCTTCAAGCACCCAAGGAAGAATGATAAAAAAAAGATTGATTAGTTAGAAATGTGTTGTGGTTGAATCTTTTTGTATGGGACAACATTCTCTTTTTTGTATGGTATTTATCTTTTTAGGACAATGTGTTGTGGTGTTATCAAAATCTCATAACTTTGCTATGGTGTTTATCTATTAAGAGAATGTGACAATTAGCCTTCAGTGACAACTTATTACTAAGGTTACTTAGTTTGATTACTTATTTTGTTTATGGCTTAGCATAACTTATATCAATAGTGACAGAGACTTGTTTGCAAAATTTCACAATTTATAATAATGAACATAGACTTGTTTCCAACTTTAAATAACTACTCCAATTCAGGCCATGGAGTTCAATACAGCATTACATTTTCACATAACATAACTGGGTTTACTTAGAAATACATATCAAACAATAAAGTATCACACTAATTACAACAACTCCAAACGTGAAAATCATTAGTAGTTTCTGTGCTTTAACCTTCAGCTTCCAAGCTGCTCAGTCTCCATGTCACTTTCAATCTCCATTTATCATAGTCACTTTCAACCTCCATATCAGTTCCTGCATCCTTCTTTGTACCACATACACCCACTTCTTCATAGACATCATCATCAACCTACATAAAATAATTACAGTGATTGTCCTTCTGCAATTTCAAAAAGGAGAGAGCAAAAAAATAAAAAAATACCCAACAACATAGAACAAGATGAAAATCATAAACTTTTTTCAACATCACTCACCCGATACCTTGGACATGCATGGAAGAATCTATTTGGGTTCTCTGCTGTCCCGAATTTTTTAATCACAGTCTTCAACCCACAGAAACATGATTCGTGATGTGTCTTTAACCTCCTCGTTCGCATTGAAACGCTAGAACCATGACTGTCGTGCGACGGATGCCACGAACCACCACCATGACCTCCATTTCCTGTCTCCATCCTCGCCGTGAACCAACAATTACACCTCCTACCGAGGTCTATTCCCACCCAAAGCGTTGACGGCAACTTATTTATCGTTGAATTTGGGATTAGGGTTTATCAACTCAGGGACTAATTTGACTTGTTATAATGGATTTATCTTGTCAGCAACACCATGGTACAACTTGGCTTCTGTCACCGCTGGTAGTTAACGACACACGTAAGCGACCGTTTGCCAACTCAGCGAGGGAGATGACGGAAGGACGAACGTGACCAAATCGTGTATCTTTCAGGAACGATTTCGATTAATTTGATTTTTCAAGGACCAAAATGGAGATCGGGTATCTTTCAGGGACGATTTTGACTATTAACTCTTATTATGTCATTAGGATTAAGGCCCAGTTTGGATAAACAACTTAAATAAGTTCTTTTGGAAAAAGAGCTTAAAACATAAAGATTTTTATTAATAGTAGCTTATAAATAAGTTATTTTGTATTTGGTTTTTTAGTTATAAAAGTACTTATTTTAAAGTTGTAGCGTTTGTATAAATAATTCAAAAAATACAATTTTTTTACACAAGAAATGAAAATTAAAATAACGATGATAACAAATACTTTTTAATATTGAATGTTGATTTTACATAATCTAATCACTAAGATTACAATCGTTTAGGCAATTGATTCTTTATTTGCTCTCTTATTAGTTCCATCTTTTAGACAATTAGTTCTTGCCATGTAATATCATTAGAAATTGGTTCTTCTACTTCATTTTCACCCACAACGGTGTTATTGAATGTGGTGAATAGTAATAAAATTTTAATTCATAATAATCTTGATGGCAATGCTAAAAAAAATTATTGTGTAGTTAGTGTTTGTTGTTTTATTGTATTGTGTATGATATGGTAGGTAAAAATAAAAAATAAATATAAAATATGTGTCAATGTATATTTTGTTGCTATTTCTTTTTTTTTTACTCCTATTAGCCTCCACCTTTATTAGGGTCAAGAACTTGTTATAATTAACTATAAAAATAATAGCAAACTATATAAAAATAAAATCACATGTAAAAAAAATAAAATTAAAACTGAGATTTCATACTGCAAACACTATTAAATACAAATTTAATAATATAAATAGAGCGATAAAAGAATAAAAAAAAACTAGAAGAAATATATGCAGTAGGTGATTCAGATGAAACATTATTTTAAATGGTGGTAGAGGGTCAATATTTTTAGCATATAATCATTACGTGAAAATGATGGTACAAACCTTAGTGCTTCTAACAGATAGAACATTGCTTAAAAATAGTAATAGAGGGCCAGTATTTACAACGGAAACAGAAAACATTTTCACAGAATCAAATAAAAAATAAAAGCATATTTTTTTGTTTTGAAGTCAATTTTTTGTAGAAAAATGATAGAATGCCTTAACAAAAAAAAAATCATATATTTTTACTTTCTTAAAAAATTGTGAATTAATTTGTCTTAAATTTTTTTTTTAAATAGTACCAAACTCGTGTGTTGTAAATCTTTATAATCCGGAAAAAAAAAAATAGCTTGTGCAATTTTCCAAACAAGCTCTAAAGCGACAGTGGGGGATAGGAACAGAACTAAAGCTGACAAAATTGAGAGGACTATTTCCGCAGAATTAGCAAACTCCCTCAAACTTAGACAACAGCGAAAGTGCGAATCACTAAAATGTTGTCATCCTCAACCTCAAGGATCACTTTCATTTTTAGGTATTCTCTTCTCCAAATCCCTAATTTTGTTTCCTTCCCTTCCTCTTCATCCCTTCACTCTCATTCTGAGCCCCCATCCCTTCGCCAAGTTGATGAAGCTGTTGATTCCTTCACTCGCATGCTCTCTATGCATCGCCCTCCATCAATAATCCAATTTAACAAGATTTTGGGCTCTCTTGCCAAGACCAACCATTTCCACGCCGCCGTTTCCCTTTTTCAGGAATTGCAAGCCAGAGGAATCGCTCCCGACTTATTTACTTTGAGCATCGTAATTAATTGTTGTTGCGGCGTGGGTCGTATGACGCTTGCTTTCTCTGTATTGGCCAAGATTTTCAGAATGGATTATCAACCTGATACGGTAACACTGAATACACTCGTTAAAGGCCTCTTTCTCTGTGGTAGTGTTGAAAAAGCATTGCGCTTTCATGACAGAGTGCTGGCTCATGGATTTCACTTCCACCAAGTCACTTATTGGACCTTGATCAATGGGCTCTGTAAGGCCGGACACACATCAGCTGCTATTCAAGTGTTGAGAAAGATCCCACGGTATGGCATTGCTCCTGATGTCTTCATGTACAGCGCAATTATTGATAGCCTCTGCAAGGATACACTTGTAAGTCAGGCTTTTCATTTAGTTTCTCCTAATGTTATCACATACAATTCTCTCATTTTTGGATTGTGTCTTGAGGGTCAATATAAGGAAGCCATTGATTTGTTAGGTGATATGGTGCTTAGAAACATTACTCCAAATGTTCGTACCTATAGTATTTTGATCGATGGGCTATGCAAGGAAGGAAAGATCAAAGATGCTAAGAGTGTATTGGCTGTAATGGCAAAACATGGTGTGAAACCAGATGTGGTTACTTATAGCAGCTTAATAGATGGATATTGTTTGGTTAATCAGGTAAATAAGGCAAAATATATATTCAACACAATGGCCCAAATTAGAGTGTCACCCAATGTTCAAAGTTACAGTATCATGATTAATGGCTTCTGCAAAACTAAAATGGTCGATGAAGCCTTGAATCTCTTTGAAGAAATGCGTCGCAAGAACTTGGTTCCAGACACGGTAACTTACAGCACACTTATTGATGGCTTGAGCAAATCAAAGAGAATCTCCCGTGCTTTGGAGCTTCTTGTCGAGATGCATGATAGAGGTCAACCCGCTAATGTAGTCACTTACAATTCGTTGTTGGATGGGATGCTCAAAAACCAACAACCTAACAAGGCATTTATATACACTTACAATATACTTATAGATGGCCTATGCAAAGGTGGAAGACTTCTAGATGCAAAAGAGATTTTTCAAAATCTTTCCGTTAAAGGCTATCGTCCAAATGTGAGGACATACAATATTATTATCAATGGGCTCTGCAAAGAGGGCTTGTTTGAAGAAGCATTGACACTCTTGTCAAAAATGGAAGGCAATGGTTACTTACCAGATGCTGTGACTTTTGAAACTGTTATTCGTGCTTTGTTTGAAAAAAATGAGAATGACATGGCGGAGAAACTTCTTCGGGAAATGGTTGCTAGAGGCTTATTGAATTGATAAAAGAAGGTAAGATACATCAACTCAAATTGAAATTACATCTCATTGTTGCTGAATATGTATCATAGTTTTGTAAATTCTGTGTCTGTTGGTTCAGAGGACTTTGGCAATGCCATGACATCAATATAATTCTGTTATTCTGTTGTGCAACTTATTTTTCCGTAACTTTGTAGGTACCAAATATATATATATATATATCAAACTAATTCCTATGACTTTATCATAAGCAACCATGAACTATTGTTTATTTGATTGAATCCTCTGGGAATTGTTGTAAAAGCAAATTTACGTAGGTAATAAGGATTCATTCTTAGGCTATACAGTTTTCACTTCCATCTTAAAAATAAACCCACCTTCTAAAATGCATGTCCCCTCTTTTCATCTAAGCAACATCAATTTAAGGTTAATATGGTTCAGTTATCACAAAATTTTTGGCCATTATCTTAATTAATGCTACTCAGTTGTATTGCTTGGAAATTGCTTCTGTTGAAAATATGTACACTACGAAGTACTTTTTCAGAGAATGTTTTTCTGTTACTTCTTAGATAAATTACCTCGTTATTTCCTGTGTAGACATTATTTTATTGTCTCTGTTTATTAGCATTTTAAAAAAAGTTACTAGCTTGGAGTTTTGTTACGTGGTGTTTGAGATGGGAATGTTAAAAGTGAAACAATATAGAATTCTTTGGAATTGCAGTTGATTTTATTTGGTGAATTTCTTTGCATAATTATTGCATTTATTTATTTATTTATTTTCAATCAGATATGGGACTATGATATAGTTTTATTGCTGAATATTTCATATTTATGAAACTGATTTTCATCTTGTATTGGTGTTTGCAGCTTCTCTCAATTTCTTCACGCCATTTCTGCTTCTTTTCAACTTCTCGTTAACTCCATCCACTGTTGCCATACTTCTTGGTCCGTTTGACTTCCAGGGACTCCAATTTCGGGTCTGAGCCAAGTGGACCATGACTGACCGCAGCTAATTATGCAGTGTTGGACTGTTTCTTCCATCATGGTACATCTTTGACAGGTTGCGGGTATTGTTCTGATTCTTCCATGGAGTTGTTGGTTCACCGGCAACCCCTTGTGCATTACATTCCAGAGGAAGATTCTTATTTTCGGTTGCACTTTCAGGTCCCAAATAGAAGTCCAGAGCTTTTTCTGCTGGCAGTGGAGTGGCATCAGTTCGAGTGGAGGGTGGTAGAACTGGTGCGCCAGTAACTATCCTGAAGCCACGGTGTAGCAACCCTTTTTCTCCCTTGGCCAGGTAACCGAATCATCCCCTTCCCCAATTTCAGTTTGTAAAACGTTCTGTGCAATATCTGTACTGAATTGTTCTGCAATGAGCTGTTGGTTCCATTGCTTGTTTTTGTTTAGGAGTTGATTAACCCAAATTAGTTGTGAGTTAGTAGGAATTAACATCTGAGTAGATAATGCTTGTCGATTTTTGATCCAAGAGTCCTCCATTTACAATAGGTAAATACCAATCTACCATGTTATATGTATAAATTTAACTGGCTACACGTTAATCCAAACTATGTTGAAGCTCTCTAGTGTGAATTTTCCTTTATACTTTGATTTGTATTTGGCCCCTTTCGTAATCAATTGTGAGACACTAGAATTCTTCTCAACTTATTTGGTTTCTAGTTGAACCCATACTCACTAGATTTTAAACTTCAAAAATCACTTTTCTCATGAAACTCAAACAAAAATCACTTCATCTCAAACGGATGAAATATTGCTGTTGCTGTAAACTTTGCAAAGCCAATCTTTGCATTATAATTTGGTTCTTCATTTATATTCTTCCATTCTAACTTTGTGTGGTGGTTGCTGCGTAAAACAGTTTTTAGACTTAAGCAAACAGTACTCCAAATAATCATTTGATACTGCAAAGGGAATAATTTTGCTTTATGGTGAGAGTATATGATATACAATCTGTTTTGGATATTGCAAGTTCATCAAGAACATGATGGCTCTGTCATCAAGAGTTGTTTGAGACTCTACAGAAAGGGAAAATTTTAATATAGTTAACCAATTCTTTGTTCATTTTCACTGACATACAAAATGGGAGCTCAAGTTGAATAGTATTTTTTATTTATTTATTTATTTTTCAATTTTCGTTATGCCATCTACAATGCAGTTCTTTTCAGGTTTTACCATTTGTAGGCATAGGTAATTTAACTTTTGTTATGTCATTAAAATTCTACCTTGGAGCAGAAGAAAAAATGGTTAACTAAATTAAAAATTTTGGTGCTGGTAATTGTTGGCGCTATAAATTGTGACCGCTAGTATATTTTATATCTAGTATTTATTATGAAATGTAAATATAAAATTTACTAATATTATATGATAATTTTTTGTGTCAATATTATATGATAATTTATTATTTATTGTTAATTTTCTAGTATTAGTTCCTGCAAGATATCATAGGTTAAGTTTCACCTAGTCAATTTATAAGAAGTTATTATATTGTACATGTAATTAATTTTTTATATTATTGAATTTGAATTATATTGTTTATTATTGTCTTATATATTATTGAATTTGAATTAAATTAATAATAATGTCATGTGACTTTAGATATAGTCTAGTTAATACAATATAGTAGAAACAGATATTACAGTAAAAACATGAATGACTAATATATTTCTAATAATGTAAAAAAGAACACGATACTTAAGTGTTTTTCTTCTCTACCACCATACATCAAATCTATTAAAATCTTTAGTTACATCATCTTCTAAATACCTATCTATTTCATTCTTATTGAGTTTACTTGGCTTTATTTTCTATGTTTGCTTCCATTTTTTCAAAGGATCTTTAATCATATCGCTATCATTTTCACTTGTTTTTAAACTAAAATTTGGTTTGATATCTGAAGAAAAATTTGCATTTTGAGTGTTCGCTAATTTTGCCTCCAATTCCTAATTTTCCCTGCACATATCCTTCCAATTCCTAATTTTCGATCATCATTCAATGGGCAATTTACCCAAATAAATAAAGTTGGTGAAAATTTTACCCAAATACACAAAACAGAAACATGTTACGTGCATGCGCATTTTCACCTTTTTATGTAATTCATGGGAAGCAACCACGGTTTCTCATTTCATATAAACCGTGGCTGCCAGGGACGAATTATGAATGGTGGGTGTTGTGTGTAAACCGTGGCAAGCCGCAACGGATTACAAAGGGAGAAAGCAAGGCATAAACAGTGGCTGACTCCCACGGTTTATGAAGAGGGTGTAGTAAACGTAAACCACTCTAGCTTCCCACGGTTTACGTGTTAGGGGCTATAAATACATAATTCGTTGAAGTTCCAATAATAATTATTGATATTCATCCAATATGATTTTTTTTTGTTTCTTATTAAAAAATAAAAAATTTTACTCCAATCACAGTTAGACATACTGAAATATTATCACGTATCAGTGTGTTCAATTTTATTTTTAATATGAATTTTTAAAATGAATTTAGAAATAATATATATTATTATTTATTAAAATAAAAATATTTTAAATACTTTATATAATTAAAAGAAGATATTAAAAATAAATGGCTAAATGTGTCCCAATAAATAGGGGTGAAAACAGGTCAGGCCAAGTGAGACTTTTTATTTAACTTGACCTAACCTAGAATTTGTTAAAAGGCCTAATAATTTTTTTTTACTAAAATAAAAATATTATTTTTAAAAAATTAATTTTTAATAAAAATATTTATATATAATATATCATATTTAATATTTATAAAAAATTTAAATTTTTAAAATATTTAAAATATACAAAAATATTTAATTATAAATATAATAAATTTAAAATAAGTTATTTTTATTGATAGCAGTTTATAAATAAGTTATTCTGTGTTTAGATTTTTAGTTATAAAAATACTTATTTTAAAGTTGTAGCCTTTGGATAAATAAGTCAAAAAATACAATTTTTTTTTCACAAGAAATGGATAATACCAAATACTTTTTAATATTGAATGTTGATTTTCTATAACCTAATCACTAAGATTACAATTATTTAGGCAATTAATTCTTTGTTTACTCTCTTATTAGTTTCATTTTTTAGGTAGAAACAGGTTCTTCTACTTCATCTTCACCCATAACAGTGTTCTTGTATGTGGTAAATAGTAATAAAATTTTAATTCACAATAATCTTGATGGCAATGCCAAAGAAATTATTGTGTAGTTAGTGTTTGCTGTTTTATTGTGTATGATATGGTAGATACAAATAAAAAATAAATGTGAAATGTGTGTCCATGTATATTTTGTTGCTTCTTTTTATTTTTTTTACTTCTATTAAAATTTCTTTCTCTTTTATTGGGGTCAAGAACTTGCTATAACTAACTATAAAAATAATAGCAGCTCTATAAAAATAAAATCACATAGAAAAAATAAAATTAAAACTGAGATTTTATACTGCACATAATGTTAAATACAAATTTAATAATGTTAAATACAAATTTAATAATAAAAATAGAGTAGTAAAAAAAACTGGAAGGAATATATGCAATAGGTGGTTCAGATGGAACATTGTTTTAAAATGGTGGTGGAATGTCAATATTTTCAATAGATAAATCATTACGTGAAAATGATGGTGGAAGGTCACATTACGTGAAAATGATGGAAGGCCAATACTTCATAAACCGTTGTAGCCCACAACGTTTTATCATCACCTCTTAAACCGTGGTAGCTTGCCACGGTTTACACACAACACCCACCATTCATAATCCGTCTCTGTCAGCTACGGTTTATGTAAAAATGAGAAACCGTAGTTGCTTCTCACGGATAACATAGAAAGTTGAAAATGCACATGCACGTAATATATTTCTGTTTTGTGTATTTGGATAAAGGTTTCACTAACTTTATTTATTTGGGTAAATTGTCCTCATTCAATCATAATTTCTCTCCAAATAAATTTTTTTTATCACCATCATTCAACGATGGTGAACACTTTCGGGACTCCAATAATAGTACTACACCTCCAGCATCTTCGGACCTCTTTTTGTTCTTTTCAAATTTAATACTCATGCTTTACTTTAAAATTTGAGTGAACTATCAATCTGATCGCTATCCATTTTTTAGAATAATAATCCGATACCTTAAAAAAAATACTATCCACTTCCGTCCTTATTCTTTATTTCATGAGACAAAGCGGTCCGTTTCTCCGTGAATTCTGAACGAAAAATAATGACGTGTCAGATTTAAAAATAGATAGGAATTTAATTTCTCTAAAATTTAAATTGGTTAAGGATTTATTTATCTTTATTTTTTAAATGATATCTTTTTTAAATTATTTTTTATTTATTATATTCATATTCTTTTTCAATAAATTATTGAATATATGATATAATAAATATAAACTAATTAATAAATTATTTAAATTTAAAAATATTATTTATTATGAAACTAAATAAATAATTTTTAAATATAATTTTTAAATATATAAATAATAAACATTAAAAAACGGTTAATACATTAATAATGATCATATGATGTTAGGGTTATTAATTTAATGCAAAAATATCAAATAGAAATATAGAATTATTAATTTAGTTTAAAGAGATAAAAAATTAAATTTGTTATTACACAGAAAAATTTTACTATATATCAAATAATGTGTTTATTAGTTTTCACTTTATTGTGAAAATTATCTAGATTATAATACTTGATTTTGAGTAAAATATATGTAAATTTAATTGAATTTTAATATACGTAAAATTTTAATCAATCCACATTATTCTTATATTGATAAATCTTCATTGATCTGTAACCTTATGACAATATGTATTATTAATATTATTGATGCTTTGAGTTTGTTGAGTTTATAAATAGTATTCATAATATATATATATATATATATATATATATATATATATATATATATATATATATATATATATAATATTTTTATTTCATTTAGTATTAGTAGCCTACTCCTAATGTATTTTAGGCAAAAATATCAAATAGAATTATTAATTTAGTTTAGAGAGATAAAAAATTAAAGTTGTTATTACTCAAAAAAAATTATTATATATCAAATAATATGTTTATTAGTTTTCAATTTGTTGTGAAAATTATCTAAATCATAATACTAATAGTATATCATAGGATTATTATTATTAATATATTAACCGTATTTTAATATTTATTATTTATATATTTAAAAATTATATTTGAGAATTATTTATTTAGTTTCATAATAAATAATACTTTTAAATTTGAATAATTTATTAATTAGTTTGTATTTATTATACCATATATTTAATAATTTATTGAAAAAGAATATTAATATAATGAATAAAAAATTAATTTGAAAAAGATATCGTTTAAAAAATATGGACAAATAAACTCCTAATCAATTTAAATTGAGAGACAATTAGGTCATTGTTTACTTTTGAACCTGACACGTCAGCATTTTTCGTTCAGAATTGACGGAAAAACAGTTATAAAGACCACGTTGTGTCACTAAATAAAGAAGAGAAACAGAAGTGGATTATTTTTTTCTTGAGAGATCGCGTTGTCATTCTAAAAAACAGACATGACCAGATTGATAATTCACTAGTCTTAAAATTATTTATTTGGTAAATTTTTATTTCAAAAGTTAATTACATTATGTTTTTGTCAACATGA
Source organism: Arachis hypogaea (assembly GCF_003086295.3). Lineage (NCBI taxonomy): Eukaryota > Viridiplantae > Streptophyta > Magnoliopsida > Fabales > Fabaceae > Arachis > Arachis hypogaea. Next base: position 140,941,134 of record NC_092050.1, on the reverse strand, counting down.
CTTACTGAGCCATCATAACCTATACATATTATGTAATTTTTGTCATTATAGTACAAATTCTATATTATTATTTCTATCGTATTTGTTATGTATATAAGGGTATTTAAATAAATTTTTTTTTATAAAATAGTCACATTCACGTAGAGCAGGAATTTCAATTTCTGTCTTCCGATTCTATTTATTTGGCGGGGTGAATCCTCATCTCCGTGAAAATTTTACGCGCAAATACCCGTTAGCCTTCAGTCACAGATAATCCCAGCAAATATTTACGGATGCAAGTTTTTTTGGCCGAATATACAACCGTATAACGATTTAACTAGTTAGATGGTTATAGAATTCATGTTTAAGGATACTATCTTCTTCCAATTCTGCAGAATCTATTCTGCTTTCTTTGTCTAAAAAAATGTTAATATATTGAAGATACTATAATATAGCAAAATGATCAAAGAATTAAAAAATCATTGAATTGCTCTATGATAACTCTAAGTATATGTGTTTTGGTTGCAATTGATGACGTGAAATCTCATAATATATTCTCATCGAAGCAAGCAAGCCCCCATCCCAATAATAATAATAATAATATTAATAATAATTGATACGTAAGCAAATAAGCTCGGCTAGCTCAGCAAACGAATATCTCGGCCAAGCAAAACACCACAGAACAAGAAAGTATAATCAAATACTAACAAACCCACCTAATCCGGATGAATTGCGAGTAAGCTCGGAGTGTAATAAACATAATAAAGCCTAAACATTTGGGATAACTTCGGAATACACGGAGAATCCCGAGATTTACTGTAACCAAACACACAAGAAACGCCTATATAAACACATACCTAACCTCGGAATAGACAGGTCACAGAACTCATTCTTATTCATTTCTCTTATTCTCTCATAATTCACTTTTTTACTTGAGCGTCGGAGTGCTTCTTGCAGGTACTCCCGCCGCGGTGTTCCATCTCAGCCGACGTATACCTCATCCATCCGAGCATATTTGCAAGACGAAGGAATCGCTATACCTCGGCTCTATACGCACGGAACATTTGGCTCCTACCGTGGGGCCGGAGTTAATCTAACCCCACCTTTATTTCACGTTTTATTTGTTTCTTTCCTTTCGTGCAGGGATTTTCTGACCTTCCAGATATGGCTGAAAATGGAGCTCAGCAAAACGGAGTTCCACAGCTCAACCAAGCCGAGCTCCTAGCCCAGATAGCTGAGCTTCAAGCAGAAGTCCGAAGACTTGCCGAGCTCTCCACACAGAACAACTCTGGAAAACATGACGATGGAGGCTCTAAAAACTCGGCCCTGGGAAACTCAGACCCTTTGAGCATAACCCCACCAAAGGAAAAGTTGACGCTAGATAACCCATTCTCCGAAGAAATTACAAATTTCAAAATGCCGAAGAATTTTGTTTTGCCTAACTCTCTAGAGCCTTATAAGGGGATTGGTGACCCCCGAGCTCACATCAAAAAATTTCAATCCATGATGTTTTTTAATGGCGCTAATAATGAACCCATACTTTGTCGCTCTTTTCCCACTTACCTTGATGGTGCTGCTTTACTGTGGTTCTCTAAATTGTCTGCAGGGTCAATTTCATCCTTTGAGGACTTGGCAAGGTCCTTTATTGACTACTTCGCCGCTTCCAGGATATATGTACACGGATCCAATTATCTCGGGACAATTAAGCAAGGACAGCACGAAAGTCTCAAAGATTACCTAACCCGATTTGCTGAGGCCACGATGGAGATTCCAAACTTGGACCCTAACGTCCACCTACATGCTCTCAAGACTGGACTTAGACCCAGGAAGTTCAGAGAAACAATCGCAATCACCAAACCAAGGTCATTAGAGGAATTCCGTGAGAGAGCGGCAGGACAGATGGAAATTGAAGAATTGCAAGAAGCACAAAGGGCGGACAAACAGCCAAACAAAAAGGAAGAAGAAAGGTTATTTAAGTCGCCAGGCAGAAAAGAGCAAAACAAGCCGTTTAAGCTCACACCAAAGTATGATACGTACACCAGATTCAATACAAAAAGGGAGAACATAATCAAGGAGATCCTCAACGCCAAAATAGTCAAACCTCCCGTTAGAGCAGGGAGTTATCAAGATCAACGGTTCGTGGACAGAAGCAAACACTGTGCCTTCCATCAGAAGTACAGACACACCACGGACGAGTGCGTCATCGCCAAGGACTTGTTGGAAAGATTAGCTCGGCAAGGACTCCTAGACAAATATGTCGAAGGACGGACAAACAGAGAAACCAAAAAGGAGCCAGAAGAACGATCAGCAGACAAAGGAAAAGGGAAATGGGCAACAGCGGACCCCCCTAGAGGGATTATAAACTGCATATCAGGAGGATACGCAGGAGGAGGTGAATCAAGCTCGGCACGGAAAAGAAGCTACCGAGCAATGCTAGCAATTGAAGGAACAACAAAACACAGCACAACAGAGCCGGAGATAACTTTTTGCCAAAACGATCTAACAAGTCCAAACCTCGATGACCCAGTAGTAATATCCATCCAAACAGGAGAGTTACTGGTAAGAAAGGTCCTGCTGGACCCAGGTAGTAGTGCTGATGTATTATTTTATTCAACCTTTATAAAAATGCAATTATCTGAAAAAGCCATGCAGCCCTCATCAGGAGAACTAGTTGGGTTCTCCGGAGAAAGGGTCCCAATAAAAGGATATATATGGCTAAAAACAACCATGGGTAATCCCCCACTGGCAAAGACCATTGACATCCAATACCTGGTGGTCGATTGTCCCAACCCTTATAACATTATTTTAGGTAGACCCGCTTTGAATAATTTCAGAGCGGTAGTGTCAACATTACACTTGTGTGTTAAGTTTCAGATACAAAATAAAATAGCAACAGTACATTCAGACCGACAATAAGCTCGGCAATGCTACAATGCCAGCCTAAAGAAAACCCACACAGAACAACGGACAAGCCAGGGGACAATAATTCCTACAACATCCGAGGTCTTGACACTTGCAGATTTGGACCCTAAGGAAGATTTCCTGGAAAGACCCCAACCAATAGACGAACTCCAGAAGGTCCCACTAACAACAACAGCCGAGCAGTTCACCTACATTGGACGAGCATTGGAAGGAGAAGAAAAAACTAAACTCATAAAAGTACTCCGAGACAACGCCGACCTATTCGCCTGGAAACCAGCAGACATACCGGGAATAGACCCAAATGTAATCTGCCATAAGCTCGCCATAGATAAAGCGAGCAAGCCAGTGAAACAGAAAAAGCGAAACCTCGGGACCGAAAAATCAAAAGCAGCTTTAAAAGAGACCAAAAAGCTCCTAAACGCAGGGTTCATCAAAGAGCTCCGCTTCACCACATGGCTCTCAAACGTGGTAATGGTAAGGAAAAACTCAGGTAAATGGCGCATGTGCGTCGACTTTACAAATTTAAACAAAGCCTGTCCTAAAGATGATTATCCTTTACCATGTATCGACAAACTAGTAGATAGTGCTTCTGGATTTAAAAGCCTGAGCTTTATGGATGCATACTCTGGTTACAACCAGATCCTCATGCATCCAGAAGACCAAAGCAAAACGGCTTTCATAACAGAGCACGGAAATTTTGTTACAAAGTTATGCCTTTTGGTCTTAAGAATGCAGGAGCAACATACCAACGGCTAATGGACAAAGTTTTCCAGCAGCAAATAGGGCGGAATATAGAAATATATGTGGATGACATGGTGGCAAAAACCCCATCACAGGGATCACACTGCGATGACCTACATGAAATCTTCCAACAGATCCGAGCATATAACATGAGGCTCAACCCAGAGAAGTGTGCATTCGGAGTCCGAGGAGGGAAATTCCTTGGATTTATGCTAACCTCACGAGGGATCGAAGCAAATCCAGAAAAATGTGAAGCCATCCTTCATATGAACAGCCCGAAGACAGTTAAGGAAGTCCAGCAATTAGCAGGACGAGTTGCTGCCCTATCCAGGTTCATTCCAGCAATAGCAAACTGATCATATCACTTTTTTAGAACAATTTCAAAGAGCAAAAAATTCAACTGAACGGAGGAATGCGAACAATCTTTCTCAGAGCTCAAACAAATACTATCTTCGCCACCCATCCTTCAAAAACCAGAACTCGATAAACCGTTATTTTTATATTTATCAGTTTCTAACCATGCTATAAGTTCGGTGTTGGTTTCTGAAACAGGAAAAACACAGAACCCGGTGTATTTTGTCAGCCGAATTCTACAACCAACAGAGACCAGATACCCAAAAATACAACAGCTCGCACTAGCTTTAGTTACGACCGCAAGAAGACTGAGGCAATACTTCCAAAGCTACGTTATAATAGTAAGAACAAACCAACCACTGCGACAAATCCTGACCAAGCCCGAGCTAGCTGGACGTCTAACAAAATGGTCCATTGAGCTCTCCGAATACGACATACAATATCAACCGCGAAAATCCCCAAAATTACAAATACTGGCTGACTTCATTTCGGAGCTGACCAACGAGGATAGACAAGCGGAACAAATTTGGAGCTTATACGTGGATGGAGCTTCAAATAAAGAGGAAAGTGGCGCAGGCGTAACACTCAAAGAAGGAGAACAAGTCATAGCCGAGCAATCACTACAATTCTCTTTTGCAGCAAGCAATAACCAGGCAGAGTATGAAGCTCTTCTAGCCGGACTAAAGCTCGCCCAAGACTTACACATATCCCATCTTACAGTATACTGCAACTCACTACTCGTCGTTCAGCAGATCAGAGGCGACTTCCAGGTAAAAGATCCTTTGTTAGAAAGGTATTGGTTCCTAACAAAGGATCTTATTACAAAATTTGATAAGTTTGACATAGTACACATAAACAGAGAACAAAACACACGAGCTGATATATTATCCAAACTAGCCACCACTAGATCGCAATTACACACACCAACACTTTCACAACTAACGCTTAAAAAGACAAGCTTTGAAATTTATGGCATATTGAGCATTACACAGGAAAGGGATTGGAGAACACCATTCCTCGAATACATCACCACAGGGGTCATCCCGACAGACGAGCAAAACAAAAAACTCTTTCGAAGAAGAGCCAGCTATTATACAGTTCTCAGAGAAAACCTATACAGGAGAGGACTCTCACAACCTCTCCTAAAATGCCTCAACAAAAGCGAGGCAGAGATAGTAATGGCGGAGACACATGAAGGCATCTGTGGAAATCACATTGGAGGCCGAGCACTGTCCACAAAGATATTACGAGCAGGGTACTATTGGCCAACGATGAAAAGCGACTGTATCGCCAAAGTAAAAAAATGTGACAATTGCCAAAGACACGCCATGATATCCACAACACCAGCAGAAAAGCTACACACTCTGGAGGTAAGCTGGCCTTTCGATAGATGGGGGTTGGATATCCTCGGCCCCTTTCCGAAAGCGCCAGGACAGGTAAAATTCCTTTTGGTATCAATAGATCACTTCTCAAAATGGATCGAAGCACAACCCTTAGCACGAATCACGGCAGAAAAGGTGAGATCTTTCCTTTGGAAAAATATCATCTGCCGCTATGGTTTACCTAGAGTAATAATCTCGGACAATGGGAGACAATTTACAGATCAACACCTCGCCTCATTTTTACAAAACTTCAATATAAAACATCACTTTAGCTTGGTAGAGCATCCACAAATAAATGGCCAGGTGGAATCAGCTAATCGAGTCATTTTGCAGGCTTTGAAGAAAAAATTGGACAATGCTAAGGGAGAATGGGCCGACCTCATCCCAGAAGTCCTATGGGGCTACAACACGACAATTCAGTCATCAACGGGAGAGACCCCCTTTAAATTAGTATATGGGGCAGAAGCCCTCATACCCGTAGAAATCGGGGTACCAACCCTCTGAACCGAGCTGTATGATCCGAACATAAACAATAAAGAAAGAGCAGCCGATCTAGACCTTGTGGATGAAGAGTGGGAAATAGCGACGATAAAACAACTGGCGATGAAATAATTCCTACAAAAGCGGCACAACAAAAAGATAATCCCCAGAACATTCGAAACTGGAGAGCTCATCCTCAGAAAAACAGAGCAAGCGAGAAAGCCCAAAGCCCATGGGAAGTTAGCGGCAAATTGGGAAGGACCATTTCGAATTTACAAAGTTCTCGGCAAAGGGGCATATCAACTAGAAACCTTGTTAGGAGAGCCAGTATCAGGAAATTGGAATGTATCCTCTTTGAGGAAATATTAATCATAATGTACACAAAGCGGATGAAGGTACTCTTTTTCCCATTTGAGGTTTTTATCCCAAAAAGGGTTTTACTCAAAGGGGTTTTAATGAGGCCGGACGCCACAAATAATTTTTATCAAATACTTACCCATACCACGCATTCTCAATAAAATCTGGAAATATTCACAAAACATGACCCATAAGGGCAGCCGAACAAAATACTCAATAAACGTTTAAAACATAATTATATATATGCGCATATCAAAACAAGCTAAACCAAGCTTCATACTCGGCAAATCCTAACAAACATCAACGTCAAAATAAAACAACCAAAAAATCCAACAATATTTCAACAAACAACATCAACCTAACAGAATCATCATACTATTCTATCCCCTATGCTGGAACTCTCACTCTCCTTATCAGCTTCATCATCAATCAACTCACCATTCACAATGATCTTAGTAGCATCCAACTTCCCAACATCAACATCAGGAAACAAAACACGAACTTGTGCAGCAGCCCGGTCGAAACCCTGAGCAAAACCTTCATACACCTCACCCTCCAATTCTTTGACACGAGTAGCAAGCCGACCATTCTCAGACCTCAAGTTACCAGCCTCTTCAGTAACCGAAGCATGGAGCCTTTTTCCCTCATCCAATTCGGTAGCCTTTTTCTTCAGAGATGAGGACAGCTCACCAATTGTTTTCTCTTTCTCTTGAAGAGAGGAGGACATCTCACTAATTGCCTTCTCTTTCTCTCGAAGAGAGGAGGACAGCTCTCTAATTGTTTTATCCTTCTCTTGAAGAGATAAAGACAGCTCAGCAACGCTCAAAGACTCTTTCACCTCCGATTCGATAACGAGCTCTTGCACCCTTCCAACAGCAACTATCCTAGCACCCACCACCTGCAAGCAAAAACCAACAAAAGTTACACAACAAGAAAAGGAGAAATAACATTAACATCGACAAAGATACCTGAAGAAAGTGACCCATTCCCGCTCGCCCAACCTCCTCGATCATCTTCGAATCCTCAGGAAAACGACATAATTCGTCAGCAAGGGTGGCAAAAGGGAAGAATCTCGACCACAAAGATCTCATATTATCATCCTCACGGTAAGCATGAAGTCGCTTCTGGGATTCATAAGCAGCCTCAACAAGTGGCAAAATGGGAGAATCCCCCTCCTTGCTTTCAGCCTTCTCAGCCTCTTTTCTGGCCCGTTTCCTTTTCGGCCGAGGATTTGCCTCGGAAGGATTAACAGGAGCATCCTTTCGCACATTACTCGAACCCTCCTTCTCCGCCTTTTTTCTTTGACTAAAAAAGGACTTCAATCCCGCGGTAGTGATGGTAGGAGCTTTCTCAGCTACAAAACAAAACAAATAACAAAAATCGTCAAAAACAAACATTCAGAGCACCCAAAACCCTCACCAAAGTTAAACTACCTAAATAGTCCAAAACCGCTTCCTTATCCGAATCCCACTTTAAGAGTTCAGCTACTGACAAAAGCCCACTACTCCCCAACATTTCTAACAAAAACTCCAGCAAAACATCATCCTCATATACTCTATCATCAACATCAAGCACTTGAACAGGCTCCGGAGACCAAGACACAGGAAACCTCTCCTCTAAGAATTGGTTTAAGTAAAAAGGAAAATCCTCCTCCACGCTCCTAACCTTCACAAACATTGTCTTAAAGTCCTTATACGAAGACTTATACAGTGAGAAGACAGAACGCCGAGGGTAACTACTGAGATTCACCCACAACCCCCGTCTGACACCTTTTGCTTGAAATAAAGAAAAGAAAACCCTAAGGGATGGAGGACGCTCTAGCACATCCATTAAGACCTCAAAAGCCCGGACAAAGCCCCATGAATTGGGATGCAGCTGGGAGGGGGCACAATTCAACCAGAACAAAACTCCACATTGAAATTCAGAAAAAGGAAGACGAACACCCAACTCGGTCAACAAACATGTGTAAAGGTAAAAATAAGCCCAACCATCAATCTTTTCACACACACGGTCACTCTCAGAACAAGGCAAAACCTTTATCCTAACCCCAGAACCCTCTCGGACCCACACATCTGACCCCAACACCCTCACAGATTCAGAATCCTGAAAACACAACACACAACATTTTACTTGATCACTAACCCAGCTACAGGGATCACTCTCTAAAACTACAACTTTACCCTTATCCATCACTATACGACAACAAACAGAAATAGAAAAGCAAGGGATGAGACCAGAAAAACTTCAAAGCCTACCTTTTTCACTCATTTTCTCTGAACCCAGAACAATGCAACACAAGTTAAAAAATTGGGGGCTCACTTAAGACAAACCAAGAAAAAGGCAACTGAGGAAAGTGGAACGGTTTTTTATCCTTTGATAACCGCTCCCATCCATTTATTACACTAAAATCTAACGGTCCAGGTAACTCCGAAAACAGAGCCACAACATCACGTCAATCATTTCTCCAGCGCGGGAAATGAAGCGCTAAATAAATAATACAAAATTTCATTCCCAAGAAAACCAAGGCAAGCTTGGGGGAGCGGAAGAGCATCTCAGGAGCACTTTCTTGTCCGAGGTATACAAACAATTTTTTCAAAAAGCTCGCCTTTGTTTTCTTACAACAAAGCAAGCTTGGGGGCTATGATACGTAAGCAAATAAGCTCGGCCAACTCAGCAAACGAATATCTCGGCCAAGCAAAACACCACGGAACAAGAAAGTATAATCAAATACTAACAAAGCCACCTAATCCGGATGAATTGCGAGTAAGCTCGGAGTGTAACAAACATAATAAAGCCTAAACATTTGGGATAACTTCGGAATACACGGAGAATCCCGAGATTTACCATAACCAAACACACAAGAAACGCCTATATAAACACATACCTAACCTCGGAATAGACAGGTCACAGAACTCGTTCTTATTCATTTCTCTTATTCTCTCATAATTCACTTTTTTACTTGAGCGTCGGAGTGCTTCTTGCAGGTACTCCCGCCGCAGTGTTCCATCTCAGCCGACGTATACCTCATCCATCCGAGCATATTTGCAAGACGAAGGAATCGCTATACCTCAGCTCTATACGCACGGAACAACAACAACAACAACAACAACAACAACAACAACAACAACAACAACAACAACAACAACAACAACAACAACAACAACAACAATAATAATAATAATAATAAAATTTCAGCATCAAATAAACAAATATTCATATACATGAATTTTGTTGGACTATTAATCTAAAACAGAGTAGCAGCCAACAAAATAAAAAAGCTTGGAACACCAAAACGAATGAGCCTTGTTGCACTTGATAACAACTAATTATAAATTTTTATCTAATATAAAAATTTAGGGCAATTTACGCATTTAAATTGTTTGACCCCCAATATTACACAAATACATTGTTTTCAAATTCAATACGCAAATGCATTGTTTCACTATTTTATGTAAACCGCTACTGGCAGTAGCGGTTTACAGGTGTGCATAAACCGCTACAACCAGCCGCGGTTTATGTGTGTAAGTGTGTGAGTGTAAACCGCTGCTCCCAGCAGCGGTTTACGTGCGTGTGTGTGAGTGTAAACCGCTACTGCCAGTAGCGGTTTACGTGTATGTGTGTGTATACTATTTAAATAATATTATAAATAAAAAATTTAATTTATCATTTCACAATATAATTTAAAAAATATAAATATGCATGTAATAAATTTTTTATTTGTATTTATTATTAGAAGTGAGACCAAATTACAAATAAAAAAATACAGTCTTCAAAGTATTGAATTATATAAACCAAGACTAGTTTTTTTTATTCTCATCTCTTTTAAAATTTATAAATAATAAAATAATTTATTTTTAGCCAAAAGTTTACTAAATTATATATTTTACTCTTTAAAAATCACTTCATTCTCTTTTATTTATATCAACCATACAAAGGAGATTGGAGAGTTTGGAAAATGGGTTGTGTTCTTTGCTGCTGATTTGCATCTGAGGTTCTAGCTAAATGATTTTTTTTATTTGTGCAACTTTGTTGTCTTATACCAAAAAATAAAAATTATTTGTATTTTACAGTTGATTAATTGGATAAATAATAGTGATAGCATCATAATTTTGATGAATAAAATAAAAAATATAAATATGCATGTAATAATTTTTTATTTGTATTTATTATTAAAATGAGATTAAATAGCAAATCAAAGAGTGAGTACTCACAGAGTACTAAAATATATAAACGAAGACTAAATTTTTTTTTATCTTCATCCCTTCTAAAACTCATGAATGATAAAATAATTTATTTTTAGTAAAAAATTCACTAAAGCATACACTTTTTCTTTAAAAATTACTTCATTTTTTATCCATATAAATCATATGATTGCAAAAAATATATACTCCGTTTTCTTTCTCTCAATTTTTTTGTAACTTAATTTAGCATAAATAAACATTTTTTCTAATCAACGTAAACCGCTGCTGCCTCTAGCGGTTTCTATGTTCCTCTAGCGGTTTACGTAAACTTTTTAAGGAGTAAAATATATAATTTAGTAAACTTTTGGCTAAAAATAAATTATTTTATTATTTATAAATTTTAAAAGAGATGATAATAAAAAAAATTAGTCTTGGTTTATATAATTCAATACTTTGAAGACTGTATTTTTTTATTTGTAATTTGGTCTCACTTCTAATAATAAATACAAATAAAAAATTTATTACATGCATATTTATATTTTTTAAATTATATTGTGAAATGATAAATTAAATTTTTTATTTATAATATTATTTAAATAATATACACACATACACGTAAACCGCTACTGGCAGTAGCGGTTTACACTCACACACACGCACGTAATTTACACTCACACACTTACACACATAAACCGCGGCTGGTTGTAGCAGTTTATGCACACCTGTAAACCGCTACTGCCAGTAGCGGTTTACATAAAATAGTGAAACAATGCATTTGCGTATTGAATTTAGAAACAATGTATTTGCGTAATATTGGGGTCAAACAATTTAGATGCGTAAATTGCCCAAAAATTTAATTATAAGTTGATTTGTCAATATTGTTTGATAGCTTTTTTAATATAAATAAACAATTATCAAGAGGCATAAACAAAAATTAACTCTAATTAATTGTTAGAGTATAAATATTGTCTAAGTATAAATTTTTTAGTATATTATTTTTTAGTATAATATTAAATATTTTTGGTCTTCCACTTTACCCAAAAAAATATATAGAATTGAATAAAATTTTACAAATAGGTATATATTAAGTGTACCAATAAAATTATGACAAGTGTGATGCTAACCACTTCAAACACACTAATTCGACCTATTTTAATATTATATTACTCAACAAATTCTCTAAATCATAAACCTTAAAATTATCTATGGACACTATACTTTTCTAAGGATAACATGTCCTTTTATTGTTATTATTATTATATTGGTATTTGTAATTTTATCAAATTTTTATTTTAAATTAATTTAAAAGTTTATAATTAAATTCATATACTAGATTAAAATTTTCAATGAGATCATCTCTATTTTTTTGGTTAAAAAATACTATTTATTTTAAAAATAAATATTTTAAAATTATTATATTTTTTTAAATAATGACTAATAAAAATTTAATTATAAATTTTTATTTAATATACAAATTTAATTATAATTTTTTAAATTCTAAAAATTTAATTAAAAATTTGATTTAATTATAAAGGCTAACAAAATAATTAAATTTTATTATTATTATTATTATTATTATTATTATTTGATGGGTCACCTTTTTTCTCGAGCAGGATGATTGATGAAATGAAACCATTACTCCCCCCAAGCCTTATAATTTATTTGGCCAGTTCCAATTCATAAAGTTGATAAAAATAAAACGGGCGTGGAATCTGGAGACCTCCAATTATTATGTCATTAGGATTAAATCGGTGACAGGGAGGGGGACGGGGGTAGGAGCCGTAGGACTATTTCCGCAGGGTTAGCAAACTCCCTCAAACTTAGACAACAGCGAAAGTGGGAATCACTAAAATGTTGTCATCCTCAACCTCAACGATCACTTTCATTTTTAGGTATTCTCTTTTCCAAATCCCTAATTTTGTTTCCTTCCCTTCCTCTTCATCCCTTCACTCTCATTCTACTCGCCAAGTTGATGAAGCTGTTCATTCCTTCACTCGCATGCTCTCTATGCGTCGCCCTCCCTCCATCATCCAATTCACCAAGATTTTGGGATCTCTTGCCAAGACCAACCATTTCCCCACCGCCATTTCCCTTTTTCAGCAATTGCAAGCTAGAGGAATCGCTCCCGACTTATTTACTTTGAGCATCGTAATTAATTGTTGTTGCGGCATGGGTCGTATGACGCTTGCTTTCTCTGTATTGGCCAAGATTTTCAGAATGGATTATCAACCTAATACGGTAACATTGACAACAATCTTGAAAGGTCTCTGTCTTAGTGGTAGTGTTGAAAAGGCAGTGCGCTTTCATGACAGAGTGCTGGCTTATGGATTTCACTTCGACCAAGTCACTTATGGGACGTTGATCAATGGGCTCTGTAAGACCGGACACACGTCAGCTGCTATCCAAGTGTTGAGAAAGATCCCACGGTATGGCATTGCTCTTAATGTCTTCATGTACAGCGCAATTATTGATAGCCTCTGCAAGGATACACTTGTAAGTCAGGCTTTTCATTTATTTTCTGAAATGCTTGCTAAGGGAATTTCTCCCAATGTTATCACATACAGTTCTCTCATTTTTGGATTGTGTCTTGAGGGTCAATATAAGGAAGCCATTGATTTGTTAAGTGATATGGTGCTTAGAAACATTACTCCAAATGTTCGTACCTATAGTATTTTGATCGATGGGCTATGCAAGGAAGGAAAGATCAAAGATGCTAAGAGTGTATTGGCTGTAATGGCAAAAGATGGTGTGAAACCAAATGTAGTTACTTATACCAGCTTAATGGATGGATATTGTTTGGTTAATCAGGTAAATAAGGCAAAATATATATTCAACACAATGGCCCAGATTAGAGTGTTACCCAATGTTCAAAGTTACAGTATCATGATTAATGGCTTCTGCAAAAGTAAAATGGTCGATGAAGCCTTAAATCTCTTTGAAGAAATGCGTCGCAAGAACTTGGTTCCAAACACGGTAACTTACAGCACACTTATTGATGGCTTGAGCAAATCAAAGAGAATCTCTTGTGCTTTGGAGCTTCTTGTCAGGATGCACGAAAGAGGTCCACCCGCTAATGTAGTCACTTACAATTCCTTGTTGGATGGGATGTTCAATATCAAACAAGTTGACAAGGCACTTATGTTATTCAAGCAAATGAAAGAGAATAGCATTGATCCAGATATATGCACGTACAATGTACTTATTGATGGCCTATGCAAAGGTGGAAGACTTGTAGTTGCAAAAGAGATTTTTAAAGATCTTTCTGTGAAAGGCTATCCTCCAAATGTGAGGACATACACTATTATGATCAATGGGCTCTGCAGAGAGGGCTTGTTTGAAGAAGCATTGGCCCTGCTGTCGGAAATGGAACACAATGGTTGCTTACCAAATGCTGTGACTTTTGAAACTGTTATTCGTGCTTTGTTTGAAAAAGATGAGAATGACATGGCAGAGAAACTTCTTCGGGAAATGGTTGCTAGAGACTTATTGAATTGATAAAAGAAGGTAAGATACATCAACTCGAATTGAAATTACATCTCATTGTTGCTGAATATGTATCATAGTTTTGTAATTTCTGTGTCTGTTGGGTCAGAGGACTTTGGCAATGTCATAACATTAATTAATTTTGCACTTTCGATTTTTGCAATTGCTATCATCCTTTTTCATTCCACTACATTATTGATTCTTTAGATGATATTCCTAGTTATAGCTTACAGATTTAATGTTTAAGATCTCTTTATAGCAATAGAGTGTTCTTTACTGTTATACTACGAGATCATGTATTTATCATGCTAAAATTAAGCAAAACTAAAAAGATTGAAAATTTTGTTTTGTTGTTTGTTGTTTGTTCTCTACTATTCTGTTGTGCAACTTATTTTTCCGTATCTTTGTAGGTACCATATATATATATATATAAAACGAAATTTAAATAGGTACTAAGGATTTATTCTTAGGCTATATAGTTTTCACTTCCATCTTAAAAATAAACCCACCTTCTAAAATGCATGTCCCCTCTTTTCATCAACCTAAGTAATATGGTTTAGTTATCTCAAGATTTTTGGCCATTTTCTTAATTAATGCTACTCAGTTGTATTGCTTGGAAATTGCTTCTGCTGAAAATATGTACATTATGAAATACTTTTTCGGAGAATGTTTTTCTGTTAATTCTTAGATAAATTACTTCATTATTTCTTGTGTAGACATTATTCCATTGTCTCTAAGTCTCTGTTTATTAGCATTTGTTATGATCGAAAAGTTACTGGCTTGGAGTTTTGTTATGGGGGTGTTAAAGTGAAACAATACAGAATTCTGAGTGTTGGCTAATTTTCCCTCCAAATACTAATTTTCCCTGCATATATCCTTCCACTTCCTAATTTTCGATTGTCATCATTCAATCATAATTTTTCTCATCAAATAATTTTTTTATCACCATCATTCAACAATACCGAACACTTTCAGGGCTCCAATAATAGTACGAAAGCTCCAGCATCTTTGGTGGGGAGGGGTCCTCATCCCCGTGGGGATTTTGCGAGTTCCGTTAAAACTCCGGATAATCTCAATAGATATCCATGGGTTCAAGGTTTTTGGTCATCCCTATATACAACATATAAATGTATAATGAACTAGTGATTCAACTATTCAGATTGTTATAGAATTCATATTCAGGAATACTATCTTCTTCAATTCTGCAGAATCTATCCTGCTTTAAAAAATGTTAATACATTGATGAAGATACTGTAATATGGCAAAATGATCAAAGAATTAAAGAATCATTGAATTGCTCTATGATAACTCTAAGTACATGTGTTTTGGTTGCAATTGATGAAATGAAATCTCATAATATAATCATTGAATTTTCCTGAGTGCTACTGCGGAAAATGAAATCTCATAATATAATCTCATCAAGCAAGCCCCCGGTCCGAAAAACAATAATAAAAAAAATTTCAGCATCAAATAAACAAAGATTCATATATATAAATTTTGTTGGACTATTAATCTAAAATAGAGCAGCAGCCAACAAAGCAAAAAAGCTTGGAACACCAAAACGAATGTCTTGTTGCACTTGATGATTCAGCAGGGGGACCAAACATTTTAGGGTCTAACTTTATATCTGAAACCAGCAAATCTAGTTTGAATTTTTGTCATTATAGTACTATCTGATAAATGTACAATTGACAAACTAATTGATTTGAAATTAATAATAAATTAATTTATTATTGGATAAATTTATTCACTACTATGCATTAATAAAAAAATATAGATATATTTATCACTTTGTATTTGTATCCGTAAGTACTCTTATAATTCCAACATTTAAGTTAAGTTCTAATTCTATTTCTAAGGTTTGATGTTTTATTTCCAAACATATTTATTTGGTTCTAATGATTTAAAAATAAAAGTAACAGAAGAATAAAAGAAAAAAGAAGGCAATAATAGAGAGAAAATAATATTTTTGGAAAAAATTTTAATTTCGACCAAAAGATTAAAATAGAATGAAATAAAATGTTTGTAAAAAAAAGAATTTTTAAGCGTTAGGAACTAAATTAAAATGTAACCGAAACTTTAAAGTCCAAAATAATATTTTTATCTTGTATAAATTATCCATAAAAAAATTGTGCTAATTTTTCGTCATCTATTTTAAGAGGATTTAGTTGTTTTCAAATCTAAAAGGAGGATATTTTTCTATTTTTTTAGAAATAGTTTTGAAAATTTACTTTAGATAAATATATTTGTCATAAATAAATTACTTCAAAATTGCTTAAATTTTATTTAACTTGTTCAACAAATATTTCAAAATTTCAATGCTTTTTTTTCAGACATGAAAATTTCAATGCTTCAAACACAATAGTATTAGTTGATGATTTGCCTGATAGGCTGATATTGGTGGGCTTTTTGCTGCAATGAAAATAAAACAGCAAGTTGAAGGTTAAAACCAAGCCATCCATTAAGTGAACAAAATTTGAAGAATACAAATTATAGACATTATGTTATTAATTCAAGGTTTCAACTACATTATGCGAAAGCTCAACACAAGTACACAACTCGGTGAACATTATAGAAGGTATATGTTGATTGGGTGAAAGCGAGGATAATATAATAGGGAACAATTCCACAAACTATAAAATGTTCATCTATTTGTTTTAATTTGTTTACTTAGTAGGTTTATAGCTATAATGGTTTTGTTCTCTTAATTTGATTATGGATCTTTCAATGGAAAATGCAATTTCTCGATTGTTAAATTTTTAAACCAAGAAAAAAGATATAATAATAAAAATGTAACTATGAAAATAAAAGGAAAAAAATTATAAAAACAATCAATATTCCTATTTTCATGTGAAACAAGACAAATATTGCATTAAGTTGTGCAACGTGTGATATTAAAAGAGGGGAGGGGAGGGGAGGGGAGGGGGAAGCTATATATCATTGTTTTAGAAGGGTACTAATACTTTTTTATTCTTTGATATAAAACGGGGCTAAAGCCCAGGAAAAAGAAAAACACTAAACAAGAGTGGTTCTGCAAAACTCCACTCCATGCTCATCAGTTTTCATCAAGAGAACCATTATAGCTGGGACTTCTTTGAACAGCATGACCCCTTTCTCCATTCCTTGCCCATATTTAGTTAGAGCATCACACATTGACTTGCTTCTTTAAAGATATGCCGAATCACCTCTTTTTGCGGTTTTATCAACAGTTCCTTGATCGACCTCACCAGGGAAGTTCCAACGTGAGTCTCAACTGCCGTACTCTGGACGAGATTAATAGCACAGCTCGGGTCAGATTCAATTTCCAGGTAAGGGATATGCAAGTCTACTGCTAATTTCATTTCTATAAAAAAATTCCAAAGCTCAACTATAGTGATTGTACATTTTTCAATGTTCATACTGAATCCACCGATGAATTGTCCTCTGGAGTCTCTGATTATGCCCCTAGTGGCTCCTTTGCTATCAGGTTGAAATACAGAACCATCAACGTTGAGCTTGGCCTATCCTCTTTCCAGCGACTTTCACCCAATCAAGACTGTTCTAGTAAGACGAAGTGCTCTTTTACTCTGTTTTGTGATATTCAGAATGTAGTTGTAGTTCTCTGCCAAGTTCCTAATCTTGTGATGCATCTGATTATTCTGGGTATTTAGGTTGCTAAACACTAATTCTTTCTGCATTGCCAGGCTAAGTTGCAGGTGGTCACGAAAGTGATGGTCTACGGAGTACCATCCTGGGATGGAGTATGTTTACTCAAGTTATTTTTAATCCATTCTGAATAAGAAAGGCTAAAAAGCTCTTGTTATAAACTACTATTGACAATGCTATTCCAAACAGTGCGGATAAAAGGGCAGTCACGTAATGTATAGAGCAAAATCTCTTGCTTATAGCATTCTGAAAACCACTTGTTCTATCGGATATGAATAATCACATGCAAGGAAATACACATTTGATCTTGCTAAGGTACAGTTTTGTTTCAATATAACCATTTTTTTAATAAAAAATCCTTATAAAGTGCAAGCTAGTTCCAAGAAACCCCTGTAATGACGACTCGTTTTCTCTTAAAGATTTTTATGCATGATAGGGACTTGATTACACAATTTTTAAATTAGAAGACTTGGTTGAAAACTAGGGACTTGACGAGTTGTATAGTATTTTTACTCATTCAGTCCTATGAGGCTGTGATTCTTTTCAATCTTCCCTTTCCTTTCCTTTTTTTTTTAATTTCTTTCTTCCCATTTACTTTTAATTTTTTTCAGTGGAGTCATTATCAATTTGTACCATTTGTTTGTGTACACAATTCTTTGTAATTTTGCTGTAATCAATTCTAAATTTTGATGTGCATAAATTATGAAATGTTGCAGTTGTAGTTTGAATGGAAAAAAAATTGATGGTGCGTGGAAATTGTTTAGTACTGTAAATGCAAATTGGATAAGCTTTTTATTCTTTTTTTGTTTTCCATTTTTTATTTGGATGAGTGCAAGTGTTATGTCTAAGTTATGAAACACGGACACTTCGCTGAGTTGCTGTGTCCGCATGTCGGACATATTTTAGACACGACGTTTATCGATACTTTCGACACGCATGTCTGTTGTGTCCAACCGTGTCATAATAAAAGGTAAAAGATTCTTTTTCGGAAATTTGGACACACCTATAAATACCATCACGTGTCAGCGTATCGAATCTTATTCTTAACATATATTCTTGAAATAAATTTAGATATAGTATATACTATTATTAATTAAAATAAAAAATATTTAAATATTTTATATAATTAAAATAAGATATTAAAATAATTAAAAAATTAATTTATATTTTAATATCAATAAAATATCAAAATATCATTACGATTTATCTAAAAAATATTTTTTTATATATATATACATGTCCCTGTGTCTTATAAGATTTTAAAATTCGCGTGTCGGCGTGTCCTGTCGTGTCCTATGTCCGTGTCAGTGTCCATGCATCACAGTGTCTAAGGCTTGGTTTGGTAAAATTTTTTAAAAAAGTGTTTTTCATTTAAAAGAACAAATTTTTTATTTTGCATTTGGTATATAAGAAAGATTATGTGTTTATACTTACAAATTTTAAAAGATAGAAGTGTTTTTAAAAGCATTGAAGATGAAATTTTTCAAAAATAATTTTACATATTAAAATTAAAAAATCTAATATAATCTTATACATTAATTGATATCTAAATATAATTTTTATTGTAATGTATATTATAGTATTTTTAAATTCTAAAAGTTATTTTACTAAATGCTATTATTACTTGTATTTATTGAAAATTAATTTTAATTTAATTTATTAAGTATAAATGTAAAATTTTTAAAATGATATCTTTTAAAAGTTAATTTCTATAAATTACTTTTAAAAAATAAAAAATTTACTAAACAAAGCCTAACTTCTTCACTTTTCTTGCTAAAAAAAAAATAATATTGTTTATATTTTTATCGAACTCGTAAAAATAATGTGTTTTGGTTTAAATTTGATGGAAAAAAAGTATAAAAGTGCTTTAGTATTTTATTATATACATATATTTAATACGTGATGTTATATTTGTAAAAATATGAATAGTTATTTAAAAAATTATATAATTAAATAAAAATATAAAATAATTTATATTTTCTATATATTAAAATTAAATGCTTTTTATCTTTTAAAATGACTTTTTAGCGGATCAAACATAAATTTTTGTTAGTTTAGTTAACATTTCTTTTTCTTTTAGAAAAATAATTGAGAAATCAATTCAAACAGATTAATTGTAGTAACAAAGAGAAAATATATCTTTTTTAATTTGTTTTTTTTTAATTAATGTTATAAAATAGACTTACATTAAATTATCTTAAAATAAATTAATAGTTAAAATTTGTTAGATAATAATTTAGTTAAATTTATTAAATTATTTAATAATTTTTAAATATTATTTTTATATAAAAATATTTACATGTAAGTTGTTGTCTATAAAATATAATTTTTATCGTTGTTTTTTAAGTGAAATAAAAGAAGTAAAGAAAATGTGATATAATAAAAGGCTATTGTTATGCTAATGAAACATTTTTTTTTTCTTCGCATGATGAACTGAGGTAGCGTATTCTAGAGTAGATATATTTACCTAGTGTTGGACAATTTTTCTGTTTCGTTACAGAAGTTTTGTTTCCTCTATAGGATAAATAATTAGTGAAGTTTTTCTAGATGGACCTTGAGAGTTGAGACCCTTTTTGTGTGTGTGTGTTTTTTTTTAATTTTATAGATTGTTGTTATTATATTTTTTCTCCGCTTGAGAGATTTTATTTGGAATGATCTATATTAGAATCTTTTTGGGGGGACTCAGATTTGGTCTTCTGCAGGTTTCTCATTTTATGTCCAAGACTCCAAATAGTAGTAGCTATTAGGCTTAGTTTTGAGTAAATAATTTAATTAAATTTTTTTTGAAAAAATAGGTTAAATAATAAATGACTATATTAAAAGTAATTTATAAATAAGTTATTTTATATTTAGATTTTTAATTCTAAAAGTATTTATTTTATAAAAATATGATAAAAAATAGTAGTATTACGAGAGAAGTCATTTTTTTAAACTTCTCTATAAACTCTTAAATAACTTCTTAGTGTGTGTTTGGATTATAGTTTGTAAACGGGAGTTTGTATAAAAGTGATTTTGCAAACTTAATTTTGATAAAAAGTAAATTTGTGTTAACGTGATTTATGTTTGGTAATCTTTATATCAAAATAGATTATAGTAAAATAAATATTGTTTAGAATAACTACTCAAAATCACTTTTAGATGAAAAATTACTATAAAAACATCAATTTAAATAATTTTTTATATTATCCTATTATTTTACTTTAGATATTTGAATAAATCTTATTAATTTATTTTATAATAAAATTAATATTTACTTACGAAATTAAAGTAACATATAAAAATTAATAAAATATATTTTAATACATAAAAACACTAAAAGGAGTACTGTACATTTTATAATGTTAAACAAAAAGAAAATGTTCTATATTATTTTAGTACTATTACTATTCTTTAATTTAGTATCATTTTGGACTATACATTTTTATAATTAGTATATAATAAAAACAAAAATAAAGTACAATAAGAAGTACAATAAAAAAAACATAAAACAATCGTACAAACATAGAATATAATAATTACAACTAACAACATATATCATATGAACAAAAAAATTATAATAAGAAGTAAATAAAATTCATATGAATAAAACTAAATAAAAAAATAAAAAATTTTATACACAACATAAATATAGTACAATAAAAAATAGAAAAAAAGAATTTACATAAACAAAAAATAAAAATATCATAAAAATTAATAAAAATAAGAATTTATATCAACAATAGATGTCATATGAATAAAAAAATAATAAAAATATGACATCAGAACACTAAAAAAATAATATCATAATACAAAAAATAATATAAAAAATATTTATATATAAATAAAAAATACAATAAAAAACATAAAAATCAAAATATGAAAGAGAGTACTACAAGTAATAAAAAAAAGTTAAAATATTTATCAGTGATTTTATATCAAAATTGGAACCAAGAACATACACAAAGAACTAGTGTGAAAATTATATGATTACTTACATCATTTTTATTGAAGAAAATGAAGAATAGGATTGGTAGAAGAGAATAATTTTTTTACTTAATTTCTCAATTGTAATTAGTCTTTCCCAACGTGAACGCATAAGCTAGAATTTTTAGCTTCTTGTAAACGTACATTTAGAAGCAAAATCACTTGTGGGTTCAGAATTTCAAAGAGTTGCCAAACATAAAAATAGAATGTTCAAAGCACTCAAACGAGCTTCTCTCTTCTCCAACGTGAATTCCAAACACACCCTTAACTGTAATTTGATTTTGAAAATTGCACTAGACATTAATATTACTACTTTTCGTAAGTCAAAAACTCAAAAAAAAAAAAATATTTTTGAAACTTCCCAAGGTCCTTAATGTTTAGAAATACATTTTACCAAAAAAAAAACATATTTAGAAATATATGTTGTTGAATGAATTTACATTAAAAAAATTTATTGAAATTACCATACCTAAAGAGCAGTCATTGTTTATTGGTGAAAAATTATTATTTAGCGTCCCTAATTTTAATGATAATAACTAATAGCGCTATGGGGTGCAATATTTTATTAGGTGACAATTTTTTATTTATTCTATTCAATCTTTTTCCAATGATAAGTTGATTTTTCAATATTATTTGATAATTTTTTTAATATAAATAAACAATTATCAAGAGGCAGAAACAAAAATTAACTCTGATTAATTGTTAGAGCATGAATATTGTCCAAGTATAAATTTTTTAATATATTCTTTCCTAGCATAATATTAAATATTTTTGGTCTTCCACTTCACTCGAAAAAATATATAGTAGAATTGGACAAAATTTTATAAACAGGTGTATATTAAGTGTATCAGCAAAATTATGGTAAGTGTGATGCTAACCACTTTAAACATACTAATTCAGCCTCTTTTAACTTTATACTATTCAACAAATTTTCTAAACCATAAACCCTAAAATTATCTGTCGATATTATACTTTTCTAAAGGTAACATGCCTCTTTGTTGTTATTATTATTATATTTAATTATTTTATTAATATTTATAATTTTATCAAATTTTTTATATGTTAAAAATTTGTAGTTAAATCTATATACTAGATTAAAACTTTCAATTAGATCATCTCTTTTTTTTTAATTAAAAAATACTATTTGTTTTAAAAGTAAATATTTTAAAATTATTAAATTTTTTTAAAATAAAATTAAATTACACAGTTAATCCCTATACTTTTAATGAAATTACAAATTAGTCCCTACGCCAATGAGAATCTTTGATTCTGGCAAAATGACATCATGTTTCTAACACTACCACCATTAGCTTCGAAAACGGCTTCACACACCGTGTCTAGGTCTTCCACGGACTCGAGTGGTTCTGATGCTAATAAAGCGAGATGCTCTGGAGCTTGATTTGCTAGGGCGAGAGGGTTGTGATGGTCCCTGACAGAATCCGGATAGCGAAAGGCGGGGAGGCGTTGGCAGATGTTATGGGAAGAGAAGAGGTGAGGAGCTTTCTGCGTTTCAAAACGGTGCGTTTGAGGTTGATGGCGGTGATGGTGTTGGAGAGGTGGAGGGAAAGACGTTGATGGATCGTGAGTTCTTTGATCGGTATGTGTCTGTGGGTGGAATCCATATGCATACTATGAGGGATTTTATTAGTAAGATTGAGTTGTTAGAGAGAAGGATTTTGCTTGTGACGAGGGAAAGATTTTAATTATTGATAATTTAAATATAATTGGGATGAGTTGAATTGAGTTCATTCATGATTGTAAAATCCCTACAATACCCCTTGTTCCTCTTTTTTTTCAAACCAAACCCTAACCCTCTTCTAACACACTCACCTCTCACTACCGCACACACACTCACTCCCCTCACACCCTCTTCCTCACAGCACACACACAGACTTGAAGGAAAAAGAAAGAAAGAAAGAAAAGGGAAAGAGAGAAGAGGGGAGACCGTGAGAAGAGAAGGGAGGAGGAAGGAGAGAGCTGTCCACGCCGAGCCACCATGCGAGGAGAGAGAGAGCCGTGCCTCGTCATCGCTGGCCTGGAGCTCGCCCTTCGTGTCTCGTCGCGTCGCTGCCAGCCACGTCCAGCTCGCCGCCGTCGCATCGCCATCAGAGGCCAGAACTGAGTGAGATGCCTCTGAGAGAGGGGACGAGCGCGAGAGAAGAGACGAGGAAGAAGGACTGCCGCCGTTCTGCTTCGCTACCGTCAAACTGCTACAGCTGCCGCGCCTTGTCTCCATCGCCGCTGAGCCTCAACAGCCGCCATGCCAAGTCGCCGTCACTGAGGAGAGCACGAGGAGAGAGAAGGGAGAGACTTCGCGAAAGGGGAAGGAGAATATAACAGAACTCGTCGCCGGGAAGAGGGGTAACGGTGGTGTGTTGCCGCTGCTGCTGCCGTTGCTGGGGAAGGAGGTCACATTCGAGCTGCGGCCGCCGTCAGAGCCATTCCTTGCTGGCGCCGTTGCTGGTCCTATGCTTCCGGTTTAAGCATCTTATCGGAGCTAAGGTTGCCATCACCGTTGTGGTTTCTGGAAAAACGCCGCCGAATAGTGCCTTTGTTTTGGTTTAGGTCTTTTCCTTAAACTTGCATCGTTTCCACTTTTGCTCTGCTACTATTCCATTTATGCTACCTTGTTTCCATTCTATTTCAGCCGCTATAGCTGTGACTATTACAAAGTTGTTGCTGCGGGATTAGTTGGAGTTGTTGCTACTGCCTCGGTCTAGATTCTACGTCCTTTCGATCCATTCTATTCCAACCATCTTCACCCTTTTAATTTGCCACTCCGGTTTCAGTTTCTTCGGTCCCCTGGGACCAAGTTGTGAGTAGGCTTTACATTTATAATTATTTGGCTTTACGTCTATAATTATTTGGATATATGGTGTTTGAACTTAGTTATACTTATAAAGATTATTATCAAATGATTTTAAAATTAGTTTTACTAATTGATTTATTAGAACTAAATGCTTATCCTTGTTAAACTCATTTTAATATGCACATGAGACTATATATTTTTATGAGATTATATGTATGTTGAAGAAGTTTTATATTGTTTTAAAGTACTTGATTTTATTCGAATATGTATTTTTGAAGTATTGAAATTTTGTTGGTACTCACTTGTTTTGGAATTGTGAAATATTTTGAAATGCCTTAAGATTGAGAAAATATGATTGAATATGATTTGGATGAAAAAAATATTATCTGATTTGATTTGATTCGATACCTTATATATTTGTAAGATCAAAGATTTGTTGTGTTTGAAATTATATGTTTTGAATTGGTTTGGGAGGCTCGTATTAGAAAACCGTAGTTAACGGCGGTTATGACGTTAACCTAGATGCATCTGGCTCAGACCTCAGCTAGCAGGGGCGTTGCTAGCCTAACGTGTAGGCCACACGTTAGATCTGTTATTCCGTACGGACACACTAGAGGAAATGGCTACCCATAGAGGTGGAGCCGCCTAAGTGTGGACTTTTGATTTGATTTCTGTATGAGAACTCCCTTATTGATTCACTTATTATTATGAATTATTATTTTCTAATTAAAATTATTTTTGATATAATGTTTATATATGGTCTCATGTCGATTATAGATGTATTGTCTGGTCACTGGGTTGCAAAACTCATTCCGTTTTTCTAAAAATAATTTTCAGGAACAAATACTTGAATGTGTGAGCCTTCTATTCAAGAGTAATGATCTGCAATTGGTACTTCATTTTTGTTGAGTTCTTAGACGTCATATGCTCCATATATCACAGGCAGGATCCATCCATATCTAATTGTTTTACCTTTTATTAAAAATATGAAATTATTCGTTTTAGAAACTGTAAATTTCTTTAAAATATTTGTAACTTTCTTATTTGATTTATATTTGAGTTTGATAGGCTTGCTAGGAAACTGTTTCCCTGAGCGCCGGTCATGGTTCATTTTGGGCCGTGACAAAGTGGTATCAGAGCTTAGGTTTAATCTGTGTAATATGGAGCAAGAGTCCTATGATAGGATCACAATTGTATAAATAGAAGCGCGCCTATTTGTACAAATTGTGGCACTATCAAAGGCCTATAGGAATGTCTTCTTGTCCTCTATGTCATTGCTGTCTTCTGATTATTGAGAGCATGCGTCCTCTCCGCTTCTTACTACTCTTGTCCTTTTGTACCCAATCTTGACATATCCTTTGGTAGATTTTCTCGAATGTGTTTTTGCAAGGGTTTAAGTTTTGGTTCTGGTTCGCGATTTCTCTCCTAGCTAGTTCTAATTTTCTCCGATTTTGTGAATGTGTGCTTTAATCTTCTTCGTCTTTGGGTTGTTCTCTATGATTCCTAATGTCAATAGTTCATGAGTTACTTAAAAGATTTGATTTATGTTTGTTGTTAATTACAATCTGATTTCCTTATAGAATTGTATTTGGATTTGTGGATTGCATGAATTTGCTGAGTTTCTGATCGAGATGCTTTGTTCTGGATTTGATAAGCGATATTGAGATTTTCCTTCTTATGTTGATGATTTTTGAAGCTAACATAATTTTGATTAGCTTTTGATTCTTTTTTTTCAAATCAATAATTTTGAAAACAGCTATTTAGTTGCTCAAGAAGGACTATGTGATGCAACATATGAATAGAGTGTTATCGTTGTTTGTTCGATTGTTGATTTTCTTTGCTTAAGTGTAGTGAATTATTTGGGTGATAAGTTAGCTTTTTCGATCTAGAAGTTTAGTTTTGTTTTTCTAATTGATGAT
The DNA here is from genome assembly GCF_003086295.3 of Arachis hypogaea. Taxonomy (NCBI): domain Eukaryota; kingdom Viridiplantae; phylum Streptophyta; class Magnoliopsida; order Fabales; family Fabaceae; genus Arachis; species Arachis hypogaea. The sequence continues at coordinate 140,914,919 of NC_092050.1, read as the reverse complement.
CTGTTTCCATTATGGTTCTTTGTTGCTGAATATGACTTTTTGTCACGGAACCATTTCCTGCTTGATAAGTTGAGAGAAAGATTGTGAACGCTTGCCTTTTGGTTGGTGATTATAAGATGAACTTTGCTTTTGAGTATAATCTGAAACCTGAGAATTTTCTTAACCCTTGCTTTTCTGAAAATTTCCTTATTTTCAACTATTGTTCTTATTCTCAGAGGTTTAGGGAAATTGATTTTCTTGATTTGTAGTGCCTTTGTGATATTTGGAAGTAGATCTTAGAGATTGAAAAGAATTGTTGACAATTTTTGATAAAAAGACTAGATATCTAATTTCTTAAAGCAAAATAAATTACTTATACGAATTTTTTTTCTTTATTATATTCAACTAATTATTATAAACCATGCTTTCTTATTATGTACCCCTTAATAACCCTAGTTTTAAAATTATCTGATTTCTCAACGAAACTTGATGTTTCATGAATTACATTTGGTTGGGTTGTGGAATAAAATAGTGTAAGTAAAATTATGTACTTATTTGAGCTATACAATGATACTTTAAATTAAATTTTCACTATGATTGAAAATATATTATTTATTTTAATGTGATAATATAGGATTTTTTGTGAACTTTGTTGCTTTTAAATTTATAAGTGGGAATCAATATTCAAAACAACTTGAGATTTTATTAGGACAATCATAATATATAGAGACTATTTTGGTAAATTTTTCAACAAGTTAGGATTTTTTTTTATTGAATGATTAGTAATTTGAAAGTCTTTTCTCTTGTAACGAAGTTATTGCTAATTTTATTATTAGTATTATGGAGTATTTACTTGAATATTTCCTTGCTTTACATCTTAATCATTAGCTTCTTTGTCACGATTATGGAAGCTCTGTTCTCTTGCTTTGCACTCATTTAAGTATTTAATTATTATAATTCTTGACTCTTTGCGAAGTTGTTAAAGTATTTCAGCATTTGGCGTTTTGATTTCTATCAGAATGTATTTTATACATAAAACCTCACCATTACTTTAAGCTTTTTCTTTCCTTTTTCTTTTGAGAAATTTCTTTTACAAGGATTTCACATCTTCCTCCAACCATTGATGATTATATGCTCCTATTTTCATTTTATTAATTCTTATGCCTATTAAAATTTTAGGAGCCATTAATATCGGTTGAAAACTGCTGCAAAGCAGATATAGATATTTGTCTATATAAAATGTGCATCAGTGTATGCATAATGACTTGTTTACAATTGGTAATTTATAATTTATAGTTGTTGTTCTCCTTTTCACAAAAAAAAAAAAAAAAATAGTCAACTTTTTCTATAACTATAGTTATACTTGCATGTGTGTTCTCTATTTATCCAAAAAAAAAAAAAAGATAAAGTATATATATTTATGAACATGATTTTTTTTTTTTTTTCTTCTTTTGGTGTTTTATCTTTACAAGAAATCTAATTTCATACTAATTTTCTGAAATTCTTTTGCTATGTGCTTTGATTATGTTAAGAGCAAATTCATAATTGGAGATTTAAACCAAAAAAATAAAAAGAAGAAAGTAGTTATTATAATTGATCCTAGTGTGTTAATTGCCAATACTTTAAATTTTAGTTTTATTATTATTATTATTTTATATGTGAATTTATTTGTAACTTCATACTAAGTTTAGCTATATGATTATAGGTGAATTTTGGCCTTGGGAATAATGAGATGATTGCTTGCATTTTCTCATTATGATTTACGTTATTTGTCTTTTATTTATAGTCAAAAGCTATTAAATTTTATTCTAGTATACTTAATATTCAAGGTTATGGCAATAATTATTTCAAATGGCCTTTGTCAAAGAATTCTAGATAAGAGAAAATGAGGATGTTAATTTTTGTGACAATTACTGTTTTTAATTTTCATAATTGTACCATTGTCTTTCTAAAAGGTGCGGTCAAATCTTCTATTTGTTGTTTTGCTTTGTCTCTCTGTTATTGTCTTTGTCTTGTTGCTTGGGATTTGGATTTATAATTGTTATGGGTCTTTTATTTACGTTGTATGTTTGTTGCTGTTTAGCTTTCCTTACCTATAGTGCTGTTGCTTATTGTTTTCTTTAACTTCATTTGTCCTAGTGTTCTTATTTTGCTCGATAAATATTATAAAATTTTTAGGCTTTGTATGTTCTTCCTCTTCTTTAATTCTAAAAGATTGTGTGTTATTTAATTGTGTTTCTAGTCATTCTCTTAAATCTTTGTGAATATTACCGTTGATTTTAGTGGCCATCTCTTGTGAACTTCGTACTTCTTTGATCCAACATAAACTTATTTTGACTTCATACACCATCTTTTCTTTTATTGTTCTATCAAAGTTCTTGATTCAAATTTCCTTACTAAGATGCGATTGATTCTCTTTTTGGCATGCTTCACCGTTTTTGTATATCCTTGTTTAGTTGCGATCCTACGCATCTCCCCGAATTCTTGCGAACACCATCTGTGATGTTTGCTCTTTTCTACCTAAGTTTAGAATCTTTTTAAACATACTCGTGTTTGTTTCAATATCACGTGCGATTCTCAGATATAGCAAGCGATACGTTAGTTCTTTAGGACACAGCTACTGATGCGGAAGTTCAGAAAGTTGAAATTCGAACACTTGACATAAGACTGGTTGCTACCATGGATATGTACTACAGAACCAAGATTGTATTTAGAAAAGATTGACGAACGACGTGAAGAGGGTTATGTATATCTGAGTTGTCAAGGGAACGAGGGTAGGGAAAGGCCAATGACATCGTTTTATCAGGATCCTATCTTGTAACTTTTGCACCTCGTTATGCTCATTTCTCATGTTCGGTAAAGTGCTAAAACCATGTAAAGTTTTGAAGATTATATCAATTTTCGAGGACGAAAATTTCTATAAGGAGGGTAGAATGTAAAATCCCTACAATACCCCTTGTTCCTCTTTTTTTTCAAACCAAACCCTAACCCTCTTCTAACACACTCACCTCTCACTACCGCACACACACTCACTCCCCTCACACCCTCTTCCTCACAGCACACACACAGACTTGAAGGAAAAAGAAAGAAAGAAAGAAAAGGGAAAGAGAGAAGAGGGGAGACCGTGAGAAGAGAAGGGAGGAGGAAGGAGAGAGCTGTCCACGCCGAGCCACCATGCGAGGAGAGAGAGAGCCGTGCCTCGTCATCGCTGGCCTGGAGCTCGCCCTTCGTGTCTCGTCGCGTCGCTGCCAGCCACGTCCAGCTCGCCGCCGTCGCATCGCCATCAGAGGCCAGAACTGAGTGAGATGCCTCTGAGAGAGGGGACGAGCGCGAGAGAAGAGACGAGGAAGAAGGACTGCCGCCGTTCTGCTTCGCTACCGTCAAACTGCTACAGCTGCCGCGCCTTGTCTCCATCGCCGCTGAGCCTCAACAGCCGCCATGCCAAGTCGCCGTCACTGAGGAGAGCACGAGGAGAGAGAAGGGAGAGACTTCGCGAAAGGGGAAGGAGAATATAACAGAACTCGTCGCCGGGAAGAGGGGTAACGGTGGTGTGTTGCCGCTGCTGCTGCCGTTGCTGGGGAAGGAGGTCACATTCGAGCTGCGGCCGCCGTCAGAGCCATTCCTTGCTGGCGCCGTTGCTGGTCCTATGCTTCCGGTTTAAGCATCTTATCGGAGCTAAGGTTGCCATCACCGTTGTGGTTTCTGGAAAAACGCCGCCGAATAGTGCCTTTGTTTTGGTTTAGGTCTTTTCCTTAAACTTGCATCGTTTCCACTTTTGCTCTGCTACTATTCCATTTATGCTACCTTGTTTCCATTCTATTTCAGCCGCTATAGCTGTGACTATTACAAAGTTGTTGCTGCGGGATTAGTTGGAGTTGTTGCTACTGCCTCGGTCTAGATTCTACGTCCTTTCGATCCATTCTATTCCAACCATCTTCACCCTTTTAATTTGCCACTCCGGTTTCAGTTTCTTCGGTCCCCTGGGACCAAGTTGTGAGTAGGCTTTACATTTATAATTATTTGGCTTTACGTCTATAATTATTTGGATATATGGTGTTTGAACTTAGTTATACTTATAAAGATTATTATCAAATGATTTTAAAATTAGTTTTACTAATTGATTTATTAGAACTAAATGCTTATCCTTGTTAAACTCATTTTAATATGCACATGAGACTATATATTTTTATGAGATTATATGTATGTTGAAGAAGTTTTATATTGTTTTAAAGTACTTGATTTTATTCGAATATGTATTTTTGAAGTATTGAAATTTTGTTGGTACTCACTTGTTTTGGAATTGTGAAATATTTTGAAATGCCTTAAGATTGAGAAAATATGATTGAATATGATTTGGATGAAAAAAATATTATCTGATTTGATTTGATTCGATACCTTATATATTTGTAAGATCAAAGATTTGTTGTGTTTGAAATTATATGTTTTGAATTGGTTTGGGAGGCTCGTATTAGAAAACCGTAGTTAACGGCGGTTATGACGTTAACCTAGATGCATCTGGCTCAGACCTCAGCTAGCAGGGGCGTTGCTAGCCTAACGTGTAGGCCACACGTTAGATCTGTTATTCCGTACGGACACACTAGAGGAAATGGCTACCCATAGAGGTGGAGCCGCCTAAGTGTGGACTTTTGATTTGATTTCTGTATGAGAACTCCCTTATTGATTCACTTATTATTATGAATTATTATTTTCTAATTAAAATTATTTTTGATATAATGTTTATATATGGTCTCATGTCGATTATAGATGTATTGTCTGGTCACTGGGTTGCAAAACTCATTCCGTTTTTCTAAAAATAATTTTCAGGAACAAATACTTGAATGTGTGAGCCTTCTATTCAAGAGTAATGATCTGCAATTGGTACTTCATTTTTGTTGAGTTCTTAGACGTCATATGCTCCATATATCACAGGCAGGATCCATCCATATCTAATTGTTTTACCTTTTATTAAAAATATGAAATTATTCGTTTTAGAAACTGTAAATTTCTTTAAAATATTTGTAACTTTCTTATTTGATTTATATTTGAGTTTGATAGGCTTGCTAGGAAACTGTTTCCCTGAGCGCCGGTCATGGTTCATTTTGGGCCGTGACAATGATAATAGTATACATTATTGTGGTAGTTTGTATAATTACTGTTAATTTTGGTTTTTACTCCGTGTTAATGAATTTGGTCATCAGCAATGATTTCGGCATTGTTGTTGTTAAAGTCGTATTAATGTTAAAGAAGAAGAACAAAAATGCATAAGAGAGGAGGAGGAAAAATAGAGAGAAGAGAAAGAAGATGATATTATGGTAAATGTGTATTTTTTTTACGGTAAATATTATTGAAGACTTAATTACAAAATTTTATTTTGTACAGGAATTTAATTATAAATTTTTAAAGTGTAGAGACTAATTTGTAATTTTAGTAAAAATATAGAGATTAACAGTGTAATTTAACCTTTAAATAATAATTAATAAAGATTTAATTATAAATTTTATATTCTAAAAATTTAATTAAAAATTTGATTAAGGGCTAGTTTGGCTAAACTTTTTAAATAAGTTCTTTTGAAAAAAGAGCTTAAAATATAAGGACTTTTATTAATAACAACTTTAAAATAAGTTATTTTGTGTTTGAAAAGTTATTATAAAAGTCTTTGTTTTAAAGTTATGCATTAAATAGGAGTGACAAAATAGCTTTTGATAATAGAAGAAGTCACATTTTTTAACTTCTTCAAAAATTCTTAAATAATTTTTTAAAAAATTAAAAATTTATCTAAAAAATTATACCAAACATTATTAATGTAATTTGTTATAAATCAAAAGCTAAAAAGAATAACTTTTGGAATTTCCAAATGGACCCTAAATTATAAAGAGTTGATTAAAGACTAACAAAAAAATTAAATTTTATTGTTATTGTTGCTGATGTCGTTGTTTGATGGATCACCTTTTTTTCTCGAGCATAATGAAACCATTACTCCCCCAAGCCTTGTAATTTATTTTGGTATATACATCCAATTCATAAAATTGATAAAAGAAAAATCAATAGAACCCAAGTAAAACGGGACTGGAGTCTGGAGACCTTTCATTAGTATGGGGGGTGTTGGAAACAGAGGACTATTTCCGCAGAGTTAGCAAACTCCCTCAAACTTAGACAACAGCGAAAGTGCGAATCTCTAAAATGTGTCATCCTCAACCTCAAGGATCACTTTCATTTTTAGGTATTCTCTTCTCCAAATCCCTAATTTTGTTTCCTTCCCTTCCTCTTTATCCCTTCACACTCATTCTGAGCCCCCATCCCTTCGCCAAGTTGATGAAGCTGTTCATTCCTTCACTCGCATGCTCTCTATGCGTCGCCCTCCATCCATCATCCAATTCACCAAGATTTTGGGATCTCTTGCCAAGACCAACCATTTCCCCACCGCCATTTCCCTTTTTCAGCAATTGCAAGCCAGGGGAATCGCTTCCAACTTATTTACTTTGAACATCCTAATTAATTGTTGTTGCGGCATGGGTCGTATTTCACTTGCTTTCTCTGTATTGGCCAAGATTTTCAGAATGGATTATCAACCTGATACGGTAACATTGACAACAATCCTGAAAGGTCTCTATCTCTGTGGTAGTGTTGAAAAAGCAGTGCGCTTTCATGACAGAGTGCTGGCTCATGGATTTCACTTCAACCAAGTCACTTATGGGACGTTGATCAATGGGCTCTGTAAGACCGGCAAACATCAGCTGCTATTCAAGTGTTGAGAAACATCCCACGGCAAACATCAGCTCCCAATGTCTTCATGTACAGCGCAATTATTGATAGCCTCTGCAAGGATACACTTGTAAGTCAGGCTTTTCAATTATTTTCTGAAATGCTTGCTAAGGGAATTTCTCCTAATGTTATCACATACAGTTCTCTCATTTTTGGATTGTGTCTTGAGGGTCAATATAAGGAAGCCATTGATTTGTTAAGTGATATGGTGCTTAGAAACATTACTCCAGATGTTCATACCTATAGTATTTTGATCGATGGGCTATGCAAGGAAGGAAAGATCAAAGATGCAAAAAATGTGTTGGCTGTGATGACAAAACATGGTGTGAAACCAGATGTGGTTACTTATAACAGTTTAATGGACGGATATTGTTTGGTTAATCAGGTAAATAAGGCAAAATATGTATTCAACACAATGGCCCAAAGTAGAGTGTTACTTAATGTTCAAAGTTACAATATCATGATTAATGGCTTGTGCAAAAGTAAAATGGTCGATGAAGCCTTGAGTCTCTTTGAAGAAATGCGTCGTAAGTACTTGGTTCCAAACACGGTAACTTACAACACTCTTATTGATGGCTTGAGCAAATCAAAGAGAATCTCCTGTGCTTTGGAGCTTCTTGTCAAGATGCACGAGAGAGGTCCACCCGCTAATGTAGTGACTTACAATTCCTTGTTGGATGGGATGTTCAATATCAAACAAGTTGACAAGGCACTTGTGTTATTCAAGCAAATGAAAGAGAGTGGCATTGATCCAGATATATTCACTTACAATATACTTATAGATGGCCTATGCAAAGGTGGAAGACTTATAGATGCAAAAGAGATTTTTCAAAATCTTTCCGTTAAAGGCTATCCTCCAAATGTGAGGACATACAATATTATTATCAATGGGCTCTGCAAAGAGGGCTTGTTTGAAGAAGCATTGGCACTCTTGTCAAAAATGGAAGGCAATGGTTGCTTACCAGATGGTGTCACTTTTGAAACTGTTATCCGTGCTTTGTTTGAAAAAAATGAGAATGACATGGCGGAGAAACTTCTTCGGGAAATGGTTGCTAGAGGCTTATTGAATTGATAAAAGAAGATAAGATACATCAACTCAAATTGAAATTACATCTCATTGTTGCTGAATATGTATCATAGTTTTGTAAATTCTGTGTCTGTTAGGTCAGAGGACTTTGGCAATGCCATGACATCAATATAATTGTGCACTTTCGATTTTTGCAATTGCTATGATCCTTTTTAATTCCACTACTTTATTGATTATTTAGATGATATTCCTAGTTATAGCTTACTGATTTAGTGTTTAAGATCTCTTTATAGCAATCTATACTGTTATTCTCTTAGATCATATATTTATCATGCTACAAACTAAGCAAAACGAAAAAGATTGGAAATTTTGTTTTCTTGTTTGTTCTGTTATTCTGTTGTGCAACTTATTTTTCCGTAACTTTGTAGGTACCAAATATATATATATATCAAACTAATTCCTATGACTGTTTTATCATAAGCAACCATGAGCTATTGTTTATTTGATTGAATCCTCTGGGAATTGTTGTAAAAGGAAATTTAAGTAGGTAATAAGGATTTCTTCTCAGGCTATATAGTTTTCACTTCCATCTTAAAATTAAACCCACCTTCTAAAATGCATGTCCCCTTTTTTCTTCATCCTGAGCAACATCGAGTTAAGGTTAATATGGTTCAGTTGTCTCAAAATTTTTGGCCATTTACTTAATTATTGCTACTCAGTTGTAATGCTTGGAAATCGCTCCTGCTGAAAATATGTACATTATGAAGTACTTTTCCAGAGGATGTTTTTCTCTTAATTCTTAGATAAATTACCTCATTATTTCTTGTCTAAGATCCCGTGTAGACATTGTTCCATTGTCTCTGACTCTCTGATTGTTAGCATTTTAAAAAAACTCTTACTGGCTTGGAGTTTCATTGTGTGTTGTTGTGACGGAGGTGTTAAAAGTGAAATAATACAGAACTCTTTGAAATTGAATTTGATTTTATTTGGTGAATTTCTTTGTATTTATATATTATTTTGGTTAATGTTATTCTGGAAGGATTACTTTTAATGACTCTGAAGTCTGAACTTTATATTTGCTATGCAAAAGAAGTTTGTACAGACTAATTCATCTGCCAAACAATCAATTAGATGAGCGTAGGCAGTTGAGATGGCCCTCGATACTGTAAGATTCTGTTTTCTTTTATTGCGATGTAGTTTCATTAATCAAATTATTGCCATAATCAGTGAAACTCAGTTGATGTGACATATATCTCTTGAATCTACAGGCCTGAGGAATAAACCATTTGCACAACTGCACTCCAGTGATTGTACACCATGATTTGAAGCCACAAAATCTTCTTGTTGATAAAAATTGGGTTGTGAAGGTGTCAACTAATTGTCATGATTGAATTTTCTTGATAGCATGCTGAATGCTACCTGTAGATATGGTTTAATTGTTTTTTTTTCACCCTTTCTTTTTTTCTTTCGTATAGTTATGTGATTTTGGATTATCAAGAATGAAGCACAGTACATTCCTTTCTTCCAGATCAACTGCAGAAACAGTAAGCTGTCATAATCCTCATTTCTAAGCTCAAATACTGTGTCATACCCTCTGCCTTCTGAATTATTCATTCTTTCATGTTCTTGTTCTACATTTTGCTGCATATTTTTTATGTTTTTTGTGCTTTATATTCTTCTAAATCTATACAAACATACACAAATGGAGGCATTTGCTATTATCTTTTAACAAAAAATTTGGAAAACCAGGAGCTTCTTGCCGTTTAAAAATTCATTATGTTTGGCATGTTATATTAATCCTTTTGTGATGATGAATACCTATCTTTAGCCTCGGCTTATGTTATGTTCAATTTATAATACAATTACTAGTTCTATATGCCAAGAAAATGTCGATTGAATAGGGTTTGAGAGAATGAGAGAAGGAAGAAAACACAGAGTGAGAAAGAAAAGAGGATTCCAAGAGAAAGACAAGAAATTTATGATCTGCATTACTAGAAAAGAGGATTCAATTTTTTTTTGTAGTTCCAAAAAGTTGTGGGAATGCTAGATCTCTTAGGAGACAACTGATGCAAGAGCAAGAACAACCTCTAGAACTGTAGAAATACAAAGGAGACGTTTGGCAGTATTGCAGTTTGTCCAAAATTCTCTGTCTACTTCACCCCATTTTCCCTTCTCCACGAATGGAATGAGAGCTTCAGAAGGTATGTAGTAGTAATATGAATTGCATTTATTTATTATGAGTACATTCTTTGTATCATTTTTTTATAAGGCCACTTTACATTTTTCAGATCATTTCAATTTTAACTTTCAGCCTCAAGAATCTTTCAAAAAGACGCTCAAAAAAAAAATATAGAGTTTAAATAGCCCAAGGCTAAAGGCATCAACTTTCTTTTGATACACTGTACAGTACCAAGTAGCTTTGAAGTTTAGTCAAAATCTCCAGCTTTTAAGATGTAGCAGCAGCAAGAGGATTATAAGTTATTAGCAGGACTATATATTATATTATGCATAGTTTTCAACCATATTGTATCCTTGTCTTGACTCTGGCCAACTAGACGTTGCCCATGATACAGTTCAACAACAATTTTGGCCTTTGCAGAATGAATTTGTTGCTGCAACAACAATGGCATTTAACGAGAATAAGGGATTAGAGTTTATTCTCTTTAAATTAATTTGACAAAAATTTCTAAACATATCTTGTCATCAGCCATTCTGCACCAACTTGTCATGCTGATATGACACACTAACGGCCACATAAACAAGATTTAATATTGTTACTGACAGAATGAACGGAGGGGAGATGGAAGGACTACCGTGACCATTTTTAAATCTTTTGGGGACAATTCTGATTAATTTTATTTTTCAGGAACCAATTTAAAAATCGGACAATTTTTCAGGGACCAATTTGAATATTTATTCAAAGAGAAAATATATCTTTTCAATTTGCTTTTTTTAATTAATGTTATAAAATAAACTTATATTAAATTATCTTTATATAAAATTAATAGTTAAAATTTGTTAGATAATAATTTAGTTAAATTTATTAAATTATTTAATAATTTTTAAATATTATTTTTATATAAAAATATTTACATGTAAGTTGTTGTCTATAAAATATAATTTTTATCAGTGTTTTTTAAGTGAAATAAAAGAAGTAAAAAAAATGTGATATAATAAAAGGCTATTGTTATGCTAATGAAACTTTTTTTTTTTCTTCACATGAACTGACATACTCTAGAGTAGATACATTTATTTCTACTTCGTTACAGAAGTTTTATTTCCTCTGTAGGATAAATTATTAGTGAAGTTTTTCTATGGATGGGCCTCGAGAGCCTTTTTGTGTGTTTTTTTAATTTTATTAATTGTTGTTGTTATATTTTTTCTCTGCTTCTTGTGAGATTTTTTTTGGAATGATGTATATTAGAATCTCTTTGGTCGTTGGGGGAGGGGAAGGGAGGGGATTTATTGATCAGGACTCAGATTTGGTCTTCTGCAGCTCTAAATAGTAGTAGCTATTAGGTTCAATTTGGATAAACAGTTTAATTAAATTTTTTTTAAAAAATAGCTTAAATAATAAATGACTATATTAAAAGTAGCTTATAAATAAGTTATTTTGTATTTGGATTTTTAATTTTAAAGATGTTTATTTTATAGAAATGTGATAAAAAGTAATAATATTATAAAAGAAGTCATTTTTTTAAACTTTTCTATAAACTCTTATAAACTTTTGAAAATTGCATTAGACATTAATATTACTACTTTTCATAAATCAAAAGTTTAAAAAAATTATTTTTGAAGCTTCCCAAAGTCTTTAATGTTTAGAAATATATTTTACCAAAAAAAAAAACATGTTTAGAAATATATGTTGTTGAATGAAGGTTTAATTACTCTGTTGGTCCTTATAGTTTCGCAAAATTTTCAATTAGGTTTCTATACTTTTTTTTTCCTTTTTAATTGGGTCTCTGCACCAAATTTTTTTCAATTAAGTTCCTACATTTTTTCTTTTATTTGAGTTTCTGTACCAATTTTTTTTAGTTGGATTCCTATATAATTAAGTCAATTACTACAAAGAGAGACCTAATTGAAAAAAAAATAGTGTAGGGACCCAATTAAAAAGAGAAAAAGTATAAATACTTAATTGAAAATTTTGCAAAACTATAAAGACCAACAGAATAATTAAACCTTAAATTCACATTAAAAAAAATTTATTGAAATTAACAGACCTAAAGAGCGGTCATTGTTTCTCGGTAAAAAATTATTATTTAGCATCCCTAATTTTAATGATAATAACTAATAACTAATAGCTATGGGGTGCAATATTTTATTAGGTGACAATTTTTTATTTATTCCATTCAATCTTTTCTCAATGATAAGTTGATTTGTCAATATTGTTTGATAATTTTTTTTAATATAAATAAACAATTATCAAGAGGTAGAAACAAAAATTAACTCTGATTAATTTTTTTTGGTGACTGAACATAACACAAAGAAAAAAGACCTAAGAAAAAGAGTAGTACTCCTCTCTAATAATAATGTCTAAATTATTAGGAGGCAGTAACCACTCTAAATACACCTACTTGTTTAAAACAGCAGTCTTAGCCATTAAATCAGCCGCTCTGTTTGCTGTTCGCTGGATGAGCACTAAAGTAGCTGTCCAATTGCGCTGGAGCATCTCTTTGATTTTGTCAAGCAGATCAGAGTCATTCCTAATCATGCTGGTTGTGCCTCGCGAAACAAGAAGAAACGCATCAAGATTATCAGTTTCACATATGACCTCTTTGCACTCGCAATCCCAAGCCATAACAAGCCCTCTCCAAATAGCATGAAGCTCACAACAGAGAACACTAGAAAGAGGTATACTGGCAGAACAACCTTTTATCCAAATTCCCATGCTATCTCTAATAATACATCCAAAGCCAGCTAATTGCTCATTTTCAAAAATGCTTGCATCGCAGTTCACTTTACAGACATTTATTGGAGGTGGTTCCCAGTTATATTTCAAAGAAGAAGGAATAATATGTTTTTGGTAGATAACAACATTAGAAAAATCTCGAGCAGCATGTTTAACTAAGTGAACAATTTTCTCCTTACTCCATGGATCATCTTGGTGGAAGATGTCATTGTTCCTATCCCTCCAAATCCACCAAAAGGCCGCTGCAAAGAGAAACTCATTTTTGTTGAGGTTAGAACGAATCCAAGATACAAAATCCAAATTAGAGTCCTCAACGGTCATTCCCAAATTTAAGCTAATCCAAATCTGACGAGCTTTTTGGCAAGTCCTAAAGCAGTGGTTAATATCCTCTAGAGCAAGATAACATCTCTGACAAAAATCAGAAGTAGAAATACCTCTTTGAAACCGGTAACTAGCTGTGGGAACTCCGTTGTTGAGGCAAAGCCAGAGCAGACACTTTATCTTCTCCAGTATTCTCAAGCGCCAAAGCCAAAGCCAATTTTCATTATCATTCCAGCCAAATTTCTTCTTCAATAGCCATTCATACCCGCTTTTAGTCGAGTAGGTGAGAGTATTTGAATTTGTCCAAAACCAACCTGTTTTATCTCCTGCCTGCTTGATAGGATCAAAGAGCATCAAATCAAGTTTAACTTCTTCCGGAATCATTGTGCAAAGAATATCCCACCGCCAATGCCCAAGGTGCCAGACATCTTCTAACTTCAAGTGAGAATCAGAAATGTGCACAAAAGGAACCAAAGGAGCTAGCGTTCCACATGGTCGCCAAGCATGATACCAAAAGGATTGAGACATCCTGCCTGTACACCAATCAAAACCATCACGAAGCTTTTCTATTGTCTTATAAATCGTTCGCCAAGTGCTTGAAACATTATTAGAAAATTTGGGTGAAAAGCAAGAACTCCCAGATAAATATTTTGCCAACATAATTCTTACCCAAAGCTTATCTTTATTATGCAATAATTGCCAAACAAGCTTTCCGAGTAAAGCAAAATTTACGCATTGAGTATCTCTAATTCCCAAGCCTCCATATTTTCTTGGAGTGACAACTTTGCTCCACTTGACCAAATTTAAGCAATGCTCCCCCACCTTTCCCTTCCACAAGAATTGTCTAAGCACAGAATCAATCTTTTGACAAACCGAAGTAGGAAAAAGATTCACTTGTATCTGATAAATAGGAAGAGAAAAAGCAACAAATTTAATTAAGCAAAGCTTGCCTGCTCTGTTAAGGAGCCGACCTTTCCAACTAGCCAGTCTATTCTTGATCTTCTCTAAAGAGTCCGAAAAAATAGATCTAGCAGCTCGAGGATGATTAAGGTTCACCCCCAAGTATTTTCCTAGGTCACTAGTAAAAGGAATATGAGAAACACCAGACAACATTTCCTTCCTTCTATTAGAGATATTTCTAGAACAAATAGCTTTAGATTTTTCAATGTTAACCTTCATATCTGAAGCTTTACAGAACAACTCCAAGGTGTGCACAACATTCTGAACTTGACTTTTCTTCGCTTTACAAAAAAGGAGGAGGTCATCTGCAAACATCAAGTGAGAAACTCTAGGTCCCCCTCTAGAAACAGCCACACCATCCCAAATACCCTCGTCAACTTGTTTGGAAATGAAGCACGCCAATCTCTCCATGCACAAAACAAATAAATACGGAGAAATTGGATCTCCTTGCCTGAGCCCTCTGCGAGGTTGGAAGCTGTCCAATCTATTCCCATTCCAAAGGATGGAAAGATTTGAGGCCTGAACACAATTCATTACAAGCCTAATAATTAGAGAAGGAAAGCCAAAAGATTCAAGAGTGTGCTCAAGAAAATTCCAATCAACTCTATCATAAGCCTTTTCTAAATCAATCTTAAAAGCCATAGCTCCTTTTCTAGACTTTATCCGCTTAAGAAAGTGAAGAACTTCTTGGACGACAATAATATTATCAGGTGCTCCTCTACCATGAATAAACCCTCCCTGAGTTGGGCTAACAATCTCATCCAAAAATGGTCGTAATCTATTAACCAGCACTTTAGTCACTAGCTTATAAATTACATTACAAAGGCTTATTGGCCGAAAATCCTTCAATCTAGTTGGAGGGTCGCACTTAGGGATAAGAACAATCAAAGTTTCTAACAAAGAATGGCTTAACGTCTCCCCTAAGAATGCTTTCTGAACAGTACGCCATACCTCATGACCCACCACATCCCAATATTCCTTGAAGAAAAAAACTTGAAAACCATCCGGCCCAGGAGCTTTGAACGAGCTCATATTATCCAGATCTTCTTTAACCTCCAACATTGTTACTGGTTTAGACAAATTATCACAAGCATCCTGGCTAAGAGATGGCATAGGAATTTCTCCCATGCAATTAACCTCAACAGGCTCAGTAGAACAAAAAAATATTTTTGAAGAAATGAACAACCTTCCTTTGCAAAACTTCCGGATCATCAGACCAAGACCCATCACTGACTAGCAACCCATGAACCTTGTTAGATTTTCTTCTAAGGATGGTTTGCATATGGAAAAAGCTAGTATTTTCATCAATTATACTACTACTGAGAAAGAGCTTCTTGCTATTGTTTTTGCTCTGGATAAATTCCGGGCTTATTTACTTGGTACTAGAGTAATAGTGTATTCGGACCATGCAGCTTTAAAGTATCTATTAGCTAAAAAGGAATCCAAACCAAGACTTATACGTTGGATACTACTGTTACAAGAATTTGATTTAGAAATAAAGGATAGGAGTGGTAATCAGAATTTAGTAGCAGACCACTTGAGTCGCCTTGAACATATTAAGGATGATTCTACTCCTATAGATGATAATTTTCCTTTTGATAACCTGCAAGCAGTATCTGAGGTAGTCCCTTGGTATGCACCTGTTGCTAATTATTTAGTTAGCCGTACATTTCCTCCACATTTTTCTAAGCATCAAAGAGACAAACTGAAAAGCGAGTCTAAATATTATATCTGGGATGACCCATATTTATGGAGATGTGGCGCTGACCAGATAATTAGACGTTGTGTGCCTCAATCAGAATTCCAGTCCATTTTAGAGGCCTGTCACTCATCTGAGAGTGGAGGACATTTTGGCCCTCAAAGAACAGCTAGAAAAATCTTAGACTGCGGATTCTGGTGGCCTACTCTTTTTAGAGACGCTGCTGAGTTTTGTAAATCTTGCCCCCATGCCAGAAATTTGGTAATATATCCAGGAGGGATGAGATGCCTCAACAATATATGCTTTTTTGTGAAATTTTTTATGTTTGGGGCATTGACTTCATGGGTCCATTTCCAAATTCTAATGGATATTTTTATATATTGTTAGCTGTGGATTATGTTTCCAAATGGGTGGAAGCAATTCCTACCCACACTGATGATGCTAACACTGTTGTTTCCTTTGTGAGAAACCATATTATATGTCGCTTTGGATCACCACGAGTGATCGTGAGCGATCAAGGCACCCATTTTTGTAACAGGAGACTAACAGGATTGATGAAGAAGCATGGGATAATCCATAAAGTTGCAACAGCTTACCATCCCCAAACTAATGGGCAAGCCGAGGTGTCAAACAGAGAAATTAAGCGTATCCTGCAAAAGATAGTAAAGCCTCATAGAAAAGACTGGAGCACCAGGCTACAAGATGCACTGTGGGCATATAGAACAGCATACAAGACACCCATTGGGATGAGTCCCTTTCACTTGGTTTATGGAAAAGCTTGTCATCTCCCAGTTGAAATAGAACACAGAGCCTTCTGGGCAGTTAAGGAGTGCAACATGGGAATTGAGAATGCCGGAGCTGAAAGGAAGTTGCAACTGCAGGAACTGGAGAACCTTCGCCTAGAAGCTTATGAGAACTCCAGAATATACAAGGAAAAGATGAAAGTTGTACATGATCAGCACATCAAAAAGAAAGAGTTCCAACCTGGAGATTTTGTCCTCCTTTACAAATCTCGACTAAGGCTCATGCCCGGTAAGTTGAGATCAAAATGAGAAGGTCCATACAGAGTAGAGAAGGCTGAACCGTACGGAATTTATCACCTAAGCCATCCTTCAAGCTCTGAACTTAATAAAGTTAATGGACAACGCTTGAAGCTATACCATGGTGAGAAGGTGCAGAAAAATAAGGAGCTTGAGATCTTCCGCTTGGAAGATCCCCACATAGCAGCGGATTGAGCTAGTGGAACGTCCAACTTACGGACGTTAAAGCAAAGTGCTTGGTGGGAGACAACCCACCGCGGTATGATCGTTCTTTTCTTCACTTTTAGTTTTTCTTCTTCGATAGCTCTTCTCTTTATTAGTACTTTCATGCTTTTTCCATTTACATGTCTTTATAATTTCTTTTTAATTCCACAAAAAAAAAAAAAATTCGCCACGCGACGCGATCGCATCAGCGACGCGTCCGCGTCGCAGAGGGGGGTGGAGAAAAAAAATAATAAATGAACAGAGAGTCCGGCTGGAGTGTGGCTGGAGGCGTGCCAATGGCACAAATCGACCCACGCGACCGCGTCGCTGACGCGTTCGCGTCGCATGGGAATCATGGCCTCCCACACGACCGCGTGCTCCACGCGGCCGCGTGCCCTGAATTGTCGACGTAAAAGGGTGTACATCAACATTTTGTGCGAGAGTGATGTTGGATTGGTGCTGGAAGCACAATCCTTGTCACGCGACCGCGTCGCCGACGCTGTCGCGTCATCTGTTTTCTGACGCACACTCATGCGATCGTGTGACCCACGCGATCGCGTCACCCCAAGTTGGTAATTAAATTAAATTGAATAGAGAGTTGTGCTGGAGCGAGGCTGCACTCGCGCCAGCAGCGTAACATGGGTCACGCGACCGCGTGACCGACGCGATCGCGTCCCCTTACCTGACGCGCGCCCACGCGACCGCGTGCCCCACGCGCCCGCGTCGTATGCGCCGCCCAGCTCAACCTAAATTGCCGGATTATCTTATCTTTCTCTCTTCCAAATCCTAATTTTCCTTTTCCCTCCTTCTTTCTTTCTCCCCCCCCCTTCCCCTTTCTATCTCACCTTTCACTCTCTATCTCTCTCACCACCATTAACAAGGTTTTACTTTCTTCTCCCTTCTTCTCTTTTCTATCACTCTTATTATATTATATATATTATTGTTTTCTTTTTCTTTTCAATTTTTTATATTTTTCTTTTTCTTCTTTTCCTTTTTACATGGTGTTAGAAACTTTTTGAGTCATCATCCCTTATTATATGCTTGTGGATTATTGCAAATTGTTTGACATTTATTTTTTTCTTCTATTTAAGAGATTGCTTGCATGTTCATCTTCATATTTTCTATACCCTATTCACCATGCATGCTATGTGTTTGTGAAAAAGCTCATATGGCATTATGCACTTCTCTATGTTGTTATACTATTCAATGCTTGCTTTTCACAACTTTTCCTTATTATTTTATTAATTAAATTTAATTGTCAATACAAAGGTGATGGTTTGTTACGAAGTATTGCTTGGTCTATGCTACTCATGCCCTTTTCCGGCATGCCAATAAACGCCTTGCATTTACTCGTCTTTGTATGCACCAGTTATTTTCCACTGTTGGCTTTTCATATGTACTCGAGAGCATGTGTTAATGTCATCTACATTTTACTGTGCATCATTCACCCTCTTTTTCGTTTCCTTCCTTGCTGTATATCTCTTTGAATTTAATTTACTTTCTCTTCCCTTCTTTCAGGATGACCACCAAGAAAGGAAAGGAGAAAGCAACTTCCAAACCACCAGCAAGAAGAGGAACTAAAAGAGCATTAGTGGCAGAGCCTTCTTCAACCGCAGTCAAGCCCTCAACAAAAAGAGTTAAGAGGATAATAAAGGTTGACGAAAAGGAGAAAGCCTTTCCAGCAAAGGACACTGCGCGATTCTCCAATCGCTACTGTGAGCAGATGTTCCCTATCCTGGCAGAAAGGAATTATAACAATGAATACCTTCTTATCCTCCCGTCCAATATTGCTACCTTTGTTGAGCCGCAAATTGAACGAAGACAATGGGTTTCCTACGGAAACAGCCAAGGCAGGTCAATCTTTCTTGGGTAGTTGAGTTCTCCTCTAACTTCTACATGCCGACCCTACAGTCTGTTTATGTCCGACAGAAGCAAGTCTCCATCACAGAAGAGGCTATTCAGCAAGCTCTGAATCTTCCCCCTATTTCAGCAGGAATGGACGCTTTTCAAGAAGCCGCCCTTCAATGCCAGAGATACCAATTTGACTGGGACTCCGTTCTCGGAGTCATCGTATTACCTGGCAGCCGTTGGATCTACGGATACCACCGTACCCGCCCTAAGGGAATCTTGGCTTCAGCACTTACCTTGGAGGCTCACGTATGGGCGCAGATCATGTCCCATTACGTCTTTCCGAGCACTCATGAGTCCTCTTTCACTGCTGACATGGCTGTTCTACTATGGTGCATCCTCACAGACCAACCTCTGAATCTCGCAAGACATATCGGAATGCTATGGAACACGTACAAATTGCGGGCAACTTACCTTTCCCCGCCTTGGTCTCAGATCTTGTCTCAGCAGCCGGAGTCTCCTACAGAGCTGGGGACACCAAAGCCATGCTTCCACGGGATGATCAGTATGTCTCTAACGAGAAATACCTCAGACTTCCAGCAGCCACTGCAAGCCGTCCTACTGCTCCAGTTAAAGATAATCCTTCTTCAACACCACAAGCATCTACAACTGAGAAATTGCTGCAGCAGATAATCGAACGGTTGGATCGGCAAGAACAGTAAGCAAAGATGAGAGAGCGCCGTAACAAGCGCCGATTCAAACACCTCAAGGAGCTACTCAAAGGACACTTCAAAGACTCAGACACCCCGGACTCCACTTCCTTTACTAGCACAGGGAGCCATGACGGTCCCGATGATGGAGATACTGCTACCCGCCCACCCTTGTTCCTGACAGATGGCACCGAGGACGGTGCAAAGCCTTAAGTGTGGGGAGGTCGGTCAGTACCTGACTTCCGGAGGTAATTTCTCTTCGCTAGCACCAATAATTAGGATATTTTAGTTAGATTTTCTTTCCTTTATAGAATAGAATAAATTGCATAGGTTAGGATAGTTGCATGCATGTTCTACTTGATTGAAAAGACAATAAGTTTCTTTTTAAAATCTATCTTTGGAACAAAATTTCACTAATTTTTCAAAAATTCTTATAATAAAATTGCTTGAGTTGTATTTGGAACATGATATTTGAGTTAAAGAACACACAACCTATGAAAGATTTGAGCCTTTATGAATGGTTACATTATTTAACCATGATTATTTTATTTCTGTGTGTTTACTTCTCTATGATTGTGATCTATATTTTGTTTTATCTTATATGTCCAATATTTATTATATTTACATGCTTGAACATGATTGATGCTATTATTTGTTTAAACTCACTTATCCAAATTAAGCCTACCCTTTTAAATTACCTTTGTTAACCACTTTGAGCCTTTAATTCCCATTTGTTCGATATTTTACCACATTACTAACCTTAAGCCGAAAAACAATTGTATATCCCAAATTGAATCTTTGGTTAGCTTAAGATAGAATTGTGTGTACTAGTTAAGTATGAGAAATTGTGGGAACAAAAGTTGTTAAGGGAATGTATCATGAAAAATTTTAAGGGAATTTGGATACCTACTCATGTGAAACTACAAGAATTAAAAATCTACGTGCATTGATAAGATATATTTCCTTTTAAAATATATATATATATATATATATATATATATATATATATAAATAAATAAATAAGGGGACAAAATTACCCCAATATTGAATTCAGAATTCGAAGATCAATGCACATATGATAGAACCAAAATATAAGTTGATACATGAGTATGGATTGAAAAAGGGAATTTTGGGTAGTTAGGTATGAACTTTAAAGATTACATTAAGTGTATACAAGTTATGTTAGAGCTTGGGTTAATTAAAAATTCAATTTATTAGCTCACTTGACCAAATATACACCCCTACCTATACCTTAGCCCCATTACAACCTTGAAAAGACCTCATGATGTTTGCATTGGTATATTAACTGTTGTTGATTGGTTAGGAGAAGAACAAAAGTTAGAAAGCATGATTAGAGAAGGATAGAGTGATCCCCCTATACACTAGAGATCAGAGCGTACATACATTATCAGTGAGGGTTCAATGCTTGAATTTTCATGTTCCCTGCTTTCATGAGCTATCTTCCTGCACTTTTATCCATTTTATTGTATAATGATAGAATTAGTGGAATTTGATTTGTAATTGTTTTGAAGAGCTTATTTACTTTTAATCAAGTGGACAAGAATCATGTAGTTGCATTTATATATATATATATATATATATATATATATAGGTTTGCATTGTATTTCATGAGTTTCTACATGTTCATGCTCATTTCCTTATCTCCTTCAATTAAGCATGAGGACATGCTAATGTTTAAGTGTGGGGAGGTTGATAAACCACTATTTTATGGTTTATATTGTGTTTAATTATGTGGTTTTATCATGATCCTTACCCACTTATTCATTAAATTAGCATGCATATTAGATTTCTTCCCAGAATTTATTACCTGTTTGAAAACTGCTTCCTAGAGACTTTAATTACTCAATTTTAATTCTCCTCTACTATTCCATTCGATGCCGTAATCTGTGTGTTAAGTGTCTCAGACTTTATAGGGCATGAATGAGTTGGAGATTGGAAAGGAAGCTAGCAAAAATGGAAGAAACACAAGAATTTGAGGAGATAACCAGCTAGAGGTGACGCGGTCGCATGGCTCACGCGACCGCGCGAAGGAGAGCAAATCACAGTGACACGGCCGCATGGTTCACGCGGCCGTGCGGATTGGAAAACCCAAGCGACGCGGTAGCGTGGACGACGCGGTAGCGTGGATGACGCGATCGCGTGACATGTGCGATCTGCATAATCTGCAGAATTCGTTGGGGGCGATTTTGAACCCTATTTCGACCCAGTTTTCGGCCCGGAACAGCAGACTAGAGTCAGAGAACATGCAGAAACAAATAACACATTCATTCAGAGACAGTTTTAGATCTAATTTTTTACTCTCTTAGGTTTTTCTCTCTAGGTTTTAGAATTTTAATTTTCAATTGGTCTTAGCATTGGAACATTGAGAAGAGTTATTTCCTCATCAAGACTTCGTCATTCTAGTTTGTTTTTTTAACTTGGTTTCATTCTTCCATGTTCTTTGCTTTGTTCAATTTTGTCATTCAGATACTTTTATGATTATTTAATGCAAGGATTATTTCTTTTTAATTCAATTTCAATTCCAATAATCATGTCTTCTTTTAATTCCCTTTCATGTGCTACGGATTCTTTATTTACAATGAGCAAGTAGTTTCCTTATTTGATGGGGAGTTGATTAAAAGGAACTCTTGAGTTGGAGGGATTGAAAGAAAATTTGTAATTGGGTTAAATGTTGGATTGCTATCCTGTCACCGACGCCAATCCCTTTGAACTAAGTGGGTTGCAACTTGTGAACAGATCTGGCATTCCAACTTGTTTGACTTTTCCTTACCTAGTAAAGGATAACCAAACAGAACAACCATTAATTATAAATTAATCTTACAATCACCCCATCAATAGTAGAAATTCCAACCAATCAACTCCCAGTCAAGGCTTTGATTAATTGTTAGAGCATGAATATTGTCTAAATATAAATTTCTTAATATATTCTTTCCTAGCATAATATTAAATATTTTTGCTCTTCCACTTCACTCGAAAAAATATATAGTAGAGTTGGACAAAATTTTATAAACAGGTGTATATTAAGTGTATCAGCAAAATTATGGTAAGTGTAATGCTAACCACTTTAAACATACTAATTCATCCTCTTTTAACTTTATACTATTCAACAAATTTTTAATCCATAAACCCTTAAATTATCTGTCGATATTATACTTTTCTAAAGATAACATATCTCTTTGTTGTTATTATTATTATATTTAATTATTTTATTAACATTTATAATTTTATCAAATTTTTAATTAATTTTTTATATTTTAAAAGTTTGTAATTAAATCTATATACTAGATTAAAACTTTCAGTTAGATCATCTTTTTTTAATTAAAAAATACTATTTGTTTTAAAAGTAAATATTTTAAAATTATTAAAAAATTTTTAAATAAGATTAAATCACACAATTAGTGCCTATATTTTTAATGAAATTATAAATTGGTACAAAAACCTAAAAGTATCACCCAAACGAGGATAACTAGCTATCCTGGTTTGGGTGATAGTGTTGATTTTGCTGTGGTTTTATTATAATTTTATTTCACACAATTAGTGCTAGTTATCCATTAGTACTTTTAAGATTTTATTATAATTTTATTAAAATTTTAATGAAATCTTTATAGTTTAAAATTTGTAATTGAATCTATATATTAGATTAAAACTTTCAATTAGATCATTTTTTTTGTTAAAAGATACTATTTGTTTTATAAGTAAATATTTTAGAATTATTAATTTTTTTAAATAACAACTAATAAAGATCTAATTACAATTTTTTTATCTAATATAAGAATTTAATTATAATTTTTTAAACTCTAATATAAGAATTTAATTATAATTTTTTCTCTCTACCTCAAGCTTCTCTCTTTTGTATGCTTGATCAGTTCCGATATTCTGCACCTATTTAGTTTTGCTGCTAAGCGTTTGTTTGGCATTGCAATATATTCATTTTTTTATGACATGTTGCAGGCCGAGTGGATGGTGCCTGAAGTGTTAAGAAATAAAACCTTCAAATGAAAAGTAAGCTCAGTTATCATTGGTTTTCATCATTAAATTTTTCTTTCTTTTGCTTGTGGAGGAGGTTTTCATAGTCTGTGTTCCTCTCTGACCTGAATCATCTGGCATAGGAAAAAATAAGTTAGAATTTTGATTACATATAACTATTGTTCTTTGGCTTCCTTGTCTCGTGGTTCTTCTCATTGGTTTTGCCACCCTTTTAAGGTATTCATAATTTTATGATTATAACAAGTGGTGATTGGATATCCAGGTGCGATGTTTATAGGTTTGGAGTCATATTATGGGAGCTCTCTACTTTGCAAACAGCCCTGGAGTGGAATGAATCGGATGCAAGTTGCGGGTACTGTCAGTTTCCAGCATTGTTGCCTTGTCATTCCAGATGATATGGACCTTGCTATCACGGATATTATCAAGCAATGCTGGCAGACGTGAGTGTACTCTTCAATCATTTTATCCTTAATCTAAGATATCAGAACTCTTGTTTATAGCATTCTGAAAACCACTTGTTCTATTGGATATGAATAATCACATGAAAGGAAATACACATTTGATCTTGTCAAGGTACAGTTTTGTTTCACTATAACCATTTTTTTAATAACAAACCCCTGTAATGAAGACTCGTCGTTTTTTCTAAAGATTTTTATGCATGATAAAGACTTGATTACACAATTTTTAAACTAAAAAACTTGGTTAAAAAATATTTGTACAGTATATGGACTTAATTGAAAACTTCTAAAATCTAGACTATAAAAATTTGTTGAAAATATTTCACATATGCAGAGATGCTCTTGCAAATGTTTAAGCTTTAGGAACCTTTATAATACTTAACCTACAATTATGGTTGGTGTGACCATATGATACTCTTGTGTATGCTAGAGATCCAAAGTTGAGAACTATAGAAATAATGGCGGCGCTGAAAGTCGTTGCACGAGCCGATCATTGGTTCTCAATCTGAAGTGTCGAAACCAGGTAGGCATGAGAAGGCTCGGTCATCAAGAGTTGGTGCAGACTCAGCTAACCATACCTTTTTCCATTTTTGCTGTAAATGCAAATTGGATAAGCTTTTTATTTTTTATTTTTTTCATTTTTCAATTTAGATGGGATCAAGTGTTATGTTCGATTTAGTAAAAATTAAAAAAAGAGTATTTTTTATTGAAAAACATAAATTTTTTAGTTTGTATTTGGTAAATAAAAAAATTATATACTTGTATTTATAAATTTTAAAAGATAGGAGTATTTTTAAATTCATTTAAGATGAAATTTCTTAAAAATAATTTCGCTTATTAAAATTAAAAAATTTAATATAATTTCATATATTAATTGATATTTAAATATAATTCTTATATTAATGTATATTTTAGTATTTTACTAAATATTATTATTACTTGTGTTTATTAAAAATTATTTTTAATTTAATTTATTCATATAAATGTTATAATTTTTAAAAAATTATCTTTTAAAAGTTAATTTTTATAAACTACTTTTAAAATGTAAAAATTTCACTAAACAAAGCATAACTCCTTCACTCTTCTTGCTGAAAAAAAAATTGTTTATATTTTTATCAAACTCATAAAAATAATGTCTTTTGGTTTAAATTTGATGAAAAAAAAATAAAAGTGCTTTAGTATTTTATTATATACATATATTTAATACGTGATATTATATTTGTAAAAATAATATGAATAATTATTTAAAAAATTACAAATTAAATAAAAATATAAAATTATCTATATTTTTGTATATTAAAATTAAATATTTTTTATCTTTTAAAATAACTTTTTTAGTAGATCAAACATAAATTTTTGTTAGTCTAATCAACATTTTTTTTTAGAAAAGTGATTGAGAAGCCAATTCAAATAGATTAATTGTAGTAATAAAGAGAAAATATATCTTTTCAATTTGTTTTTTTTAATTAGTGTTATAAAATAGACTTATATTAAATTATTTTATATAAAATTAATAGTTAAAAATTGTTAAATAATAATTTAGTTAAATTTATTAAATTATTTAATATTTTTAAATATTATTTTTACATAAAAATATTTACATATAAATTTTTGTCTATAAAATAATTTTTGTCGGTGTATTTTAAGTGAAATAAAAGAAGTAAAAAAATGTAATATCATAAAAGGCCATTGCTATACTAATGAAACTTTTTTTTTTCACATGATGAACTGAGGTGGCATACTCTAGAGCAGACACATTTACCTAGTCTTTGACAGCTTTTCTGCTTCGTTACAGAAGTTTTGTTTCCTCTATAAAATAAGGTTAGTGAATTATTTTCTACGGATGGACCTCGAGGCCATTTTTGTGTGTGTGTTTTTTTTTTATTTTATTGATTGTTGTTACGATATTTTTTCTTTACTTATTTTGAATTTTGTTTTTGGAATAATGTATATTAGAATCTTTTTAGAGGATTTATTCATGTCCAAAACTCCAAATAGTAACTATTAATGTTTAGAAATACATTTTATAAAAAAATATTTTACCAAAAAAAATGTTTTGAAATACATTGTTCAATGAATTCACATTAAAAAAATTTATTTAAATTAACAGACTTAAAGAGCAGTCATTGTTTCTTGGTAAAAAATTATTATTTAGTGTCCCTAATTTTAAGAGAAAAGCTCTACATCCATGTAAAAATTACATGGATTGTATCTAAGAAACTTTTACTTCACGCCCCACACTCCCGTTTGTTTTACACGCGCCTCTTATAACCTATATAATAAAGATTTTCATACAACGTAAACCTCTTTCTTCTTCTTCTTCTTCTTCTTCAACCTAATTAAATTTGTTGTTCTCCTCTTTCGTGTTTTTCTTCTCTGCATTATGGATCTGGATTGATTCAACGCAATTATCTTCGTTGTTCATCTTCTTCTTCGTTTTCTTCTTCGATCTGCACTTTTGAATTGAAACAATGAATGAATTAACTTCAAATCAGTTGAATGAGTGTGATTTTGATGATTCTTCTCAAACGCATCAATTTGATGAGGTTTGGATTATTGAATTCTGAATCAAATTTAATGGAATAAAATTTCTAATTTTATTTGAAGTGAATTGAATGGACTGAGGTGATCTACATCTGAATTGAATTCAATTGAATTGATAATATGTAACTGTGAGTAATTGTGAGTGTCAGTAATTGTAAGTAACTCTGAGTAAATGTGAGTAACTTTTCGATTCGGTAAGTACTAAAGAGGTGGTTCATCACTTTCATGTTTTCGGTTCGGTCCGTTAAAAGGAGTCTAACAAAAATTAGACCTATATGTTCTGTTTTCTTCCTTAAGCCCTATATAATTGTTTCACCGTAATTAAGATTTCGATTCACCATAATTAAGATTTCGGTTCACCATGAGTATTGTGTTTGGTTCACCATGAGTACTGTGTTCGGTTCATTTTGCACTATTCAAAACTCTTTCTCACCTTCTACTGCTTCTTCACTAGAGAGAGAAGGAGGAAAAGACAAAAAATACAGCAACAACAACAACAAAAGAATGACGATAGGGTTTCAGGGTTTAGGGTTTTAGGGTTTAGGGTTTATGGGTTCAGGGTTCAGTGTACAGGGGTTTAGTGTGTTTCAAACTTTTGGTTCACCCCGTGAATTAATTTCGGTTCACCGTGTTCATGGTTGAGGGTTTAGGGTTTAGGGGTCTAGTGTTTAGGGTTTAGGGTTCAGGGATTTAAGGGTTTAGGGTTTACAGTAGGGTTCAGGATTTAGGGTTTAGGGTTTAGGGTTTAGCATTTAGGGTTCAGAGTTCAGTGTTTAGGGTTCGGATTTAGAGTTTAGGGTTTCAGGTTTAGGTTTTTGGGTGTAGGATTTAGGGTTTAGGTTTTAGGGATTTAGGGTTTATGGGTTCAGGATTCAGTGTTCAGGGTTCTAGTTTTAGTGTTTAGGGTTTAGAGTTTAGGGTTCAGTGTTTAGGGGTTCATAATTTTTTTGGTAAACAGGAGAGCGATTTGGATTACTCTTCTGAAACGAATCAAACTGACAAAGTTTGGATTATTCAATTTTGAATCGAATTGAATGGAATGCAATTGCTAATTTGAATTGAATTAAATGAACGGAGGTGTACTGAATTGAATTAAATTGAATTGATAATATGTAAATTGTTGGCAGAGTTATTTGAATTTGATTTTATATAATGGCTTATGTTTCATTCACTCAGTACTATACAATTGTATTGTTTTCGGTTCACCATGAGTACTATGTTTGGTTCACCATGAGTACTGTGTTCAATTCACTATGAGTACTATGTTTGGTTCATTCTGCAAAAAACTGTTTGAATTTTATTTTATATAATGGATTATGTTTCGTTCACTCAGTATTATACAATTGTAATGTTTTCGGTTCACCAAAACTAAGATTTTCGTTCACCATGAGTACTGTGTTCGGTTCATTCTATATTATTCAAAACTCTTCTTTCTCACCTTCTACTGCTTCTTCACCAGAGAGAGAATGAGAAAAAGACAAAAAAATACAGTAGCAACAACAACAAAAGAATGACGATAAGGAGAAAACACGTGAAGAAGAAGGAACACGAAAAAGGAGGAGAAGGAGGAACGCGAAGAAGAAGAAGACGCTCCGTGCGTAAACGAGCGTGAAAAGAAGAAGAAGAAGAAGAAGAAGAAGAAGAAGAAGAAGAAGAAGAAGAAGAAGAAGAAGAAGAAGAAGAAGAAGAAGAAGAAGAAGAAGAAGAAGAAGAAGAAGAAGAAGAAGAAGCGTTGGGCAATTTCGTGTGTATTGGGCGCGTGTATTTCACGTTTCATTTAATGGTATTAGGTTTTTTTTATATTGGGCCAACTTGGTTACATGGTTACATGGATGTGTAGCATCCCCGTAATTTTAATGATAATAACTAATAGCTATGGGGTGTAATATTTTATTCGGCGACAATTTTTTATTTATTCCAATCAATCTTTTTCATTGATAAGTTGATTTGTCAATATTGTTTGATAAGATTTTTAATATAAATAAACAATTATCAAGAGGCATAAACAAAAATTAAATCTGATTAATTGTTAGAGCATGAATATTATCTAAATATAAATTCTCTAGTATATTCTTTCCTATCATAATATTAAATGAGTAAATAGTCAAATTGGTCCCCGAAAGATAGCCCATTCTTCAAACGAGTCTCCGTAAGAAAAAGATAATAAAATTTGTCCCCGAAAAATTTAAAATTGGTAACGTTAGTCCTTCTGTCAAATGTTTCAGTAACGGCGTGAACATATGCTGACCTAGCCGTTAGTGTGACACGTAGGCGAAGGCTGAAACGGCATCGTTTTCTTAGTTGCTCCTTTACAACGCTTGGTTTTCATCCCTGTTTCGTATTCTCTCTCAAGTTACATCCTTCTTCCGAAAAGAAAGAACCCCTGCAATCCCTTCATCTTAGTTGTTTTCTCCAGGAAGACGAAGCATTGAACAGCGACGACCAGGCTTGACCGACGACGACAGTGTGCTGGAGTTGTTGGTGAGCAGTTTGCGACCACGTTGGTCAACCGAAAAGGGCACTCCATCGCCTTGCGTGAGAGGTAGGTTAGCTATCTTTTCTTATTTTGTGAGAGTGATTCTGGTTTTATCTCCTGATCAATGTGGTTGTATTATCATTGGACTTCCATTGTTACTGTTTGCAATGTTAGGGTTTAGGAGAATGTGTTCAGGCTTAGGGCTTTGGTGATTAGCCATGATATGACCCTGTTTTTGGATTCTTGAGAACGTTGTTTGTGCTATGTGTATGTGCATGTGTGTGTGTTAGATTCATTTTGGGAGTTGATGTTGAATATGCATTGCCTCTCCATGAAATAAATTTGCATCCGTTGTTGCTGTTTTGGTTTCAGATGGAAGGTCCCCCAATGACCTTTGTATTTCACCATGGTGGGAAGTTCCAAACAGATGAATCAGGCTATCTGTGTTATGAACCAAATAATACTGAAGTATTAATAGGTGTAGATTCAGATACTCTAGACGTTTTCTTTGTGAAGGGATACTACAAGGAGCTGGGATATGCTGAGATGAACAACTGCTTGTGGAAAGTTCCTGGAACGCTGCTGGAAAATGGGTTGAGGAAGCTAGAAAATGACACTGATCTGTTGGAATTGGTTAAGGATTGCAGGAGGAATCATCACCTCATCAACATCTATTTTGAGCATGTTGTGTCTAAGCCACACATGGTTTTCTACATGAGTGAGGATGATGATGAAGTACTTTGTTTGCCAACCATCCCTGAAGAAGCAGAGAAACCGAAGAAGGACCACAATGATGCAATGTCCCAAGATTACTGTAAGTCAACAAAAAAATCACCTAAGCCAAAAAGAGCCAAAACTCAGCCCACTCCTAAGGCTACTCCTCAGCCCACACCTAAGCCCACTCCTCAGTCCACACATAAGCCCACACCTAAAGCCACACCTGAGCCCACACCTCAGCCCACTCCTGAGCCCACACCTAAGCCCACTCCTGAGCCCACACCTAAGCCTAACCCCCAACCCACATGTACGCCCACACCTAGGCCCACTCCAAAGCCCAAAACCAAGCCCATGCAAAAGCCCATCCAGCAACCCAAACCTTGGACTAAATCCCAGGCTGCTAAAGGGAGTAGCAAGGCTACAGCAGCCGACAAGATCAGCAAGAAGGTGAAAGCCACAACCAGTACAAGATCTGGAAGGCAGGCTAAGGCAACTCCACTTGCAGATGATAGTCAATCTCATGATTCAAATTCATATGATAGTGCTGAAGACAGTTTGTACAAGCCTCCAAAAGTTGCAGGAGATTCCATATACAGTAGTGACAGCGATAGTGGAGTTGATGGAGTAGAGTCTTCTTGGGCCAAGAAAGTAGATCACAGAGAGAAACATAGGCCTGCTGCTGACAGAAGAAGGGACAAAGCTATTGACACTGATGACTCCAGCTATGAGGACATCGAATCTGATGAATGCTCTGATGGAGGTATTTAGTGATTAATTGTGTGTCTGTTATTGAATTTACTTGTTTAACAGATCTGATTCCACTAATTTATTTTTTCTACACAAATCTTATGGTATTTTCATGTAATTTCAGAATCAGATGACGAATTTGATTGGGAAGAATCATCAGATGGAGATGAATGGAAGTTAGAAGATTCTGCCCATGAGTTAGACTCTGAAGATGAAGGGCTAGCTGTGTATCCACATTATAATGACAAGGCCAAATTTGGTGATCTGAAGTTTGAGGTAAGTATGGTTTTCAAATCCAAGCAACATTTTATGGCTGCCACTAGAGATTACACTATACAATGGGGTAGGAATATTAGGTTCTGTAAGAATGACAAGGTTAGAGTCAGGGCAGTTTGTAAGTGTGAAGACTGTTCATGGGTAGTATATTGTAGACATAACCCCAATGATGGTTCCTGGCAGATAAAAACACTAGTTGACAATCACACTTGCGCAAGAAAGCGAAAAAATAGAGCTGCTACATTGGAATGGACTGTGAACAAGTTATACCCAAAACTTAGGAAGCACCCTAAGATGAAGCATAGGGAGCTGTATGAGTGGTTTGTTAGGAAGTGCAACGTCAAGCTGAATAGTTCATGCATAACCCGAGCTCTTAAGGCATCTAGGAAGATAGTTGAAGGGGATGAGATTGCTCAATACGGGTTGATATGGGATTATGCACATGAATTGCTCACTGCCAACCCAGGTTCGACAATTCAGGTGGGTGTGATTCCCATAACTGATAATTCGCCTCAGTTCGAGAGATTTTATGTCTGTCTAGATGCTTGTAAGAATGGTTTCAAAGCAGGCTGTAGGCCATTGATAGGTCTAGATGAGGCATTCCTGAAAACATTACACGGAGGACAGCTTCTCACTGCATGCGGACAGGATGCAAACAATCACATTTTTGTGATTGCATACGCAATTGTTGATGTTGAGAACAAAGAGAACTGGAAATGGTTCTTGGAGCTGCTCCTATCAGACCTGGGAGAATATGAGGCAAAGAACTTGTGTTTCATATCAGACATGCAAAAGGTGAGGACTAATTTGAATCACGATTTGATTTTTAAGGACTTTTTTTATTTAATGATGCTTCTTTGAGGACTGTTATGACTGTAAATCTTATCGGGCTTGACTTTTTTTTGCAGGGGTTAATACCAGCAGTCAAAGAACTCGTCCCAGCTATTCCACACAGATTTTGTGTGTGGCATTTGTGGAGGAACTTCTTCAAACAGTGGGGCAGCGTCGAACTTAAGGACTTGGTCTGAGAGTGTGCAAGATCGAGGACCCCGATTGAGTTCGAGAGGAATATGAATAGAGTCAAAAGGATTAATCAAAAAGCTTGGGAATACTTAGCCAAGTGGCCGAAGGAAGCTTGGACCAAAGCCCATTTCAGTGAAGGGCTAAAGGTCGACAACATTTGCAACAACGCTTGTGAATCCTTCAATGCAAAGACGAAGCATGACAGAGGTAAGCCTATTCTGAGTCTGGCAGAGGAGGTACGAAGAATGGTTATGAAAAGCATGTCTGATAATAAACTGAAGCTTCTGAGTTATCAAGGAAAACTTGCTCCAGTTCAGCAAAGTAGGCTAGAATCTCTTATTAAGTTATCCAGAAACTGGACTCCCTACTGGTCGGGTGATGCGAAAGAGGAAGTCTACGAAGTTCAAGGATGGCCTACTAATATGGTAGTAGATTTGGGGAAGCATACTTGCTCCTGCAGGTTTTGGCAGTTGACAGGTTGAATTCATAACTTATTTCATCTTTCATATGCATACCATGATTCATACTTAACTGAATGACTTTTTTTTTTCTGAAAAATATAGGCATGCCTTGTATGCACGCAATATCAGCCATCCAAGAAAAAAAAATGATAAGAGGCCTGAGGAGTATTGCCACGAATGGTTGAGCATGGATGCTTACAGAAGAACATACCAATTCAATGTTAATCCTGTCAAGGGACAAGATCTATGGGAGAAAACTGGTTCTCCTGCACCTGTTCCACCTCCTATCAAACCTAAACCAGGCAGACCAACAACAAATAGAAGGAAGGACAAGGATGAAGGACCCACTGGCACGAAGACAAAAATGAAAAGGAAGTATGCTCCAATTCGGTGCATGTACTGTGGAGAGGTGGGCCACAACAAGAGAACTTGCAGCAAGAAAAAGCAAGACAATGCTCAGGAGAAAGCAAGGATGATGCAATTGTAGCTTGCAGCTGTTCAACAACCACAACCTGCACCTGGTCCAGAAGCAGAAAGGGAAGATCACACTCAGCGCATACAGACACCACCTGCAGTAGCAGTAGCTGCTCCAGATGAACAGACTGAAATTCCTGTTACTCAGCATGCTCAGCTTCCACTGACACAACAGTCCCAAACCTCAACCAATGTCACTCAGGTAATCTTGTAAAAAGTTTTAATTTTAGCATTGGTTACTTGTAGCTATTTTTTATTTCAGACAATGATGAAAACTGTTTGATGCAGACTAGAAAAAGAGGAAGGCCTCCAAAACTCCATGTAACCAGGGCCAGGGCAAAGGAAAATGCCTCTCTAGGAGCAGTTGCTGTATCTGCTGAAACCATCAAGGGTAGCAGCTCCGCAACAGCCAAGAAACTTGCCAGCTTCATGACATTTGTTCCAACTCCGGGTTTCAAACCTTCCAGAAAAAAAGACATGGAATGACTTCAAGACTTGAAGACATAAGATATAGGGCATTTAGTATCTGTTATTTTGTCGGGGCTAAATTTTAGTTTTTATAAACAATGTGGGAGTTGTGGTATCTTCAATAGCCCTGTTTTTTATATAGCCCTTTATGGTATACTGCTTTGAACTGTCAGCTACAACCTTTTGGATTATTATCATGTTAAAACAATGTTCTTATTTGAATCTGAGACAATGGAAACTAGTTCACTATTGGTGATGTTATCATGTTTTTCTATTCCTACTTCACTTAATTTTAATTCTGCTTTGACTGATTTGCTTATATTATGTTATGATCAACAACAAAATTGCATGTAAATAACCTTTTTACTAGTAAAGAAACATGAACATACAAGGTTTTCACAACAACAGAAAACTGTCAAGGTTCACAGCATTATCCTTTTCACCTTTTCACAGTAACTGCTTCACTTCTCACTAAAGAACATACACATAATCATAAAAACCACAATCACAACTATTAATCCAAAATACAGTTGCATCCTAAGTGCTTTTACTTCAGCTTCTAAGGTCATCATTCTCCAAGATATGTTATGGTTTAACAAAGCAGCATCACTCTCCATTTGTGCATCAGTTTTAACTTCTCCTAAGTTCTCTAATCCTTCATAGTCGTCGTCCTCAGCCCACCTAAAGTAATTGCAGTGGCTGCCCTTCTGCACAACATCAGGGTACCAAATTGTCAAAATCCAACTCAAATCATTTGAAGCTTCAAGAAGACTACATTGATAACTCACCCGGTATCTTGGACAAGCATGGAACAATCTATCAGGATTTTCTCTTGTCCCAGACTTCTTGATCACTGTCTTCAGCCCACAAAAGCAAACTTGGTCGGAGTTCTTCCTCCGCCACCGCAGCGAAGAGCTTGAGGCATGGCTTCCGTGTGATTGCGACGCTTGTCCACTGCGACCCCCACCTACGCTACCCATCGTGCAACCGGTCATGAATTTTCGGCCTCTGCAGAATCAAGCTCAAGCTGCAGCAACAATGGCAATTTAAAACGAAGAATGGATTAGGGTTTACAGACCTAGGACTAATTTGACATACATATGGAAACATATTTTGTCACCAGTCACTCTGCGCCAAGCTGGCATGCTCATATGCCACACTGACAGCCACCTAAGCAACAGGTAACGGCGTCACTGACGGAATTGACGGAAATTTGACGGAAGGACTAACGTTACCAATTTTAAATTTTTCGGGGACAAATTTTATTATCTTTTTCTTACGGGAACTCGTTTGAAGAATAGGCTATCTTTCGGGGACCAATTTGGCTATTTACTCAATATTAAATATTTTTGGTCTTCCACTTCACTTGAAAAATTATATAGTAGAATTGGACAAAATTTTACAAACGGGTGTATATTAGGTGTACCATATGGCAAGGGTGATGCTAATCACTTCAAACATATTAATTTGGCCTCTTTTAACATTATACTACTCAACAAATTCTCTAAACCATAAACCCTTTATTGTTGTTATTATTATTATATTTAATTATTTTATTAGTATTTATAATTTTATCAAATTTTTAATTAATTTTTTATAGTTTAAAAATTTGTAATTGAATCTATATACTAGATTAAAACTTTTAGTTAGGTCATCTCTTTTTCTTTAATTAAAAAATACTATTTGTTTTAAAAGTAAATATTTTTGAATTATTAATTTTTTTTAAATAAAGTTAAATTACACAGTTAGTTCTTATATTTCACTAAAATTGTAAATTAGTCTCTACACTTTAAAAATTTGTAATTGGGTCCCTAAACAAAATTAAATTTTGTAATTTAGTCCCCACCGTTCAAACAATGTTTGATTTAATAGAATATTCGTTAGCATATTCGCTATTTTAAACATGTGAGTTATACGTGTTTGACAGTAGGGACTAATTTACAATTTTAGTGAAAGTATAGGGACCAACTGTATAATTTAATCATTTGAAATTAACCAAAAACTCCCTAGGCTATCTGAGCCCACCCACCCCTCCCCAGCTCTCTCACTCTCATTTTTTCACTTTCAAAAACAGCACCCCACCCCAGCATTCTCTATCTCTCACCTCGGTTCACCGTCGTCGTTGCTTCACAAAGTTGAGACAGGCTCGTTTGGCTTCGGTATTCCTTCAACACTTTACCACAACTCCCAACACCATCATCCACCTCTCTCCTTCTTCATTGTTGTTGCCACCATTACTGAGAGTCTTTGATTCAGCCAAAACAGCGTCGTGTTTCCGGCACTACCACCATTGATTTCGGAAACAGAATCACATGCCGCGTCCAGGTCCTCCACGGGCCCGGGTGGTTTTGGTGCTGGTAAAGCGAGACACTACAGAGTTCGGTTTGTGTAACACCCTAACTATCAAAATGTCATGCTTTCGGCTGCCCACTCTGATAGCTCGGGTATTATGATCACTCTTACAATATTTAATACTAAAATATGAGCCTGTTTAAAACTTAAATCGTATTACCACCCAAAAGACTTTCTAAAGATGACATATATCCATACAAATATCAATACTTATAAAGGATACATATATATAAATATATTAATAGTTTTACAAGCATTACATAATCAAATCTTATCCCTTTTATAAAAACTCGTAAAGATAAAGGCGAGGGAAAAATAGTAACTAATAACTAAAACAACAACATCGAGTAAACAAGACGCAATAAAACTTTTCATAAGCCTCGTCATCCGTCTCCTGTAAAGATAAAGCTGTAGGGGGTGAGAACCTAACCACACGATCTTGCCACAGAGTTTCAGAATTGTCATGATAAGATATTTAAAGAGAAATCTATTTTTAAGCTCAGTGATTATTGTTTGTCCTTTGAATCCTTTAACAAAAACTAACTAGTCATCCAAAAACCTTTTTCCTCTGAATCTGTTAAAAAACCAACAACTAGTCTTCCAAAAAGAAACCTTTTTCAAAAATCAATATTTAAATATCCAGAAAGCCAAACCTTTCTTTTCTTTTAAGAAAATCTTAATCAGAAACCAACCACGCAATCAACCAACACAATCATCAATTTAGCACCAAAGCTCATTCTCAAAAGTAGCACACCAGGACAATCACAGGAAAAACAAACAAGGAAAGCACAGGTTTAGATAGCAATTACAGCAAATAGTTCAGGTAGCAGTTAATAACAGTTTAACAATTAGACAAACTAAAACAAGTTTAAACCCAAGCAAAGCATACAAATGCATATGATGCATGCCTGTCCTATGGCTAATGAGCTTATTTGTCTGTTATCCAGCCAACCCGACAAGTCCAAAAACCTTAGACTGTCCCCCGATGCGCATCCCCATGAGTCTATGCATAGCTTTTTCTCATATATATATATATATATATATATATATATATATATATATATATATATATATATATATATATATATATATATATATCAAATCGCTCAATGGGGGTACCATTCCCGGGAATTTATAAGTGTCTGGTCATCCTTACGTCATAGGGTCAACAGAGTTTCGAGTTTCAACCTGGAACAAGTGGTGGCAAGCCACTGCGTCTACCCAGGAAAACTCGTGTCTCAGATAATTCAAAATCATAAGCCATATGAATAATCCACTCAACATTCATCAATGTCTAACTCATTCTCAACATCATCATCATTCATCAATCCATGTCTCATTTCCAAATTCATTCAAAATCATATTTCAAAGAAAATCCTCATCATCCTTCTTTCCATTCCGTTCACTAACAATCCCAATCCAAAGCATAATTCTTCCTTTAATAAATAAATTAATCTTAAACTATATAATGTTTAAAACAAAACCTTTTAAAATAACTACTTCAAACGAAACTTCTAATTTTATAAAATTTCGGCAGCATCTCCTCTAAAAATCGGACTCTGTTACCCTTTTCGGGTCCCATCCAAACACTCCTCAAAACCTTTCTCAATCATTTTCAAATCTCAATCATTTTCTAAAATTCAGTCCGTTCTAATATCAAATCATTTTCAAATTGAATCAATCCCAATAATCAATCTTTTCTTCAAAATCAAACCAACTCTAATATTAAATAATTTATAAAATCAAACTAATTTAAAACCGAACCGCCTCCAAAAAAAAATCAGTTCATTTTCATATCTCAAATCATTTCAAAAACCAACTCATTTACATAAACAAACTAACTCCAAAACTAGAAAAAAAACCACATTTAATAACATTAAACCAAATAACTTTACAAACCACACTTTTATCAATAACCACACACCATTGAAGCAATCAATAATTTAGTACAGCCAACAGCCACATCCATAAGACAAACATAAGTTTTAGGAATAACCTCTACCTCGATGTCGCGTTAACCACACAAAAATTGGAAACGCAGCAACCCTCTATGTTCTAACGAGGATAACAGCATCAACCACAACTCAAGTAGCAACAAGCAACAGCAAATTTAAAGGGGAAATTAATAATGGCTGCAACAAATGCAAGGACAAAACAGAACAGATTATCATAGGAGTAATAACCAGCATCAATTCGATTAGTCAGGATAGTAGGGACATCAACGAAATCAGAACAGTGGAACAAAATAAAAGCGGGACAGAATCAAGAAAGGAAGAAGTGGAGTTACCGGTGAATCTGTCCCGGTTTTGGCGACGATGACAAGGAAAGAACACAACTCCTCTCCCTTCTCGTGTTCCATTCAACATCGCTCTCACTTCCTTGACGGGGGCAGAAGCGGCAAGGACGGGCTCTTCCCCCTTGCGTGTTAACGACAGCAACGGCAAAGACCCCTCCGCTACGTGCAACATCCTCGACCAATATCAATAGCAACAACGCATTTCCCCCTTCTTCCTATTCGTCACTCTTCCTCTTCTCTTCCACCCTAATCGGTGTCGACGATAGTGAGGGAAGCTTCGGCGGCAAACCTATGGCAACGGTGACGGGTCGGGCTGGACGGACCGGCGGCGACAGGCAAGATGCGCATCTCCTCTCCTCGCGGCTGAGCAACCTTGTGCACGTTCTTCCTCTCTCTTCCCTCTGCTCTTCGCGCTTTCTCTTCAGCTTCACCCATGGCTGACAACGGCGCTGCGAGGACGACGACGGCGACTAGGTGGCGAAATCTACTCCTCCTCACGGCTCTCTCTCTCTTTGTCGCCGACTTGTGATGGCGGCTCGTGGCGGATCGGCAGCGACAGTGACTTGGCAAGCGCGGCGATGGTGGCGACGAGGCCCACCAGCGCTGGTGCATCTTCTCCCTTCTCTCTTGCTCGGATATCACTTTCTCTTCCCCCCTTCCCCAATCGATTTTCCCCCTTTCTCTCTTCCCTTTCTTTTCCCGTTTCTGCCTTTCCTTTCTTTCTTACTGTCTGTATGAGTTGTTGTGTATGTGTCTGGGTGAAGGGAGGTAAGGTGAGTGGCGGTGAATGTGGGTAGGGGTTAGGGTAGAATTAGGGTTTCTTATTGGAAATTTAAGATTTGATTTGGGGTAAATGTAAAATTAGGGATTTTTGGGCAAATTGAGGTTTTGTTAAATTTTAATAAAATTAAGAGATATTATATTAAATTAAATTTTAAATTAATCATTTAGAATTATTTTAAAAATATTATTTAATTATCAATTTGTTGATTTGCTTTTAGTTAAATATTCTAATTTAAAATATAAGATAATATAATTAATTTTTTTATTTATAAGAATTAAATTATTAAATTCTAAAATCTAAATTATTTAAACCAAATCATATAAAATTTTTATTATTTTACATTTGCTAAATGTTATAATTTAAATATAGAAAATAATTCAATAATTCTAAAAACAAATAAAATAAATTATTTTAAACTAAATTAATCAAAATTTGTTTTAATTATCTTTAATAAAATAATTTCAGGGATTAAAATACTTAATGATAAATAAATCTAAATTAGCTCTTAATACGATCTTCTAAAATTTCTAGGTCTTACAGTTTGTGAAGGTAGGAAGGTTAGGATGGTCCCTGACAGGATGGCGAAGGGCGGGGAGGTGTTGGCGGACGTTATGGGAAGGGGAGAGGATGAGGAGCTTCCTATGTTCCAAAATGGTGCGTTTGAGGTTGATGGCGGTAATGGTGTTGGAGCGGTGGATGGGACGATGCTAATGGATCATGAGTTCTTGGATTGGTATGTGCTTGTGGGTGGGATCCAGAGGAATACTGAAGGTTCCAGAAGGCTTAGAGAAGGGGGTTGAATCTATGACCTTCTTTAACTTTGATAAAGTGAGTCTTAAAACCAGAAATTAAACTTGGCTTTTGTTTAGTCTGCGCAGCGGATTATGCAGGAGACAATTTCGTTTTGTCTCATAAAAAATAGAAAACAAAACTAAAGCAGAGAGGAAGAAGATGACACAGCCATATATCTTAGTTCAGTTGCCTTGTGCAATGCAACCAACATCCAGTCTCCACCACAATGTTGGTGAAAATTTCACTATCTTTTAAGTATTACATACACTAATTCTCTAGGACTCAACGTAATCCTATCTGAGACACATCAAGCTTCAACATAAACTTCATTTAGTAATGCAACTACCTAAACTAGACACACTAAGTGCTTACCCAACTTAGCAAGGGATACCTCTCAAGTACTTGACACAAAACAGAAAAATAACCAACAAAAATCTGAAATTACTCTTGGCTTTTCTCTCAATTGTTTCTCTCAGCCTTTTCACTCTATGGCTTTTTCTCAATGCCTCTCTTTCTTGCTTTTTACCTCAGACAGAATACAAAGAAAAATATACATTGAAATAGAAACACGAATAGTAAAACATGAAGGAGATGATGATTCACAGCCTTGACTCTATATACTGAACCCAACTTCTGAACTCATAATCTTGTTTTCATCTTGGCAGAGTGCTCCTTTTAGTATAGGTGCAATGCTTCCAAGACCTCAAACTCAGTAATGAAGATTTACTCTTGGCTCTTTCTCTCTCTCTCTTTCGGGTTCTCTCTCCTTAGTCTCTAATTAGATTCAATTTTCCTTTTTGTACCTAAGTTAAAGCCACGGTTAGGGTTCCTCCAAAGCCAACTTCTTGGATCTTGGGCTATCAGAAATCATCCATTCTATCTCTTCAATCAACCTTAAAATTAGGGATTTCAAATCTGGTTCTTTTCTTGACCGAGGAGCACAGAGCAGCAAAAATTTGTTTGCTCAGTAACAATCCCAAATCCAAACCCTTGAAATTGTGCTTTGGCTCCAAGTAATAATTTGAGCCATTGACTAACAGCAGAGATAATCAACCACCATTTTCTTCCTCTTTCCCAAAATGGTATTACATAGAGTAGGAGAAGATGTGAAGAAATTAACTTGCATGCAAATAAAAACTATTTACCTTTAACCTCTGACTTAGCTTAACATGCTTTTGATTAATGTAATTGGATATTGCTTTTTTGATTTATTTTCTCTTTCTTTCTTCTCTGGTGTGTAAGATTGAAGATGCAGCTTTCTCTCTCTCTCTCTCTCTCTCTCTCTTTCTTGTGTTTACCCGAAGTGCACATGTGAATCCTAGCTTAGGTTTGGTTCACTAAACCGCGAGAGTATGGTATTAGGGTTTAAGGTTTGGTGGATCTTTGTTCATTTAGCAGCCTTGATTTCTTTGTTCCTTTCCTTTGGGCTACAACAAAATTCATTTGAGCTTGCACCACTAAATGAAATAATTAGACCCAATTGGGTATTTAACCCAATAAATTAATGTTTGTCATCATCATTAAATTAATTGTATTCTTAACTCAACAATCTCCCCCTTGATGATAAACATAGTTTTAAAAGATATAATCAGAGGAATTGAATTAGATAAGATTAAGACACTTCTCTTTAATGGTATCAAGTGGTTTTGATGTGCTCCCCCTTTCTTTCTCTAGGGCTGTCCTCCTGAAAGTGTCCTCTATATTTGTTTTCTGTTCATGTAAATACATATAGAGAACACAACTATACACAACATACACAGGCTTGTGCAAACATTTTTTATACAACATTTTCAACAGCTTTATCAAAAATCCATCATGCATTTTCTTAACACAGACTTGGTTAAAACATCACCCAACCAATGAAACCAAAGACTTGATCATGGTCTAATTGTATCATCAACACATGTTTAAAGAATCATGCAAAAGTTATTAAGGAATGGAGCAATCATCAAGAATTCCAAAACATAGCACAAGAAAATTAATCATTTCAAAACAGAGCATAAAACTAAAATAGAGCATGAGAAAAAAATTAACCAATCCAAAACAGAGTGTGCCGAGATCATTTTCAAACCAACATATCACACGCATCAAAACAAAAACTTATTCTACTATTCTCCCTCTTGTTATCAAGGGAGAAACTAGAAGCAATTCGACCCTGCAGAAAATGTTAGTACAAAAGCAATGTATTAATCGAATTTAGAAAATAAGTGCAAATGGAATTGTTGTTAAAGATTACAGTCATCCAAAACATAAATAGTATTTAAAATAAAAAACTAAATTGTTCCATGAAATACATAGTCAAATAACAGAAACCAACAACTAGGGACAT
The DNA here is from genome assembly GCF_003086295.3 of Arachis hypogaea. Taxonomy (NCBI): domain Eukaryota; kingdom Viridiplantae; phylum Streptophyta; class Magnoliopsida; order Fabales; family Fabaceae; genus Arachis; species Arachis hypogaea. Next base: position 140,873,252 of record NC_092050.1, on the reverse strand, counting down.
CCTCGAGCATTCGAGCCATCCTCCTCAGAATCAAGCGGTTCCTCTTGGTCCGTGACCATAGTGTCATCCTCATTAATGTTGTCTACATACTTCAGAAGGACAGCCACTCGGTCTCTTGATTTTCTGAGGGCATTTTCATTTTTCATCGCAAGCTTTCTCTGTTGTTGACTTGTAGAGATTAGATGGTTGGATAGGTTCACAAACTTCTGCAGAAAATCCTTCACAACTCCATAAAGGAGGGATTTATGACCAGTTAAAGCTGAAGTTTCCGAAGTTGAAGGAGGAGGGATGTCGTCTAGCTCATCATCATCATCATCATCATCATCAATGACAATCTTTTCAGTTCTTGTCGCCCCATTCTTTTGTTGTTTCACTGAACCACCTCCTTTTAGATAAGAGTGTCGATTTTCATATGATTCATTGGAAAGGTCAACACCAAATTATTCAAAAATGCAGGTTAAAAACATGCCATAAGGTAGAGACACATTTTCATCACCTTATGCAATCAAACATATGCCTCATCATTAAGTATGCAAAAAAAAATTTCAGATTTAGTGATGATAGCATACAAAACTAATATATCACAAAAGACACTCTCTGATAGGAGCCACTTTGAGGTAAAATGATATGGTTCACAATACAGTGCAGTTGAGCACGAAGAGGGCCAAGAGCTTTATAATTAGGAGTAAGGCCATCAATGAGAGAAATGTTTTCACACACATGAGCTAATGCATCTTGATAAGACATACCCAACCCCTCATCTCATTTACCCGAAGTGTAAGCACAAGCACCAACATCAGTATATTCAAGGGAGTCACCAATAGATTCATTATACAACACTAGTTCACGCCCTTTCACATACGAATGGTTCCCTCATGGTAGGTCATATTGGCATAAAATTCACGAACCAAATCAGGATACATTGGCTTGTTTATTTTAAAAAAATGATTCCAGTCCAAAAACTCAATATCTTCAACAAAGACAAAACCTTTCTTTTTCAGATTTGGTAAGTCAGCCAAAAAAGTAGGGCAAAGGGGTCGATGAACAACAACACCATGGTAAAAATATGGTTCATGGCTAAGCAAAAACCGTGAGGGTTATAGTTAGAATGAGAGTTCATAAAGTGTGATTTGTGTTCAAAAGGGTCAACATTTTGAGATTCCTTCACTGAACGAAGAGGAGTGTGAGATTTAACTCGTTGTGGATGCTGAGGGGTTGGCCTTGGCTTCGGCCTTGAGGGCTCAGAAGTGGGTTCCTCCACAGCAGGACGCTTTCCCTTCGAAGTGCTTGGGCAAAAGGGAGTACTTTGTGGAGCCAATGGCTTAGAAGATGAAGGATACCTTGGAGTTATTTTTGTTCTTGCCATTGGATCGGCGCATGGAGGAGAGAGCAACAGAGTGGGGAAAGGAGTAAAGGTAGGATCTTTGGAACATGAGGATGCTCTAGGTTTCTCTGGGATTCTGGGAAGTTGGGTGAGAGAACCTCTTCGAGTGGCGGTTTTCTTTCTCATCTTTATGTGATACAAGGATTTTGCTATTATCAAAAGCAATTATGGTAGTTGGAGAAACCGAAGAGGTTATGCAAGAAGTTATGAAGAAAGAAGTTTGAAAGCTACTACAAGTATAAAGTTTCTTGAAAACATGCATGTGCATAATCTGTGACAACCCTTTGAAAAGACATGACATCAAGTTGAAAAAGAGTTTTTATTAAAAATAAAAGAAATTAAAAAAAAATTATAACTAACTAAAATTATTTTAACAAAGGACAAAACATAAAGGCCCACAAAATAAATGTAACTCTCATCTGGCCCAAAAGGAGGTTGTGTTTAAGGAAACACATAGGACCACAAGAAACTTGACTAAGTAGGCTGGCCCAAATGATTCAGAACTTGTAATTTAATCTCAGAAATCATGGTTCAGAAGGATGGTTCATCACTTGTCTAGAATTGTCTCCTCCCATCCTGAGAGATAAAAATCTCAACCAACGCATTAGCAAGACTAAAACAGGGAATCATAACTCAGAATGCCTAGATTAGTTCTCAATTTGCTAAATCTATCCTCAGCTAGAGGTTTAATGAATATATCTGCTAATTAATCCTCAAATTTAATAATTGAATGCTAATATTTCTCTTTTGAATATGTTCCCTTTTTTAGTGAAACCTCACTTCAATATGTTTAGTTCTTGAGTGCAAAACTAAATTTTTGGAAATATTTATGGCACTCAAGTTATCACACAACAAGAGAATGTTATCGGCATTCAACTTATAATCATCAAGTTGAGTTTTCAACCAAAGCAACTGAGAACAACAAGAGGAGGCAGCAATATATTCAACCTCGATAGTGGATAGAGCCACTATAAACTGCTTCTTGCTAGACCAGACATTCAGAGATCTGCCCAGAAAACAGCATATGCCAGATGTGCTTCTTCTATCTACTCTATGTCTGGCAAAGTCTGCATCACGATAACCTACTGCAGAAAAATCATTAGTCCTAGGATACCATAATCCAAAATTGGATGTTCCATGAACTTATCTAATGATTGTTTTAACTGCAGAAAGATGTGATTCTTTCGGTTGTGATTGGAACCTTGAACAAATTCTAACACTTTGCACAATATCAGGTCTAGAGGATGTTAAGTACATAAGAGAACCAATCATTCCTATATACCTAGTCTTATCAACATCTTTCTCAATTTCACCCTTGTCTAACATAGAGTTAAGGTGCATAGGAGTTCCCATGGGTTTGGCATTCTCCATACCAAACTTCTTAACTTCTTAGCATACTTCTCTTGGTGAATAAATGTTCCATTTTCAGTTTGTTTAATTTGAAGTTTAAGGAAGAAATTAAGTTCACCCATCATACTCATGTCAAACTCACTTGTCATGAGTTTTTCAAATTTAAAACAGAGTGATTCTTTTGCTGATCCAAATATTATATCATCAACATAAATTCGGACTAGAATAAAAGAATCATTAGAGTTCTTAATGAATAGAGTAGTGTCTGTGGTGCCTCTTTGAAAATTATTTTTTAAAAGAAAAGAACTAAGTCTTTCATACCAAGCTCTTGGAGCTTGTCTTAATCTATAAAGAGTTTTTGAAAGTTTGAAAACATGATTTGGATGCTCTTTATTTTCAAAACCAGGTGGCTAGACCACATACACCTCTCTATTAATAACTCCATTTAAAAATGCACATTTCATATCCATTTGAAATAATTTAAAGCCACAATGGACAACTTAAGCTAGAAGAAGCCTAATAGCCTCCATTCGAGCCACGTGAGCAAAGGATTTATCAAAATCTATCCCTTCTTGATTATATCCTTGCGCCACTAATCTTGCTTTGGTTCTAGCAATGCCTCCATCTTCACCCAATTTATTCGTGAAGATCCACTTGGTGCCAGTTACTTTTTTTCTATTGGGTTTTGGAACAAGCATCCAAACTTGATTCTTTTCAAATTGTTGAAGCTCTTTCTCCATTGTCTTTACCCAAGAAGGATCATCAAGTATTTTTTTTATGTTCTGAGGCTTAATTTGGGATAGAAAGGCTAATTTTGCTTCTTCAATTGCCTTTCTAGTGGAGGATCAAGTTGTAACACCTTGAAAGACATCCCCAATGACAAATTCTTGTGGATAATTCTTCAAAAACTTCCATTCACGGGGTCTTGAGGGAGAACAGATCCGGTCAAGTTAGGATCAATAGAATTGGTATTCCTAGGAATTTCATCAGTTTCAGGAGATAAAACAGAATTATCTCCTGTAGAATCTTCTGCAACAGCAGGTTCAGAATCAGGTTGCCCGGAATTATCATTTTCTTGATTTTGGGCTTCATTTGCTATTCTCCACTTGGTTTCCTACATTACAGTCTTCCAAAATACTTTGAACCATGTTAGTATCACAAAAAGTAACATGTATAGACTGCTCAATTACTCTAGCATCTTGATGGTAAACTCTATAAACTTTGCTAGTTATGGAATAACCTACAAATAAACACTCATATTTTTGGATCAAATTTTTTCAAATCTTCTTTGTTATTTAAAACAAAATATTTGCATCCAAAGATATGAAGATAATTCAAATTTGGTGGGTTTCTTTTCCAAAGTTCATAAAGGGTTTTCTTTAAAAACTTTCTAATAATTGTTCTGTTTAAAATGTAGCAAGCCGTATTAACAGCTTCAACCCAAAGAAATTTCAAAACATCACTTTCACATAGCATGGTCCTAGCCATTTCTTGAATGCTTCTATTTCTTCTTTCAACAACACCATTTTGTTGTGGTGTTCTAGGACAAGAAAAATTTTGTGATATTCCAAATTCATCACAAAAGAATTCAAAATATTGATTTTTAAATTCTTTACCATGATCACTTCTAATGGAAGCAACCTTTAAATCCTTTTCATTTTGAATTCTTTTGATAAAAATCTCAAATGCTGATAAAGCATCATTTTTATGAGCAAGAAACAAAACCCAACCGAATCTAGTATAATCATCCACAATCACCAAGCCATAATATTTTTCACAAAAACTTTAAGTTCTCGTTGGATCAAAGAGATCAATATGTAGCAATTCAAATGGTCTTTTAGTGGAAATATCTTCCTTTGTTTTAAAATAACTCTTTATTTGTTTTTTCATTTGACATGCATCACAAGTGATGTCTTTGTCAAATTTGATCAAAGGAAGACCTCTCACCAAACCCTTTTTAACAAGCTTGTTAATCTGAAACATGCTAGCATGGCCCAACCTTTTGTGCCATAGCTACTTTTCAGAATCTTTTGAGTGAAAACAAGTTACATTTTGATTCTTTAATTCATCAAGAGTGAGTCCATACACATTGTCACATAGTTTAGCTACAAACAATACTTCATTTAATTTTTCACACACAACTTGGCATTCTAATTTTTTGAAAATGACTAAATAACCAATATCACACAGCTGACTTATGCTCAAAAGATTGTTTTTTAGTTTATCAACTAAGAAGACATTATCAATGAAGGTAGAACGGTTTTTACCCACTTTTTCAATTGCAATTATTTTTCATTTACCGCCATCCCCAAAGGTCACAAAGCCACCATCATAGTTGTTAAGACTGACAAAGAAGGTAGACTTTTTCGTCATGTGCCTAGAACATCCGCTGTCCAAGTACTATAGATCTTTCTTCCTCTTGGATGCTAGGCAAATCTGCAATCAATCTTAAGTGACCTTAAGTATCCAAACAAGTTTGGATTCTTTGAAGTTAATCCATCTTGGTTGTCCAAATTCATTAAAATCGCAATCAACCTTATATGTTTTATTTTCCACAATTCTTTTATCAATAAAATATTGAGGAGAAGAATGATCATTTTTATTGCAATTAGAACAATAATTTTTGAGTGCATGTTGCTGAAATTGATTTAAACTTTAATGTTGATAATGATTAAAAGAATGAAATTTTCTGGTTCTTAAAAAGGGTGCATTTCTTTTGACAAATTCATTTTTAACATATGCACCTCTTTTAGCCAAAGGTCTTAAACCAGAATTTTATGGAGCAAATGGACTTCTTGAATGTGAGGTTATTTTGTGAGATTGTGGTTTTTTAAAAGCAATCTCATTTTTTAAAAAGTAGCCCAGACTCGACATGTTTGGAACAAGTTCAGTTCTTGAGGAGGATGCAAATTCATCAAAAAATAGTTTTTCAAAGGCAGCCTCATTGTTGGAATCATATCCAATACCAGATTTATTAAAACAGATTTTTGTTTTTGAGGAAGAAGTCATAAATTTTGCAATTAGTTTTTCAAAACTGCATCCTCTTTTGTCACATAGCCCAACCTGATTTCTCAAACAATGGTTTTTGACTTGCAAATAGTTTGTCCAAGTTGCTTGAACTATGAGCAAACTTTGCTAAATCACAATTTAACTTTTTAATCATTTCATTTAATCGTTCATTTTCAGCAATAAGTTCTTGAGAAGGATCCAGAATATACTTTTCTTTAAGTTTTTCAATTTCAGATTTCAAAAATCTATTTTCTTCAATAAGATCAATGGCACATTCAGTTTCCTTCACTTTTTCTTTCAAGAATTTATTTTTAGCTTTCAACACTTCATTTTTGGATTTGCATTTATTGTATTTATTCAAAATTTCTTAGAATGGTAGGTGAGATCATCAACTATAACATGTAAATCATCCATAGACAAGTCATAGTAGTTTACCTCATCTAGTTGATCTTCACCAGCCATAAAACAGATTTGAGCTTTATATTCAGAGTCCTCTTGCTCATTTGAATCATTCTCTAGATCCTCCCAAGAAGTCATGAGGACTTTCTTCTTTTCCTTCTTCCCTTTGTCCTCCTTCTTGAGCTTTGGGCAATTGAACTTGAAATGTCCAGCCTCCTTGCAGTTGTGGCATATTACCTTGCTCAAATCTTTTTTGTACTCCTTTGAGCTTGATCCTTTGTGCCTGCCTTTGTTCCTCATTAGCCTCCTTAATCTCTTAGCAAAAAATGCAAGTTCGTCATCTGAAAAACTGTCACAAGACTCACTCTCATCAGGTTTTACTTTAGATTTTAGGGCTATTCGCTTTTTTCTTTGAGTCTTGGCTTGTGTATGTGGTTTCATAAGCTAGAAGTTTCCCTTTTACCTCATCATAGGTTAGTGGACCCAGGTTGTTACTCTCAACTAGGGCAGTGACTTTTGCTTTCCACTCTTTTGTAAGGCTTCTAAGGGCCTTTCTCACTAGAGTTTGTTCAGTGTGTGTTAAACCCATAGCATCAAGGCTGTTGATGATGATTGAAAATCTCTCAAACATCTCATCAATGCTTTCTCCATCCTTCATGGTAAATATCTCATATTCTTTTCGCAGCATATCAATACTTGTTTCTTTGACTTGTTTGGTGCCTTCGTGTGTTACCTGGAGTTTCTCCCAGATTTCTTTTGTCGTCTTGTATCTAAACACCTTTCGATACTCCTTGAAGCTGATAACACAATATAGCAAATTGATAGCTTTAACATTCAACTCCACTTTCTTTTTGTCATCATCATTCCATTCAGTTTCGTCCTTTGGAGTCACCACTCCATCAGCACTAGTATTTGTTAGAATTTTGGAACCACTCACAACTATCCTCCATATGTTTATAATCAATTGATTGAATGAAGATCCGCATCCTTTTTTTCCAGTAAGCATAATTCTTCCGATTGAAGAAGGGAGGTCTGTTGTTTGACTGACCCTCTCTTAGCGTGTAGGCCACTATAGTTGTGCCCAAGTTGTTTGTCATTGGACCTTTGCTCCAAGCTGTTTTGAGACCTTGGCTCTTGATACCAATTGAAGGTTCCAGAAGGCTTAGAGAATTGGGGGAGGGGGGAGGGGGTTGAATCTATGGCCTTCTTTAACTTTGATAAAGTGAGTCTTAAAACCAGAAAATTAACTTAGCTTCTGTTTGGTCTGCGTAGCGGATTATGGAGGAGACAATTTTGTTTTGTCTCATAAAAACCAGAAAATAGAACTAAAGCAGAGAGGGAGAAGATGACATAGCCATATATCCTAGTTTAGTTTCCTTGTACAATGCAACCTACATCCAGTCTCCACCACAACGTTGGTGAAATTTTCACTATCTTTTAAGTATTACATACACAAATTCTCTAGGATTCAACATAATCCTATCTGAGATACATCAAGCTTCAACATAAACTTGATTTGGTAATGCAACTACCTAAACTAGTTACACTAAGTGCTTACCTAACTTAGCAAGGGATACCTCTCAGGTACTTAACACAAAACAGAAAAATAACCAAAAGAAATCTGAAATCACTCTTGACTTTTCTCTCAAGTGTTTCTCTCAGGCTTTTTCACTCTTTGACTTTTTCTCAATGCCTCTCTTTCTTATCTTTTACCTTAAACAGAATCTAAAGAAAGATATACATTGAAATAGAAATAGAAACACAAACATTAAAATATGAAGGAGATGATGATTCACAACCTTGACTCTATGTACTGAACCCAGCTTCTGAACTCATAACCTTGTTCTTCATCTTGGCGGAGTGCTCCCTTTAGTATAGGTGCAATGCTTCCAAGACCTCAAACTCAGTAGTGAGGATTCACTCTTGGCTCTCTCTCTCTCTCTCTCTCTCTCTCTCTCTCTCTGACTATATTCAATTTTCCTTTTTGTACCTAAGTTAGAGCCACGATTAAAATTCTTCCAAAGTTAACTTCCTAGTCCTTAGGCTATCAGAAGTCATCCCTTCTCTCTCTTCAATCAACCCTAAAATTAGAGATTTCAAATCTGGTTGTTTGCTTGATCGAGGAGCGCAGAGCAGCAGAGATTTGTTTGCTCAGTGACAATCTCAAATCCAAACCCTTGAAATTGTGCTTTGACTCCAAGTAACAATTTGAGCCATTGATTAACAGCAGAGATAATCAACCACCATTCTCTTCATCTTTCCCAAAATGGTGTTACAAAGAGTAGGAAAAGATGTGAAGAAATCAACTTGCATACAAATAAAAATTATTTATCTTTAACCTCTGACTTAGCTTAATGTGATTTTGATTAATGTAATTGGATATTGCTTTCTTGATTTATTTTCTCTTTCTTTCTTTTCTGGTGTGTGAGATCAAAGATGAAGCTCTCTCTCTCTTTTTTGTGTTTACCCGAAGTGCACATGTGAATCCTAGCTTAGGTTTGATTCACTAAAGCTTGGTTGACATTGGGCTGGTTTGGTGGATCCTTGTTCATTCAGCAGTCTTGATTTCTTTGTTCCTTTCCTTTGGGCTGCAACAAAATTCATTTGAGCATGCACCACTAAATGAAACAATTAGACCCAATTGGATATTTAATCCAATAAATCAATGTTTGTCATCATCATTAAATCAATTGTATTCTTAACTCAATACATACTATGAGGGATTTGATTAGTAAGATTCGAGTTGTTAGAGAGAAGGATTTTGCTTGTGATGAGGCGAAGATTTTGATTATTGCTAATTTAAAAATAATTGGGTTGAGTTAAATTGAGTTCATACATGATTCATGATAATAGCGCACATTAACATGGTAGTTTGTTTAATTACTGTTAATTTTGGTTTTTACTGTGAGTTAACGAATTTGGCCATCAGCAACGATTCCAGCATTGTTATTGTTGAAGCTGTATTATTGTTGTTAAAGAAGAACAAAAACGCTGAAGAGAGGAAGAGGACATTATGGTGAATGAGCGATTTTTTTACGGTAAATGTTATTGAGAGCCTAATTGCAAAATTATATTTTGTACAAAAACCTAAGTACAAACTTCTAAAGTGTAGGGACTAATTTATAATTTTAGTGAAAGTATAGGGACTAACAGTGTAATTTAACCTTTAAATAACGACTAATAAATATCTAATTGCAAATTTTTATCTAATATAAAAATTTAATTATATTTTTTTAAACTCTATAGACTTAATTAAAAATTTGATCAAATTATAAGGACTAACAAAATAATTAAATTTTATTATTATTATTATTATTATTATTATTATTATTATTATTATTATTATTATTATGGATCACCTTTTTCTCTCGAGCATAATGAAACCGTTACTCCCCCAAGCCTTGTAATTTATTTGGTATATAGGTCCAATACATAAACTTGATAAAAATAACAAATCAGTTGATATATAGGTCCAATTCATAAACTTGATAAGAAACAAATCAGTTGAATCCAAGTAAAACGGGCCTGGAGTCTGGAGACCTTTCATTAGTATGGGGTTTGGAAATAGAACCAAAGCTGACAAAATTGAGAGGACTATTTCCGCACAGTTAGTAGCAAACTCCCTCTGTCCCTCAAACTTGGACAACAGCAAAGTGCGAATCTCTAAAATGCTGTCATCCTCAACTTCAAGGATCACTTTGATCTTTAGGTGTTCCCTTCTCCAAAACCCTAATTTTGTTTCCTTCTCTTCCTCTTCATCTTCAATCTCATCCCTTCACTCTCATTCTACTCGCCAAGTTGATGAAGCTGTTGATTCATTCACTCGCATGCTCTCTATGCGTCGTACTCCTCCCATCATCCAATTTAACAAGATTTTGGGATCCCTTTCCAAGACGAACCATTTCCACGCCGTCGTTTCCCTTTTTCAGCAATTGCAAGCCAGAGGAATCGCGCCCAGCATAATTACTTTGAGCATCTTAATCAATTATTATTTCGGCATGGGTGGTGCACGAAATTGTGATGTCCAGGCTCGAACAATCCCTGGTAATGGCTCCAAAAACTTGGTGCTCTGTTCTCAATACATAATTGTCACAACTTCGATACAACTAACCAGCAAGTGCACTGGGTCGTCCAAGTAATACCTTACGTGAGTAAGGGTCGAATCCCACGGAGATTGTTGGTATGAAGCAAGCTATGGTCACCTTGTAAATCTCAGTCAGGCGGATATAAATTGATAATGGAGTTTTCGAAATTAAATAATAAAAGAGGGATAGAAATACTTATGTAAATCATTGGTGAGAATTTCAGATAAGCATATGGAGATGCGTTCGTTCCTCTGAACCTCTGCTTTCCTGCTATCTTCATCCAATCAGTCTTACTCCTTTCCATGGCTGGCTTTATGTGATACATCACCACTGTCAATGGCTACTTTCGGTCATCTCTCGGGAAAATGATCCAATGCCCTGTCACGGCACGGCTAATCGTCTGGAGGCATCACCCTTGTCAATGGCTTCATCTTATCCTCTCAGTGAATAATATGCTCACGCACCCTGTCACGGCACGGCTACTCATCTGTCGGTTCTCGATCATGCTGGAATAGGATTTACTATCCTTTTGCGTCTGTCACTAACGCCCTGCAATCGCGAGTTTGGAGCTCGTCACAGTTATTCATTCATCGAATCCTACTCGGAATACCACAGACAAGGTTTAGACCTTCCGGATTCTCTTGAATGCCGCCATCATTCTAGCTTACGCCACGAAGATTCTGGTTAAGAGATCTAAGAGATATTCATTCTAGCTTAATTCATGTAGAACAGAAGTGTTTGTCAGGCACGCGTTCATAAAGGAGAAGGATGATGAGCGTCACACATAATCATCACCTTCATCACGTTCTTGGGTGCGAATAGATATCTTAGAAGCGAAATAAGATGAATCGAATAGAAAACAGTGGTACTTTGCATTAATCTTTGAGGAACAGCAGAGCTCCACACCTTAATCTATGTAGTGTAGAAACTCTACCGTTGAAAATACATAAGTGAAAGTCTAGGCATGGCCGAGATGGCCAGCCCCCAAAGTCTAAGAACAATGCATTCAAAGATGATCCTAAGATCCTAAGATGATCAAAAGATGGTCAAAAAGACGCCTAATACAATAGTAAAAGGTCCTATTTATAATAAACTAGCTACTAGGGTTTACATGAGTAAGTAATTGATGCATAAATCCACTTCCTGGGCCCACTTGGTGTGTGTTTGGGCTGAGCCTGAGTGTTGCACGTGTAGAGGTCCTCCTTGGAGTTGAACGCCAGCTTTTGTGCCAGTTTGGGCGTTCAACTCTGGTTTTGGCTCCTTTTCTGGCGTTGGACGCCAGATTTGGGTAGAAAACTGGCGTTGAACGCCAGTTTACATCATCTATTCTTGGCCAAAGTATGGACTATTATATATTTCTGGAAAGCCCTGTAAGTCTACTTTCCAAAGCAATTGGAAGCGCGCCATTTCGAGTTCTGTAGCTCCAGAAAATCCACTTTGAGTGCAGGGAGGTCAGAATCCAACAGCATCAGCAGTCCTTCTTCAACCTCTGAATCTGATTTTTGCTCAAGTCCCTCAATTTCAGCCAGAAAATACCTGAAATCATAGAAAAACACACAATCTCATAGTAAAGTCCAGAAATGTGAATTTAACATAAAAACTAATGAAAACATCCCTAAAAGTAACTAGATCCTACTAAAAACATACTAAAAACAATGTCAAAAAGCGTATAAATTATCCACTCATCACAACACCAAACTTAAATTGTTGCTTGTCCCCAAGCAACTGAAAATCAAATAGGATAAAAAGAAGAGAATATACTACAAATTCCAAACTATCAATGAAACAGAGCTTCAATCATATGAGCGGGACTTATAGCTTTTTGCCTCTTGAATAGTTTTGGCATCTCACTTTATCCATTGAGGTTCAGAATGATTTGCATCTATAGGAACTTCAGATTTCGAATAGTGTTATTGACTTTCCTAGTTCAGTATGATGATTCTTGAACACAGCTTCTTTATGAGTCTTGGCCGTGGCCCTAAGCACTTTGTTTTCCAGTATTACCACCGGATACATAAATGTCACAGACACATAACTGGGTGAACCTTTTTAGATTGTGACTCAGCTTTGCTAAAGTCTCCAATTAGAGGTGTCCAGGGTTCTTAAGCACACTCTTTTTTTTTTTGCTTTGGACCTTGACTTTAACCGCTCAGTCTCAAGTTTTCACTTGACACCTACACGCCACAAGCACATGGTTAGGGACAGCTTGGTTTAGCCGCTTAGACCAGGATTTTATTCCTTTAGGCCCTCCTATCCACTAATGCTCAAAGCCTTGGGATCCTTTTTATTTTCCCTTGCCTTTTGGTTTTAAGGGTTATTGGCTTTTTCTGCTTGCTTTTTCTTTCTATATTTTTTTTTTCGCTTATATTTTTTTTTTCTGCAAGCTTTGTTCTTTGCTGCTTTTTCTTGCTTCAAAAATCATTTTTATGATTTTTCAGATTATCAAATAACATGTCTCCTAGTCATCATTCTTTCAAGAGCCAACATATTTAACATTCTTAAACAACAATTTCGAAAGACATATGCACTGTTCAAGCATACATTCAGAAAACAAGAAGCATTGTCACCACATCAATATAATTAAGCTAAGTTCAAGGATAAATTCGAAACTCATGTACTTCTTGTTCTTTTGAATTAAAACAGTTTTTTTATTTAAGAGAGGTGATGGATTCATAGGACATTCATAACTTTAAGACATAGTTACTAACTACTAATGATCATGTAATGAAGACACAAACACAGATACGCACATAACATAGAAAACGAAAAACAGAAGAAATAAGAACAAGGAATGAATCCACCTTAGTGATGGTGGCGTTTCCTTCTTGAGGAACCAATGATGTCCTTGAGCTCTTCTATGCCTCTTCCTTGTCTTTGTTGCTCCTCCCTCATTGCTTTTTGATCTTCTCTTATTTCATGTAGCATGATGGAGTGCTCTTGATGTTCCACCCTTAGTTGTCCCATATTGGAACTCAATTCTCCTAGGGAGATGTTGATTTGCTCCCAATAATTTTGTGGAGGGAAGTGCATTTGAGGCATCTCCGGAATCTCATGGTAATGAGCTTCTTGCGCCTCTTGAGCTCCATGAATGGGCTCTCTTGCTTGCTCCATCTTTTTCTTAGTGATGGGCTTGTCCTCTTTAATGAGGATATCTCCCTCTATGTCAATCCCAGCTGAATTGCATAGATGGCAAATGAGGTGAGGGAAGGCTAATCTTGCCATAGTGGAGGACTTGTCAGCCACCTTGTAGAGTTCTTGAGGTATAATCTCATGAACTTCCACCTCTTCTCCAATCATGATGCTGTGGATCATGATGGCCCGGTCTATAGTAACTTCAGACCGGTTGCTAGTGGGAATGATTGAGCATTGAATGAACTCCAACCATCCTCTAGCTATAGGCTTGAGGTCCAATCTTCTTAGTTGAACCGGCTTGCCTTTGGAGTCAATCTTCCATTGAGCTCCTTCTACACATATGTCCATAAGGACTTGGTCCAACCTTTGATCTAAGTTGACTCTCCTTGTGTAGGGGTGTGCGTTCTCTTCCATGTTTGGCAAGTTGAACGCCAACCTCACATTCTCCGAACTAAAATCTAAGTATTTCCCCCGAACCATTGTAACATAGTCTTTTGGATCCGGGTTCTTACTTTGATCATGGTTTTTGGTGATCCATGCATTGGCATAGAACTCTTGAACCATTAAGATGCCGACTTGTTGGATGGGGTTTGTTAGAACTTCCCAACCTCTTCTTTGAATTTCATGTCGGATCTCCGGATACTCATTTCTTTTGAGTTTGAAAGGGACCTCAGGGATCACCTTCTTCTTGGCCACAACATCATAGAAGTGGTCTTGATGGGCTTTAGAGATGAACCTTTCCATCTCCCATGACTCGGATGTGGAAGCTTTTATCTTCCCTTTCCCCTTTCTAAAGGATTCTCCGGTCTTAGGTGCCATCAATGGTAATGGAAAAACAAAAAGCTTATGCTTTTACCACACCAAACTTAGAATATTGCTCGCCCTCGAGCAATAAACAAAGGAATAGAAGTAGAAGAAGAAGAAAGATGGAGAGGGAGAGGGAGATGTGGTTTCGGCCAAGAGGAGTGTAGAGGGATGTGTTGTGTGAATTTGATGAAGAATGGAGGTCTTTATATAGGGAAGGGAGGGGGGTATTGGTTCGGCCATATGGGTGGGTTTGGGTGGGAAATTGGTTTTGAATTTTGAAGGTAGGTGGAGTTTATGAGGTAGGTTTATGGGGAAGAGTTGATGGATGTGAGTGGTGAAGAGGTGATGGAGAAGAGAGATTGAGGTGATTGGTGAAGGGTTTTTGGGAAGAGTGTTTATGGGGTTGTGTGAAAGAGAGTGGTGAGAAGAAGTGAGTGGAGGTAGGTGGGGATCCTGTGGGGTCCACAGATCCTGAGTGGATCCTGTGGGATCCACAGATCCTGAGGTGTTCAAGGATTTACATCCCTGCACCCATTAGGCATGTAAAAATGCCTTTGTACCCAACTCTGGGCGTTCAGCGCCAGGTTGGTGGCCATTTTGGGCGTTCAACGCCCATTTGTGTGCCATTTCTGGCGTTGAACGCCAGAACCATGCCTGTTCTGGCGTTTAGCGCCCAGAAGCTGCCCATTTTGGGCGTTCAGCGCCAGCACCATGCTCTGTTCTGGTGCTGAACGCCAGACAGATGCTCCTCCAGGGTGTGATTTTTCTTCTGCTGTTTTTTATTCCGTTTTCAATTTTTTTTATTTATTTTGTGACTCCACATGATCATGAACCTACAAAGACATATAACTAAGGAAAATATAGTTAGATAAATAAACATTGGGTTGCCTCCCAACAAGCACTTCTTTAGTGTCAATAGCTTGACAGTGGGCTCTCATGGAGCCTCACAGATGTACAGAGCTTTGTTGAAACTCTCCAACACCAAACTTAGAGTTTGGATATGGGAGTTCAACACCAAACTTAGAGTTTGTTTGTGGCCTCCCAACACCAAACTTAGAGTTTGACTGTGGAGGCTCTGGTTGACTCTGTTTTGAGAGAAGCTTTTTATGCTTCCTCTCCATGGATGCAGAGAGAGATCCTTGAGTTATAAACACAAGGTTGTCCTCATTCAATTGAAGGATTAATTCTCCTCTGTCCACATCAATCACAGCTCTTGCTGTGGCCAGGAAAGGTCTTCCTAGGATGATGGATTCATCCTCTTCCTTTCCAGTATCCAGGACTATGAAATCAGTAGGTATGTAAAGGCCCTCAACCTTTACTAATACATTTTCTACTTGTCCATAAGCCTGTTTTCTTGAGCTGTCTGCCATCTCTAGTGAGATTTTAGCAGCTTGCACCTCATAGATTCCTAGTTTCTCTATTATAGAGAGGGGCATGAGGTTTATCCCTGAACCAAGGTCACACAGAGCTTTAAAGATCATGGTGCCTATGGTACAGGGTATTATGAACTTTCCAGGATCCTGTCTCTTCTGAGGCAATGTCAGTTGATCCAGATCACTTAGTTCATTGATGAACAAGGGATGTTCAACTTCCCAAGTATCAATACCAAATAATTTGGCATTCAGCTTCATGATTGCACCAAGAAACTTGGCAGTTTGCTCTTCAGTAACATCCTCATTCTCTTCAGAAGAGGAATACTCATCAGAGCTCATGAAGGGCATAAGGAGGTTTAATGGAATCTCTATGGTCTCTAGATGAGCCTCAGAGTCCTTTGATTCCTCAGAGGGAAGCTCCTTATTGATCACTGGACGTCCCAGGAGGTCTTCCTCCTTGGGATTCACGTCCTCTCCTTCCCTTACAGATTCGGCCATGGTGCTTATGTCAATGGCCTTGCACTCTCCTTTTGGGTTCTCTTCTGTATTGCTTGGGAGAGTATTATGAGGGATTTCAGTGATCCTTTTACTCAGCTGGCCCACTTGTGCTTCCAGATTTCTAATGGAAGACCTTGTTTCATTCATGAAACTCACAGTGGCCTTAGATAGATCAGAGACTAGATTTGCTAAATTAGAAGCATTTTGTTCAGAGTTCTCTGTCTGTTGCTGAGTTGATGATGGAAAAGGCTTGCTATTGCTAAACCTGTTTCTTCCACCATTATTAAAGCCTTGTTGAGGCTTTTGATCCTTCCATGAGAAATTTGGATGATTTCTCCATGTTGAATTATAGGTGTTTCCATAAGGTTCACCTAAGTAATTTACCTCTGCTATTGCAGGGTTCTCAGGATCATAGGCTTCTTCTTCAGAAGATGCCTCTTGAGTACTGTTGGATGCAGCTTACATTCCATTCAGACTCTGAGAAATCATATTGACTTGCTGAGTCAATATTTTGTTTTGAGCCAATATGGCATTCAGAGTATCAACTTCAAGAACTCCCTTCTTCATAGGCGTCCCATTGTTCACAGGATTCCTTTCAGAAGTGTACATGAACTGGTTATTTGCAACCATGTCAATGAGTTCTTGAGCTTCTGCAGGCGTTTTCTTTAGGTGAATGGATCCACCTGCAGAAGTGTCCAATGACATCTTAGATAACTCAGACAGACCCTCATAGAATATATCCAGGATGGTCCATTCTGAAAGCATGTCAGAAGGACACTTTTTGGTCAACTGTTTGTATCTTTCCCAAGCTTCATAGAGGGATTCACCTTCTTTCTGTCTGAAGGTTTGAACATCAGCTCTAAGCTTGCTCAGCTTTTGAGGAGGAAAGTACTTGGCTAAGAAAGCCGTGACCAGCTTATCCCAAGAGTTCAGGCTATCTTTAGGTTGAGAGTCCAACCATAATCTAGCTCTGTCTCTTACAGCAAAGGGGAAAAGCATGAGCCTGTAGACTTCAGAATCTACTCCATTAGTCTTAACAGTATCACATATCTGCAAGAATTCAGTTAAGAACTGAAAAGGATCTTCAGATGGAAGTCCATGAAACTTGCAGTTCTGCTGCATCAGAGAAACTAATTGAGGTTTCAGCTCAAAGTTGTTTGCTCCAATGGCAGGAATGGAGATGCTTCTTCCATGTAAGTTGGAATTAGGTGCAGTAAAGTCACCAAGCATCTTCCTTACATTATTATTATTTCCGGCTGCCATCTCCTCTTCCTGTTCGAAATTTTCTAAAAGGTTATCTCTGGATTGTTGTAATTTAGCTTCTCTTAATTTTCTCTTCAGAGTCCTTTCAGGTTCTGGATCTGCTTCCACAAGAATGTTCTTATCCTTGCTCCTGCTCATATGACAAAGAAGAAGGCACAGAAAAATAATAATAATAATAGAGATCCTTTATACCACAGTATAGGGATCCCTTTGTGAGTGGAAAAAAAGAGGGGGAGACAAAGAATGTAATGTAATGGAAGAAACACAACTGTGAGGAGGCTTTGAGATGTGAGATGAGATGTTAGTAAATAAATAAATAAATAGAATAAGATGGGGGGAGAATTTTCGAAAAATATTTTTGAAAAAGAGTTAGTGATTTTCGAAAATGGTTTTTGCAAAATGTTAGTATTTTTTTTCGAAAATTTTTAAAATCAAAAATAAAAATAAAAATAATTAGTTAATTAAAAAGAAATTTTTGAAAAAGAGGGAGGATATTTTCGAAAATTAGAGAGAGAGAGTTAGTTAGGTGGTTTTGAAAAAGATAAGAAACAAACAAAAAGTTAGTTAGTTAGTTGAAACAAATTTTGAAAAGATAAGAAGATAAGAGGTTAGAAAAGATATTTTGAAATCAAATTTTTGAAAAAGGTAAGATAAGAAGATATTTTTTGAAAAGATATGATAGAAATTAGTTTTGAAAAAGATTTGATTTTTAAAATCACAATTAATGACTTGATTCACAAGAAATCACAAGATATGATTCTAGAACTTAAAGTTTGAATCTTTCTTAACAAGCAAGTAACAAACTTGAAATTTTTGAATCAAAACATTAATTGCTTTTGTTATTTTCGAAAATTTGATATGAAAATTAAGAAAAAGATTTTTGAAAAATATTTTTGAAATTTTCGAAAATAACTAATAAATTTGAAAAAGATTTGATTTTTTTGAAAAAGATTTTGAAAAAGATAATATTTTCAAATTGAAAATTTGAATTGACTCATAAGAAACAACTTGATTTTAAAAATTTTTGAAAAAGTCAACTCAAATTTTCGAATTTGATGAGAGAAAGGAGGGAAAGATATTTTTTTTTATTTTTGAATTTTTATGATGAGAGAGAAGAAAAAAAAACATGAAAATTATGCAATGCATGAAATTTTTAGATCAACACATGTGATGAATGCAAGAATGCTATGAATGTCAAGATGAACACCAAGAATACTATGAATGTCAAGATGAACATCAAAGACACAATTTTGAAAAATCTTTAATGCAAGAAAAACATGCAAGACACCAAACTTAGAATTCTTTAATGCTTAGACACTAAGAATTCAAGAATGCATATGAAAAACACCATACAACACAAAACAAAAAATCATCAAAATCAAACAAGAAGACTTACCAAGAACAACTTGAAGATCATGAAGAACACTATGAATGCATGAAATTTTCGAAAAATGTAAGATGCACATGCAATTGACACCAAACTTATAACATGACTCAAGACTCAAACAAGAAACACAAAAAAATATTTTTGATTTTTATGATTTTCTAATTTTTTGTATTTTCTTTTAATTTTTTCGAAAATTATTGTGAAAAATAAAAATAAGGATTCCAAAATTTTTAATATGAATCCCAGGAATCTTATGCTCTAAAGCTCCACTCAAAAGGTCAGGCATGGCTTAATAGCCAGCCAAGCTTTAGTATGTAACTCAGACATGACACGCCTGACATACTCATTCCCAAAGGAATTAGACATGGCTTTACAGCCAGCCAGGCTTCAACATGCTCCATGAAACACTAGAATTCATTCTTAAAAATTCTGAAGAAAAATAGATTTTTGAAAACATTTTTTTTTTCGAAAACAAAGAAAAATTTTTAAAAGATTTTTGAAAATTTTTTGAAAACAAAACAAAAAGAAAATTACCTAATCTGAGCAACACGATGAACCGTCAGTTGTCCAAACTCGAACAATCCCCGGCAACGGCACCAAAAACTTGGTGCACGAAATTGTGATGTCCAGGCTCGAACAATCCCTGGTAATGGCTCCAAAAACTTGGTGCTCTGTTCTCAATACATAATTGTCACAACTTCGATACAACTAACCAGCAAGTGCACTGGGTCGTCCAAGTAATACCTTACGTGAGCAAGGGTCGAATCCCACGGAGATTGTTGGTATGAAGCAAGCTATGGTCACCTTGTAAATCTCAGTCAGGCGGATATAAATTGATAATGGAGTTTTCGAAATTAAATAATAAAAGAGGGATAGAAATACTTATGTAAATCATTGGTGAGAATTTCAGATAAGCATATGGAGATGCGTTCGTTCCTCTGAACCTCTGCTTTCCTGCTATCTTCATCCAATCAGTCTTACTCCTTTCCATGGCTGGCTTTATGTGATACATCACCACTGTCAATGGCTACTTTCGGTCATCTCTCGGGAAAATGATCCAATGCCCTGTCACAACACGGTTAATCGTCTGGAGGCATCACCCTTGTCAATGGCTTCATCTTATCCTCTCAGTGAATAATATGCTCACGCACCCTGTCACGGCACGGCTACTCATCTGTCGGTTCTCGATCATGCTGGAATAGGATTTACTATCCTTTTGCGTCTGTCACTAACGCCCTGCAATCGCGAGTTTGGAGCTCGTCACAGTCATTCATTCATCGAATCCTACTCGGAATACCACAGACAAGGTTTAGACCTTCCGGATTCTCTTGAATTCCGCCATCATTCTAGCTTACGCCACGAAGATTCTGGTTAAGAGATCTAAGAGATATTCATTCTAGCTTAATTCATGTAGAACAGAAGTGTTTGTCAGGCACGCGTTCATAAAGGAGAAGGATGATGAGCGTCACACATAATCATCACCTTCATCACGTTCTTGGGTGCGAATAGATATCTTAGAAGCGAAATAAGATGAATCGAATAGAAAACAGTGGTACTTTGCATTAATCTTTGAGGAACAGCAGAGCTCCACACCTTAATCTATGTAGTGTAGAAACTCTACCGTTGAAAATACATAAGTGAAAGTATAGGCATGGCCGAGATGGCCAGCCCCCAAAGTCTAAGAACAATGCGTTCAAAGATGATCCTAAGATGATCAAAAGATGGTCAAAAAGACGCCTAATACAATAGTAAAAGGTCCTATTTATAATAAACTAGCTACTAGGGTTTACATGAGTAAGTAATTGATGCATAAATCCACTTCCTGGGCCCATTTGGTGTGTGTTTGGGCTGAGCCTAAGTGTTTCACATGTAGAGGTCCTCCTTGGAGTTGAACGCCAGCTTTTGTGCCAATTTGGGCGTTCAACTCTGGTTTTGGCTCCTTTTCTGGCGCTGGACGCCAGATTTGGGTAGAAAGCTGGCGTTGAACGCCAGTTTATGTCATCTATTCTTGGCCAAAGTATAAACTATTATATATTTCTGGAAAGCCCTGGAAGTCTACTTTCCAACGCAATTGGAAGCGCGCCATTTAGAGTTCTGTAGCTCCAGAAAATCCACTTTGAGTGCAGGGAGGTCAGAATCCAACAGCATCAGCAGTCCTTCTTTAACCTCTGAATCTGATTTTTGCTCAAGTCCCTCAATTTCAGCCAGAAAATACCTGAAATCACAGAAAAACACACAATCTCATAGTAAAGTCCAGAAATGTGAATTTAACATAAAAACTAATGAAAACATCCCTAAAAGTAACTAGATCCTACTAAAAACATACTAAAAACAGTGTCAAAAAGCGTATAAATTATCCGCTCATCAATGGGTCGTATGATGCTTGCTTTCTCTATATTGGCCAAAATTTTCAGGATGGATTTTCAACCTGATACGGTAACTATGACAACAATCTTGAAAGGTCTCTGTCTCTGCGGTAGTGTTGAAAAAGCAGTGCGCTTTCATGACAGAGTGCTGGCTCATGGATTTCACTTCGACCAAGTCACTTATGGGACCTTGATCAATGGCCTCTGTAAGACCGGACACACATCAGCTGCTATTCAAGTGTTGAGAAAGATCCCACATTATGGCGTTGCTCCTGATGTCTTCATGTACAGCGCAATTATTGATAGCCTCTGCAAGGATACACTTGTAAGTCAGGCTTTTCATTTATTTTCTGAAATGCTTGCTAAGGGAATTTCTCCCGATGTTATCACATACAGTTCTCTCATTTTTGGATTGTGTCTTGTGGGTCAATATAAGGAAGCCGTTGATTTACTAAATCATATGATGCTTAAAAACATTACTCCTAATGTATATACCTATAGTACTTTGATCGATGGGCTATGCAAGGAAGGAAAGATCAAAGATGCTAAGAATGTGTTGGCTGTGATGAAAAAACATGGTGTGAAACCAGATGTGGTGTGGTTACTTATAATAGCTTAATGAATGGGCATTGTTTGGTTAATGAGGTAAATAAGGCAAAATATATATTCAACACAATGGCCCAAAGTAGAGTTTCACTCGATGTTCAAAGTTACAGTATCATGATTAATGGCTTCTGCAAAAGTAAAATGGTCAATGAAGCCTTGAATCTCTTTGAAGAAATGCGTCGCAAAAACTTGGTTCCAAACACGGTAACTTACAGCACTCTTATTGATGGCTTGAGCAAATCAAAGAGAATCTCCCGTGCTTTGGAGCTTCTTATCGAGATGCATCATAGAGGTCAACCCGCTAATGTAGTCACTTACAATTCGTTGTTGGATGGGATGTTCAAAAACTAACAACCTAACGAGGCATTTATGTTATTCAATCAAATGATAGAGTGTGCCATTGATACAGATATATTCACTTACAATATACTTATAGATGGCCTATGCAAAGGTGGAAGACTTATAGATGCAAAAGAGATTTTTCAAGATCTTTCCGTTAAAGGCTATCGTCCAAATGTGAGGACATACAATATTATTATCAATGGGCTCTGCAAAGAGGGCTTGTTTGAAGAAGCATTGGCACTCTTGTCAAAAATGGAAGGCAATGGTTGCTTACCAGATGCTGTGACTTTTGAAACTGTTATCCGTGCTTTGTTTGAAAAAGATGAGAATGACATGGCAGAGAAACTTCTTCGGAAAATGGTTGCTGGAGGCTTATTGAATTGATAAAAGAAAGTAAGATACAATTAGTATTTAATGAATAATGCATAATTATTCTAATTTAGGAATATATAATTAATATTTAATACATTATTAAACTAATTGTCAATTGAGAATATTTTTAATTATTTTAATTATATTAATACAATTCTAATTCTCATTCATTATACAATAATTTTATTAGTGGCAAGTTGTTACGTTAATGGTGATCCATTTATATTGATATCAATTGATCAATTGATAATAATATTAACAATAATAATATAATTATTTTTAGAGAAATGTTAGGGGCCATCAATTTTAATGTTTTGTAACCATAAATTGGCCATTAATAGCATTTTTAATGGTGTGAGATTACATCTAATGGTGGGAGATCACTCACTTTTATTTTGATGGTTAAGTGTTGGCTAGAAAACACAAAAGTTGCTGGCCTCCTAGACTTTTTCTTATTTTTATTCTAATAAAGGCTATATATAGTGTTTTTTGTAGTTCATGAGCCTAGATTTGAGAGTCAGCTTATTTTTTTTTTAATTTATTATTCTTCTTTTACTACTTCATAGAATAAAATTATATTCTTCATTTTTCATCAAAGTTAATCCTTTTTAAGGTATAATTTATATTTTTTTATAGTATTTTTTATATACTAATTCTATTATATTATTATATTGATAATTTAATGATTATTCTTATTCCAAATTATTCTTTTCGTTCTAATGTTCCAGTGCGATCGTCTTTTGCCGCAATCGTTTACAATGTATCACATCCATCAAATACCACCTCAAGTTGTATTCACTGATTCGGGTTTTATTTACATGAATGTAAGCGTCCAACGAAGGGCAGTAAGCTCTATTTTACCGAAAGATGATTGAATCTATTCACATATTATGACAAACATGATGGAATATGGGTAAAATTAGTTTTCTTGGGAGAAACTTGATTTTTTATTGAGGAATTGTTTCCACAGAGTTTCGTAGGCCAAGTTTGTAAAAATGAATCGGTAGGGGAGCGTTCCGCCTTAGAGGAAAGGACCCGCGCGAGCAGTGGTGGACGAAGCGGAAGCGAGAATGTCGGCTTGAGTAACGCAAACGTTGGTGAGAATCCAATGCCTCGAAAACCTAAGGGTTCCTCCGCAAGGTTCGTCCACGGAGGGTGAGTCAGGGCCTAAGATCAGGCCGAAAGGCGTAGTCGATGGACAACAGGTGAATATTTTCTATCCCTTCCAAACTTTCTACGTCTGCTCGGAAATTTTTGAAGTGGAGCACATAATGAGATTGAATTTTCTCAATTTAAGTTCGGTTTTGATAAATTCGTGTCAAACTCGGAGATGCAATTTCAACGATTGGTAATATATTCAAATTTTCTTATTTTTTAAGTTTTTTGTAATTAAAATATTTTTATAATATATTGTAATTTTTTTTTTCAGAAATTACCGTCCTTCTTTTACATCAATGCAATGCCATTGAGAAAAATAAAGATAAGTTTAGTTTTTCGGTGTGACAATTCTATACCTTACCGCATTGCATGGATAGAGGATGATGAAGTTTATTTAACAAGGGAATGGTCTGAATTTGCACGAATTCTAAATGTTCAAACTTAGATGGTATTTTAGTTGGTTGTCGTTACGAGAATGACTCTAATCTATACGTGTCTAAGGACTATAATAGATTAAATATTATTTAAGTAATTTAGTTCTAATATTAGTATTTGATTAAATTAGTTTTAGAAAAATTTAGATTTAAATTGTTACCTCAATTTATATATTACGACTATTCTTCTTGGATATGTTATTTTTAGATTTTTTAATATAAATTTTTTTCAATTTTTAAGTTTATTTTATTTTTATTTTTATTTTCTCTCAGTATAACTAAGAAAAAAATAGTTAAGTTGAAAAAACAGTAAATAATAAATATTATTTTTGATATAACAATTATTTTAATCAACTATGTAAAATTATTGTACACAAATAATAAAATAATTAATAATTAAATACGAACAAATCAACAATAATATTTATTATAAATTTTACACGTTCAATAATTTTCTTAACTGTGTTTAAATTTTGATAATAAGTTTAACTTACTTATTTTATATAATAAATGCATTGGAGATTATATCATTATTTATAGAATACGAAATTTTGATTTTATGTTATTTGACAATTATTTATTTATTTAGTATTATATTTTTTTTCTTTTCTTTAACTATTTAGATAATATATATATACTGAGCAAGTATTTTTATTGAATTAATCATAAAAGTTAACAAACATGACATAATTTTCACCTAATTATAGCAAGTATCTCCATTGAAAATATTGCCTAATTATTGTCGTATACAATTAGTGTGTATATATATAGACACTAAATAATAGTGATGTTTTACAATTATTTATCATTTAGAGGATTCATAATTCAGACATAGTTCCTCTTGTGTTTTTTATTTTTCATACCTAATGGCTACTAGCTACGATTCTATCAATAGTGTTATTTATGGTAGATTATGTGATGAAAATGTTTAGAAAATAAAGGCAAGAACTATAAGGTTATGAAAAGTCTTATTCAAATTTGACAAGAGTAAGACGACTTACATAGAAATTATTCTAATGGATATAAGGTTAGTTGATTATTTTTCATAATTCTTTCAAGTGATGCTATGTCCAATTTATAAATATTTTTAATAACTTTATAAGTGCTAATAGCTTTTATATTTAATTTGTTTTTAAAGTGTGATAAAATTCATTATTCAATCAAGAGTTATTTGGCAAACATGTTTGAGAATGAACTGATTGATGGGTGGGTCTTTGTCTTCTCAAATTTTGTGATTGAGGAATTAAGCGGAATTTATCTTCCAACTGCACACGTGTATAGAATAACTTTTAAAAAGGAGTCATGTATAGTAAATACGATCAATGATCGTAAAATTTCTGACAATCATTTTAATTTTCTTGCTCATGCTGATATATTAAAACAAACAAATGAACAGTCTAACTTATTTGGTACGTAGTTAATTTGTATTAACCTACACAAAATTATTTTTTTATTTTTATTTTTGTTAAAAAATTATATAATAGCATCATTTTATCGATAACAAATTTTAACATTTAATTTATGCAAATGTTTGAAATTGTATTGTGACTTTTTTAAAGGTATATCATTTTATTAATATATTGTTAATTTTATCATTTAGTATAAAATAAATTGATAAAATCTCTTTAATTTATTAGTAACTTATTATATTATTCATTTATTTGTTCTTAATTTGATATTTTTAGTTCAATTTTTTTAATTAGATGTTATTGGACTTTTGACCGAAAAAAGAGAGCTTATATCATGGTCAAAATCAGGGAGAAGTGGCTATTACATTGTGGTTGATCTTCATGATTTGTAGTATGTGAAATTTTAATATTTCACAACGAGATTTTGTTTTGTAACAATTATCTATTCATATGCAAAATTTTTTTTCTTTTTTATGATATATTACTATTTATTTCTCTTAATTTCTGCTTTTATTTAGAAACTAGTGTATGTTCCCGTGTCCTGCACGGAATAATACATAAAATTATATAAATTTTTTATTAAAATTTAAATGAAAAATATCTATAATAATTATTATTATAAATATTTTACAACATAAAAATATTAAAAATAATTAATATCTATTTTAATCAATTTGGATTGGTTGAATGATCATCTCATTTGTCCGTTTAAACAAGTATTTGGAGTTCGAATCTCGCCTTGTGTGTATAACAATCCATTAGTTATTAACAGACCCTTAATAAATAGAGCATCAATATGTGGTGGATTAGTCATCGACTTGCCGAGTTAGGAAATCCGTAGAAAAAAATTGTATTTGTCTTTAAAATAGATTAATTTTTCATTAATAGCAATATTTATAGACTTTTGTCTTTTGTTGAAATTTACTTGGGACAATTTTATTTGTTGGTTGGTATCATATTCATTCTTGAAGTCAAAACAATATGATCAACATTATTACTTGTTAAAACTTCACATTTTATGAAATGATTTCTAAATTTTTAAATCAATTAATATTTCTTGGTAACATAGTGTACCAAAACACCATCATTGAGTATTAGTTAATGCGAAGAGAAACAATAACAATTTTTGTTATTCAATATATAATTTATTCTATTAAAAAATAAATTAATATTTTGTAAACTTGTAAATACATTTCCTTATAATTTCTTATACTATTTTATTTGACAATATTTATCATTAAAAAATAGCAAATGACCATACTATTTTGCAATATATATATATATATATATATATATATATGATGTACAAAGTAATTTCTTATCTTGAAATTAATTCTGGTTAGTGAGATGAAATTTAAAATATTTTTTTATTTTCTTACTCAAATTTAAATTTAAATTTAGAATTGATTAACAACTCATTTTTTTAATTTCAATAAAAAAATAAATTGGTTAATTACAAAATATTCAGCATTTAATAATTTCAATCATTTAAATTTTAATTACCAAAAATTAGATTAAAAATTAATTATAAACTGAATAATTGATAATATATATTATATTAGTACGTAAATAATAGTATTCAATGTATTAATTGTTTATTTTTTTTTTGACAGAATTAATGTATAATCTATTGAGGATTGATTTATTATCCAAAATTATTTTCATAAACTTTGTAATATGTGAAAATAGTGATCTTATTTTTTATTATTATTTAAAAAATTCTTCATAATTTTTTAATTATATAATTAACTTAATTAACAACCTTTATTATTATTTTTATACTAAAAAAATATCAATTTTATACTATTTACATATTTTTTCACTACTAATAAATAAATAAGTATTTGCACTATTATACTTATTGTCCTAGATACTGATTTAAGTTACTTATTTTATATGTTAAATAATATTTTGTATATTAAATTTATTAAATATTAAGATGAAAAAATTATTCAATAAATTATATAAATAGTCATTACAGAAAAAAAAATATCATATATAATAATCCTTGATATATATAGTGTCATATATATAATAAGATTATCTATTTTAATTATGTGAGTGATTATTGTTATTTTCACTTTTTCGTTACATTAGAAAATAATATTTAAAACTAAAAAAGAGATAATTATTTTTTTAATTTGAATTAAAAAATATCTTGTAAATATATCCAATTTTTACATATACTAAGTGTTATAATATTAAATAGTATAGTATTTACTATAACAATGATTTAAAATATTAATCCAAGATATATTTGGGCCTAGTAAGACCTCAATGCAAGCAAGATCAACTAAAATTCATTGTTAGGTCCCAGATCCGACTTAGGTTCATTACCTTAAATGCCCAATGCAGATGAAGTCCACCCCTCCCCTATTAAATCAGCTCAGATTGGATCCCGTTGCTAGTTAGATATGGTAATGAGTACTCAGGGGAGCGAGAAGCCCATTCCCATCCCTCACTCCTATTTAAAAAAAAAATACTTTCGTTCCTTCTCTGTCATTGCAAGTTCCTGTTTAATTACCCCTTAGGGAACACAGATCTCCTCGGATAACTACGAATATTCTTTGAAAACTTTTGAAAAAAATTAACACAAAAAGACATAATATAATAATCATAAAATAATCAATTCAATATAATTCAACACAATTTATAACATATTCGTTATGAAAAATAACATTTTAAAAGGAGAAAACATAAAAACATATTCCAACATAATAAAATAACATAATTTTTTGGGACGATACTGAGCGACGTAGTGATGGACTTGAGAGGCAGAGAAAGTGAGTTAGAGAGAGGATGAGGCTGAGAATGAGTCTGGAAGAAAAAGGAAGAATTTGAATTGGAGGTAGAAATTAGGGTTACTAAATTCAAGAAATGAATTTATGTATATATAAATTAGGATAAATTAATAATTTTATATTCGCGTATATTTAATAGGTTTTATGGGGTGGGTACTTATGTCCATGTCCCCATTAGGGGTGACAAACGGGAAAGCCTGCCCTGTCTTGCCAAAAGCCTGCCATTTGGTGGACTGTCCTGCCCCGCCCCGCTTAGTAAGGCGGTCTTGAATTTCTCCCCCGCCCCGCCTAATGGTACGCTGGCGGGTTGACGGGTCTCCTTTTTTTATAAACCATTAAATATTAAACAATATATATATAATTTTACAACAATTTCAATAAATTTATAATTTCTAAAAACATAAAAAGATTATAATTTTTAAATTCACACACATTAAAGTCATTATAATTATAAATATGTAATAAACATAATTATAAACTAAATTTATTGAAACAAAATAATAAAATCAATATTGTCCAAAGCAAATTAAATATTGTCCAAAATATATAATTAAACACCTTCAAGTTTATAATCAATCAAACATAAAACATAATCCAAAATATAACTTAGAACATCTTCAATTATCATCTTTATCCTCTTGTAGATCAATAACATCATAGAAATTTATAAAAAAATGTCCTGACAAAATAAAAGCTTGGCCCAGCGAGAAAGCATGCCCCGCCCTGTCCTGCCAAAGCCCATGAATTAGGCGGTGCGGGGGTAGGCAGGATTTTTAAGTTTGGCAGTCTCAAATTTCCAACCCAACCCACCTTTTGGCAGGTTATGCAGGCCAGCACAATGGGTTTCGACCCATTTACCACCCCTAGTCCCCATCTAACCCCAAAACGCGAGTAATCTCTACAAATATCTGTTTCAACTGTTTTTGTGAAAATTTCTATTGCAAGCATTCATTAGTTCGTGATGTGGAGCTATTCTAGTCACTCAATAAATTTTTAAATAATCAAAGTTTAAGTTATATCATTTTTATAAAGTCACATGTATCATTGTTATAACAATATTAATAGAAGATAAATAGATAAACACTAAGCTATTGTTTGGATATAAGATGGAAAATAAGAGAAAATAAAGACAATGAAAAGGAAAAAAATAGAAAGAAAAGTATATATTTTTGTATGTTGTTTAGATGAAGAAAAAATGAATGGAAAAAAAATAGAGAAAAAATTTTCTTTTGCTTGGATCGAAAGAAAAGTAAGAAGAAAAAAAATTACAATAGAGTAAACTTATATTAATGTTTTTATATATTATATATAAATTATAATTCAAATGGTAACTCTGTATTTTTACCCATGTTTGCACTTCTGCATCAGTTTTTTTTCGCAACTTTAAAGAGAAAAAAATTTACATTAGTTTTGCATACACTTTTATGTTTTCCATTCAATTTCTTTGTTGATCAAAACAATGAAAAATTGATTTTTTTCGTCCATTTTTTTCTCCAATATTTATTTTCCTACAAATTGTTCTAATCCAAACAATATATAAATAAGTCACATTTTTCATATGTATAACAATAACTAATATCACATATTAGGTTAATTTACGTTGATAAATCAAAGTCACCCCAAAATTGTCTAAATCTCCCAAACCTGAAAATATTACCTGGTTGTCTCCATTTACATTTCTATATAAATCGAATTTAAAGAATTCGAATTAGGGTAATAAGTAGTAAATCAAATCTATAGGATTCGAATCACTTGACATTGTGATTCGAAAGTAAATTGAATTCAAAGAATTCAAATTATATCATCCCCTACTAAATCGAATCTATAAATTTCGATTTATATGGTCTATGCTAAATCGAAGCAATAAGATTCAATTTATACTCACTTAGTAGCAATCCACCTCATTGTAAATCGAATCTCCTTCATTTGATTTAGTAGCATAGATAGCATCCAAGTAATTCGAATTTTATAGATTCGATTTACTACAAAAACACATAATTCGAACTCCATAAATTTGATTTACATAGATATGTATATTGAGACATGCACGTAGCCTTTTTTATTTCGGAGGATATACGTAAAATTGGTTTGCAAATGGTTTACAAAGGTGATTTACCCCACATATTATGACTTGTGAAATCATAATATTTTGAGAAGTGATGTATAGACAACTTATGTCTAAAAAATTTTAGAAAAAAATAAAAATATAAAAAAATTACATGTTGATCCATAAGTTTTTTTTTTTTAAAATTTGTCCATAGTCTATGATTAATAACTTTAAAATTATATATATGTTATTTATTTTATATATTTTTTATTTTATAGAGACATATAATTTTGTTATCGGCGATATTAGTGATTATAAAGAGATTTTTACCTTTAAATAAATTATAGAAAAATTAAAAAACAAAATTGGTTGTTATTTAATGACAATTTATATTTAATTTTTAATTTAAATTAAAATTAAATTATGTATTCAATTTATATTTGTTTATTTATCCTAATGATTATATATAATAGATAATATATTTAAGCATGTTTTGAAAGAAATTATTGAATTTTATATAATTGAAAGTTAACTATGAAATTGAAAGTAAGATGAAGTGAAATACAATAAACATATGAGGAGTGAAAGTAAAATAAATAATTAAAAATAAGATAATAAAATAATTAAAAAAAGTAAAAAAAAAATAGAAAAACAATGCATGTAGTTAATAAAAATACACTGTAAAAAAAATTAGTATAATCAATGAATATAAAAGATGAAAGACAAAAATTAAGATATATTTTTGTTAAAAAATTCAAGAAAAATATTGTGAAGAAAAACATATTAATTAATCAAATTTTATGAAAATATTATAAAAAATTTAAAATGTTAGTAAATAAAATAGTAACTCCTTTAAGAACTATTAATCAAAATACATAAAAATACATTCTGATTCCTAGATATAGAAAATAATAAAAGAATAATTCAAATTAAATTTATTTATTTTATTATTTGTTTATTATTTATTAAATAATTTAATATTTATTTAATTTTGGTCAAATTAAATAATATAATTGATTTGTTATAATTAATGTTGTTCACCTAATGGTATAATTGAAACATATTGAAACTCTAAAGGTAAAATTAAAATTAAATGTTAAGGATAAAATTAAAATAAAGTTGCATTTACTATCTTGTAAATTTTTTTTAATAAAAATCTCATTTATACATTTTTAAAATGCATCACTTTAATACAATGATACTTTTATTAAAAATAAAAATTATGATAAATATCTCATATATTTGTTAGTAAATTATATACAAATATTTTTTAAAGCATATCACTTTTATTATATGAAAATAACTTAAATACCTTTAAATGTGATTATGATAATTTATTAAATATTATATTTTTTTTTACTAATTTATATTTAATAATTTACCTCTAACTTTTAATTATAATAAAAATGTTCGATATAATGCCAAAACAAAAAGCTAAAGCGACATAAATTTTTTACTAATAAAAAATATATTTTTTTATTTTTTAGACACATATCTATTTTTTTAAGTTATACATTTTGATTTATATAAATTAATGATAATTAAATGTAAAAAAATATTAATTTACATGTCCTGAACAAATCAAAATAAAATAAAAAATTTTAATTATGATCATTAATTATAATTATATATATTTACTTCAAGATTTATACTTCAAAAACTCAATATATTAATATTTTGTATTTTTATGTCTCAATTTTAGACTATCACAAACATTAGTTACTCTCCAATAATGATAATACTTTAAAAAAAATAAACATAATTAAATGATCTTAAAATTATATAATAATTTTTAAAATAACAAAAAAAATATATAATTACCTAAAATATAATATTTGTATAGTAACTGAAATTTAATTCCCAATATGAAAGTAATATATAGTATCATTTCGTAATGAAATAAGTGTTTAATCAAAGAATTGAATATTTATATAATAATATGACAAAATAAATTAAAGTTTGAGTTTAACCATAGCAAGCGCTCAATTTTAAATTTTTATAAATTAATTTATTTTTGTTAAAGTGAACTGCACAATAAAAAATTCATAAAAAATTGATATATTAAAGTAGAAAAATTATCTCTAAAATTTATTACAATAAATAATAAAACTGTAAAAGTCATGTATCTATATAAATTAAATTATATTAAATTATAAGATATCTAGATATTTAATCAACCTAATTAATTAGCTTGTAACTGATCTGTTTTAATAATTTAAAAAAATTGAATAACCCTTTTTAGAAATATACCAATCTAAATAATATAGATTGAAGATAAGAAAAATATAACTAAATTATATAATATAACATTCTATTCCTAAAAATTTATTTTATAGCAGATCTAATGTCAAAATATTTATCATCATCTGTTATATAATCTAATTTCACAATTATTTAAACATTATTTTAATGAAAAAATTGCATTATTTATTTTAAAAAAAAATATTTACTCACTATTATAATTTAAATAGAATATAAAATAGATATTAAACCAATTTCTTTTAATAATTACTCAGCCACAAATATCCATCAAGGACATGAGATTTAAGAGCATACAAAGTAAATATAATACGTACAACTTTTACACTACCACGATAAAATGATTATCATAAGTCTTTTTAATATAAATTAAACAGAACAACATATAATAATAAAGAAACAATCAAACCCAAAAAAGTTATAGAACACCTACCATACACCACGATTGTTAGTATTGAGGAAGTTTTAGCCATTTATTCTTTTATTAGCTGTCTTTTTATCTACTCTGCACTTTATCTACGAATATGTTAAGAACTAAACCTATACTTCAACCTTTCAAAATCTCATATATTCTTGTCAAACACAATATTATTATGTCTTTTTTTTTTTTATAAAAACCATTGAATGGAAGAACCGTCGGTAAAAAGATGAGGTTCTCTTATAATATGTATGACTTTTTATGATAATAAAATAAAAATGAAAAGTATGAAATAATATTGTGTATATTTAAGTTAATTTTAATCTTTTTTAATAACCAGATTTATCATAACGTAATTGATAAACAATGGCAGTTAATACAGATTGAATATGTTTTGAGTATGTTATACATTTTATGATTTTATATGAAACAATATTAGTTTTAATTTGTATATTTATTATTGGGTATTAAAAATAAAAAGTATTTGTATTGTTAGCATTTTTCAAACTTTTCTCAACTCTGACCGTGATTAGGCCTAAAAGATCACCTACGTCATTAGAAATAAATGTAATCCAATCAATTTTCATCTGATAGTGCTATACATTCGCATAATCATAGGAGAATTAACTTTAGCGAGATAACAATATGGTATTTAGTTACTACATGAGTATTTTTATATATAGAATTATCAATCAATTATGTATGGCTTCTGATGAAAATATTACAACATGGATAGATATTGTTTGTTAGGTAAAAGATAACAGATTAATAAAGAAAATTAATTATAATGGGTATATTCATTTTAAAAAAAAATTTTATGTAATACTATAAAAATATCATGGTCACCATGAATTATTAGAGGTTCAATTTCTATCGACAACTGTAGAATGCCTAAATTGAGACATTTTCAAACTATAATATTTATCAAACAAACAATTAATGAAACACTCATCCATACCTTCTCATTTTGAGTATATTTATACATAAAAAAAATTGAAATAGCAAAAGTGATAAAAATGATGATTTTTATAATTTTGTGTGGCTATCTATATATATAAGACCAGAAGTCCATGATTATCTAACAAAATTAATTTTATTTATTGCATTCAATTTGAATAATTAAAAAATCATCTTATTTTAGTTTAGTCCTTAATTCACATGATTTAAATTTAGCTCAATAAATATGATTTAATTATTAATGAAAAATATCTCAAAAACCTATTTTATTTATAGATTTATTATTTTAATAATTAATTAATTAATATAATCTAATTAATTAATACAGATACTTTGCATAATTAGTTTGATTTAATAAATTTAAAAATACTAATAAAACATTAAAAAAAATAAAAAATACTACCAAATCAAATTGATATAAATTATAATAAATTATGTAATATTTAAATATCTGATCAAATTAATTAGTTGATATAGTTAATTTATCATAATAAATTGTATTTAATGAGTTAAAAGAAACAAATTGCTAAACAATCTCATAAGCATGTCACGTCAACTTCATCATTAACTGCAGAAACCTAATTTTATATAATAGAATAGATAGTAAATAGAATATATGAGAATATGATATGTGACATATTTTAATTATGAAATTGGTATTATATAATAGATTTTTTTTGAATTCTTATTGCTTGTTCGTTACTAATTTTTACGTAATTACTTAATAATTTTTGCCTATAAAACTATTAATTACCTAATATTATGATTTAATTAATAAAAATGATGACATTAATATTTTTTCATAAGTCTTATTATTATTTATAATTAGAAAATAGTCATAAATAAATTTATTTTCTTAATGAATGCTAATTTGTTGTCAAATTCTATATTACCTTTAAAATTTTAGCGTAATTGAGTCTAATTTATATATTTTGAAATGAATTTACACAAAAAAATTAATATGTAAATCACATTATTATTACAAAATTATTTTTTTAATATAATTAGTGGTGCTTATTTGAACCCTTAAATTTAGCTTCTAATGATATTAAAGTCAACCTATTTTATTCTCTTGTGCCTTCAAAGAATTTACACGACTGACATAAAAATATGACAATTAAAAAAAAATTCATTACAATGGGTATATTCATTTTAACAAATATTCTTCTATCTAATACTATAAAAAAATACATTGGTCACTTTGAATTGCTACAGGTCAACTTCTATCCACAGTAGTAAAATGTCTAAATTGAGATATATTCATCAAACAAACAATCAATAAAACACTCATTCATACTTTTTCATGTTGGGTACATTTATATATAAAAGAAATTATACATAAAGAAAAAAGAAGAAGAAAAAAAAAGAGTTGAAATAGCAAGAGCGATAAAAATCACGATTCTTATAATTTTGTGTGGTCATCTATATATAGTAGACCAAAAAATTATTATTATCTAACAAAATTAATTTATATTTATTGCACTCAATTTGGATAAGTAAGAAATTATTTTATTTTAATTTAGTCCTTAATTCACATAATTTGAATTTAGTTCAATATATATGATTTAATTTGATTTAATTCAATTATTTTATTCATAAATTTATTATTTTAATGATTAATAAATTAATCAAATTAATTAATTAGTACACACAATAAATTTGGTTTAATAAATTAAAAAAATAAATTAAAAAATACTAACAGAATATTAAAATAAATAAATTAGAAAATACTACCAAATCAAATTGATATAAATTATAATAAATTATATGATATTTAAATATCTAATCAAATCAATTAGTTGATATAGTTAGTTTATCGTAATAATTTGTATTTAATGAGTTAAAAGAAATAAATCGAAAAACACTCTCATAAGCATGCCACGTCAGCTCTATCATTAAGTGCAGACAGCCGATTTTTATATAATAGAATAGATAGATGAGAAAAAAATAAAGTGCACACTGTGGAATCAATTTGCAACCCAATTACTCAATTATCTATGGGATCATCAAGCAATCGACTACATATTTATTCTCCAATTTGTAAAACTTAACAAATGCATTAGTAAGCATATTGGTCTAACTTTTTATTTAATATATTTGTTTATGTTATATCTGTAATGATATTATATCTGTAATGATATTATATCTATTTTTATGTATATATCTTTTAAAAAAATGCTCTTAGTATTAGCACATGGTATATTAAATAATATTTTAAAATTAACTTTAACATATGATAAAAATAAAAAGAAAACTAAATAGATATTATAAACACAGGCACAACTCATTTAACCCAACTCCAAACACAGTCACAGCAAAAAATTTTTTAATTTACCCATTTAATTACTTCACCTACTTTCATAAATTTAAGTAGCAATTCTTCTCTTAGGATCATAAATCTCATTATAATTGGGGTCTAACTACTATTGTTACAACCAAACCCACAAACAATCCTAAACCCAAATAAGTAAACAAACCTAGCGGCCACTTAACGACATAGAGAACAAACTCGTCGCGCCGTCATGTACTCGCCATTGCCGCCTACCTGTCGCACCATCATGTGCTCGCCATTAGAGTAGATTAATAAAAATGATTAATAACTACATTAGAGTTGATACACTTAACATGAGATTAAGAAAAAACAAACAATACATGACATGTTACTTTTTTATTAATCAAATGATTATAATTCAAATTAATTTTAACAAAACAATTTAAAATTATAATTTTAATTTTATCACATGCATGACACGAATTATTACGCTTGTTAATGTTATAAAATAGACTTATATTAAATTATTTTTATATAAAATTAATACTTAAAAATTTTTAAATAATAATTTAGTTAAATTTATTAAATTATTTAATAATTTTTAAATATTATTTTTACATAAAAACATTTGTATATAAGTTTTTATCTATAAAATATTATTTTCCCGGTGTTTTTTAAGTGAAATAAAAGAAGTAAAGAAAACGTGATATAATAAAACGTCATTGTTAGCCACTGAAGCCTAATTCAATTGGTAAAATTATATGTCTTTTAATACGCTGTATCCAAGTTTAAACATTGACAAATACGCCAAGTGTTGAATATGAATTCTTTAGTATTGTATAAATGAGTGTATAATGTTGTGGTACCTAAAATTGAAGATTGTCGATTTCATTTGAAAAAAAAAAGGGTCATTGCTATGCTAATGAAACTTTTTTTTTCACATGACGAATTGAGGTGGCATACTCTAGAGCAGACATATATTTTTTTTTTTTGTTTACTCAAACGGTATCTCCAATCCAACAGGTTAAGGATTAATTTATCGCGGATCTGAACTCTATTTAAGGGTCTGTCGCTGGCCAATAAGTTGTTGCGTACATAAGGCGGAGTTCGAACTCCCAACACTTATTTAAATGGACAAATGAACAGACTACTCGACCAACCCAAATTAGTTTAGAACAGACATATTTACCTAGTCTTGGACAACGGATGGGCTCGAGGCCCTTTTTGTGTGTGCTTTTATTGATTGTTGTTATTATATATTTTGTTTGCTTGTTTTGATTTTTTGTTTGGGAATAATGTATATTAGAATCTCGGGGGGAGGGGGGATTTTATTCATTAGGACTCAGATTTGATCTTTTGTACGTTGTCCAAAACTTGAAATAGTAGCTATTAAGGTTAAAAAAACATGTTCTTCAATGAATTCACATTAAAAAAATTTATTGAAATTAACAGACCTAAAGAGCAGTCATTGTTTTTTGGTGAAAATTTATTATTTAGCGTCTCTAATTTTAATAATAATAACTAATAGCTATGGGGTGCAATATTTTATTCGGTGACAATTTTTTATTTATTCCATTCAATTTTTTCTCAATGATAAATTGATTTTTCAATATTGTTTGATAAGCTTTTTAATATAAATACACAATTATCAAGAGGCATAAACAAAAATTAACTCTGATTAATTGTTAGAGCATAAATATTGTATAAGTATAAATTTTCTAGTATATTCTTTTCTAATATAATATTAAATATTTTTGGTCTCCTACTTTATCCGAAAAAATATATAGTAAAATTGGACAAAATTTTACAAACAGATGTATATTAGGTATATCAACAAAATTATGATAAGTGTGATGCTAACCACTTCAAACATACTAATTTGGCCTATTTTAACATTATACTACTCAATAAATTCTGTAAACTATAAATCCTAAAATTATCTGTGGACACTACTTTTTTAAAGGTAACATGCCTTTTTGTTGTTGTTATTATTATTATTATTATTATATTTAATTATTTTATTAGTATTTATAATTTTATCAAATTTTTAATTAGATCTTTATAATTTAAAAATTTGTAGTTAAATTTATATACTAGATTAAAACTTTCAGTTAGATTATCTCTTTTTTTATTAAAAAATACTATTTGTTTTAAAAGTAAATATTTTAGAATTAATAAATTTTTTTAAATAACTAATAAAGATCTATACAAATTTTTATCTTATATAAGAATTTAATTATAATTTTTTAAACTCTAAAGACTGAA
Source organism: Arachis hypogaea (assembly GCF_003086295.3). NCBI lineage: Eukaryota > Viridiplantae > Streptophyta > Magnoliopsida > Fabales > Fabaceae > Arachis > Arachis hypogaea. Next base: position 140,834,859 of record NC_092050.1, on the reverse strand, counting down.
TTAAAAATTTGATCAAATTATAAGGACTAATAAAAAAATTAAATTTTATTATTATTATTATTATTATTATTATTATTATTATTATTATTATTTAATGGATCACCTTTTTTTCTCGAGCATAATGAAACCATTACGCCCCCAAGCCTTGTGATTTATTTGGTATCTTGGTCCAATTCATAAAATTGATAAAAAAGAAACCAATTGAACCCAAGTAAAACAGGCTGGAGTCTGGAGACTGGAGACCTTTCATTAGTATGGGGGGGTCGGAAACAGAACCAAAGCTGACAAAATTGAGAGGACTATTTCCGCAGAGTTACCAAACTCTCTCTGTCCCTCAAACTTGAGAGTCTTAGACAACAGCGAAAGTGCGAATCACTAAAATGTTGACATCCTCAACCTCAAGGATCACTTTCATTTTTAGGTATTCTCTTCTCCAAATCCCTAATTTTGTTTCCTTCCCTTCCTCTTCATCCCTTCACTCTCATTCTGAGCCCCCATCCCTTCGCCACGTTGATGAAGCTGTTGATTCCTTCACTCGCATGCTCTCTATGCGTCGCCCTCCATCAATAACCCAATTTAACAAGATTTTGGGGTCTCTTGCCAAGACCAACCATTTCCCCACTTCCATTTCCCTTTTTCGGCAATTGCAAGCCAGAGGAATCGCTCCCGACTTATTTACTTTGAGCATCGCAATCAATTGTTGTTTCGGCATGGGTCGTATGACGCTTGCTTTCTCTGTATTGGCCAAGATTTTCAGAATGGATTATCAACCTGATACGGTAACATTCACAACAATCCTGAAAGGTCTCTGTCTCTGTGGTAGTGTTGAAAAAGCAGTGCGCTTTCATGACAGACTGCTGGCTCATGGATTTCACTTTAATCAAGTCACTTATGGGACCTTGATCAATGGCCTCTGTAAGACCGGACACACATCAGCTGCCATTCAAGTGTTGAGAAAGATCCCACGGTATGGCATTGCTCCTGATGTCTTCATGTACAGCGCAATTATTGATAGCCTCTGCAAGGATACACTTGTAAGTCAGGCTTTTCAGTTATTCTCTGAAATGCTTGCTAAGGGAATTTCTCCCGACATTATCACATACAGTTCTCTCATTTTTGGATTGTGTCTTGAGGGTCAATATAAGGAAGCCATTGATTTGTTAAGTGATATGGTGCATAGAAACATTACTCCTAATGTTTATACCTATAATACTTTGATTGATGGGCTATGCAAGGAAGGAAAGATCAAAGATGCTAAGAGTGTATTGGCTGTAATGGCAAAACATGGTGTGAAACCAGATGTAGTTACTTATACCAGCTTAATGGATGGATATTGTTTGGTTAATCAAGTAAATAAGGCAAAATATGTATTCAACACAATGGCCCAAAGTAGAGTTTCACTCGATGTTCAAAGTTACAGTATCATGATTAATGGCTTCTGCAAAAGTAGAATGGTCGATGAAGCCTTGAATCTCTTTGAAGAAATGCGTCGCAAGAACTTGGTTCCAGACACGGTAACTTACAACACTCTTTTTGATGGCTTGAGCAAATCGAAAAGAATCTCCCGTGCTTTGGAGCTTCTTGTCGAGATGCATCATAGAGGTCAACCTGCTGATGTAGTCACTTATAATTCGTTGTTGAATGGGATGTTCAAAAACCAACAACTTAACGAGGCATTTATGTTATTCAATCAAATGAAAGAGTGTGCTATTGATCCAGATATATACACTTACAATATACTTATAGATGGCCTATGCAAAGGTGGAAGACTTATAGATGCAAAAGAGATTTTTCAAGATCTTTCTGTTAAAGGCTTTCGTCCAAATGTGAGGACATACAATATTATGATCAATGGGCTCTGCAAAGAGGGCTTGTTTGAAGAAGCATTGGCACTCTTGTCAAAAATGGAAGGAAATGGTTGCTTACCAAATGCTGTGACTTTTGAAACTGTTATCCATGCTTTGTTTGAAAAAGATGAGAATGGCATGGTGGAGAAACTTCTTCGGGAAATGGTTGCTAGAGGCTTATTGAATTGATAAAAGAAGGTAAGATACCTCAACTCAAATTGAAATTACATCTCGTTGTTGCTGAATATGTATCATAGTTTTGTAAATTCTGTGTCTGTTGGGTCAGAGGACTTTGGCAATGCCATAACATTAATTAATTTTGCACTTTCGATTTTTGCAATTGCTATCATCCTTTTTAATTCCACTACTTTATTGATTCTTTAGATGATATTCCTAGTTATAGTTTATAGATTTAGTGTTTAAGATCTCTTTATAGCAATAGAGTGTTCTTTACTGTTATTCTATGAGATCATGTATTTATCATGCTACAAACTAAGCAAAACTAAAAAGATTGAAAATTTTGTTTTGTTGTTTGTTCTCTGCTATTCTGTTGTGCAACTTATTTTTCCGCACCTTTGTAGGTACCATATATATATATATATATCAAACTAATTCCTGACTTTTTATCATAAGCAACCGTGAGCTATTCTTTATTTGATTGAACCCTCTGGGGATTGTTGTAAAAGGAAATTTAAATAGGTAATAAGGATTTATTCTTAGGCTATATAGTTTTCACTTCCATCTTAAAAATAAACCCACCTTCTAAAATGCATGTCCCCTTTTTTCATCAACCTAAGCAACATCGAGTCAAGGTTAATATGGTTCAGTTATCTCAAGATTTTGCGAATGCTCAATATTCTATTCAGATTGTTATAGAATTTATATTCAAGAATACTATCTTCTTCCAATTCTGCAGAATCTATTCTGCTTTCGTTGTCTCAAAAAAATGTTAATACATTGATGAAGATACTGTAATATGGCAAAATGATTAAAGAATTAAAGAATCATTGAATTGCTCTATGATAGCTGTAAGTACATGCGTTTTGGTTGCAATTGATGACATGAAATCTCAATATAATCTCATCAAGCAAGCCCCCATCCCAAAAACAATAATAAAAAAATTTTCAGCATCAAATAAACAAAGATTCATATACATGAATTTTGTTGGACTATTAATCTAAAATAGAGCAGCAGCCAACAAAGCAAAAAAGCTTGGAACACCAAAACGGATGAGTCCTGTCGCACTTGATGATTCAGCAGGTGGACCAAACATTTTAGGGTCTAGATTTATATCTGAAACCAGCAAATGTAGTTTGAATTTTGTTATTACACATGTATATCAATGAGTCTCAGATAAATGTAAAATTAATAAACTAATTGATTTGAAATTAATAATAAATTAATTTATTATTGGATAAATTTATTCACTACTATGCATTATTAAAAAATATAGATATATTTATCGCTTTGTATTTGTATCAGTAAAGTACTACTCTTATAGTTCTAATGTCTAGGTTAAGTCTTAGTTCTGTTTTTAATATTTGAATCGACATGTTTTATTTCTAAACATATTTATTTCGTCCTATTTTAGTTTTTTAGCCAATTTTTTTTTTAAATACACTTTTTCTATTTTGATTTTTTTAGGTAGCGACAAATATCATATCGTAATTAGAGTGATTATAGTGGTGGTGGTTCTAATATTTTGAAAATGAAAATAATAGAAGAATAAAAGAAATAAGAAGGCAATAATAATGGAAAAATAATATTTTTGAAAAAAAAATTAGTTTCAACCAAAAGTTTAAAATAGAATGAAAGAAAATGTTTGTGGAAAAAAAAAAGTTTTAAGCGTTAGGAACTAAATTAAAATTTAACTGAAACCTTAAAGTCTAAAATTTTGCCTTGTATAAATTATCCATGAAAGGATGGTGGTAATTTTTCCTCATCTACTTTGAGAGGATTTAGTTGTTTTCAAATCCAAAAGGATGATATTTTTTCTATTTTTTTTAGAAATAATTTTAAAAATTAACTTCAAATAAATATATTTGTCATATATAAATTACTTTAAAACTGCTTAAATTTTATTTAACTTGTTCACAAATATTTCAAAATTCAATGCTTTTTTTTTTTTAGACATGAAAATTTCAATGCTTCAAACACAATAGTATTGGTTGATGATTTACCTGATACTGGTGGGCTTTGTACTGCAATGAAAACAAAACAACGCAAATTGAAGGTTAAAACCAAGCCATCCATTAAGTGAACAAAATTTGAAGAATACAAATTATAGACATTATGTTAAGATTTTGCGAATGCTCAACACAAGTACACAATTCGGTGAACATTATGAAACGTATATATTGATTGGGTTAAAGCGAGAATAATATAATAGGGAACAATTTCACGAACTATAAAATGTTCATCTATTTGTTTTAATTTGTTTATTAGTAGATTTATAGCTATAATGGTTTTGTTTTCTTAATTTGATTATGGATCTTTCAATGGAAAATGTAATTTCTCTGTTGTTAAATTTCTAAACCAAGAAAAAAAAGATATAATAATGGAAATGTTACTATGAAAATAAAAGGAAAAAAAATTATAACAACAATCAATATTCCTATTTTAATGTGAAACAACAAGATAAATATTGCATTAAGTTGTGCAACTTGTGATATTGGAAAACAATCATTTTATATTAATTTAAAAATGAAGAACCACCTGTATTATATAAAAAAATAAAATAATCACAAATTTATATTTATAATCACACTTCAAATAATAATTGAATTTTATATTTATAATCGAACTTTATAAAAAATAAAATCAAACTAAATTCAAATTTATAATAAAATTTTATAAATAATATAATCAACTAAATTTATATACATTTGTAATTAAAATACAAATAAAAGTACAAAAAATAGATATCTGAATGGTTCCTAGCTTTTTATATTCATGAAAAAATTGATTATTTAATTTAAAAAATATTTATTACTCTACTACAAAAATTTCATTCTTTAATAAAAAAAAGTAATTATTTTAGTGATTAATTACTCTACTAAAAAAATTATGTAAAATACTTATAAATATACACAAGTACACCTTTTTAATCTAACTAAATTTAAAAATTTTGGTCATTTTAAATTACTAGAACATTTAGCTAATTTGTAACCACATAAAATGTAACCATTTAAAAATTGCACGCACGTCTACACATAAAAAAAAAATCTATAATAATAATAATAATTACCATTGTTGCATGTAGAAATCTCAACAGGGACAGAACAAGCATTAGGAAGCTTCATGGCATCATCCCTAGAGATTTGCATGGAATCAAGCATCTGTTGGTTGTTGAAGAAAGCGCACAAACATTCTTGGTCATTTGATGTTGCAATTTCCCTCAAAGGTCCACAACATTCTTCAGGAACATTACTTTGGTCCTTCAGGTATTTATTACAAGCCACTAGCTTTTGCATGCATTGTGCTTCTTTCACTACTCCCATATTTTTTCCAAGTCCTCCAAGAAGTTCTTCAAGGCTTTGAGAGATTCCTTGATGAACTATTGAAGAGAATATGAGGAAGAATGAGAACATAACCTTGGAAGCCATATTATTATTTATTATGATTATGTTCTTCTTCTTTTTCTTTAAAAAATTAAAGAGCAAGAAGAAGAACACACACAAAACAAAGGAAATGAATGGTTTTTGGTTTTCCTCTCAATTCTCCTAGTGCATCATTGTGGCGGAACTTGGTTTATAATTAGATGAACTTTCTATTTTTAAGTCTGTTTTTGAAGACTAAATTCAGCCACTCATCTTTTTTTTTTCTATATATAGATGTGCTTAATAGTTGGATGCTTTTATTATTAGCCATTAATTAAACTTTTTGTCCTCCCACGTGAATTTTGTATTGTTTGACGCTTCATCTACCCTTGTTTTTGAATTTGTTTATTTATATTTGAACACTTTCTCTTATGAACATAGTAAAATATAAAAGATAAATATTATAGTGATTTTCTTCTCATTTTTTCACTAAAATTGTTGGTCACCTAATATTTTTTTTAATTAAAATATTAGAGTTACTAATCTCTAAATGCTCTCATCTAATCCGTGATTTTCATCAAAGCATCAATTAAGATCCTTAATGAAATATTTCTCTCAAAAAAAAAATATTGTCAAAAATCTAATTAGGTTCTTATCTATGGATTACCTTCAATTTGCGAAAAAAATTCGTTAATTATTCTAATAATTTTTAAATTGGTAAGGATCTAATTTTAAAACTAAAAGTATTATAAGAATTCTATTTAAAAAAATTATAGAAATCTAAGTATAAATTTAATAAAAATATAAGAAATAATAGAATAATTAAATCTAAATAATATTTATAAAGTTGCAAAAATAACGTGATCCATAGAGACCATTGAAGAGAATCAAGCACAAGCTAAGTCAAGATTTGACAAAATTGAAATTTGAAGTTGTTGCCTTCTCGTGTCTCATGGAACAAAGCTAGCTAGCAAATAATTCCATTATGAGGCTCTTAACTAAAACATGCTACATACCATGGCATATACATGCCAATGGCATGCATGCTAGCTCTAATTGCCTTCGTCATTTTCTAGTGAAAGTTAATTAAATCAAAGTTCGTTGTCTCTATTATTATTGCTTGATGGAACAAAAGAATAATAACACTCTTCGGCACCACCTATGTCGAATTAACGACAACATCAATAAAGAGACTCCTCCTACTTAATGTGCCGTCTGAAGATCTTATGCTCTCTCTCTATCTTCATGCATATATAGTAAAGAATATACTGCCACACTTTCGCTAGCTATTCACACCCAACTATTTCTACATCGTTTTCAATTGTTCAACAATATATATATTTTATAGTGTAATTTACACTTAATTAAACTCTCCTAAACTTTACCTTATGAATGTGTGTGGTTCAAGTATTACACATTGTTGTAAAGATTTCATTCCCATGGAAATTAAAGATACTCAATGAAAAAGTGAGAATTGAAATAATGGTATTTTGATTCCCTGAAATTTATTTAGGAATAGTTTTTCAAACTTCGAACCAAACATGGAAATATGATATTCTCATCTTAAAATTCTTAGGAATTATTTATAATTCCTCCAACCACACACACCCTATATACACACATTATTCTAATATTAACTATATTAACTTGTACACAAAAAATCAATCATCAAATCTATTATCGGTAAAAAATGCATATTAAAAATGAGTTATACTATGTGTACATCAAAATTAGTCACCAAAGTCAACCACCAGTATAAAATATATGCTGAAATATAAATATACATTGAAAATAAATTAAACCACACATGTATTTATACACAAATATATTAGTTGGCTGATTTTAGTGGCTAATTTTGATATACAAATAACATTTCTCATTAAAAATAACTTAAATAATACATATATTTATACATACCGATTTTATAAGATATGAGGCTAACCAAATCAACCATACATTGTTGTAGATATGACAATCAAGAGGTGTCTATATATATACCACCAAACCTTAAAATTTTGTTTGATGAGTGTCCTAAGACCAAAAAACAGTTGTCTTAGCTTTGTCCCGTTTCACAATAATCAGTTGTATAATTTGGAAAATTATTGGATAAATTTTATTTAAAAAAATATCTCATAATATTTATCTTTTTTTTTAAATATATAAATTTATTTCAATACATTTTAAATATAAAATAATTTTATACATGCATCTAACTATATAACACCACGCGGCCATCCAAAAAGAATTACTATTAAATGATTGTGTAAAATACTTTAAATGCAACAAAATTAAACTCTAATAAATATATTTATCTTAAAATTCATATAATTTATTTATTTTTGTTTTAAATTAAAAATGTTATTCGGCGATTATGTAAAGCAATTCATAGTCATGCTAACTGTCTCAAACATCAACCACTGGTATAAATTATACATGTATTTATATATAAATATATAATAGTTGATTTTGGTGTGTAAATAATATTTTTAAATAATTTAATATTTCTTATTTTTTTGAAATAATTATTAAACAAGACTTAATAGTAATGATCATTATAATTTCAAGTATGCTAAGTGTATATTAAATCAGCCACAAATAAAATATATGCTAGAATATAAAACGTATATTAAAAGTGAATTAAACAACACATGTATTTACACATTCATAATGATTAATTTGATAACTGATCTTTAATATACGCTTTGTATTTTTGACATGTCATATTCCGAGATAGATTATTATGGCCGTAGTATTTGGAGAATCATTTAACATTTGTAATTAGCAAAGCATATCCAGCTTAAAATGTGAAAATATATCCATGTTTCCAACTCCATATTATTCTATGATCAATTTGCATTAACTTTAGCCATCACATTTTTTGTCCACTCTTCATGCCCCCCTCTGCTATAATACCTTTGCACATAGCTCCACTTTAACCATTTAGAAAAAACTCGTCAACGTAAAAGAAACCATAGAGCTTTGCTGAATAATTCAACAGCAAGAATGGCATCAAGGCCAAATAAGAAACTAGGCTCAAACAAGAACCTAGAGAGTTTATTAGACATGGATCAAGCAGGAGGAGTTGCAAAAAAATTGAATAATCAACTTAGACCACAGAACTCTGTTCCTGGAACAGGGCTAGAATTTAGTAACCTTTCTTATAGTGTCATAAAGAAGCAGAAGAAGGATGGGGTTTGGATGAAGAAGGAAGCATATCTTCTTCATGACATCTCCGGCCAGGCCAACAAAGGCGAAATCATGGCGATCATGGGGCCGAGTGGTGCTGGAAAATCCACCTTTCTTGATGCCTTGGCAGGGAGAATTGCTCAAGGGAGTCTTGAAGGATCAGTTAGAATTGATGGAAAACCAGTAAGAATATTCAACTAATATACTTTTTTCTTCAAAGTTAAGTACTAAAACTATCTAGGGAAAATTATGTTGCTGATAAAAAGACGAGTAATAATTCAAATTAGTCTCTAAGAACATTTTTGTCGAAGACCATAGTCCTCAACAAATTCAATTACCACATTAGTACCTAACCTTTTATTTTGCTAGAAAATAACTTATGTTATATTTGCTAAAATGTTTAAACAAATCAGTTTATATTGTTATTTAATAGGGATATGAAAATCTCTGAAAAAAATTTAAAATTCTCATATCAGTCTCTTCACGCAGAAAAACAATTTAAAACGGGAGATTCAAATGTCTGACAAAAATCGGCGACTAATTTAAGTTATTATTCTAAAAATATTCATGGGAAAAACAATTTTTTTTTTATTTAGTTGGTGAGTATGTTTATGATATGATATGATGTGATGTGATTTATGCAGGTGACTACAAGTTACATGAAGATGGTCTCATCATATGTGATGCAAGATGATCAGTTGTTCCCTATGTTGACAGTTTTTGAGACATTCATGTTTGCAGCTGAGGTTAGGCTTCCTCCATCAGTTTCAAGGGAGGAAAAGAGGAAGAGGGTTTATGAGCTTCTTGATCAACTTGGCTTGCAGGTATATATGCCTGTTATTTGTACATAGCCTTTAGATTATTAGGATTTACTGATGAGAGTTTCTGTCTCTAGAGTGCAACACATACATATATTGGTGATGAGGGAAGAAGAGGAGTATCAGGAGGGGAGAGAAGAAGGGTGTCCATTGGCATAGACATAATTCATAAGCCATCCCTTTTGTTCCTTGATGAACCAACCTCAGGACTTGATTCAACAAGTGCCTACAGTGTTGTTGAAAAGGTTAAGGACATAGCAAGAGGAGGTAGCATTGTCCTCATGACCATACATCAACCTTCATTTAGAATTCAAATGCTCCTTGACAAGATCACAGTCTTAGCGAGGTAATATACCTGTTATACATACATTCAAAAATATCTGTAAGTTTTATTTTGTTTTAATTTTGTCTCAAAAATTTTCAAGAAACTTAGAACGAATTCAGAAACAACTTCACAAGATAACCTTCAACACAAGCAAGTCAGACACAAAGTTCTGTCATTGGCTCTAGTTCTCATACATTATTGCTGGATTGGTCCTAAGCTTCTTGAAAGTTTAGTTATCAGGATATATTTGATGTAAATCAAAAACTTTTAGAACAAAATTAAAACAAAATCAAAATTTAAGAGTGAGACAAAAAATATACTTATCTGTAACATATTTAGACGTAAGAGTGGATATCTCTAGCCCTATAGAGAAAGAAAGATAAAGTTGACTGTTTTGGGAATCAACATTTAACGGAAGAAGCTAACAATACAGGGGAAGGCTTGTATACATGGGAAAGCCAGATTTACTGGGTGTATTCCTTTCTGGATTTGGAAGAACAGTACCAGATGGAGAGAACAGCATGGAGTACCTATTAGATGTCATCAAAGAATATGAGCAATCCACCATTGGACTTGACCCTCTTGTTCTTTACCAACGGGACGGCCTCAAACCAGATCAAGCCGCCAAAACACCTGTCCCAAGAACACCAAGAACAGCTTACACAAGGAAGAACAACCCTGCTGGTGCTTCAAAACACATGATTAGCCTAAAATCTCAAGGATTCACGGCCGGAACATCGGTTCCTGATTCCTCAAACTTCAGCTATGGCTATAATTATGAAGACGAAGGCGAAGATGATGAGGAGAATTTTGACAATTCTCTTGAGAGAAGAAGTGCTACTACTGCTCAAACTCCAAGGACTATGGCCAGTGGTGTCCATCCCCGGCTGGCTTCGCAGTTTTACAAAGACTTCTCTGCCAAGGATTTCTCTGTTTGGCTCTACCACGGTGTGGTAGGGACACCTCGCCGCGCGCCCTCTTGGACGCCGGCTAGGACACCAGGGGTGACACCTATGTCAGCTTCTAGAAGTGTTATGACAAGCCAACATCAAGATCCTTATTATGCTCGTGCGAAAACACCTTCACTAGTTAGCCAATCCATGAACATCTATGCAACTTCATATCAAGAATTTGATATTGAAGAAGAAGTGCTTGATGAGCCAAGCCATGGATCAAAGTATGCAAATCCATGGCTTCGCGAGGTAGTCGTGCTCTCATGGAGGACAATGCTGAATGTTATTCGAACTCCAGAGCTATTCCTGTCCAGAGAGATTGTCCTAACTGTCATGGCACTTGTCCTATCCTCTATCTTCAAGAATCTAAGCCACACAACTTGCTTAGACATCAATAGGCTCCTCAACTTCTACATCTTTGCAGTATGCTTAGTCTTCTTCTCTTCGAATGACGCCGTCCCTTCCTTCATCCTGGAGAGGTTTATCTTCATTAGGGAGACTTCTCACAACGCTTATCGCGCATCATCCTATGTCATTTCTTCCCTTCTTGTTTACCTCCCTTTCTTCGCCGTCCAGGGACTAACTTTCGCAGCCATAACAAAGCTTTTGCTCCATCTTAAAAGCAAACTCTTGTACTTTTGGCTAATCCTTTTTGCTTCTCTTATAACCACCAATGCATATGTGATGCTTGTGAGTGCTCTTGTTCCAAGTTACATCACAGGATACGCGGTTGTTATAGCAACAACCGCGCTGTTCTTCTTAACATGTGGCTTCTTCCTCAAGCGAACTCAGATACCAGTGTATTGGAGGTGGTTGCATTACATTTCTGCTATCAAATACCCTTTTGAAGCATTGTTGACGAACGAATTCGACAACAACAACTGCTACACAGGGAACCTAGCCGATCTGTCTCCGGGTCCAATGGGAGATTTGAAGTTTAGCCAACAACACAATTTCAGCAGTAACTGCATTTTGATTGGGAAGGATGTGTTGGAGACAATGGATATTCAGTTGGATAATGTATGGTATGATATCTTGATCCTGCTAGCTTGGGGTGTTCTTTACAGGTTCTTCTTCTACTTGGTACTGAGATTTTACTCCAAGAATGAGAGAAAATGAACCAATCATATATATACTATGTCTACATTTTTGGTTCTTGATGAAGTTTTAGACTTCTATGTACCATTTTCCTATAGTTTGTTGAAAATGTGAAACAATAATAACAAATATATATTATCATGATGATATATGTGAAAAGTAGCTACTGAGTTTTTCAGCTTTACTGTTCTTAGTAGTGTTGAGAGAATCTAAACAGAAAATCTACCCTTTTATTCTGCTTTTCTTCCATTAATTTGTGGAACAAATGCTATTCCATAAGCCATGTTTGTAGATTCATTTCAAAAGAAAGTAAGGCATATATTCCTGTCATGTAAATGTGCCTCACTCTTAATCAACCAAACATGTATGAAGATCAACAATTGGTGCAATATCAAGATTGATTTAGTTTTTGATGAACTCAGTGCAAAATTTAAAACAAACATCCAAATATGCCGAAGCCAATGTATATGACTTGAACACTAAAATCCAAGATAAATCTGAATATGATTCACTGTTATACATCTACAAACACTAATTATACAGCATGCTGCAAGTTTCTGCGGCGAATTGTGAGATCTTCAGAGTGAAGTAAAATGCTATAAAAAAAAAAACAATAATAATTATAGAAAAGCTCTGGAACAAAGCAAAAATAATGAAGGGTGGGGGAATTGGACAAAAATTCTTAAGAAAATTAATCTAGAGATTAAAATAATTGGATCTTACAATTACAAAAGGTATATTTTTCGGCACATCCTCTTGGTAAGGGATTAGTTAATGGCTGGTAGCGAACAGGAACCGGAGGAGTTCATGGAAAGACTAATAGTATCTGATCCAGGATTGCTGCTTTCAGGGGAAGATTTCTTGCTTAAAGTGTAGGGAGATGTGCTCATAACCCTGCATAAAGTACAAAAGCAAGCTTTATCCTTAGAAAATCCATTTCCAAGAGAAATTTATTAGGGATTGTCTAGTTTTTGTTTTCATTTTCAATGTTGTCTGTTTTCATAATTTTGTAATGGAATGAAAACAGACACCAAACAGATTCACAATATCTTGGATCATAATGTAAGATAATAAGATAATTTACCTTTCCTTTCGCTTCTCCAAGAACCGAGCCAACGATGCTTTGCGTGCCTGAGGCAACCCTACTATAAATATTGAAGGAAAAAAGAAACACCACCTTATTATTAATCATAGTGTGTTACATTACCTTGCAGAAGGTATACATGAAAAAAGAAAAGGTAGTGAAATAGGTGAAATATGTACCTGTGTTAACCATTTTTTGAGATGCAGATCTTATTGAAACAACATTAGGAGATTCCAAATTGTTGGTAGAGGTAGTCGAAGATCCAACTGCCACCGACGCTCCTCCAGGACGAGAAACGGTGAGAGAAGTCAATGGAAGAGGAATTGGCATGCCTACAATGAAACCATTATCTTTGGAGGGAACAGACATTGCTGGCTGCAATTTAGTTGTAGAAACTGTGTTGTTCTGATTTAGAGCAGAGCCATTTCCAGCAAGTAACATGATAGCCTGGGCCTGACAGAAGATAACAATCAGAAAACTAGTGAAGGAAACAGCGAAAGTGAAAACAGGAAATAGGATTTTCATTTTCGTTTGTGCTATTTTAGTCACACAATCCGGTAAATAGAAAAACATTGAAAATTCGGTAGCATTTCTATAATTAAAATGGAAAGCTAGCCTTGGAATTTTAACATACCTTCTCAGGAGATATGTCATCATAAACACATACTGAACCGGCATAGAAAATGGTCAGCTGAGTAGGTGTCCCAGAAGACTTGGAACAATTCCTGAAGAAAACACAAACTCCGAAATGTTAGATGTGCCACTCCATATTGATCAACAATATCAAACTACCCTTTCAATATCCAATCATGTTTTGCCAGGTACGAAAAAAACAGTTAACTATGACATCCAAATATCCAATATCTCAAAAAGAAACTACTTCTGTTGTCTACATGGAAACACTTGACTGGATGTAAATGTAAAATTCTTGAACGCTGACAATAAATAGAAATTAAACTAATTAAAGAAACAATAACTCCTCAGATGTAATAAAATTATATAATACCTTAACTCGGTAGTTCCAACAATGGAACTCGCAGATGGAAGAGCAGATACAGGTGTGCTGGTTGATTTGGAACCGAGTGCTTGTGGTTTTATAACTGAAGCAACCATGCTATGTCCGGTAGTAGTAGCAAGGTTAGATTGAAGAACAGGACTTACTTTATTTGTTTGGTTGGAAAGTGAAAATATTCTTGATTCCTGTTGTTGGCTAGCTAAATGTGAACCAGAACATGGCGGTGGATACACTGTCATTCCAATGTTGTTTCCGGCTTGCTTTCCTATGGATAAATTCCTCTAAAAAAATATATATATATATCAAGGCAAGAAGGTAAGATTTTAGTTGCGAAAAAAGAATCACACAGCATCAAAAGATTCTCACACAGTTCTCATTTCTTTCTTTAGTCATATAAAGGATTATTAGCATGCACAAGTTAAAGACGAATTACACGCATTTCCTCGATTTTTGGCGAAGTTCAACCTAACTCCCCTCTAGTCCTAGAAATATAATATCCATTGTCCTCTCCCGAGGTTTAGCTAAATTTTGGTAAATAATAAAACACGCAAATGTTCTACCTCAAAGTGAAACTATTCTTTTTTATCAGAAATAAAGGCTAGTTTTCGATTAGAGGATGAAACAAACCTGGACCACACTAAACAATGGTTTCTGGTCAGTGTCATAAGCATCCTTAGTTGATATGGTCATATATCCAGATGAAGCTAGGGGATCCATAATTGTCTTTCTCTGATCTTCCAGTGTCGTCTTGAAGGACAAGTACTGAGGAATGGCTGAGACTTTGTTTGAGAATGTCCACTGCATTCCTGAACCCCTCACTGCTGCAGCAAAATTAAGGGGAAAAAAAATGGTTGAGTAATGGAAACAAGTAAAACAAAAATGCATCTGTGAATAAATATGATTATAATGCATTGCATGGATACCTCAGTGATAGAGAAGATGTTCTACAACCTATATTTCAACCCTGTGTCAGGACAGAAATTCAAAGATATTCAGGCAAATATAAATTTGTTTGGAGAAGAAGACAGGCAAAATGCCTATGTCTCTAGACAACACTTTTCCGTATTTTCCATCTACTCAAAATAGAATCTAATTTGAATACATTGACAGTGTCAAATTCTAAACGATCATTTAATCAGATTCATGTATTTAAATGGCTTTTGAAGTAGTAGGTTTGAAAATTAATTACTTTTGCGAATGTGACAATACACGACTAGTTGTCTATGTAAAACTCTTTTACACTGACAATACATGGCAATTAAATTCCTCAAAATATGGAAATAGTGGAGAAAGATTTTTTCAGTGAATACTAATCTGAAGTCAGAACAACTTCAGAAACTAAGATGAAACACCAAGAATTACTCTTTACTCAAATAAACTTATTCATTAGAAACTTTGGCAGCACTTTTCATTATAAGAAGCTAAAAGTCCTTGTAGTCTTCACATATTATAATTAAATCACATGCTATCATATGTAATGTCGGTAGCATATGGCAAGAAACAGTTAAAAATAGCTGAAAGTTTAAGAAACCAAAGTATGAAAACATTAACTAGTCCCTGAATCTTAGCAGTTAGCACCACACAATAAAAAACCAGTGACCCTTCTTTTTCTTATATTATATCTCTAGTCCAATATTAAAGAAACAAGAATATAATACTCTACTAAATGCTATCATGCTTTATTGACTTGGAATATTTTATGCTGTCGCTATGCTATTTTTATTAAAATGTTCCCTTCTCTAAAGTATTAATTTATGCAAACATTATTGCACCAAGCCAATCACAAACATCAAAGTCTCAAGGCCATTTGACACGTAGCAATAGCATCAAGTGTGCCCATGTTAACCTTAGATATAAAATAATATTAGCGAGAGTAATGCTAAATTAAATTAGTAGTTTTATATATTAAACAAAAAAAGATGACAAAAACCTAGTCTAATTAATATATTTCTTTTAAAACTATTCACACATCAGTATCCAAAATAATTAATAGAAACATATCTCTTGTCAAAATCATTTAAATATTGCACTTGAATCTAAAAGCTGAAATGGAAGCAAGAAAAAGAAGTAGCACATTTTACAATATAGTTAAAAAACAACCAAACAAATAGCACCAAACAACCTAGACCACGTTTTCAACTACCATCCAATAAGAGAAGAATGCATTATTATTCACCAACAAGATAACTACCTTTCTCTTACTTATATAAACTCTGCAGAATAATTACTTAGTGTTACACAAATATCCACTATTTTTTTAACATCAAAAAGAAAAAAAAAAATAGTAGTTCTAAATACTGTTGAAACATGTATTTAAATTATGTTCAGGGAATTTTTGTGGAGATATCTTGTCTATTTTTGTATCTAATTTCATCTCCAAATAACTTTATATATATCTTGTTGTCTTTGAATTTCTGTCTTAAAATAATTATCAAAAAGGACATAGATGTACTCAACATGTAAGAATTTCTCACCTCTCCTAACCCTATAAAAAAAAGTGATCACTATTTACTTGACCCTTCAGAACACACTGACACAAGAAGATTATTAGTTCACATTAAATACTATATGGACCCATAAATGTACTCTAGTGACCATTTTTCCTTGCACAGCTACATGATAGATACATCACTTCATTAATGCAATTTATTTAATATAAGAAGTTGTAAGATAAGTCAGTAAATGCATTCACTTCATTTATAGACCCATAATCCATTTACCTTTATGAAAAAGGGCAGTTAGAAACTCTTGTTTTTATCCAGCAGAGGAACAACAAAAATATCAACCAAAGACTCAAACCTTGTTGTTTTTTCCCATCTCAGTTATTATTTATTTATTAGGTTTTTTTTTTACATGTTCTTCCCTATTTTAGCTTCTGAGAAATTAAGAAAAAAACAAAACCTCATCCATAATAATAAAACAAACGAATGAAACCCACGAATTCAAGCGAATGAAAGAAATTAAGAAATCACCATATAACAACAGATAAATTGAGAACAAATTAAGAAATCACAAATTTCATTATATTCTTTCCCGCAACATGAAGGACTAAAACAATGAATAGAGAATTCTGAAAAGCAAAATAATATCCCAAAAACAGAAAATAAATCAGATTCGGCCTCAAAGCAAATGCAAAAACTTTTTAAGTTTCACAACAACAAATAACAATTGCAAAAGGAAAAACACGGACCTGAGAAATGCAAATTCTTCTATAAGTTACGAATAATAATAATACCAAATCAAAATTTAAAAGGAAAAAAAAACTACCTGCATCGTCTTTGATAGTAGTCCCTGCATCACTTTTGGAGCTCAAACCAAAAAAATCTCTCTCCATATCGCAAAACTCAGATACCCAAAAGTGTGTTTCTCTTCCAATTTACACAAAGATCAAAGCTTTAACAAGTGCAGAGAAAAGAAGTTAACAATAATAATTAAAAAACAGTTTTTTTTTCTTTTTTCCTTTGTTCTTGCAGTGAAAACTTGCTTCTATTCAGCTGAGATAGAAACGGAGTAAGAAGAAGAAACGGAAGAGAGAACATATAACAGACACGCACATATATAGAAGAACTGAAATGAACCCGGTTTGCAGCGTTAAATTTGAACCGTTAGATTGAAGGAGATTCGATCCAATATGATGTTGTTGACCGGTCTGGAAACCGGTCTTTGCCGGTAAGTGCCCACGTGCACTCGGTTCTTTGTTGGTGGTGACGGGTTACCTTATTTATTTAATTTTTTGTCATCTAAGGGTGTCCCTCGAGTCCGCACCCGGGAGTGGATTCCGTTAAGAATTTTTGTTTGGTTTTTTCTTTTTTTTTTTTTTTTACCAAAGATAGGAGATTCGAACTCGCAACCTCTTAATTGAGTATGAAAAAACTATGTCATTTAAACTATAACTCATTGGCATTTTTGTTTGTTGTTGGCCAGTAAATCTATATATGATGAAATTTAAATTTTTGATATTTATTTAAGCAAATTAGTGAATAGTGAATTACTCAATCAATCATTTTAATTGTTTTTACTTTAGGAAATGAATATTCAACTTGTTTTTATAATATAAAAAAATATATTTATTATTGTTTATCCTTTTTATGCTTCTTTTAGACACCAAAAAAATGCTGCTTTTTGGTTGAAGAGTCTTTCACACTGTGGTTTAATAATGGCTTTATGGTTAATTCAATAAAGTAAAAATATTCCAAATTGGCGTTAAGAAAACATACATAGTACATGCATTTGCTCCTCTAATAAGTAATAACGTTTCCTTTATTATTTTTTATTCCATACTGCATGCCTTTTTTCTTTTTCACCTATTGTATTGTCCTTTTACACTTTCTGTTAGAAAATTACAGTTTAAGCAAAAATCTTCTGATATTGTAATATTAAATAAATCAATTAATTTTTAAAAAAAATTATCAGGTCAAATAATTTTATTATTCAAATTATATTTTATGTATTTAATTTATTATTCCAATTATGGGTAAAAGCTCCATTTATGTTGTTATATATCCCCACCCCTCCTTGTGTTTTTGTTGAATTACATTTTAAAATTAATAAAGGAAAATATATATAACGCACGAGTTGGTCTTCTTCTATCTAATACTTTCAATTTGTGTTTTCTCTTTTATTCAATTATGAAAAGGATAAAAATAGAAGAAATAGGAGCGAGTCTTATGCAAATAATAATAATAATAATTAAGAGGTAACAATTGCTGGTAAATCGGCTTGCTTTATGGATGATTATATTATATTATATGAGAAGCCAGGCTGCCACAGACAAATAGAATCTAACAACTTTGTCTCGTGAAGCTATTACCCACTAAAATTGTTAATAAATAATTAATTAATTAACAACATTATTTAATAGCCAAACATGTGTGCTGAAGTTAAATACTGACATGTGATTCTTCTATTATATGTTTTTGGTTAATAAAATGTGAAACTTAATTAATTCATTTCATATAAAAGAGAAAAAAATAGTTGGTAGAAGCAGCCGTACGAGTTGTTAAATGCAGCGCCGTTACATACTACACAATACACATATATAATCATTGTATTTTTTATTTTTGTTTTTTTGGATATGTGTATGTTTTGTATTTGCTAGATTCTAAGGTTACTTTGATGTGTATTCAAGCTAATAAAGGTAGGTTTAAAGAAATTTTCTAAAATATTTGACAAAATTATTCAATAAATCATCTATTTTTACTGGTTTAAAGAAATTTAGTATTTGATGAGCATTAAAATAATTTATATATTTTATTTTTAGAATTATTATTAACATTTAATTTTCTTGTGATTAGAAACCGTAGATTACTCAATAAAATAATGATCAATTATCATAATTTATAATATAATTAATGTTTCATTAGCTAAATGCAGGTAAGCTGAATGTTTTCTGTTACTTGTGATGTCAATATTTTTTTTTATTGAATAAATTTGATAATATTTATCCCATTTTTATTTTTTCCTTCAAAAATACATCTGTAAATCATTTTATTGATCCAATTGTGAATGAACGTTTCTTACTTTAATTACCCTCAATTTTGTTCTTTTACGCAGGATTTATTTTTGAGAAGAGGAAAAAATAAGATATTGAGAATAAGACATTAAAAGATAGAAATATAAAATAAACTAAAATAAATTATAAAATTTTAATTTATTCTCATTTTTTTCATTCAAAAAATTTGAGACGAAAAATACAATAATAAAAAATATAATTATGAAGAATTAATAATAATAATAAAAAAATAAAAAATAAATTGTACTTCTTGTTAGTGTTTTTGTATCTTTTTTGTCAAAATAGACATAAAATATATTAATTTAGTGTCTTTAGACATATTATCTTTGTCCATATTTTCTTTGTCAAACACGATTTTATATCTCTATAAACAAATGTAGTCTTACATACATACCAAAAAAGGTTCAGCATCTAAGATTTCACCTAAATTTAAAGTATATTTTATTGAGTTTGAGTTTATCAAATTTATTTGATATAATTTTAGGTTAAGTTTGAATCATACTTTAGGTTGATTCACCTCGATCCAAAATTATATTTTATAAATAAGATATATATTTTACGGTAAAATTAATAATAAAATATTATATTTTTATATTATATGATATTATTTTATTTTAAAATAATTTATTTTAATATAAATATTATATAATATTTATTAAATTTATTTTTTATAGATAAAACTTTATTAATTTATTATACAAAATTCACAAAAATTATATACACTAATTATGTGTAAAATTATCTCAGCTTAAATTTGAATTAATAAATTTGCTTTTCCAAATAATATATATATATTCCCATAGAGTCTAACAAGTAACTGATTTATTTTAGCAACGTGCGGGTGCACTAGATTTATTATTCAAGTGATCCAAGACCATGTTTATTTATTAGACTAAACCACCAAAAGTAACTATAAAAGATTGATTCGCTGACAAAAATAACCATAGAAGATCAAAACTCCTCATATATCCATAATTGATTTATTTCGTTTGTCAAAAATAGCCAAGTCTGATGTAACCTTAGCAGAGTGACATACGTGGACTGTTTACATTGACGATTACACGTGTTGGTAGGCATACGTGTACTCAGTACCATTTAGGGTCAATTTAAGCACTCATAAGCATTCATAAGGTTCTAAAAAGGAGCATCAATAACTGTTTAAGTAGTATATATAGCATACGAACATGACATGATAATCCAAAATAAAAATAGTAAACATAACTGATCCTTAGCAGTAAAATTTTGAGCTAAATTACATACATATAGATTCCAAAAAATATAAAGACTGTTAATTTTTTTTTAATTTGGGATTGAGTTGCTGCTCACACTGGATAATTCATAGGCTGTGCCTTGCATAGTAGTAGATGGTCTGGGTGGTCTGAATCTAGGAAGTGACCATATTAGTGTAAGGTGCGATTTTAGTATTGGCATAAACTGTGCGAATATGGAAGTTGTGTCTGTACTGGCTCCTTGCATTGTATGTGAGGACACGGTGGGTGGCCTAACAGATGCATTGGATGGCTGCTGAAGAGTGTTCAAAGTTGGAGCCTGAGGCACAGGGTCTAAACTTGTGATGGAGGAGGCCTCTTGGTGGATCTCTTTGTTCTCTTTATTTTTGTGGTTGGTGGCCTAATTGGTGGTGGCACTTGTGGTGTATGTGGCATATTAGGAGATGGATTCAATGTGGTAGTGACCTATAATTTAAATTAGACATTAATGTAAGTAAACTTAATAGCTCAAAAAATGTTTAAGCAATTTAATAAATTTATATTTTACCTGTGGTTGGGTTTCGGCACCCAGAGATGCCTCAAATTCAGCTGCTGCAACATCCAAGGCTGCCTCTTTTGTTCTCTCTACCTACATACATAGTTTTTCCATCTTTTGTTCTCTCAAATTTTCATCTATCTCCAAAGTGATATGTAATGTAGCCATCTACGCAAAAGAATTTAAAATCTACCATTAGTGGCAATCTTACAAACTCCAAGTTACTCAAACTCTAACCATCATGGTACCTAACTTCACTATCAATTTGGTTTCAAGAACAATAATTACCACAATATTCGAACCATAAAAAATTATACCGCTTAAATAGAGGAACAAGAATATAATAAAGTTACACAAATCCAAACCCTATCAGAAATAACCACAACAACAGAACTAATTTTTTCATATTGAACGAACAACTCTTATAACTTAGAGGTTACAATCATTGAATGATTTAATTCATAAAAGTATTACTTCATAGAGCCTTTAAGTGTGACAGAGTACGCCTCTAAACACGGTCCGTCGGAGAAGCAGCAACCTCCTTCTCCAATGTCGTCACAGGAATGGATTCAAAGTACAATGGGAGTACGCTAGAGAAGAAAAAGATGAAAAACTGCTCTGTTAGGGCATGATTGATGTCACACTCAAAAGGGAGGGGTAATACCTCTTTCTATTTTTCTAATTTCAATGCTTGAAAGAGTAACGTTTTCTTTTTTAATAAACTAAATAAATGCAATTAAATAAATGCAATTTTAACAAAAAAAAATTAATCCACATAAGGCATTATTTTGCCATGTTGCAATGGATGTGGACACATTATATAATTTAACAACATTTTATTAACATTTGGTCACATTTGACAAACGGAGCAAATCAATTGTGGGTATCTGAGGAGTTTTGATCTTCCATGGTTACTTTTGTCAGTGAATCAATCTTTCATGGTTACTTTTGGTGGTTTAGTCTATTTATTACTATAAATCTTTAATCTAGAAAAGAGTAAAGGCAACCATATCTAGAAAAACTAAGGTTCTGAAAATCGGTTCGAATCGACCGGTCGAATCAATTGAACCGTGAACCGCATAGAAAAACGACTCGAGCAAACAACAAAATCGGAGAATTTAAAAATCAGAATTGAACCAGTGAACCGGCCAGTAATCGGTCGGTCGAACCGAACCGTGATCCGGTCGGTTTTTTAAATTTTGCAAAACGCTATCGTTTTGCTGGGATGCCCTAGCCAATTACCCAACCCAGCAACCTTAGCTCCACACAACGGCTAAACGCGAACCCATCCCTCCCATCACCCTCGAGCTCCTCCTTCCTCTCACCTTCATCGATCTCATTCTCTCACCTCCGTCCATCTCCCGCCGCTGACGCCGAAACGAGTTTCGAAGCCACCGTCGTTATCGTGCAGCTCTGTTCCACCATCGTGCAGCTACTGTTTCAGCTTTAAAAGCACCGTCGCGCAGCTCGGTTCCATCGTCGCTGGGCTCGCCTCCTTTTTCCATCCCGCAGCTCTGTTCCATCGTCGCCGGCATTATCTCTGTTTCACCTGTCATTCCTTCGGTCGTGCCCTTGTCTCCCTCTTGCTTAGGATCTGCTCTGCTCTGTTCTAAGGCTTTTAGCTTCTAGATATTTTTTTAATAATAATTATTAAATAATTATTGTTAGTTAATTTGTGAACTTGTTATGGGTTGAATAATTGTTGAATAAGTGTTAATTAATCTGTGAATCTTGCTGTTTTTACTGTGAATTACTCCATTGTTAATGATTCTGATAATTTATCTGCAGAAGGTGATGGGGTCTTTAGGCTTGAATCTTTTGAAACTATGTGTTGTACGTGGGGTATGCCTGTTTTGTGTCTTCTTTTTCTTTGAGAACTTAGTTTTGCTATGCTTGATAAATTGTGCCAATTATGCATTTTCTGAAATTTGTATGCCTCTGTAGATTTTAAATAGTGCGTTTCATGTTTCTGATTCTGATAATTTGAGTAGTTTATGAAGCATAATTCACTGTAATTGCAAATGATTTAGGACTGCTTTTGAGGAGTGTATGAAGTAGTTTACTTGTTGTGTTTGGAGTTGTGTATTAATTAATTTGGTTAATTTGTTATTTGAGCCATGTTACAACTTGTTGTTAAATAAAGTTTAAAGCTTCAATATCCATTTATTAGTTGGCAATGTTAATATTATTAATAATATTAATAATAATACTAATTACAAAGTGGAGAGGGATTGTAGAATTTGTCACATAGGTTTGGAGAGTGATAGTTCTGAATAATTGGGTTGTGCTTGTAAAGATGATTTTGTTGCTGCTCACAAAGTATGTGCTGAGACAAGGTTTAAGATTAAGGAGAATTTGAGTATAAATTCCATCTTTACTTTATTTTGTTTATCTGTAAAATTTGGTTTTTGATAATTTTAATGCTGAATTTGATTGATTCTATGGATATTTTAGACACTTTTTTGTTTATGATTCATGGAATTGAGAATTGGATTGTTTGGTACTGTTCTATATGTGTAGTTGTTCTATGTCTTGGTGTTGAGTTTGAGTGTTTGACAAATATTCTCAATTACTTACAGCTATGGTTTCCTTCTTGGATGGGATTTTATTTTTCCAAAAGAAATCATAGAGAATTAAGGTTGTGAATTGTTTAAAAAAAAACTTGAGTTTGTATTTTGATAAGATCATGTGGTTTTGATTTATGACATTTTATGTAATATTTTAAATTTAGAAGATATTTTAAGATTTATATTAGACTATAATTATATTTTAGTATATATATTTATAATTTATTTATTATTTTATTTTAAAATAATTTTTTAAATTAAATTACGGTTGGATTAATTGGACCAATAAACTAATAAAATAGTGACTAAAATAGTTCGATAACCGATTCGATTCTCAGAACCTTGAGAAAAACTGTGCGAAAAGAACATATACATTTCTTGCCATTGAGCCAATTATATTAGAGATTATTAGAGCGTTATTACATATTAGTAAAAGTGTGTGTCTAACTTTTATTGTAAAATATCTATTCAATTACTTGTATATCAAAAGGCCTATAATAAGTACGCCAACAAAAAGGCCTATAATTAAATAAAAAAATATGAAACTCTTTCGCACTAATACTAAAGGAGCATTAGTTAATATTTTGTCACTTACTAATCATTATGCCAACTATTGTTTTTAATTTTTTATTTTTTTATTTTTTTGCATGAATTTGCGTATATAGTTTATTATTAGCTCATCTGTTTCCATACGTTAATTAACCATGATCCACAATCATCTTAAGTTATCACTTGTTTTTGTTGTCGTGAATGAAAAGACAAAAGCAACTTTTAATTTTAAGGTTTTGAGATGAAAACAAAGATTAAATCAACAACAAAGTTTTATTTTATTAGATGACATTAATTATATTGATCAAATAATTTTATTGTCTTATTATGTATTATATTTATAGTGAAACTGTTGATTTATAAGTAAATTTTTTTTACCACTTCATATATATAATATAGTCTTCTTGTACTATTTGTTATTTGTCCACTTTCTATTTCATTTATCTTTTTGACTGAATAATCTATTGATATTCTTTTTACATGTCTAAATCACTGAGATGAGATTTTACTATTTTTACTATAATAAGTATTATTTTATAAGTGTGTGGTCACTTATTTATCTCAATATTTTCATCTCTTTTATACTTAATTTATGTTCAAGTTCACCTTTTATAACTCAACACTCTATATTACATATAACATAGCCGGTTTAATGATAGTACGATAAAATTTCTCTTTTAAGTTTTAAAATATTTTTTTATCGTATATAAAATCAAATACACTGTGTCACTTTAATCAATTTGTTTGTATCTGATGTTTTATATCCTCTTTAATATTTCTATTATGATACATAATTCACCCAAAATACTTAAAACATTTTATTTGGAATAGAATGACTTTTTCAATTTTCACTTTTGTATTATTATTTTTCTTTGCCTACCAAACTTATTACATTTTATATATATTGTCTTACTGTGACTTATGCACAAATTATACTCCTCTAAAACCTCTCTACACAATTTTAACTTTGCATTGATTTAAATCTTCTCTTAGAAAACAAAGATTAAACTAAATACAGTTTTTTTTTTCTTTAATAAAAGAAAAGTCAATTGGAAATTCTCTAAGATTACATGGATCAACTATAAATTATAGTAAATATCATATCTAATTAAGCATGAACTACTTTCACCGAGTTATTTTCCTCACTGATGTTGTTACACAACTTGCTGTTAGTAGCTGTCGTATTCAGGAACTTGTTCTTCCAATCCAGAATGGGTTCTAGACTTTTAGTGTACTCTTTTGGGTAAAACAACATCCATAAGTTATGATGATTTGTTGACTTATCTATATCTATTATAATATGAAAAATATCTTTTGTTTTATCCTAGTTTCTTAATATATAACTTCTATTTCGTCTGTAATTATACCCATTAGTTGTTATTTTTGTTAATTACATTTTCATCAATAAAAATGACAATTTCATTATAATTTATTCAACTCGCTACTATACATAGTCACATTCACATAGAGGATGTAGATAGTTAATGTTGTGCTTCATTTTCTTCTATAAATAAGTTTTACCTTTTGAAAATAAAAATGAAATTAGAGCTACATGTCACTCTCAATTTTGAGAGATATATACTACTCTGATCTTAATATAAAGCACGTTGTATTGATAATAATATATTAAATTGGAAACGATGACATTATAAAAAAAAAATAGAGTTAACATATCTACCCTACAAAATAAATAAAATTAAATATTTTATAAAAAAAGATAAACATGTATTATAAAAATAAATAGAAATTTATTTTCTATACAGCAAAGTAAACGTGCAATATTTTGAGAAATATATATGCATGAATAATAAAAATAAATATAATTTAATTATTTTTACCTAAACGTAAAAAGTTAAGCGTGCGTTATTTTAAAAATAAACGAAATTGAATGCTGAAAAGATAAAGAAACATGAAGATAATAAAGAATATTCTAATAGAAAATGTAAGAGACGACAAAAAAAGGTAAAATAGAAAGAAAGAAATATCATAAAAGATCTAAATTGGATGGAGAAGAGAAACATATACAAAATGACGGGATGGTTGAATTACAGGCAAAGCTTACGTCTAAAATTTTGAAAAGATACGCAGTAGAGGATGAAATAGTAGTAGAGAAGGTAACGATGTAATAAAAAATACGGTTAAGTATGATTTTAGTCCCTAATAATGTAGAGGCCAAAAATTTATTTTATTTTTGGCTTTTTTTTACAATAAAATGATCTTGAAATCGTCTTTTTTACCAAATTTTTTATTTTTATTACCAAATTACCCTTAATAAAAAAAAAGAAAAAAAGAAAACACGTAGGAAAAAGGGGAAAGGGAAAATGCGAAGGGAGAAGGACGGGGAGGGGGTGGGTTCGGAAAGAAGAGGGGGAAGGGAAGAGGAGGGGTTCTCGCCGCCGCTGCTCTTCGTCACCGCCGTCGCTACTCTCTCTCCTCTTTCTTCCTCGTCCTTCTTTCTTTCTTTTTCTCTCTCTTTTCCCTCTCCTCTTTTTCTGTGCCCTCGCCGCAGCCAGCCTGTCGTCGTCGTGCCGCCGGCGAACCCATCACATTCATCTTCTCTTTCTTTTCCGCACTCCATCTCTGCCCTACTTCTGTTTGGCCACTCCCAGTTCTTCGTGGCTTTGACAAGTGAAACAGGGCCCAGCCTCTGTTTATAGTTCTCTAGCCACACTCACAGCCGCCTCTGGGCCGGCCACCTTTTCTGCTTCGGCTAGCACATTCTTCGGCCACCTCCAGCCCCTTCCCGTCATACCCAGACCGCCGGCGCTCCACCACTGCCTCCCCTATTCTCTCTTTTCTGTTTTCTATTTTCATAATCCAGGTTACCATTTTGCTTTCAATTTCTGTTTTTGGTTAGTGAGTTCCTTGATTTGATTCTGGATTAGTTTAGCTGGATTTTGATTTTATGTTAGTTGATTTTAGGTGGGTATTGAATTGCTGAAAGTTGCTGCTGAATTGTTGTTGTTGTTGTTGAATTAGTTTAGGTTTGATAGAATTAGCTTAGGTTATTGAATTTCTGTTAATAGTTAACTGTATACATGATCCATTGTTGTTGTTGTTATTCTTCTGCGTCTGGTTGTTGTTGTTGCTTCTACTATTCTTTCGCTTCTAGTTCAGCTTCAGCTTCTACGTCTGTTTTTGGGGAAGAAGGTGATGGGTATTTTCGTTCGAATGACGATTTTAAAACAAACTGGAACCTTTGGGACCATTTTGTAGCAAAAAAAAAGTCGGAGACGAAATAAATTTTCGGCCTCTACGTTATGGACCGAAATCGTATTTAACCCTAAAAAATACTGTGATATCTCATTTAATGATAAGGTAAAAAAATCTGCCCCATCAAATATTTCTGTAGGAATGAATTCCTTGAAACAATAACTTTGAGTTCGAGCAATAAAGTGAAAAATAGATATTAGAATAGAATGTTATTATTATTATTATATATATATATATATATATATGGGGTTATTTGAAACGATGATTTAGGATTCAATGTGAGATCTAGACTCTTTTAGTGGCATCGACTGACTTGTTCTTGGTGTCGAGGTGTTGCTGTTCGAATTCCGCGTAAGGAGGTAAAGAGTGGTACCTGCCAGCTAAGAGACTCCGATCCTTAAGTTAGCAAGGACTTTAAGCAGGTTTTTAGTAGATTGGAACGCGTGTATACTTGAGGGGGTGTCAGCATATTTATAGTGGAGTTTGATAACCACCTTTTTTGGGAGTAATTCCACTTTTAGGATAATTGTTTCCTTTATCTTTGGGAGTTTGTTGGGATCTATATTTTAGGAGAGATAGAGATAGTAAGAGAGATTCGGGGAGGCAGTTACTTATTTGGATAAGTAACGCTGGTCCTTGTCGCCGTGTCCGACCTCTTTAAAGAGGTCGGATAAATGGAAGAGGTCATCGTTTTTTAGGTGGGCCTTTTTGTCCTTGTTAGGTCTGGCTCTATGTTTTGGGACAGGGTATGAACAGTGCCCCTGCTTGAGTCCGAGCTTTCATGAGGTCGGGTTCAAGCATTTTGTTGCTTTAGTTTTCGTTGTCGGATACGCCGCCTTCAAGAGATCGGGTACTCGACATGTTTTAAATTTTTGAACATTACCACTTTAAGTGAGGGACAAATGTTACACAATAGTTCCCTTGGAATCCACGTGTGGATTTAAAGAAGGGTGTGAAATGACTGTTTTACCCCCTTCTTTCATATAAAATGCTTTGCACTCTCCTTCTTCTCCCTTTTTCATTTCTGAAAATGCTCCATTTGCGTCCTTCATTGCGAAAACTTCTTCAATTTCTTTCTTTGTTTCTTGTTTCATAATTGTTTTTTAGTTTTAAGATTTTCTCTATCTTGATTCGTTTAAAGAGTCCATGGTGCTTCGAAGAGGATCAATTGTGATTTTGCTGCTTGACATGTCTCTCCGTTTTTCAAATTTCATCAAAGTTGGTGTTTTTATCCACTTTTGTTTGTTGTCTCGATTGTTCTGTATTCATGAAACTGTTCTAAATGGTTCCCTGAATAGTAGTGTTGGTGACGAATTTTGTTTCTGCGTTGTCGATACTTGTGTCTTGAGATTTTGATAGCTTGCTTAACTGTTTCTACTTTGTTTATTGCTAGAAAAACCTTTTTGAAACTGTTTTTGCCGTCTGGGATCACTATTGTGAACTTTGGCTGTGTCTCTGGAATTTTTGAGAAATTGTTGCCTTTTGTAGAATGCCATCGTGTTGTCTCCAATGGCGTTGCTGTTGCTAGTGCAGGAGTGACGCCATTTCTATCTCCTTTGTTTTGAAAAGATCTTTTGAAATCGCGGTTTGTGTTTAGTTTCACTTAACCGACTTCTTTTGATTGGTGTCCGAGCTCTCTAGTGATGATTTCTTTGTTGCATTCGTAGGTATAGCTTTATGTCTCAATCTGTTATTCACGACATGTCAACAAAAGTTCTCCCTTCTCTTTTATCTTGGGTAGATACTACTGTGCTTACTCCTTTCCCCATGATTGATAAAGAATTTGTCGAGACCTTTCGTAGGCACCATAGACTGTGTGGGAATTAGGAGAACGAGCGCAATTATGAGATAGTAGTGGCTGATCGGAGAGGGTTTTCTTTCCTCCCTTAAATAAGTCGGAACACCTGTTATTCTATGCTTACGATTGTTTTTTCACTAAGCTTGATATTAGGCTTCCTTTCTCTAATTTTGAGACCAATGTCCTTTGGACTTACAATGTCGCACCTACTCAATTACACCATAACTCTTGGGCCTTTCTGAAGATATACCAGCTCCTTTGTCAGGAACTAGATGTCCGACCTTCACTCAGGGTGTTCTTTTATCTGTTTGTTTTGACCAAACCTTTTAATTCTTCCAAAAAACTAGGTTGGGTATCGTTCCAAGCTGTCCAGGGAAGGAAAGTCTTTTCCATTCTTGAATAGTCTTTTCACGACTTTAAAAACTATTTTTCAAGGTTTCAGCTGTAGAAGATGCCCGACCTTTCTTTTTATATGAAAATGATGAACCATGTTTCCCGTTATATTGGAAAGAGAAACCTGTGATAGCCAAATATAGTGTAGATGCCTTAGACGATCTTGAGAAGTGTGTGGTAGACCTGTTTCAAGAGTGTTGGGGCCGGACTCCTCATTTTGACACCAAAAAATGTTTAGGGGATCCTAATTATCTTCGGTACGAGCTAGGTAGCTTTCTTACCTTCTATTTTATAATTTATGGCTGTGAGTTGTTTTGATAACTAATGCACCTTGACTTTTGGCTTGCAAAAAGTATGGCTCCTAAATCTGCTGCTATGAAGACACTACGAGCCACCAGCAAGAACGTCATGGCTCGTGGTATACAACAAAAGAAAGCTGGTGATACTTCTGCCCGAACTTCTCCCAAAAAGTCAGACTCGAGTCCTTCAACTCCTAAGAAGTTTATACCTGTACCATCAAGTCGGCTGATTCCTTCCGATTCTCCTCCAGAAAGCACTGTCGCCCGTCCTTTTCCTTTATCCTCGGAGCCTCTTCTTGAGAGGCAAAAGACTGCTAAGGGAAAAGTATTTACGACAAAGGGGTTTTGACGCACTTGCTTGGAGTGAGAAGAATATCCTAGCCTTTAGCCATATTAGTATGGATGATGTGGCTATCTAGAACCATCTTCAACTCCTGACCCGAGGTGGAATTTGAATGGCCGAAGTGTATACGGATTTGGCAAAGGAGTTGGAAAAGACTCCTATCAGTGTCACTTACAACTCTCTGGTGGCTGCCAGAGCTAAGGTGGAGAAGCTGAAGGAGATAAATAAGGAGTTAGAGGAGGAGAGGGATGGGCTGACGTCCGACCTGGAGAAAGCTCAGACCAGGATGAAGAAAATAGAAGCGGCTATGGCCATGGCGGAAGGAATAAAAAAGAAGGCGGAGGATAGCTATACCCAAATTTTTTGGGAAAAGCTCGATCTTCAAGAGAAGTTGGACAAAGCTCGGGAGAGGTATGCTATGCTTGAGGAGTCTGTAGCCAAGGGGATGGATGAAATGTTTGCCAACCTGAAAGTTCATATTCAAATTATTGCTCTCGAAGCAGATCTTTCTTTATTTAGCCAAGATAATATTGTGGTAGATAGAAAGATTGTCCCAACGCCTGATGATGATGAGGAGGTTCCCTTGCCCGACCCGAAGTCTTCGAGTACAGAGGTCGGTCAAGCTACTCAGAATCCTGAGGTTGTCAACGCCGAGCTCCCTCCTTCACGGCCTGGCGCCATCCCAACCGTGCCAGTCTCTGAATATGACCCGACCATTTCTGCTCGTGCTAAGGATGTCGTGACCGGGGATGACCTTAACCCTTTACTAGGGTCCTCTTAGTAGTTTTGTTTTGGTATGTTGAATGGTCAGATACCATTTTTGCTTCTGGTCTGCATGGAATGAATGTTTTGGGTGTGCTGAAGAGAAATGAAAGATACTAGTGCTTGTGAACTGGCATGACCTGTGAAGGGAGAGCCTCATTCGATTCTGCATGTAAAAAATTCATGAGCAATAGAAAATGCAGAATTTTCAGGAATGAAAACAGATGTAGTAGGCAATGAAGTAGATACAATATTAATATTAATGGGAGATGCATCATGAATGTCTAAGGCTGTGGGTTGGTGTGGTTGGACTATGTGTGTGGGATTAGGGTGAGGGGATTGGTTTTGAGGTTTGGGAAGGGTTGTGTATGTCAATGTGAGGATAGTTGGTGTGGATGAGGTAGTTTGGTTCTGAGAGACTTTGTTGAAGAGGGAGGAAAAGGGAAATTCATTTTCATTGAACACAATATTTCTAGCTATGTACACTTTGTCAGTTGGGGATAGACATTTGTACCCTTTCTGATTTTGGCTGTAGCCAATGAAAACACACTTGTGAGATTTGTGATCAAGTTTATGGTGATTGTATGGCCTCGGGAGGGAAAAACAGGCACAACCGAATGGTTTGAGGAAATCGTAATCTGGAGTTTGTTGAAAAAGTTTTCAATTGGTGATTTGAGATTGAGCACTTGGGTGGGAAATAGATTGATAAGGTAGGTTGCAGTAAGAAGGGCTTCATCCTAAAAGAATAGAGGTAAAGATGCTTGAGACAAGAGTGTTAATGAGATCTCGATTTTATGTTTGTGCTTTCTTTCAGCACAGCCATTCTGCTGAGGGGTGTGTGTGTATGGACATGAAAGTCTGTGTTGGATGCTGTGGGAGTTGAGAAACTGGGTGAAGGCTGTGGATATATATTCCCCCCTTATTGGCTTGTAAAGATTTTATGGTCTGTTCTGGTTTCTATTGATATTTTGAATTGGCAGAAGGCATTGAAGGTTTGTGATTTTGCATTTAAGAGATAACTGTAGGTATATTTGCTGAAGGCATCAATAAAGGACACATAGTACCTAAAACTAAACCTGTTGGTGGTTGGTGCTGGTCCCCAGAGATCTGAATAGATAAGTTATAAGGGTTCAGTGTATTGAATGTTGAAGGGAGGAAAAGATAGTTGATGGATTTTATTTATTTAGTAGGCTTCACAGGGCTGAGGATTTTTGGTATGGAGATATTATCGCTGCTCAGTATATATTTGGTTATTTGGGTGGGGGGGGTGACCAAGCTTTCTGTGCCATAGGTCAAGTGAGGTGATGGTCTGATGGGGTGAAGTGGGTAAGGGATCATGGCAAGGAGTAGTAGTGGAGGTTTGGTATGGATTTATTTGTGGTGAAGCTGTTGGAGTGTGAGAGTTGCTGTCAAGGTTTGAAGTTGTAGAGTTAGTGTATGCAAATGCAGTATGAGATGGATGTATGTTGAATTCAAAATTTGCAGTTGCAGCATGGATTGAATGTTTAGATTGGTCAGAGTTTACAAAACATTTATTGAAAAATTTATTTGGCTCTTTATTTGCTGTGTCATTGGCAAAAAGAGTTGTTACATTGACGTAATTGTTTTGATTGTTTACAATATTTTCATCAGATTCATTGTCAATTTCATTATTAATATTACAGTCTAAGCTACTTCCACTACTATTTATGACTTTTGCTATGCTGCTATAGTCTTTTGCTGATTCTAAGCTTGTCATGCTCTCTTTATTTTGCACTAGTCTTTTTGCAGCAATGTTTGCATACATATTCTTTTTATCATTGCTGAATTTTTTTTATTTTTCCTGCATTCCAAATTGATCTTGAAATCTGAATGTCCTCAAACTTATACAGAACGTTTCCAAGCTTGCCTTGTAAGAGGCTCTTCTTTGACTCCTAGAATTTTACAGTACATGTATGAGGCCAAAATTCAAAAAATACTCCATTGTCTAATATGAATTTTAAAACACAGACCAAATTTTTTGAGATAGTTGGAACATGTAGAAAATTATGAAGTTTGAAACACTTGTTTGATTTAAATGCATGCATGAAAGATCTCCCAATATTAGCAATACTCATACCTTTTTCCATTACCTTTAAACACCTGTTAAGATCCATCATATTCTAAGCTAGAAATCAGATTCATCTTATCAAAAGTGATGTGGTGAAAGGCACCTGAATCTGGATACTACCTTGAATCCAAGTTGCTGGATGGAACTGTAAGGAGGCTTGAGGAGTGGAACTACTTGCTTGCTGAGGTTGAGGATGGAGTTGTTGATGAAAAGAGGCATTGCAGAAGGGCCACTTGAGTTTTGCAACTGAGGGTTCTGATAATTAGGGTTAAACCTGTGGTAACATTGCCAAGCAGTATGGCCAATCCTTCTACACAATTGGCATTGGGGTTTGCTACCTTGCCACCAAGCGCGACCTCCTCTAAAGTTTCTTCTTCTACCTCTTTTACTAGTTTGATTTCTTCTATAATCTCTACCATATTATCGAACTCAGGATATCTAGATTCTTCTTTTCCAGATTTTGGTTCTTTTTTAACTAAATTGGCATGCATTACAGTTAAATCTGGCTTTCTAAACCTTTCATTTACCTCTTCTTGAGCAAAAAGTTGGGATTCAAACTCACTGATTGACATGTGCTCAGATCTTCCATTGGTCATGGTGATGAAAGCACTGAACTCTTCATTTAAGCCCCTTAACGCAAACTCAAAATACTCCTCTTTGGACAGTGGTGCTCCAAGAGCTGCTAACGCATTTGTTACCTTGTTAATCTTGGTTATATATTCTGCGGCTGTGTAACCGAATTTCTTGATTGACTTGAGATGAGTTTTCAGCACTTTGATCTTTGATTTCAATCTTGCTGTAAAAATCTTCTTCTAACGCTTCCCGGGCCTCGTATGCAAACTTGTATTCTACCACTTTGTTCACAAATGTCTCATCTATCGCTGATATCATCCATGCAACTAAGCATTGATCTCGTTTCTCCCAATCTTCAAATTCTTGAGAGACATTTTCTTCTGCTCTATCTTCATCGTTGATGAAACTTCTTGGAATTAATCCAGTGCTGATGTGGTTTTGCAATCAGTTTGCCTTGATGCACGCTAAGGCTTGGCATTTCTATACTTTGTGATTATTTTCATCGAGCTTGATTGTTGCTGAAAAATTGGCTATTGACGACAGTGCTTGATTGTTAGGAGAGGAAGTTATTAATTTTTTCATGGATCAAAACCGAAGCTTTGATACCATGAAAGGTATCATAAACTTGAGCTGAAGAAGAGAAGAGAGAGAAGAAGAAGAGAGAGAGAGAGAGAGAGAGAGAGAGAGAGAGAGAGAGAGAGAGAGAGAGAGAGAGAGAGAGAGAGAGAGAGAGAGAGAGAGAGAGAGAGAGAGAGAGAGAGAGAGAAGAGAGAGAGAGAGAGAGAGAGAGAGAGAGAGAGAGAGAGAGAGAGAGAGAGAGAGTTTTTATGTATTGAATTGGTTAATCGATGCAGTTACATTTTGGGTATTTATATTGAATATAAGCTAGGGCGAACGGAAACTCATCTAGATAGTAGCTAACTAACTCTGACTGCCCTGGTTGCCATGAGGTCAGGCTGCTAACTAACTAATTACATCACACTCTAACACAGCTATTATTAATGAATGAGTTTTAATAAAATATTGCATTCTAAATTATAGGTTCTTTGTTATTACTGACAGTTTGACTGTCTGTAAAAAGAAAACATAAAATTATTACGTCGCACTCTCTTTTTCTTCCTCATTTCTAATTCTCATTCTCTATCTATCTCCCCTTTCTATCTAAAAATTTTGTCGTTGTTTCTTCCTTCGCCAGAGCTCTGTTTGAGATTCCAATATTTTCATTGTAATCGTGGTGTGAGTTTTTCTTTAATTTAATTAATTTAGTGTTTTCGATAAATTCTTCTATTGTTTTGTGTGTCTCTATTCATCTGGTTATTTTATGCAACAAATAATTATTCCATACTCTTACAATATACTATTAAATAGTCGCTTCTTTATTTTTCTTAATTAAATCTTCAGCTGGTAGATAAAAATTTCATATTTCAGTATGATGATCCGTATATATAATTTCATTTAATTTAACATGTTTTATATATATGAAACAAAAATTTCATATTTTTGTTATAGTTTACTAATGTCTAATGTGCCTATTATTTTAATCCAAAAGTTCAACAGTAGCTACTAGAGTTGTCTTAACTCTTAAGTTAAAAAAAAACACACACACACAATTTTATTGTTTTAAACATATATACAAATAATATGAAGGTTTGGAGGTGGAGTTGTCCTCATCCGCACAATAAAATACATCTTTCTCCTTTTTAATTATAACATACCAACAAATCCAATGTTGTGATGTGAAGAAGTCTTTTAAGTAAAATTTCAATATACAATCCGCATGTTTAATGAAATATGTACAGGTGGATTAGAAGGGAAGGAAATTAAAGGTTGTTATTATCAAGTTATATCTAATAATTAAGAAAAGGAACGAAATGATGAACATTCATTTCAATGTCATAATAACATCGACCAATTAAGTTGAAACACATGCATGTATACTTATTAGCTTTTTATTTCAAACAAGTATATTTCTATTAAAAATTTGTAACTTTTATATTATTTATTTTTTACTGTTTTAGTATGATTCTCATGTTGTAATAATTCTAACGTATTGTACTACAAATTTTGTGAATTCACCTTCCCTTGAGTGGGAACTTCTGTCAACTCTATACAATAATAATAATAATAATAATAATAATAATAATAATAATAATAACAACGACGCCGATAACGATAACGATAACGATGATAATATAACTATGTGTGTTTTAAGGTTAAAAGAGATTTATATATATAAGAAAACATATGGTTAAGCTATAAAATAGTTAGGTGAGGTTTGATAATTAGATAATCCAAAATTATCAAATTAATTAATAACAAAAAAAATTAGTTAAACGCCATATTTTAACCAAAATCTTAAAAGATAATAGATTCTCATATATTATATTTGGAATAAATCTAGAGAAATAATAAAAATTAGCAAATACTCAGTTAGCATAAACTTTAAATATGTATTTCGTAAATTTTGGATTTTTTAAATATATATACACACATTTAAAATTTATAGTATATTAATTAATTTAGATTGGTTAAATGTTCATTAATTTATTCGTCTACTTAAATAAGTATTGGAGATTCGAATTCTATCTTATATATGTAATAGTTCATTCATCAGCAATAAATTTTTAAATAAAATTTAAATTTACGACGAATTAGTTCTTACATATCGAACTAGAGAATACTATAGATAACAAAAAAAATCATAGTAAAAAGAAAAAAAAGAAAAGGCACATGGATAAGATTAAAGGGTTAGAGAAACATGTGATGTGATTAGTAGGGGTGGCAAAACGGGTCGAGTCCGTCGGGCCGATCCGCTAAACCCGCTAAAAAGGCGGGTCGGGCTAGGATTTGGAGCCCGCCAAATTAAAAACCCGCTAAACCCGCACTGCCAAATTGGTGAGTTTTGGCGGGGCGGGGCGGGCCGGTCTGCCGGGCCGAAGATTTTTATTTTTCTTTTTTTTATTAAATAAAAGAGTGATTACTATTATAAAATTAATAATTATAAAATTTTTAAATATTTTTTTTCATTTTTTGTTTTAATTCTTTTTTGAGTTATTAACTTTATTTATTTTATTTTACAATTTCGTATATATGCTCAAATTATGTGACTTATTTTTTAAAATAAAGATGATTCTATTGACAAATATTATTTTGAACAATTTTATTGAAGTTAAAAATTAAAAAAAATAGTAAAAAAATTATATTATAATTTGACTATTTTTTATTTGTATTTGACTTTTTAATTATTATTTTTTGGTTAATTTTAATGAATTTTATTTTTCAAAAAAAAAAAAAAAAGTCAAGCGGGCTAGCCTGCCAACCCGCCAATCCGCCATAAAGTGGGGCGGGCTAACATTTTGAACCCATTTTAGTTGGCGGGGCTGGCCGGTCCGCCCCGTTTATCTGGCGGGCCTAGGCGGGGCGGGGCAGGCCGGCCCGCTTTGCCACCCCTAGTGATTAGGGGTGGTAAACGGGTCTAAATCCATCGAGTCGGGTCATGTAACCCGCCAAAAAAGCGGGCCAGGCTGAAAAATTGAGACCGCCACATATCAAAAATTTGCATAACCCGCACCACTTAAACCATAGGCTTTGGCGGGGGCGGGGCAGACTTTCCCGCCGGACTTAAGATTTTTTTGAAAATGTTTTAGTTTAGTGTTTTGAATTATGTTTTACATTTGATTGATTATATTCTAAACTTATGGATGTTTAATTATATATTTTGGACAATATTTATTTTATTAATAGACAATGTTAATTTTATTATTTTGTTTAAAAAATTTTGGTTTATGATTATGTTTATTACATATTTATAATTATAAAGACTTTAATGTTTGTGAATTTAGATATAATTTTTTTATGTCTTTAGAAATTATAAATTTATTAAAATAATTGTGAAATTATATATATTATTTAATATTTTTTTGTAATTTATATTATTTAATATTTAATAATAAAAAATTAAAAAGAGAAATTTGACGAATTTGGTCTATTAACCCGCTAACCCACTATTAAACAGTACGGAAGGAAATTTTAAAACTCTCTTATTAAGGGCCCGTTTGGATAGGTTCAAAAGTGACTTTTTTTTAACTTTTAACTTACGAAAAGGTGTAGTATTAATGTATGGTACAATTTTCAAAATAAAATTGTAATTTTCTAAAAAGCTATTTTGGTGCTTAAGAAGAAGTTAAAAAAAATGACGTCTCTCATAATAAAAAGCTTTTTATCACTTTTTTCTTAAAATAAGTACTTTTAAAACTAAAACACCAAACACAAAATAACTTATTTATAAGCTACTTTTAATATATAAGCATTTATTGTTTAAACTATTTCTTCAAAAATAACTTAATTAAGTTGTTTATCCAAACTGGACACGAACCAACCCATCAAAAAACAAATTTTTAACGGAACGGAAGAAATTTCCCGGCTTGCCACTTCCTAGGCGTGATAGAGACCGGAGAGGGAAAAACATGTGATTTGCGAGAATGTTATTTCATATTTGCCACACAATGTTAACATCCTTCCTTACGGCTTTTATTTGGTCCCCCCTAATAAGTTCAATGAATAAATGACCATTTGTACCCATGAGAGATGAAAACGCTGACAATTGTACCCATAAAGCTCGAAACTAATCTTGTACCCATGATAGATGCTGTCCGTGTGACAAAAGTGCCCTGGCTTAGATCTGAGCTTGGTTCGTGGGTTTCCGAACCTACGTGGCACTCCCATCCCCCCCTCCCAAAGCCATATCTGAGCCAACCATTCACCATCATCATCTTCATCTTCTTCACTATCATCCCCATCCATCACTGTCTCTTCCCAGCCACCATAACCTCCATCACCATCACCTCAGCAGCGCCACAGCCACCTCCCTTCACCACAACCTCCAGCAACAACCCACACCGCCGCGCCCCTTTCTCTTCTTCTTCCCCTCTTCTCACCTCCACTGAGCCCAAAAACCACAGAGCCAGCTCCTCCTCTCCACCAAAGCCCATAGCGGCAGCGGCCACCTTCTCCATTCCTGGGTTTCCTCTCGTCTGCCACCAAACAGCCGCGACACTCAACCTTCTCCGCAGCATCCTTACGGCGTTCCAACCCGTCACCACTCTCTTTTTCGAACCCTAGCTCCGCCAACCATCACCATCGGCCTCTACGAGCCACCGCAACCCTCTTCCCTTTTCTCCCCTTTGCGTGTTCTCTGTCTTCCTCGGCCACACCAACGAACCGGCCAC
This sequence comes from Arachis hypogaea, assembly GCF_003086295.3. Taxonomy (NCBI): domain Eukaryota; kingdom Viridiplantae; phylum Streptophyta; class Magnoliopsida; order Fabales; family Fabaceae; genus Arachis; species Arachis hypogaea. The sequence continues at coordinate 140,795,904 of NC_092050.1, read as the reverse complement.
CTTCTCCTCCCTCTCTCTCACTGGCCGAACCGCCGTGCCGTCGACGAGCCACAGCGACACCGACGATGAGCCTCTTTCCCCCTATCTTCTTCCTTCTCTGTCATCACGTTTCATCATCGCGAACCAGCCTAGCACCGTCGCGATTCCAGCCCCGTTTCCCGTTTTCCCATGGAACGACCAGAACAAGGATGCTGCGAAGAAGGTTGGGTGTCGCGGCTGTTTGGTGGAGAGGAGGAGCTGGCGCTATGGTTTCTGGGCTCAACGGAGGTGAGAAGAGGGGAAGAAGAAGAGAAAGGGGCGCGGCGGTGTGGGTTGTCGCCGGAGGTTGTGGTGAAGGGAGGTGGCTGTGGCGCTACTGAGGTGATGGTGATGGAGGTTATGGTGGCTGGGAAGAGACAGTGATGGATGGGGATGATGGTGAAGAAGATGAAGATGATGATGGTGAATGGTTGGCTCAGATATAGCTTTGGGGGGTGGGAGTGCCACGTAGGTTCGGAAACCCACGAACCAAGCTCAGATCCAAGTCAGGGCACTTTTATCACACGGATAGCATCTATCATGTTACAAGATTAGTTTCGAGCTTTCATGGGTATAAATGTCAGCGTTTTCATCTCTCATGGGTATAAATAGTCATTTATTCATGAACAAGTAGAAGATAACAATAACAATAACAACCACCTTAATTTCATGGTACATACTTTCTTTATTTTTTTAATATGATAAAATTCGTTAAATTCAACACTAATCATTTTATCACTCATGATAATATATATACGTCTGTGGTGTGCTTCTAATAAGCTTTTCTAACATGGCTATAATGGTATTGTTTGTCTCTCAAATTTTCGAAAACTTTAAATATATATTTAAAGTTTTGATTTATTTATTTTTTTAATATTTTAAAAATATTTTAATTATATCATTCTTTTTAATATTGTTAACAAATAGAAGATGATGTAATAATTAAATATTGACGTGTCACTAACACTTAATATATTTTAAGTTGATGTATTAGTCAAAATAGTAAAATTTTAGTTTTTATTTCGATTCGAAAAGCTAATATAAAATCGTAATTCGTAAAATCGTTAGACGAAACGTAAATCTAACTTGTAAATCATAAAATCTGAAAAATATAAGAAATATAATAAAATTACACATAATTAAATATAACACTAATAAAAGAAGTTTCATTAAATAATTCAAAAAAAATATTTATTTAACAATTTAAAAATATAATGACATTCAGAATATTTATATATTCATAAAAACAAAAAAATTGTACATTTAAACCACACATTAGCAAATTCACTAATTTAAATGTTTTAGAACAAACAAATTTATTAGTGTTCATTTTTCTTTCTTTTATTTTTTTATTGACATAGGTCCAGGTTCACAATTGGATCCGATCCAACATAAGCTATCCATCCTCATCCCCATCACCATCAGACACCCTTCCCAACCCATTTTCCCCAACCTAGATCCCCAACTGAAGGTTGTGGTAGGCTTAGAGAAGGGGGTTGAATCTATGCCTTCCTTTTGATTGCAGTTATTACCCTTTTAAACAAATTTTTAATTCAGGTTCTGTTTGAACTCAGCAGCGAAAATTTATGAGACAATTAATTTTTGTCTCATGAATATCAGAAAACAGAACTCAGCAGAGAAGAGAAAAGCTAACACCAGCATGTATCCTGGTTCGATTGCCTTGTGCTATGCAACCTACATCCCGTCTCCTCCACAACTATGGAAGAATTTCACTATAGTTAACAGTATTACATACACCAATTTCACAGGATTGACCCAATCCTTTCACACTCAAGTTCTAACCTAACTTGACATTGGCTATGATAATACCTAACTATTCCTCTTAGTGCTAACCCAACTAAGAAAGGGATACCTTACAGGTACAAGATATAAGACACTTAATCAACCTAAAGAAATCAGAAAATAACTCTAGACTTTTCTCTCAAGTATATCACTCAGCCTTTTTCCACTCATGGCTTTTACTTGAGCTTTCTCACAATACCTTTTCTCACAAGAAATTACAGAAAGATAAACATAGAAAAGTACATTACAATCTGTAAATCATGAAGGAGATTGACTTCATCAGCAACCTCTTCGCTATGTGCAAAACCAGATTCGCAAACCTCAGCTTGAGTTCTTCAGTATTGGCCGAATGCTTCTTTGAAAGAAAGCATTATCCAAGTAGAGGAACTTCTTAACAGAACACTGTTCTCACACTCTGGTTTTCTCTCCTTAGTTTCTGAATGAACAGCAAACCTCTTTTATCTCCTTGCATGTTGCTGGGTTCTTCTTCCAAGGTCAACACCTTGAGCCTTGAGTTTCACCAACCCACAGAATCACTTTTTCTCCTTAATCCTCAGAGTAGAAACTTTCCTTCTGACTTCTTCATCTTGACCAAAAGCCATAAAGCAGCAACCATAGAGATCTTCTCATGGTCAACTTGATCTGAGCCCTTGAAAACCAATTTGGTCCCCAAGTATTGTTTAAGACCGTAGATACACGGCAGAGAAGACAGAAATCCTCTTTCCCTTGTATCCCATTTCGGATAGAGCAGAGAGTTGGGAAGAAGAGATGAAACCGAGTTGCATGAAAGAGGAAGTGATTTACCTATAACCTAAGTTTGATTTGGTTTTGGATTTTCTGATTTGATTTCTGAGTTTCAAACTTAATCCTTCTCTCTCTTGCTTCTTTGGTGACTAGCTTGGTGAAGAAGCTCTCTCTCTTTTTCTTTCTTACTTTTCTGAAACTCTGATTTGACTAGGACAAAAGAGAGATGAACGTTGCTTTTGGTTAAGCAAAAGAGAGGGATTTGCTTTTCTGAAACCAGATCGGGCTTGGATCGAGTATGGATATGCTTGGCCCGATTTGATTCTTTGGCTCCTTTCTTTTCTTTTCTTTGGACTCTTAATTTTGTTTTCAGCCCAACATCTTTGTTGATTTGCTTTTTATTCCATTTGGGCTCTTGAAATTTGGCCTGTAACAATAAACAATTAGTAATAAGTAAATATAATTAATCAACACTAATTATTTATTTTGCGCAAAAATAATGTTTGTCATCACTAATTAATTTAGTTAATTTCTTAACTCAACACCAACACTCACTGCAACCCAAATACCCCATGATTGCGCTTACGAAACTCCTTCCAATGGCAAATCCATCTCCTTTGGCATGTTGAGTATATTGTCCATAAAATTTCTCTGGAATATCTTTTTCGCACTTCCCTCCTAGATTTTGGGTCACTCAGTTTCCATCAAGAGACACCGCGAAACCGCTGCATGAAGGAGATGTTGGTGTTGCATTTTCTTTCGCCTTCCTCGCTTTTCTGTTCAAGCTCCCGATTAGCCCTCCTCCGTGGAGGAGGAAGACAGCGCCAGTCGCACTGTATGTGATGCCTCTTCTTTTCTTTGCTTTTGGTTTGAAGAATGCCCCTGTTGCAAGAACTTTACTTCATTCTAGGGTTCCTTTTCAGTTTTCTTCTGTACGTGTTGGGTTGGATTTGGGCGAATTTCAAACTAGGTTAGGGAACAATAGAACACCGCTTATGGATGAGTCTTCTTCTTCTCACACGGGATCGCCAACAAAATTATGATTCCAGCGATTTTACGACTTTGCTCAGTGATTCCACGCAAACAACACTACTGTCACTTGAGCAATAAAATTGGAACGGAAGGGAGCTGTAAAATCGCAAAAGCGTGCGATTTCGCGAGTTAAGTTACGATTTTAACTACTTTGGTATTAGTGATAGGCCAACGTCTAATTGTCACGTCATCATCTTTATTAATGGTATCATAAAAAAATAATATAATTAAAATATATTTAAACGGTTAAAGATAGAATTAAATAAATTAAAACATTAAGAATATTTTTTAACTTTTTTAAAAAACTTTAGGTATTAAAAAAGTTAGAATCTGAAGTCTCGATTTATTAATACAAGACTGTAAAGAATTTCTACTCAATCCTCCTAATATTCTTCCAACCCAAAAATATCATCTTCATCAATATCAGGTTATTCAGCGTTTCAAGAGTATCAACCCGAAGAGTTTAAAATAATACGGGATCGAAAGATTTAAATACAATCCCTTTGTCAGCATTTATAATACAATTATTCGGATAAAAATTCACAACAATATACTCAATACAAAATATGTTGAAAGAATATCATAATAGAATCGAAATGACTTAATATTTGCATTGTAATAGACATAAATGATCTTTTTATATTAAATTTACTCTACATTCAAGTAATATTGTCATCTAAATTTAATTAAATAGACTTAACACCAACAAAAATTACTTTCATTAAAAAGAGCATGATTATGCGTGCACATATCATTCTTCCAACCAAATCATTTACATTCAAGGGCTTTACGTTATCGTTGTCTTCTTCTTCTTCACGTTCCTCCTCTCTCACCTTCTTCTTCTTCGCGTGTTTTTTTCTGATTGTCATTTTTTTGTTGCTGCTGTTATTGCAGTAGAAGGTGAGGAGAAAGAGTTTTGAATTAAACAAGACAATGAGTCCAAATGCAGTTTAATTCACTCAAAAATGAACCAAAATTATATAATGATTGTGACACAATTAACTCATAAATTAACCAAAATCACATAATTGATTGCGACACAATTAACTCAGAAATGAACAAAAATTACACAATAATTGCGACACAATTAACTAAGAAAGAAAGAGAAGCAGAGAACAATGGTAAAGAATATCTAGAACTCAGAAATTATGTTAAATTTGAGTAAATTAAGAAAAATTTTGAGAAAATGAAATAAGAAGGAGAAGATGAAGAAGAAAAAGATAAAAAAAAGAAGAAGAAGAAGAAGTAAAAGATGAGGAGGAAGAGGAGAAAAAGTTTTAAATTATGCAGGATGAGTCCAAATGCAGCTTAATTCACTCAGAAATGAATCAAAATTATATAATAATTACGACACAATTAACTCAGAAATGAATCGAAATTACATAACAATTACGACACAAATAACTCAGAAATGGATCGAAATTACATCATGATTGTGACACAATTAACTCAGAAAGAAAGAGAAGTAGAGAACAATGGTAAAGAATATGCGGAACTCAGAAATTGTATTAAATTTGAGTAAATCAAGAAGAATTTTAAGAAAGTGAAATAAGAAGGAGAAGATGAAAAAGAAAAAGATGAAAAAAAAAAGAAGAAGCAGTAGAAGATGAGGAGGAAGAGGAGAAAGAGTTTTGAATTGTACAGGACAACGAGTCTAAATGCACCTTAATTCACTCAGAAATGAACCAAAACTATATAATGATTGCGACACAATTAACTCAAAAATGATCCGAAATTACATAATGGATTGCGACACAATTAACTCAGAAATAAACTGAAATTACATAACAATTGCAACACAATTAACTCAGTTCAAAAACAATCACACACACAAGACTGAATCATGAACAAAAAAACATCAAAAATTAATTTTGGATCAGACAACATCTTTAACATCGCAAAAATTCAACAATAACAATAATAATAACTACGATAATGATAATGACGATATGTATAAGAAGAAGATGATGATAACGATAACGATGATGATCATGATGATGATGATAGAGGAGGAGAAGAAAAAGAAACGAAAAGAAGAAATTCAACTGAGAAAAGAAAGAAAATGAGGTGGTGGTACTGTTCGTGAAGAAATAATTTTAATTGAATAAACTTAAATGTTAAAATTTTTTGGATGTAAAAAATAATTCTTTTTATATAGCTAAAATTTTTTGCTTTATACCCATCACGTATGCACAAGTCACGAGGTGTTTAAATATGTATTTTGATTTCTGTAAGTATGAGATAATATTAAATGTATCTAATTTTTATTGACGATAAAATATGAATAGATAATATTTATAAACTTATTCGGTTTGTAGATGTGATATATTATAAAATTTTTTAACATATTTTTTTCTCATTAAAATTGAGATACATTCTTAAGCAACTCATTTTTTATAGACGAGATATGTAAGATAAAAAAAATATAATTTATTTAAGCCGTGTATATATTCATAAATATAATATTTATTTTATTTATTAAAAAAATCCTAAAATAACGTAATGTCATATATGGAATAGGATTTTTTTTTAGGATTTTTAATTGAAAGTGACATTTTTTGTTAATATTTTATGGGTTTTTTTTTGGAGGAATTAGTAAATATAGTAGTATGAAAATCTTTATATGATTATTTTGATTGTCCTAAGAACAAGGATTCTCTCATTTGCAAGATTTGGAAAGTGTTTGTAAGATTTGGGAAGTGTTGAAGGAGGAGTTTGCTTGATGTATTGGAGATTTGAACCAGAATCTTTAGTTCTCTAACTGGAGGAGAAAAGGACAGTTATCTAATGAGAATGATTATGTTCACATTTCTGATTCGAACCTCCGAATAAAGGATATCTGCTCGGTTGGTAGGAGACATTTGGATACTCTTTATTCTTCATCTCAAAATCTGAAAGGTAATATTCTTTCTTACAATCCAGATGTGCAAGCAGGCCCAGAAGTGGGTTGGTATTGATTTGTGTTTGCTGCCAAAGTCTATAATTCACGCAATGGTTACTTGTGGTTGTGTAAGTAGCTGTTTGGTTGGGAGAAGCGGGATTTGGCGCCAGCTTGTTCTGGAAAAGCGCAAATTTTTAGCTTGGCTGTATCTTAAGGAGGCTCTTCCTACTACAAGTTTTCGCTTCAGAAGAGGTATGTCGTCATTGGAGAGGTGCCCAAGATGTCTTTCTAGTCAAGAATCGGTTTTACATTGTATTTGAGATTGTCCAAAAGCTCAGCTTGTATGGCATATGTTGGATATTTCGTATTATCATTTGGACTTGAAGAACTGGTTCTTGTATCATAGCAGAGAGCATCCGTTCAAGTTCTTTTCGGGACTTTGGTAGATTTGGCGAATAAGGAATAATAACATCTTTAATCCTCATAAGACTTGACCTCCGAAAAAAGTGATTTTTCTAGCATTAGCTTCAGAAACGGAGCTTAGGAATGCTTCTGAATTACAACGTATGTCTCTTCCCTCTATTATAAATGGTTTTTGGAATTCCCAATCCATTGGTACTTTCAAGATTAATTGTGATACTAGTTATCCTAGTTCGGGTGATAATGTTGGTTTTGCTTGCGTTATTAGAGATTGTAATGGGAGTTGGCAAAAGGGATGTTTGGGAATGATTGAGAATAATAGTATTCTTCAAAGAAAATTGTTTACTATTTGGAGAGGATATCTCTTAGTTTGGGATGTGGCCATGTGGGTCAGCTAGATGTTATTTGTGAGATGGATTGTGCGGAAGCGTTTAATCTTGTTACTAATCACCAAGATGGTTTTGGGTTTATTGATCCGTTGGTACTCAAAATAAGGGATATCATGCATTGGAATTGGCGTGTTCATTTTCGTTTGATTATGAGAGATGCAAATACGGTGGTAGACACCCGGACAAAAATAGCGATGAGATTACAACTTCATCATGTGGAGCTTCCTTCTCCTTAAAAAGAGTTTAAGAATAGTCTTAAGTGGGACTGTCCTTCTATTTAAGTAGTTTCTTTATTTTTTTTTTGTTTTTTTTTTTGTTTAGTTTATTTAAGTCACAAAAAAAAACTAAACATGAGTTGTATATATCAACTTTGAGCAAAAGAGTAAAAAAATTCTACTAATATCTTTAAAATATATATATAAAAGTATTTTATATTTTAAATAAAATTAATATTTAAATTAGGTTAGAAAAAATTATGCATGAATTAGTTTAATTTCTCAAAAATTTAACATTTCAATTCAATCATAAAAAATATTACTGTAAATAAAATTGCTCTAATAAATTTTTGCTAATGTATCATTGTCAAATGTCACATAATACATTGAAAAATGTGATATGCAAAAACTTTATCTTAAATTCTCATTTCTCACACATCAATTAAAAAAAAAAAAAACATATACATAATTATTCAAGAATTATTTTGAATTACCAATTTTAAGTTAGGCGATCATGTGACATGGATACTTTTCCTTTTCACATAGCATACAAGTATGTAACTAACTAACTAAAATTTATAGTCATAAAAAGTAAAATGCATGGAGCAATCAAGTGTTGGTGGAACTTTAATTTGTATTTTGGAAAATTCTAGGGTGTCTATTAATTGTTACCTAACTTTTGTTTAATTTACTTTTTGTAATAAGTTTTAAATTTTTAAAAATAATTTATTTTTATATCTTTAAATTAAATATTAATTTTTAATCTTTTTAATAAATAGATATCATTTTTCACGCACCATAGCATTTACTTTGTATTTTTATTGTTTGAGCCTCTTCCTTTTGTCTTCTCTGCTAATTTTTTATTTTCTTGTGTGTTCATCACTACAGTAGTGCCACGTCCCCTACGCACTTTATGGTCTCTAAAACCTAGAAGTTCCACTTTCAAAGTGCACATATTTAATGTGAATCATATGCTTTAGCCTTTTGGGTTATGAAAAAAAATTAAATATTTTCACACGAACAATAATTTTTTAGAGTTTCTCTTCCCCTCTTAGCCTCGTCATTTGCCCAACTTTTTTTTAATTTTAAGCATCATATATATGATTACGTGAGTGGCGTAACTAGGTCACGTTCATTTGCCCAACTTTTAAGGTTATCAAAATTTGAATTGAAAAAGGAAAAGTATATTGAAAAAACATATTCCTGGTATGCTATAAAATTTGGAAAAAAATTTAAATATTCCAAATATATTGATGTCTTACTGATTTTAACAGTTAATTTTAATTAATATATTATAAATATTTTTTATAATTAAAATTAACTACTAAAACTATTAAAATACTATTATTTTTGAAATTCTTCCATTTATGTATTATTTGCATAACTATTGTAAATAAATGCATTTTATTTGGAATAATTTGTAAAACACGCTAAAACAGATTACCACAAAATAGACCTATTTAAAATAGTCTTTTGTGTAATATTTTTAAAAAATATAGCTTATATCAATAATTTTATGGTGCCTCACTCTGGATATTAATATATAGTGTTAGCTATGGTTGTATATAATAATTATATTCAATTGATCAAACTAGTGTGATGATGAATACACGAAGTCACTATCGCGCTTATATTTCAATTTGTTCCTCATCAATTTTAACAATTATGAAAAATTTATCTATTCTAACATTATTATTGTTGTGGTCACTTTCAGTATCTTTGAAAGGGACACCACTCATTATTAGACATTCAAAAAATTACTCATTATATCTTGGCAATAAATTTTGAATCATTATTGTAATTAGCTTTAATTAAAATAATTATTAACTCATGATTAACATAAAACTGTAACCACTATATGTAGATCCACCACAAATGTAACCACTATAAGATAAGTTTACTTTTTTTTTAGTGCCTGTTACGGACTTGATTCTCGGAATTTTCAACTCGAAAAAAATTTTCGATTTGATTATTTGGATCCTGACCCTTTTTGTGGTCTAAATCGGCTCTATAATTTATAACTAATATTTAAAATCAAATATCTTTTTTATCTTAATAAATAAGATAAGATAACTACATTGAACTATATAAAGGGGAGTTAGAGACTTTCTCAGATACATTACTCATTCCACTCACATATATCTTTTAGATTTATTCTGATTTGAACATCGGAGTGTCTTTGCAAGTACCTACTTCAGTCGCTCCAATCAGACAATCCGACAACCGCCTCAACTCGCAAGTTCTTAATCCATCTCACAATTCGTACCAGAGATATCTAGTATATTGACACCATCTGTAGGAACTGTCAAATCGTGGTGGCATGATGAAGAATCTCGAGAAGCAATCCTCAAACCATCATCACGACTCAAACCTGCGAAGCCCAACAACCGAGCTTTGAGATAGCATTTTCCCACCCACGGGAGGATAACCAGCACCGTTCACCGTCAGCCAACCCCTGTCTGGCGACAACAGAAGGAGGACGATCATCAGCCTGACAAAACCCAAACACCCAACGATCTATGAGAAAAAGCAATTCAGATAATTCAAGAACTTTGCCTCAGAGTGCGAAACTTCGAAGGCCGAGTCACGTCCAATGAGCGATATCACCCGGAACACGCAAGTCAAGCAACCTCTAGGGTCCGATCGCATCATGAGACCAGAAACGACAGGTCACCCGAACAACGATAAGGCAAACGATGTAGCCGCAGCGTCTCCAGAGATCTAGAAAACCGACGCGACGAGGACGATCGAAGACACTATCGGGATGCGAAGCGAACACGAAGCAAGCATGTGATAATGGGAACCACCCCATTCACGAAAAAAATTCTGAAAGCCAAACTCACGAAGGGTTTCGACAAGCCCACTGATACGAAATACGATGGGACGAGTGACCCACAGGAGTACCTCACGGCCTCTGAGGCCAAGATAAACCTAGAGGGAGCCGCCGATTCGATCCGATGCAAGGCTTTTCCGGTAGTCCTAGCCGGCCCTGCAATCAAATGGTTCAATAATGCCCTCCCCAACGGCTCTATAGCCAATTTTGACGACGTCTCGAAAAAGTTTATGACACAGTTTACTACCAGAATCACCAAAGCAAAACATCCGATCAGCCTACTCGGAATCCCTCAAAGACAAGACGAATCCACGAGGAAATATCTCGACAGGTTCAACGATGAATGCCTAATGGTCGATGGGTTCACGAACTCACGGACTCGATTCCTGGGTCCCCCAACTCGGAACAACCTCCGACCCGATTATCTGGGCCCTGACCCTCTTGCGGTCCAAACCAGCCGTACAATTCCTAACCAACATTCAAAATCAAATATCCCTCTTATCTTAATAGATAAGATAAGATAATTACTCCAAGCTATATAAAAGAGAGTCAAAGACCTCCTTAGATATGTTACTCATTCTACTCACATATACTTCTTACATCCATTCTGATTTGGGTATAAGAGTGCCTTTGTAGGTTCCCGTACTAAAAACATTTAGTAGAGTGTCTATCTTATTTTTATCTATTTATTACTATTAGAAACTTATCACATATCTTGCTAATTTAAATTACTATCATTAAAAACAGCTTTTAAATTTTTTTACTTAATTTTAGCCCTAAAAATATTTTAAAAATTCTTAATTTTTTTGAGCATCTCTAATTATTAATGTTTACAACTCTGAAAAGGATTTACAAATAACTCGATTGTCTATTAAAAGATTCTCGTATTGAAAATACAAATCAAACTCTCATAAAATGAGTCCATTCTCATATTAATTCATTTTTTATTAACATATGTGAACCTCGTTTGGAGCGTGGAGCGATTTTGCTTTTTAAAACAAGTGGCAGACACAATGGGCGTTTATCAATATAATAAAATTTAATTTTGTCTTTCCGTATTTAACTATAAAAAATATTTTATATACACAAAAAAACTAATTGACATATATTTGTGTATATTTATACATATTTTATATTTTTAAATAAAATAAATAACTTGCAAAAATAATTAAAATTTTTATTGTAATATAATTATTATTTCAAGAAAACAAAAATTAATCATCACAATTAGCTATCACTATTATTTTTATAGTAGTAGTTGTATTTTGATTAGTAATGTAATTTAATTCGATAAATTACTTATAATTTTTTTTATAAATATGAATATAAATTATTTTATATTTTTATATAAAAAATTGATTTACTAAATTTTAGTATATATAGTCTTTCGATTCACATGTGGATTAACTAGGTCAAGATCTCAAATGTTTCATTATGGTTGTTGGATCACAAGTGGCAACACGGGATATATATTATCCGTTTTCTGTGCATCAAAATATATAGTTAATTAATTATAGTTACCATGCAATCCAAAACTCAGAAGTATCCTATATTTTTAGCTATTTCAATTTAATGTAATCATATAGAATATAATATTAGAGAACAGAGAATTAAGGAAATTTAACCGATAATCTTCGGGTAATGCTAGGTAGACAAAAAAAAGCCAAAACTTATCTTATTTAGCATTAATTAATTATCGCAACAATTAATAAATATTAAATAAAACAAGTTATGCCTATTTTTGACTGATTTTCTTTTGTTACCAAACATTTTCGTAATCTTCAAGGTCCAGAGAATTACTATCCCTAACGATTAGTGTGTGTTTGGATTTTAGTTTGCAAAAGTGAGTTTACATAAAATTGATTTTACAAAATTGATTTTGATGAAAAGTAAGTTTGGGTTAACGTGATTTATGTTTGGCAATATTTGTATCAAAATTGATTATAGCAAAATAAATGTTGTTTGGATTATACTACTCAAAATCACTTTTAGATGAAAAATTACTAAAAGAGACATCAATTTAAATTTTTTTTATATACATACAAAAACAAAACTTAACAAAAATAATATAAAAATATTTATTATATAAATAAATAAATACAATAAAAAAATATAAAAGAGAGTACTATAAATTTTATAATGTTAAACAAAAAAAATATTTTATAATTTTTCTAATATTATCCGTACTCTTTAATTTAGTATTATTTTGAACTATAAATTTTTATTATTTATGACTCTATTGTTACTTATAATTAATTTTTTATAGGCTCATAGTTTATATTATACAAAATTTTGATAATAAACGCAGTATATAATAATTACAATTACAATTTTTACAAAGTCAAAATAAAAAATAAAAAAATTAATATAAAACAAAGATAGAGTACATCAAAGAATAGAAAAAAAATCCTACAGATAAAAAATAATAAAAATTTTATAAAACCAACAACATATATCATATAAACAAAAAAATACAATAAAAACTAAATAAAATTCATATAAATAAAATAAATAAAAAAATAAAAAAATTCATACACAACATAAATACAATGTAGTAAAAGATAGAAAAAAAGAATTTATATGAACAAAAAATAATTAAAAAATCATAAAAATTAATAAAAATACCTGAAAAATTATAGCACTACAAAAAATAAAAAAAATCAACAATATTTATCATATGAATAAAGAAATACAATAAAATAAATAAAAAATTATATATACAAAGTCAAACAAAAATAAAAAAATTCATAAAAAATATACATATAAAAAATAGTATAGGAAATGATAAAAAAACTCATATAAAAACATAACATCAAAAATCGTAACACTAAAAATTAAAATATGAAAATGAGTACTAAAAATAATAAAAAAATTAAAAATATTTAATTTACTAGTGATCAAAACAAATCGGAACTATTTTGATGGAAAAAAAAATGGAAGGAAGAACTATGAAAAAGTAGAAAGAACTACAGAGAACTCAAATGAAGGGTAAGGTTGGTAAAAAGGAAAAAAAATTTTCACCTAATTTTCTAAAGGTAATCAGCAACCATGAACGTGAAACGCAGAAGTTACAAATTTTAGCTTCTTCTCAACGTGGGTTTAGAGGCAGAATCGTTTCTGCATTTAGAAAGAAAAAAATTGCCAAACATAAAAGTGAAACTTTCAAGAAGCTCAAACGCACTTCTTTTTTCACCAACGCATTTGCCAAACACACCCTAAATAGTCAAGTCCATGTGCATTGAGCATGACCTGATCCCTATATGGCTATATGCATATATTTTAAACCAATAAGTTTTTTATATTAAATAAAAAAATCTTTAAATTTTAATATAATGTTAGTATAAAATAATTTTATATGTATATTTAATTATATAATATTATATTGATAAAAATAATTATTTTTTATATTAACTGTATAAATAATAATAATTATTTAAAAAAATATAATTAAATATTTATATAAAATATTTTATATTTTCAGTACATTAAAATTAAATTTTATTTAATTATATCAATTTTTAATATAAAAAATAGTTACTTATGTAATTATAGGTATATATATATGAAAACTAAATCCATATCTAATTAACAATGTCTAAACGTAATAAGTATTCTTAAAAGGAATTAACTAATATTATGATGAGCATATTAATAGAAAAATTTAAATTTTTTAATATATTTAATGTATCAAAAATATAAAAAAAAATTCAAGCTTGCCCCAAGCCTAATTAATATCCAACTATATTTTAGATTTATCATCCAGCATATATATAGCACGAGATGAGGATGCAAGAAGAATATTTTTCCTCCGTTTGACCTAGCTACTTAGCAGCCCCATAAAACACAATATGTAAAATATGATAGAGTATTCTGTACTCATCACATGCCTAGGCTTATGGAGCATGTATACAAATAAATACATTATGGAGTAGTGCGTAACAAGATTTCTACATACACATTCATATACACCTATATATTGTAACCAAAACTAACACATTTACTTACATTCAATTAATCAATTACATGTACATGTTGTGAAATTAAATAATTACATTAAATTTTGTGTACGATAAAAATATTTTATAAAATATTTATCCATAAGAAAGTAGCGTGAAAGCAACATTAAGTTTCTTTTGTATAGAATAAAATTATTATTATTATTATTATTATTATTATTATTATTATTATGTGAGGGTGCATAATATAGATATCCTTTTTATTTTAATATGTTATATTCTTATTTAAATACTATAAATATTTTGTTAGTAACTATATGCATTATTTAAATAGCATCTATAATATTCTTTTTTACGATCCAAATGTGTAAGCAGGTCTAAAAGTGAATTGGTATTAGTTTGGGTTTGCTGTCAAAGTCTATGACTCATGCAATGATTATTTGTGGTTGTGTAAGCAGTTATTTTGGTTTGGCTGTGTCTTAAGGAAGCTCTTTCTACTGCAAGTTTTCGCTTCAGAAGAGGGATGTCATCATCGGATATGTGCCCAAGATGTCTTTCTAGCAAAAAATCGGTTTTACATTGTATTTGAGATTGTCCAAAAACTCAGCTTATATGCTATAGGTTGGATATTTCTTATCATCCTCTGGATTTAAAGAATTGGTTCTTCTATCATAGTAGAAAGCTTCCGTTCAGGTTCTTTCCGAGACTTTGGTGGATATGACGAGTAAGAAATAATGACATCTTTAATCCTCATGAGATTTGGCCTCCTAAAAATGTAATTTGTCTGACATTAACTTTAGAAACGGAGTTTAAGAATATTTCTGAATTACAACTTATGTCCCTTTCCTCTATTCTAAATGGTTTTTGAAATTTTCCATCCATTGGTACTTTCAAGATTAATTGTGATGCTAGTTATCTTAGTTCGCCTGATAGTATTGGTTTTGTTTGTATTATTAGAGATTATAATGGGAGTTGACAAAGAGGATGTTTGGGAATGATTGGGAATAATAGTATTTTTCAAGGAGAATTGTTTGCTATTTGGAGATGATATCTCTTAATCTGGGATGTGGCTCAACGAGATGTTATTTGTGAGACGAATTGTGTGGAAGCGTTTAATCTTGTTACTAATCACCAAGATGGTTTTGGGTTTATTAATCCATTGGTGCTCAAAATAAGGAATATCATGCATTGAAATTAGCGTGTTGACTTTCGTTTAATTATGAGAGATGCACGGTGGCAGACACTATGGCAAAGATGACGATGAGATTACAACTTTATCATGTGGATTTTTCTTCTCCTTAAGATGAGTTTAAAAATAGTCTTAAATGAGACTGTTTCTTTATTTAAACAGTTCCTTTATTTTTTTTTTTTGTTTTTGTTTAGTTTATTCACAAAAAAAAAATAGTATCTATATATACTAAAGTCAATTTTCAGATTAATTGTCAAACATAAGTTTATATTCATGTCAATTATTTAATTCTAGATAAGATTAATTAGATAGATACTTAATTCATCACACATTGATTAGATTGATATATTTTTTGTTCAGAAAGTTATATGCGTATGCAGCTTCTGCTAGAATAATATATGGTGAGTGGTTGAGAAGATTTGGGTATATATACAGCATATGTACTACAGATTTTAATGTTTATAAGATCTGTAAGAGAATATTTTTCAGCATAAACACCACCTTCATAATAAATATCCAAATAGCAAGTGAAACTAAAATTCAATGACACAAGTAAAAAATAGTAGAAAGTGAAAGCAGAAAAATCTTTGGTCAACATTTGAAACTAGGCCTTTTTTTTTTTTATATAAATCTTTCTTGGACTGATGCAATTAAATCTTTGGTCTTTAGCACTATTAATCTGAGTTTTAGTTGTGAAGTTGAAACAAGCCCAAATGAAATTAATTAGAGTAAGGTTAACATGGGTCATAAATCATAATCATAGCAAACAAGGCAAGACCATAGGAACACACTTTTAAGCCTAAAGTTTTTGCCAAATAAATAATGACCCTAGACTTTATTTCCATTTTTGAAGGAGCCCACGTCATTGAGGCCCATTTAAATTTTCTTAGGGAACTCTAAAGAAGCATATTTTATTTTGAGTTTTTTGTTCAGCATTGGAAGGTCCCAAATAACCAAGGGAAAGACATGTTGTTGGAAAAAATTTGGAGTAGATGGACAAAGTATATGCAAAAGAATACAAAGGATAGAGAGTATAAATTATAAGAAACACTCTAAAAATTAAAAAATCTCCTAATACAATAATATATTATCCAAAATTATTTTTGTAAGTCAGAACTACCCTTCCAATATTATATATGCTATGGTGAATTCAAAAACAAAAAGATATTGAAAATGGTTTCTTTAGCGGTTGCATCGTAATTTGGAAGAGACAAAAACAAATTTGAAATTATTTTTGGGTGATTGTATTGTGATTTGAGAATTACAAAATGTATGAGTGCAAATTTATGTAAGATTAGAAGTTAAATCTCAATTTAGCTTATGAAATTTGGTCTAATAACTCAATTTATTTTCTACAATTTTATTGGCCCTAATCAGAATTTTCAAATTAGCAATAATGGATTCTGGTTGTCTCTACGATAATCTTCGTCACCAAAATACTTATCTGATAAATTTACTGACACATTGGATATGACGTTGCTGCTGAAGTGATGAGTGAGTTGGATAACGGTTAAATGAAATGCAGATGAAATTCGAAGATTCAATATGGCCCTTACAATTTAAATGAAACTCTAGACAAAGCCCCAAATATCCTAATTTGATAATTCATCGTCGTGATCGCAGAGATGATTAGGAGTAGCAGTCAAGGTTTTGGGAGCTCTACTAGATCATGTTCACATAAAATGTGGGTGAGGACCACTAATTGTAGCAGAACAGGAAAGCTTCTTCAATGGTGTGAATATGGGATATGCCATGTTTTTTGTTGGTCTGGTACAAACCTCAATCTTGAGAGACCTTATTTTGGTTGTCCAAACTACAATGAGTTGTTGAATTTTGAGAGCTTACTGAAACCTTCCAATTTAAATTATTTTGTTTTTTTCCCCACTACAAAAAAAGGTTTAAAATGGCATTTAAATTAAGGCAGTTTTAAAAAACCGCCATAATATTCAAGTATTATGGCATTTTATGATGCTGTCATAATTAATTAGCATAAAATGGCAGCATTGGTGATTTTGGCGGTTAAAACCGCCATTATCGGAACACATTGCTAAAATTAAAAAGGGCCTAAATGAAGGAAAACCCATCAGGCTTGGAAACCCAAATATCTTAAATCGAATATGTCCCCCGAGAAGGAAAACCCTAACGCGCGTTGCCACCATTGTCAAACCCGAAAACGACGATTTGTGCTCTGCTCCGGCGATGATCTGCACCAGCGATTGCTCCGACGACGATCTGCTCCAGCGATGATTTTCTTGGCGTTCTCCTCCGACGAGAGTATGTGTTGTGAACTGAAACGATCTCTCCAGCGACCTCCAGCGACGATCTCCTCTGGCGGTGCGTTCTCCTCTGGCGGCGCGTTCTCCTCCTTCAATGAGCTTCTATGATTTGGCTTCGATATGAAGATTTGTCGCCGCTCATCTCATCGCCATCATTCATCTCTGCGCCATCACAAGCAACACGGTTGTCGCTATCTTCTTCGATCTGGTTTTCAATCTGGCTCATCTCCTCGCCGTGGCAAGCAACACCGTTGTTGCTACCTTCAAAAAGCTTCCACTATTTGGTTTTGACATCTCTATCACTTCTACTCTTCGTTCTTTTAGATCTACTTCATACTCTAGTAGGAAGAAACAAAGAATGCTGGTTCTGTTTTTATTATTGTGTATTTTAACTTTCATTGATATTTTGTGATGTTGTTGTTGTTAGCTTGTTACTGCTGCATTTTCTATTGTGTTGTTGTTTTTTTTGCTTCTAATTTTATTTAGTTTGAGATCTAATCTGATTAATCTGCATCATTTGTCCAAAATTAATTAGCTCAATCGTTTTATTTTTCTAAATAATTTTAGCTGCTAGACCTTTGTGTGCGTATCTGATTGTTGCACATGGTGTTTTTTTTTTTAACGGTTGTTGCTTTGAGCTAATCGTTGTTTGTTGCAATTCTGGTGGTTAAAGCTTTGCAATTTTTGTATTTTCATGCTGCTTAACTTTCTCTTGGTGGGATTTGGTTTGGTGTTGTTGCAGGAGAACACTAAAACGAAGCATCCTCAATTGCTTTATGAGGCCAAGCTTTACAACATTCTCCAAGGAGGAAGTATGTTTTTTTTTTCTTTTTTTTTTTTTTTTTTGAAATATTAAGCTATTCATCATCACTTAGCTAAGTTGTCTTGTATATTCATATTCTAAGTAGTAAAAACAGCACTTATTAGATGATTTAAATACATTATTAGATATTAACATAGTTTAGGGAACTGGATGGTAGATTTTGACTGATTAGTGTTTATTGCAATGTTTGTATTTTGGTAAGTTTAGTAAGACAAGGTTTTGTATAGGAGTTATTACTTTTGATTTTCAATAATAAAAAATTATATATTATATTAATATTTTGTTTGAGTTATATAATATTTCATTTATTGATTATGATTTTTTGTTATTGTAAATTTTAATCACAATTATTTATTTAACGCGATAAAAATGATGGTAAAAATTATTTTTTTAAAGGATAAAAAATGTCACTATAAGGGTAAAACGGCGGTTTAAAAATGCCATTTTAACCAATCAAAATGTTACTGTCAGGGTAAAAATGGCGGTTCAAAAATGCCGTTTTAACCAACCAAAATGCCACTCTGTAAGGGTAATAATGGCGGTTTAAACCGCCGTTTTAACCTATCCAAGAACTGCCATTTTAACCCTGGAAATAACGGCGGTTTGAACCGCCGTTTTAACCAACCAAAATGCCACTTTGTCAGGGTAATAATGGCGGTTCAAACCGCCGTTTTAACCTATTCCAAAACTGCCATTTTAACCCTGGAAATAACGGCGATTTGAACCGCCGTTTTAACCTATTCAAAAACCGCCGTTTTAACCCAGGGAATTATGGCGGTTTTTAGAAAACCGCCGTAATAACCAGAATGGCGCCCAGAATTACGTCGCTTCCTAAAACCGCCGTTCTTGGTAATAATGGCGGTTCAAACCGCCGTAAATACCCAAAAAAACCGCCGTTTTAACCAGAATTTTTTGTAGTGGGCCCTAGGTGTGTGGCAGACTACGGGAAGAGATAGTATGATCTTTTCGTGTGGATAAATGACAAAGATGAAGCTATTGTTAGCAGAGTTGAACCTGCAAGAGAAGTGGACCATTGAAAGATAAACTTAAGTTAAAGAATTAAAGATTTGGAAGCTGATTTTAGGATTTTAAAAATATGAAACTGTGTTTTAAACTTATTTGTGTTTCTGATTGTGGTTGTGTGTATTGATTATGACTTAGTTATAGAAAAATAGTATCTGAAATTGTTATTGATTATAGAAATCAATTTGACATAAATGCAGTTGATAAGTTTATATGATGATTTTTTGCAATGTGCAATTATCAAACTGCAAATAAAAACACCACCTGTTATTATAACATCCACCAACATTGATGTCTATTATATATTATTATTACACAAAATTATTGAAACCCTTCAAAACAGGACCATCTAATCAAATCCAAACTTAAACATTTTAAATAGATTAATGTATCCTAAATGTGACTTACGCATAAACCTATTTCAAACACACTCATCAAAATGAACTCAAATTCAACAGAAGTATTACAAAACATAAAGTATTTCAATTCTTTTTCTTAAAGGTATGAATTTTGGGGTGAGAATAAACTTCATGAACCCTGTCAATCTTTCTAATATCCCAGAACCTGCTCCCGGCATTAGGTCCATATTTGCAGAAGTAGGGGGTTGAGTTGCTCTTTTTTTAGGAGATAATTTCTTTGGCCTGGTAAATTAGAATGAAACAGAAGGAGGAACCTGCAAGATAGTTTGTTAGTTCTACTAGAAACATGTATAAGCAAGATTCATGTCATGACTCGAACCAGATCATGACTGGCACTCAAGAGACAAGTCCCTCAACAAGCCAATCGACCAAGTCTTTAGAAAAATGGATAGAGTCTCCTCTATTCCTAGAACTTTACCAACATGAATATTATCTTCGTGCATCAATAATAAACATCCATTTTCAGAGACAACAACAGCAACAACACATTCTAATTATGTTCGCAAATCAAACATATCAAAAGGCGTATCATATATATTAAGTTGATAACTAAAGTATATAGTTAAATTCATAAGTCTTACATAACCAAATCATAATTACTATCTAAACAGTTCGAGATTTAAAATAACATAACCCACATGTGGACCCTATCTGTGATATATGGAGCATTGACATAATATAGATTTTGAGCAAAGGTTCCATTACATAATTACTTAACCCTTGGAAAGAAGAAGGGATTACCAAAATGACTAAGAACTACTGAGGGACAGATGGAATGAAACCTGGAATAATACTTGCATCTGAAAAATATGGGAATATAATAGGGTAAGTTTTGCAACTCAGTGAGCAAACATTACATCTATAACCCACATGAGACAATACAAGTTTTACCATGAAAATTATATTTCTTTCCAAAGAT
Organism: Arachis hypogaea; assembly: GCF_003086295.3. Taxonomy (NCBI): domain Eukaryota; kingdom Viridiplantae; phylum Streptophyta; class Magnoliopsida; order Fabales; family Fabaceae; genus Arachis; species Arachis hypogaea. The sequence goes on along the minus strand of NC_092050.1, from coordinate 140,774,964 downwards.
GAGGAATTCATATTAATTAATTATGCAAATAAATAGATAAATAATTAAGCGAAATGAACTGAAATGGGAGTTCTCATTCCACAAGTCAAATCAAATCGAATATTACATACTTAGGACGGCTCCATCTCTAAGGGTAGTTTTTTCCTCTAGTGTGTCCGTACAGTATAACAGATCCAACGTGTGGCCTACACGTTAGGCTAGCAATGCCCCTGCTAGCTAAGGTCTGAGCCAGATGCATCTAGGTTAACGTCATAACTCATAACCGCTGTTAACTATGATTTTCTAGTCAGAGTCTCTCAAACTAATTCAAACCAAATCAATATAACCATTTCTAATATCTGTAACATATTACTAAATTTCATAAAAATAGGATATATATATATATATATATATATGCATATTAAAAATTTAATTAAAGTTTAACAAATACAAATAAAAAAATATGTATGCTTTATAAAATATATAAATATCGTCCCGTATGTATCTTTATAAAATTATGAGTTTTTCGGAAATCGATATCCATTCCAATTATTCAAAAATCACAACAATCAAATATTTTTAAATGCTAAAAATAATGATTCAATTTAAATATTCATAATGATATACCTAAAAATAATTATAGACATAATATCCACTCACCACTTGATTTCAAGGAACCGAAAGCAACTCTGAGCGCGTCAACGAGCTACCAAATGATGTTTAATAACTCTACAACTCTAGAAATATGACAATAATGATATTTGTGAGCTACTAATGGTGTCAATTAACATAATTTTTACTCACTTTGACAAAAGCCCCAAATTCCCTAACTCTAATAACCCTAATTCGGATTTAGCATACCCATAAAAGCATAAATATAGGAATGACAAAAATTAAAGATATAGTTAAATATTGAGTCAAAGAGTTACCTTGAAGTCTCAATAATAATCGAAACTCAAAATTTAAATGCTTTCTTCACTCATTAAGATGGACTCCTTGATTTGGGGTTATGAAAAATAATTTTTTTTTTTGAATATAAATGATATATTAAAAAAGAGATAAAATATAAGGATAAATGAAATCTAGTGTATTGTGATTAAAATAAATATTTTGAAATACAGAAGATAGAATAGAAGAGGAGATAAAAGAAAGGAGAGGGTTTGATTTTTTGTTCTTTTATGAAAGAATGAAAAAAAAAATGAGAGATAGAGAGGGATAGAGAGCTCTCGAGAGTTCAGGAAGAGAAAAATAATATTTAAGTGGGGGCCACACGTGCTTCTCTCTCTTTTATTTTTTTTTTCTCTATTACTACAATTCATTATTTATTGCTTTGAAAATAAGTTAGGAACTCATACATCTTCATTAATCATTGGTTGTGAATAATTGGGTTGAATGAGTTCAACCTCTGAAGCTGCAGTATCATTTTCAGTATTATTTGCAGCATCATATTCAGGGACGTTAGTAGCATCATTTCCAATATTGTTAGCAGTAGCACCATTATGCGGCCATCAGGGAACAGCATTGGCAACATCACCAGTATTTGCAGCATTGTTAGCAACAATTAATGCTGCAATTGCAGCAGCTTCAACACTTGCTTTATCATCAACCTTTTTATGACTGCAACTCTTTTTAGTCTGTTTTTTGTCCCACAATAGGTGCAAGTGAGCTCCTTGTATTTTCTATTCAACTTAGTTGCACTCTTTTATTTTTTACTACCTGAAGGTTCTTTATTAGCAACTTTTCTTCTCCTTTTTTCTTTCAAAATTTCTAACTTTTTCTTTACCTTAGAAGCAAGAGGATTAAGATATTTAGATTTCTCCTATAATGCTTTTCTTAGAATTGGATTCAAAGAGTGTAAGTATATAGCCCTGTAAGAGTCCATAATTAGTCATTTATGACAATAGTCTTCAGGATTTTTGTTTTCTCTTGACAGTGCAGCACATGCATGAACATACATGGCATACCTACAATTGTAAAGATTGGTTAGTGACATTTATAGAGTAATTTGAACAAGTAAAAAAAATACAAATATTAATAAAAGCTGAATCTGTTATCTGTTAGAATTTGTAAATACAGATTCTCTTTTCCAAATCAACTGCTGTATTGATTGGTCAACCATGAGATAAGTTTGGCTTGATTGGTAGTTGTTAATTTTGTTGGGGATTTAACTGATGCATTGGATGGGGGTTTGGTATTTGCAATAGTCTTATCATTTGGTTCTATGGTTGCATTAGAGATGGGACTATTGATATTGAACTCACAATGAATTTTGTTGTGGGAGGGGGAGGGTTGATTGTGTTTGGGTTTATGAAATTCTTCTTACTTGGTGAGGCCTTCTTGGATTGGCTACATATTATTGGCTTAGATATTGGTTGATCATTCTCTTTGTCAGTTGAATTTGGGGTGGGAATGGACATGGGACTGGGAAAAATTTCACATAAGTTTGAAAACTCCTTATCAAATTCTAGTTAGGACACTCCATGTTTAAAGTAGACGTGCACAATCCCTTGGTTATTGTTTGCATGGAAACACATTTTCAGCAACTTAGCATCATGGAAAAAAGCTCTCAACCCAGTTTTTAGAGGTCTTTTAAGAGCTAGTCACTAACACTCCACAATATTATCTATCATATCCCAACACCTTGTAGTAGTCTTTAATTGAAAATACAATTATCGTGTCTTAATCTAACCAACCAACTATAGTTGTCGAACTGATCGAACCGCCCAGACTATTAGTTCACTGGTTTATTAGTTCAGTCGATGAGTTACTGGTTGAACCGGTAAAACCAATCCTATGTAAATAAAAAATATAAAATAGTCAAAAACTTAAAGTTAAAATTTAAAATACACATATTAACTAATATTTTAAAAATAATTGACCTTCATCAAATTATAATCAACAAGTTATAATCCGTTTATTATTATATAAATATATAAAATTCTTGTATTTTTTCATGATAAAGACCTTTTAATTTTATTTTTATATTAAAGTATTTTATATTTATTATATTGTTATATACTATATGTATTTATTAAAAAATAATATTAATAAATATCATATAATCATAAAAAATAATTTTATTGTAATTAATAAAAATATTTAATATTTTTTATTATACATATTTAATAATATTTATATTAATAATTATTGATAATAAAAAATATGATTAATTTAAATATAAGAGAATATAAAATTAAAATAATATCTAAAAAATTATTGTACAATTTTATTATATAATTAATAATTAACAATTTAACATATGAAATAACAAGGAATAATATAATTTAGTGCACAAGGAAAGCATGCAGCACAAAGAACAGATATAAACATTTAATTCGTGAGACCGGTAAAAATCTTTGAAGGAGAATTATAAGATACAGATGTTATATGGTATAGAGATACAAAGATTCTTTCTTTTTTAATGTTCAAAGGACACGTAATTGTTTTTCTCAAAGCAAGGCAAGAGAATGTGATGGCTTATTAACTCTTCAATAACTTGCTTAATTGGCTGATCTCTTAGCCAAATTATATTCATCACTCATCAGTTACACTAGCTATTACTATGCTGAACTTTTTTTTCTTTGGGTATTATTATTATTATTATTATTATTATTATTATTATTATTATTATTATTATTATTATTATTATTATGGGTTATATTATATGATCATATATTTTAGTATTTAATTACCAAAACAAATCTAAATTCTAATCCAATTAGAGCGTGAAATCTAGATTAATAAACAACAAATATTATTTATAAACTAAAATTAGTTATTATATATTTATATATATTATTTAATTTATTTTAAATATATATTATATTAATAACTAATTTTAAAAGATGATTTTAATATACACTTAATATGATTGTTTATAATTATTAAAACTATAGTGCTTTATCTTTTTTTAGCTTTCATTTGTTGTTTTTTTTTTCCTTTCTTTCTTCGGCACATAAACTCATTGTTATTAGGTGGATTTTTTAGTGTCTACAATTTTTTTTAATTTATCTAAAAATAGAGATAGAATAAAGTGAAATTTATCTCTTAAATTTTGAGTTTTATGGATAAATGTTAGGCATTGTTATTATAATTAAATGCATGTTTCAAGATATCTTCCTTTTTTATTTTTCTTATGCTAATTATATTCTCTATTTCGTTTATTATTTTTTCTATAGAAATTTAATTTTCAATGATTTTATAAGCAACACTTCATGTATTTAATTTGACAAAAACACTATATGTTCATTGTCAAGTTGATATAAAATTAGAGTTCTTTAAATTAAAACACTTATTTAATGCTAATTGAATGTGCAAAAGTATTAGAGTCTCAATAATAATTAAATACTAATCAAATTAACTTATAGATAACATAAAAATGATCCCAAATTTGAAAGATTTTTTTTATTCAAATATTAATATTGTTATTGTTATTGTTATTGTTGTTGTTGAAAAATTAAGTTGCAATAGAAGATGTTGTTATTATTTTTAACGACCCAATACGGATTGATGACCAAATTTTTAATTCAATCAACTAAGTCAAACTGAATTTACCAATTTGACTAACAAAATCAAACTGGATTTAATAATTATGCTAAAAATAACTTTTATTAATTTTTTTTTATCTAAGAACTTAATTTCATTAAACAAAAAAATGAGGGTCATCTTGATTTTTTGAAAATGTAATTTTTTTTTTTTTGCTTTTTGATAAACAGAAAAAAGCTATTGCACACTAAGGGGTAAGCTTTAACTTATATTGTTTAAGATTTAAGAGTATAAGATTTGTGTTTAAGTTTAGGGTTATAATTATTATTATTTTTGTGGAGGTTGGTGGTTATATAGTTCGTTTGTCGATAAGTTTCTGCAAGCTTTTCGTCGAAATAAATTATACGTCGGTAATAAAAGAATAAGGGAGTGGATATTTGTAAAAAGCACTCTGATATTCAAGTCAATAAGTGAATAATAGGCTTTCCAATAAAAATAATTTTTTAAAAATATTTTTGTGTTTTGCGAATATATCCGATCTGACCCAGTTCGTAAATGTACGGATCAGATCGAATCCAAACTTAAAAACTGCGGATATTAGATCCGATGATTTTAGTGCAGATCGGATCGAAATTTTGGCTATATCCGATCTTATCCAATCTGCGTTCATCTCGTTGAATTTTCGAATAATTTTACCATTAACGGAAAGTAATAACGCATTTGAGCATTTTGATATGTGCTTTAATGATCATTATTGATAATCAATCTATAATATTTTTGGCCGAATTATAACATATGACCGATTTATAACGATCATATCAATTATAATTTTATAAGGTTTACGTTTTAAAGTGTTAGATTTAGAGTTTATGATATTTTATTATTTATTTATTTGTTTTTTTCTTTTTTTTTTTGTTTACTTTTAACAGCAAGTTAAATTTACAGAGCACTACACTATTTTTTTTAAAGTGTACTAATATTTGTCTGTACTGATATACTAATATTTGATGCATTGACTCTAAATTTATTTTATTTATATTCGATATAATAATATACACAAAAAATAAGATACTAAATTAGTGTGTTTATGAATTAAGAAATAATTAAATATTATGTTTGATTAAAAAAATAATTTATTGCGGATAGAGTTAGATAAAGAACTTTAAGATATAAGTACGATTAGAATTCAAAGATTCTTAACTCGCAAATCTAATAGAATTGAATTTTAAAAATAATTTAAACATGCAGATAGAATTAGGATAGAATCTAAATTCTACTCTATTATTATCCAATACATTGCTAATCGAAAAGTCATTATTTAAGGTTTAATTTAGAATTGTAATTATTGCTAGTTATTTTTAGAAATTTATGGTACTGTTAACTAATTATGTAGATATTTATTTATGAAAATCTATTTTATTATATAAAAATTAAATTTCTACACTTAATGATGGAGTTGTCATGACATACTTCTGAGAGTATTTTTTGATTTATTTCTTTTAATTCTGTAAAGCAAATCAATTATAACTAATTAATAATATCAATTAATTAATTTGATTAGACATTCAAATCTTACAATTAATTATATTAATTAATTAATTTAGTTAATTATATTAATTATTTGATTTGATTTGATTAGAATAAATATCAAATTATTTTAGTAAATAATAAATATGATAACGAAATACATGAATTAATTTAATTAGTTTATTTTTTTCAATGTCATTTATTTATACGTAATCATAATGTGTTTTTTACTCATTCTTTCTCTTTTCTCTCTTTCTTTCTCTCTCTTATGTTTAGGGTACAATTTTTTAAATTTATTTAATTTTTACTTCTTTTAATTGTTCTCTTTATTTTATTTTTAATTTTTTTATTTTATTTTTACTCCTCATATATAAATTTATTATAATTCATCACATGCATATTCTTTTTAAATTTAAGTGACTTTTTTAGGTTAAATTTTACCATTTATGCTCTATATTGTTTAGTGTGTTTGTTTTTAATTTTTTAGTTATCTGTAAATATATTTATAAAAATATAATTTTATTTTGTCCAGTATTTACTACCGCATTTAGTAGATAAATAACAAAATTTTTATTTATTGTTATATTGATTGAGTTTGAAGATTTTATTTCTACTTTTATACATTTGTTTATATTGTATGATTTGTATTTATGTTATTAGTGACATCACGACAGTTCATACATTTTAATATTCGTGTAAGAAAATATTTTGAATTTTTTTCACTAACTAGAATTAATTTTAAAATAAAAAATTATTTTGTATATTATGTTATTAAATAGTGTAGTTATTCATTTTTTTTTAATGGCAATTATTATCAAATAAAATGATATAAAAATGGAGAAAAAATATATTCCAATTTAAGAATAATAATTCATTTTTCAATAGAATAAATTATATATTGAATAACAAAAGTTATTATAGTTTCTTTTTACACAAATTAATATACTCAACTACGGTGTTTTGGTAATATTGCCAAAAAATATTAATCAATCTAATAGCTTTTGTAATGACATAAGTTTATAAGTTTAGAAGCTTGAAAATCATGTAATAAAATATAAAATTTTAACCGGTAATAACGTTGATCATATTGTTTGACTTCCTGAATAAATATGATACCAATAAATAAAACTGTCATAGTTAAATTTTAACAAAGGCAAATCTTCGTAAGTATTGCTATCATCAATTAGAATTGTTCTACTTTCAAGACAAATACTATTTTCTTTCACTGTATTTTCCAACTCGATAGGTTGAGAACTAATCATCCACGGATTGAAACTCCATTTATTAAAGGTCTGCCGCTAGCCAATGAGTTATTATATACACAAGGCGGAATTCGAAATTCTAATACTTAATTATGTAGATGAGTGAGATGATCACTCAATCAATCTAAATCAGTTAAAATAAATACTAATTATTTTTAATATTAAAAATAATTAAACTTTGATTTTAATTATAATTTTGTAAAATATTTATAATAATACTTATTATATATATTTTTTATTTAATCTCTTTTAATAAAAAATTATATATTTTTATTAATTATCCCGTACAATGTACGAGAATATACACTAGTGTATTTAAAAAAACGTAATCTTTGTTAAAAATAGTTTTTTTTTGATAAACCTCCATTAGAAATTTATATTACTATAAAATTGTTATTAGGCAAAAAAAAAATCTTAAACAAAACTCTTAAAACTCTCGAATAAAAAATAAATAAGATTATTAAATTTTTATATATGATCACTCAACTCAAATGTACTTTTAGCCAAGCCAGCCTTTCTACAGCCATGGTCACAAGCTGATTGCTACAAGAGAGAGAATAAAAACACGTGTCTATAGATAAACATTTCAGAGAAAATCTCTGTACCTTACATCTTTACCGTAGTGTGATCCATCTTTAAAATTATATTTGATTATTTTCTAATTTTTAGGCGTTTATTTATTTTTTATTCTCTTTTATATGTATTTATTTATTTATTTATTTAAAAAAAATTGGTCTGAAACAAATTAGAAAATAGGCAATTCAGTTTTGCCTGGTTTAAGAAGATGCTACTGGAGTTACAAATTTATTTACAAAATATGAAACGTTCTCTCTATTTTAGATTTTGTAAAAAGAGAAATGATAAGATGCTAATATTTTTTTATTATCAAAATTAGTTAATATTATAGACAAATATTTATTTTTATATCATTATAATTTAAAATTTAATATACAAATATTTTTATTAGTTAAATATTAATAAAAATAATAAATTTTATTTGGTCACGTAATATTTTAGCTTTTACCCTTTTATTTTACCGAAACTCATTGTCATGGTCTTTGGTTGTTAAGCTAACGAGAGCTTCCTTTACCATCCTCAACCCTTCCTTGACAATTAATCTATTATGCTACACTCATGACTCAATACACATTTATGTTTTCTGTTCAAAGCTTTCACATCCCTTCTTAGTATCCTCCATATCGGATCATTTTTTTTTTTTTTTTTGTGGATTTTTATATAAAGTAGAGTAATATTACTTTATAGTAAAGTGATATCATTTGGCTAATAAAAGAGTGGTAGTTGTTGGGCCAACCGTGGGGAACTCTCGACCACCGGGGGGAGATTTCGGGAAGGAATTAAATGAGAGAACATAAGATAAGAAGACACCACATCCAACTCAAAACCTTAAGGTGTTAAGTTAATGGGTCTCTCATCTTATAAACTCCTCACTCTTCCTTGCTTTCTTTGATGTGAGACTAACTTCAACACTCTTCACACTTGCATCACTAACAGTATTTTAGTTAATCTTTAAACAAACTTTGATTAATTTCGAAATAACAATTTACCTATCACTTTTTCACTAGTTGATGACCATATATACTTCATCATCAGTGTTGCAACTTCTCGTATTAAACCAATTCTACACTATATATAATTTCCTTTAATTCCATATAATTATTGGATTTGGATCCTCTAAAATTTGAATTTCACTTTTGATTGTATACTAAAAATATAAACTTTTTTGTACATAAATAATTTTTTATAATGACCTATAAACATGGTAAAAAAAAAGAGTTAAGTTCCTCCTAAAGGTATTGGGCTAAAAGGATGGAACCCAAAAGAACACCTTGAGGAGTTGAATTTTTCTTTAGTGGGAACTATATTGGTGGAAGTGGATTGGTTGGATTTGGAATGTAAATGTGTCATCTAGTTGAAAGAAAATCAAACTAGATGTTCCTTCACTAATGTCACATGTCAAGAGCTTTAGTTTAACGTGTGGGAATCAACTTCCTACCTTTTCAGTTGACAAGACTTGAGGTGACACAAATACCTAAAGATATTTTGGAAAAAGCAGTAAACCAAATATCAGACTAAAACCATTGGATAATAGATTTCCTCTTCATCATGGTTTTACACTATAAAAAGGACCTCAAGCCACTTCTGTAAAGGACTCTCACTTTTCATTTTCACCTTGATCATCTTCTTCTTCACAGACCTTGAACCCTTTTTCATCCTTTACTTTCACCTTCACCTCCACTTTTTTCACCTTCACCTTCATCCTCTTCTGAGAGCTTCTTTTCTGAAAACCTTCACCTTCACCTTCACTTTCACCTTTTTCTAGACCTTTCTTATTCTGAAGCTGAGAAGCTAGAAAATCTATCTTTTTCTCTCCCCAAAATTTCTCTCATTATTCTTCATTTCATTCACCACCTTCACGAGTAAAAACTAGCATTCTGGTGTTCTACCAAAATACTCGACAACCATTAACCAACCCTGTCCACTTTAAACAAAGCTCATTCATCTTCTTGTGACATTAGTGGAGGTCTCAACACTTGTTTCCCACCTCTATTTCTCACCATCAGTTCTTATTTGTCATTAATAGAAGTGTTTTTCCTCACAAGTATACTTACCCTGAATCCCTCATATTAATCATTATTTTTCACTAAATCTATTTCTCACAAAACTCACCCGAATCATTTGGCGACTCCACTGGAGAGGAGCACTTCGACGTGATGGCCAGAGATCAAATGAGGTATAGAACCCCCTCACCACCTCTGTTCGCGAATCTGGAGAATATGGAGGAAGACGAGAACACCCCAGTTACTTGTAGGGAGTTGACGCGTATTCTAAAAGTCAAGGGATCGTGAAGCTGAGTTGCAAGAGTTGGAAGGGAAAAGAGAAGTTGTGGGAAGCAAGATGGAAGAATATCACTGGAGACTGGCATTAACTTATGACAAGCACATTCGGTCCAGGGTGTTACTAGAAGGAGATCTGGTACTAAAAATCAGTAGACGCAGTAATAAGGAAGATGTCTTTGCCAAAATGGGCTCCCAAATGGGAGGGTCCTTACATTGTTTCTGAGGTACACCCCAACGGACACCGCATCTTGCTGGACCCGGATCATGGAACAACCATCGGCCCCATCAATTTTCAAGTATGTTAAACAGTACTATGCCTAATTTCAGTTTTAGAAGTTAGAATTTTAATTCCAAAAGGCTTCTTTATCAAGAGCCAATGTTTATGTTATATTATTTTGCAAGCATCCTGCAATACATGAGAAAACTGCTTTAGCAATCATACACTCAAAAAATGTGAGTGATGCATCTTAAGAAATTTGCAGTACAAAATAGTTCCAAAAAAGTGAAGTGTCCCACCCTCCAAGCTCCTAAAAAGAGTCGAGCATAAATAGGGTAAGAAAGTTATGGATACCTTCCTTTTTTTTTTTTTGGAACTGTTTCAAAAAAGTGAAGTGTCCCACCCTCCAAGCTCCTAAAAAGAGTCGAGCATAAATAGGGTAAGAAAGTTATAGGTACCTTCATTTTTTTTGGCCTAAAAAAAAGGCAGAAAAAATTAATTAAAATAAATTATTTTTATTTTTAAATATCTATTTATGGTTACAATCGAACATTGCTCATAATTTTAATTCAATTTTTTTTTATTTGTGATTTCATTGAAAACGTATACAAATGAGGATATAACATCCAAAGTTGTAAGGTGAAAGATCTTTATCAAAGAATCTCTATAGCTAATTCCAAAATTAACAACTCAATATATATGGGGCTGAGAGGGGTTAAGACAAAAAACAAGGAAAGAAGAAAAAGGGTCTTACCAAGTAAGAAGACAGAGTAAGAAGACAGAGTAAGACAGGGTGAAGTTGAATGTGAGAGTGTCCTTTGCCCTAAAAAAACTCCTAATTGTTGAAGAAGACAGAGAATTTGAATGGTGGTGGTGATAGTAGTGATGATACTGCGCTGTGTAATGCCCTAACAGAGATGATGAGGAACACCTCTCCCCTACCCTTCCAGGTGTTCTCTCTCATTATATGTCTCTCCAAATTCAGGTACTCAAAATTAAAACGCGTCCAATTAAAAGGGTAAGAGTTTCTCCCCTTCTTATTCCCTTATATATTAAATTATTATATTAAATCAAATTATCCCTCTTTTTTTCATAAAAAAAATATATATGTATATATATGTATAAATAAATAATAATAATAATATTATGTACACACATACACTACTTTTAAGAATAAATACATACGTATATACAAATAAATTATGAATATATTTATTTACTAATCTTATTTATCTATTTATTTATTTTATTAATATTTAAAATATTTGTACAAAAATATTCTTTTATTCATTTTTTATGAGTACATAATTATATTCATATTATACAGAAATATTTATATTTGAATATCATAATATTTACAAATACATATCTCTTTATGACAAAAAAAATAAATAAAAGAGAGGAGATTTGATTCTTTAGAGTTATGATATGTTAACCAAAAAAAATTTATTATTCTTGTTCTGTTGAGTACAAAAAGTTTAATGCAACTTGAGGGAATACTTTGTACCCTCAAAGACTGCATGGGGGCTTATGATTGTGTACTAAAAATATAAACTTTTTTTGTACATAAATAATTTTTTATAATGACCTATAAACATGGTAAAAAAAGAGTTAAGTTCCTCCTAAAGGTATTAGGCTAAAAGGATGGAAAACAAAAGGACACCTTGAGGAGTTGAATTTCTCTTCAGTGGGAACTATATTGGTGGAAGTGGATTGGTTGGATTTGGAGTGTAAAGGTGTCATCTAGTTGAAAGAAAACCAAACTAGATGTCCCTTCATTAATGTCATATGTCAGGAGCTTTAGTTTAACGTGTGGGAATCAACTTCCTACCTTTTCAGTTGACAAGACTTGAGGTGACACAAATACCTAAAGATATTTTGGAAAAAGCAGTAAACCAAATATCATACTAAAATCATTGGACAATAGATTTTCTCTTCATCATGGTTTTACACTATAAAAAGGACCTCAAGCCACCTCTGTAAAGGACTCTCACTTTTCACTCTCACTTTGATCATCTTCTTCTTCACAAACCTTGAACCCTTTTTCATCCTTTACTTTCACCTTCACCTTCATCCTCTTCTGAGAGCTTCTTTTCTGAAAAACCTTTTATCTTCTTTTTGACTTGTGAAGCTAAGAAGCTAAAAAATCTATCTTTTTCTCTACCCAAATTTCCTTTCATTGTTCTTCATTTCATTCACCACCTTCACGAGTAAAAACTGGCGTTCTGGTGTTCCACCAAAATGCTCAGCAACCATTAACCAACCCCTGTCCACTTTAAACAAAGCTCATTCATCCTCTTGTGACATTAGTGGAGGTCTCAACACTTGTTCTCCACCTCTCTTCCTCATTATTAGTTCTTGTATTACTTATTTGCCATTAATAGAAGTGTCTTCCTCACAAGTTTACTTACCCCTAATCTCTCATCTTAACTATTATTTTTCACTTAATCTATTTTTCACGAAACCCACCCGAATCAACTTTAGAGAGTAAAGTGTGATCTCTCATCATTAATTTCGTAGGTGGGACCAAAAATAAATATAAAAGAGAAACTATTTAAGGATAGAAGATCACACTTTATTCTGTATAATAAAATTCAAACTTTAGAGAATCTAAATCCATAATTATTAATATAATTTACCTACATATGGCCACATTTCACTACTAGAAACATGATCGTTTACCACGGAAAAATACTCACGAACAAGAAGCAGTGGCAAATTTCTATGATCGTGGTAACTACTTGCAACATTTTTTTTGGGGCTAAATTGTGTGGAAATTTTTCACGTTTTTGTTTGTCTGTAACCAACTTAAGCTGGATTCTCTCCCAGCTCTCTCAATTGCTATAGACCGCATGCATGCTCACTGTGGCAAAATCAAACAATATCTACTCTGAAATTACGCGCTTCTATCAACGAGTGTTTTTTTCCATTCCTTTCAAAAAATTTATATACAGTTTCTACTTTTTCTAAATTTAAACCTTAATAATAAATTTTAATTTTTAAGGATATAGGCTTATCCAGTTTGTATTTTTTTTCTCTCCTTTTCAGTCATTTTTAATTATAAGATATGTATTAGTTGGAATAATATAAAAAGAGTACATGCTTATAACTCTAATTAATTGAGAATGAATGTTAAAAGTATAAAATTCATGATAAAAAGAATACATTCTTTTATCCTTAATTCACAATATGTATTAGTTTTCCTAAATTTTATTTTTCTATTTTTTATTATCTTTTTATTAATTTAATAAAAAAAATATCCGACATAGATTTATTTTTGAAACAGTTACAAAATTTTAATATTTTTTTTCGGCAATTTTTTTATTTTTTTAAATCCAACAAAGCCAAAATTTATGATCCTAATTAGTATGTACCGTCTTTGAAATATGGTATATAATTATAATTTTATTTTTTTTTATTATAATTAACTATTAATTTAAATTAAAAATCTCAATTACTTAACTGAAATAAATTCAAATGAACGTTTACAATAACACAAGTGAAATTTTGGACGAAAAAAAGTAACTTTTACTTAACATCAAAGTAAAGCCCACTTACTAAAAAAATCGGAAGAATTTTCTCACAGGTTCTTATTATTGCTCAGCTTTTCTGTACCCTTAGTAAATTCAACATTGAGTAGCCCAAGATGCATTACTTTAAATAGTATAAAAAGGAAAAACGACCATTTGTACCCATGAATTTTGCGACCGCTGACAAAAGTACCCATCAAACAAGAAAACTAACATTGTACCCATGAAAGATGGGTTCCGTGTGACAATAGTACCCAAACCGTGATTTTTCGTTGACTTTTTAATAAAATTCCCAAATTATCCATTCTATCTTCTTCCCCAAATTCCAAATTTCACAACCCGCATTCTTCGTTTTCCTCTGCTGTTGCCAGCCACCAAAAAATTAAAAAGATTAAAAACTGTGGATTATTAATTATCTGAGATTATTGTTCAAATATTATGAATTTGTAGATCTGGTGTAGAAAAAGAAAAAAAAATTTGAAATTAACAAAAAAACATACATTTTGGTTTCTTGGTGTCACTGTGGGAACAAGAGGTGCAGAACCAAGAGCCTTTGGAAACGGAAAGAAGGATAGGTCGGAGATAGAAGATGTGATAGCCTCGGTCGCATTTGTTACAGAGGAGAAGCTTCGCTAGGAACTCACTGGAGGAGCAGCACTTGCTGATGATGTCGTCGTCGAAGGTGGGCTTGGGAGTGTGGCTCCTTCTTCACCCTGCATTCCCCTGGCCATGTCTTCGATCATACTCGGCATGTTCAGAAGCTCATCCTCATCAATGTACCCCACCACCATCATCCCTCCTTGTTCTCCAGTACTCAAAGTGAAACAAGATCCTTCAACAATAACGTTACTACCGCCACAACCTTCTAGAGGGTTCTGCGGTAGCCTCGGAAGCCTAGCCTGAGCAGCGGCGGTGGCTGCGATGTGAATATCAGTTCACCAAATGGCATGAAGATACTCTAATAGTAGCCCCTTTTTCTACAGATCGACGGTGCTGAGCAGTGTTTGGAGTCACCGTTGGAAAGAGAACGTGGCCACTGGCCTCTTGTTGGCTCTGGTTGCTGAATTCTGCTACTTATTGCTTTGGAATAAGAAGAACAACAATATTCAGGTTGAAGAGTTTGATAAGGGTGTGCTTTCTTAGTGTTGTTGTTGCATCCGAAGAAGAAAGAAACAACAAGGGTAATGATGTTAAAGTTGATTTGGATTTAGATTTGGAGAACAAATTAGGATTGGAATAAAGAGAGATGGAGGTTGAGGATAAAGGTTGGAGGAAGACATCAGATACTTGGGTCTTGAGGGAATGGTGACTGGCGATGGCAGAGGAAGACGAAGGATGAGGGTTGTGAAATTTGGAAATTTGGGAAAGAAGATAAAAGGGGTAATTTGGGAATTTTATTAAAAAATCAATGAAAAATCACGGTTTGGGTACTATTGTCACACGAAATCCATCTTTCATGGGTATAACGTTAGTTTTCTTGTTTGATGGGTACTTTTGTCAGCGTTTGTAAAATTTATGGGTACAAATGGTAGTTTTTCCTATAAAAAGAGTACATACTTATAATTTTAATTAATTGAGAATGAACGTTAAAAATATATATAAAATTCATGATAAAAAGAGTACATCTTTTTTCCTAATTCACAATATGCATTAGTTTTCTTAAAATTTATTTTTTTTATTATCTGTTTATTAATTTAGTAAAAAAAATATCCAACATAAATTAACGTAGGTTTATTTTTGAAACAGTTACACAATTTTAATATTTTCTTTCTCTGGCAATTTTTTTTACTTTTTTAAATCCAACGGGTCAAAATTCATAATCCTAATTAATATGTATCGTCTTTGAAATATGGTATATATTATAATTCTATATTTTTTTATTATAGTTAAATATTAATTTAAATTAAAAATCTCAATTAGACTGAAATAAATTCAAATGAACGTTTACAATAAGAGAGCCACTTAGATAAAGATGTCAAAAATATCTTTTTAAAAAGATATTTTTAAAAATTAAAATTTAATACATATAATCAACTAAATTGTGTTATTTTTGTTAAAATTAGACCAGACAAATTAGTTTAACCAAAAATTAATAAATTAAATTTTGAACTAGTCTAAATTAATATTTTTTTATAAAAAATAACTATAATATCCCTATTATAAAAAATAACTAAACTACCCCTATTTTATATATATATATATATATATATATTAATTTTGAAAATCCTAAATCTTAATCCTATGACAACAGAGAAGAAAATAGCTAGAATTTAAGATTCTTAAAATTAATATATATAATAAGAGTATTTTAGTCATTTTCTATAATAGAGGTATTGTAGTTATTTTTTTATAAAAAAATAATATTAATTTAGACCGATTCAAAATTTGATTCACCATTTTTTGATCAAATTAATTTGTTTGGTTTAATTTTGACAAAAATAACACGATTTAATCGATTATATATGTTAAATTTTAATTATTAAAAAATATCTTTAAAAAAAGACGTTTTAGACGTCTTTATCGGAGCAGCTCCCTTGCAATAATACAAGTAAAATTTTGGGCGAAAAACTTAAAAGATGTTAAATTTTAATTATTAAAAAATATCTTTAAAAAAAGACGTTTTAGACGTCTTTATCGGAGTAGCTCCCTTGCAATAATACAAGTAAAATTTTGGGCGAAAAACTTAAAAGTAACTTTCACTTAGCACTAAAGTAAAGCCCACTTACTAGAAAATCGGAAGAACTCTCTCACAGGTTCAGACTAGTGTTCAGTTTCTCTGTATCCTTAGTAAATTCAGCATTGAATCACCAAAGAAGGTCTCAAAATAGCGAAAATCAAGATTTTACAGGCAATCCTGAATCACAAAGAAGATTGGAAGGAACCCTAAGCAGCTCTTTTTTATGTTTATCTAATATTCTCTCTTTGTTGGATCTTTATTTTTTTTTATTTAAAAGACTATTTTTTTTACCATTCACTAACTCTTCTCCAATATATCTTGTGTAGGAACTAGATCTGCGTGTATCAATACTGCAACTTTGACTCTTGTCGATGTTGGATCCCAATGCAAGTTTGTGTTTTCTTTTTTAAACTGTTCAACTTTTGATTTAGCTTTATGGCTTTGTAATTATTGAAATTTGTATGAATATGGATAAATTTGAACTAAGTAGAATTCTGTCAAAGTTGAATAAAGTGGCACTTCTTCATGTTCATTTTTTTGGCGGTCATTTTGTTTTTTTGTATTTCTTTTAGTCAACAATGTAAATTAATGTTAGATCTTTCTTTTTTGTTATCCTAATATGGATTCTTTCTTTTTTTACTGGCTGTTGATAAATTCTAAATTACCAATTGATATTTTAAAAAATGTTATGCAACTAGCAATTGAAGGCTGCAAAGCAATTGCAAATTACATCCTCAAAGTAAGTGTTGTACCTTAATTTTTCTGATCATCCTTGAAGAAGTCAAATCATGGCCTATTAATTTCTTAGCTTGATTCCTGATCTCTGTCTTACTTAACAAATTTTATTGGAGCACACAAAATAACTCGACAGGATGTATAATTCAGTGGCTGAAGTTACATGTCGTTTTTACTATTTATCTGGAAATATTTTTGCACGTGAATTGTATGTGTAACAAGAAATACAGAGATTGATAAATTCATTTTGTCTTGGTACTTTTAGGCTTTCAGTTTTTTGTATCATTTTAGCAAAGTCTGATATTTATTTTGTAACAGTTATATTTGAATATTTTTTTAACATTAAACCCATGTAATTCAGGACATTTACTTTTCAATACTAAGTATTAGTTAATTTCATATTTTTATATTATGAATAATACGTATAGAAATATTATTATTTTTTTAATCTTATCTGATGAAATTTTATATTAAGGAGCATTTTTATTATGAAGTTTTTTTTTTAATTTAACTTTTATTGTAGCGAAAAAAAGTTTGACAAAAAATCCGGTCTAGCCAATTTTGTCACAGATAAAGTGTGACAGAAACAATTATTTCGTTATGCATTTTTTCATTTTGTCACGAAAAAGAGCGTGTCTAAACGTGTTAAAGTTGTGGTTAACAAAATGTCTTTATAGATGTTAAAACGATGGTTAATGGAGTAAAAAGCATGGCTAATTAAAAATGCGTCATCTTTTTTAGCCACATTTATAATTACTAGCTTTTTTAGAGTTTAGTCACGAATTTTTTCGTGGCTATCCCTTATTTTTGGTAGTGTTTATAGAGTTATTTGTTTCCATTTACTTTTTCTCAGTTGAACATTTTGAAACCCACTTCGTTGAATCTAAGAAATTCAGTTTGAGCAGGGGTAATGTAGCAAAGGTGTGGGGTGGTACGAATTATTTTTTGTTGGCATAGTGTGAAGTTTTAATGATACATGAGAAATTTTATGCATGCACGAATGATGACTATTTTTCTTGAGAATATTATTTGTAATAAAGCAGACAGGTGTTTCTGTATTTCTAGTAGTATGAAGCATTAATATATTACAATTATACTAGTGCAATATATGTGGTGTATAGTGACTAAATCCCAATAGTGTCCCTTAGATTCATGTCGTGTATTAATTCAGTTTCTAAAATATTAATTGTATTATTTTCGTTTTTGAAGTTAATTTTTAGATATTATATTGGTCTATTGATTTTATTCTACAATGACTCACTCAGCAAAGGGAATGATAAGCTGATACTTTTTTCCTATTCTGGACAATAATAAAATGATATAGTTTGTTTTTGATACTCAGTTAAAGTAGAAACAACACCATTTTACAAATAATCATCTTCTTGTAGTCATTTTTCTTTAACTTTATGTGCCTACTTTCTTGAATTATATACTTCCTAACAACCTCCCTTAGCTCTTATTTCGTGTTGAACTTCATACCAACTTTAAAATGCAACTCTCTAAATTTTATTTTTGCTTTAAAGGATGGATATGTATCATCAGAATCAATCTTCAATTCCTCTTCTTCAGAATTTGATAGAATCTTCATCTTCTCAAAATGCCATGAATTAGTTCTATCTGAATTAGCACCAGGATATAAGCCATAATCAGAAGCATTACCACCAAGCATCAAAACATCATTTCTATTTTAGTTGGGCACAAAAATATAAATGACGTCATTTTACCATTGTCCAAGATAGTAAGGTGTTGGTGGGTCTCCAACCTCAAGTGAGTCTCACACAACTTTAAAACAAAAAAAAAATAGATAAAGAAAGAAATAAGTGGCAAAAGCCAAGAGAGAGATAGAGAGAAGCTTTTAAACCGGTAAACTTGTTCCATTTCTTATGAAATTTTAGTATGTTATTCCTGGTGTAGAGATAAATATTAGGATATAACTTGCTAGTTGTATTGCCTTCTTTTTTGTCTGATTTGAGATACCTACTTTGTGGAGAATTTATGTTGATTCCATCAGTTTTGATGATGTATTTTGTTGATTGTTGAGATGTCTTAGTACTACTAGGAAGATTAATTGTGTAATTATTTTGATAGTGGAAGATTTTACTGGACTTGGTCCCGTAGGTTTTTTGTCCCTCTTTTGGGGATTTTTCCATGATAAAATTTTGGTGTCTGATCATTTGATATCTGCCATTATATTTGTTGCTTGGAGTATCTTTGGTGTTGTCTATTTAATCACACAGGTTGTGGAAAAAATTCTTTTGGTGCTTCCGCTGTTAGACGGATTCTTATTGAACCTCAATTTTCCTAACAAAGTGGTATCAGAGCCGATGGTTAGTCAGTCTGGTCTAAAGAGTATTCAAGGTGAAGTATCGAAAGCCTTCCCGACAAAGGTGGTCCGGGTGGCGTGTCCCGCGGTGTAATTGCAGCGGTGTGATGGACGAATACTCATGGTGGAAGAGTTAAAAAGAGGGAGAGTTGATGCTTGATGTGGAGGCTCACACTTGAGGGAGAGATTGTTAATGTTACAAGTGTGAGGAGTGTATGAAGTTAGTCCCACATCAAGGAAAGCAAGTAAGAGTGAGAAGTTTATAAAATGAGAGATCCATTAACTTACTACCTTAAGGTTTTGAGTTAGATGTGGTGTCTTCTCATCTTATGTTCTCTCACTTGATTTCTCTCCAAATTTTCCTCGGTTGTCGAGAGCTCCCCACAGCAAGGACTTGTATGATCCTGTGGAAGGGGATAAATCCAAAAGAAAAGTTGACGTTAGTAATAGTTAAATAGAGCATGTTGAATGAAGAAGCCAGAAGAAGAGAATGAGGTTTGATTAATGTCTCATCCCAATCAGAAGCACTTGTTTTAGAGTTACCGGAGAAAAGTCAAAGTAGAAAATCTCACAGTTCTAACAAGTGAGAAAGTCGAAGCAAGTCACAAGTGAGAAAGTTGAAGCAAGTCAAAAGGAAAGTACAAGCCAAGAAATCAAGGAGAAGAAACGAAGACAAAGGTAAAGGTAGTGATAAAGAAACTGTTACTATTGTTTATGAGAATGTTCTTATCACATATGATGAAAATTATGTGAATCTTGTCTGTGATGATTCTATTTGGATTATGGACTCTGGTGCCTCATTTCATGTCACTCCGAGGCGTGAATTTTTCACTTCCTGTACTATTGGAAATTTTGGCAAGATCAAATTGGGAGATAAGAGAGTGTGTGATATCACTGGTATGGGTGATATGTGGCTTGAAATCAACATGGGATGCAAATTGCAGTTGAAGAATATTAGACATGCGTCAGATATGCGGTTCAATCTTATTTCAATGAAAGAATTGGATCAAAAGGGGTATTGCACTTTCTTTAGTAGTGGAAAATACAAAATTATCAAAGGGGATCTCATTGTTGCTAGAGAAGACAATAATTTTACTACTCTCTACCGCTTACAAGCAAAGTTGTGCAAAGAAGAGGTGAATATAGTTGATGATTCTTCTTCTGATTTGTGGCATATATGTCTTGGTCACTTGAGCAAAAAATGATTAAGCGTCTTAGCCAAGAAGCACTCACTTCCGGTGAAAGGTACAACTTTAAATACTTGTACTCATTATTTTGTTGGAAAGCATGCTAAAGTATCATTTCATAGTTCTGGACCTCATAGGAGATCACATGTTCTAGATTTAGTTCACACTGATGTTTGCACTATGGATGCTAAGACACTAGGCGGTGCATCATACTTTGTTACTTTTATTAATGATTATTCTTGAAAAGTGTAGGCTTTTTTTTTTTGAAATCTAAAGACCAGGTGCTTAGTATCTTCAAACACTTTCATGCAAGTGATGAAAGAGAAACAGAAAAGAAATTGAAATGTGTTCGAGCAGATAATGGTGGTGAATACAGGGGTCCGTTTGAATAGTATTGTAAAGGACATGGGATCAAGTTTGAGAAGACCGTTCATAAGACTCCTCAACATAATGGAGTTGCAGAGAAAATAAATCGCACTATCAATGATAGAGTCAGATGTATGCTCTCTCATGCAAAGTTGCCTAAATCCTTTTGGGGTGAAGCAATGAGGACTATAGTAGATCTGATTAACCTTTCTTCTTCAGTTCCACTAAATGGTGATGTTCTAGAGGAAGTTTGGAGTGGAAAAAATGTCTCCTATAGTCACTTGCGAGTATTCAGCTGCAGGGTTTTTGTTCACATTCCAAGAGATGAAAGGTCCAAACTTGATGGAAAGTCAAAGCAGTATATCTTCATGGGTTATGATCACGAAGACTTTGGTTACAGATTATGGGATCCAATGAGCAAGAAGATAATTATAAGCTAAGATGTGATTTTTCTTGAAGACCAAACTATTGAAGACTTTGAAAAGACAGATAAGCCAACAATAACTGTTAGACGTTCTGCTGATAATGAATCTGGTCTTTCCACTAGACTTCCTGTTAGTGGGAGATATGTACAAGTATAATGATGGTGATGATTTTCATGATGAACCTACACCTCAACCAGAGATGCCAGACAGGGGCGGAGCTAGGATAAAGTTTAGGGAGGGGCCAAAGTTTAATTTTTTTTTAATATAGAAGGACTAAAATCAAAATTTTAAGGGGGCTAAATCAAAATTTACACATAATTTATAACAAAAAGTTAAAATTTAGGGGGCCACTGCCCCCCTTTTTGTGTGAGTAGCTCCGCCCCTGATGCCAGATGCAGAAGTTCCACCAGATGTTGAAGTTCCACCTAAACCACCAGTTGAGCTTGAATTGAGAAGATCTACTAGAGAGCATTATCCTTCTCAAGAATGCTCTCCTCATGAGTATGTGATGAACACTGAGACTGGGGAGTCAAAAAGCTATCATGAAGCTATGTCTGATGAGCATAAGGAAGATTGATTGAAGGTCATGCAAGAAGAAATGAAATCTTTACATGAGAATCATACTTTTGAATTGGTGATGCTACCGAAGGGTAAGAGAGCATTCAAGAATAAATGGGTATTCAAATTGAAAGTGGATGAAAATGTCTCACGACCAAGGTACAAAGCTCCATTTGTTGTGAAAGGCTTTGAGCAAAAAAAAAAAGGTATTGATTTTGAGGAAATATTCTCTCCAGTTGTAAAGATGTCCTTTATCTGAGTTGTGCTTGGATTGGCAGCTAACTTGAATTTAGAGGTTGAGCAGCTTGATGTGAAGATTGCATTTTTTCATCGTGACATAGATAAAGAAATTTATATGGAGCAACCAGAGGATTTCGAGGATAAAGGAAAGGAGCATCTTGTATGCAAGTTGAAGAGAAGCTTATATGGGTTGAAGCAAGCACCAAGACAGTGGTACACGAAGTTTGATTCCTTCATGGAAGGTCATGAGCATAGTAAGACTTCTCCTGATCATTGTGTGTATGTTAAGAAATTCTCTGATGGTGATTTTGTAATTCTCTTGCTTTATGTTGATGACATGTTGATTGTTGATCATGACACTAAGAAGATTGAAAGTCTTAAGAAAGACTTGAACAAATTCTTTGCTATGAAGGATTTGATTCTTGTAAAGAAAATCCTTGGCATGAGTATTACTCGTGACAGGAAGAATGAAAAACCGTGGTTATCAAAACAGAAGTATATTGAGAAGGTTTTACAGAGGTTTAGCATGAGTAATTCTAAACCTGTTAGTACTCCACTTGCTAGTCATTTCAAGTTGAGTTCGTGGCAATGTCCTACAAGTAAGAAAGAGAAAGCAGAAATGAAGAAGATTTTATATGCATCTGCAGTTGGCAGTTTGATGTATGCTATGGTTTGCACCAGGATGGATATTGCTCATGCCATTAGAGTTGTTAATCGGTTTCTCTCTAATCCTGGCAAGGAACACTGTCAAGCAATGAAGTGGATTCTCAGATACCTTAATGGTATTTCTAAAGTTTGTTTATGCTTTGGGAGTGGCCAACCTGTGTTAGATAGTTACACAGATGCAGATATGGCTGGGGATCTTGATTCAAAAAAATATACTTTTGGTTATATGATGACTTTTGCAGGTAGAGCTGTGTCGTGACAATCTTGACTTCAGAAATGTGTTGCTTTATCTACTACAGAGGCAGAATACATTGCTGTCGTTGAAGCTTCTAAGGAACTCTTGTGGATGAAAAAATTTCAACAAGAGTTAGGCATCAATCAAGAGAAGTTTGTGTTATTTTGTGACAGTTAAAGTACTATCCATCTCAGCAAGAATCCGACGTTTCATTCCAGGTCGAAGCACATAGAGGTGAGGTATCATTGGATATGTCAAGCGCTTGAGATGAAGTCATATGCACTTGAAAAGATCCATACTGATGATAATGGTTTAGATATGATGACTAGGAGTTTACCTGTAGTGAAGTTTGATTCCTACAAAGAGAAGATAGGCTTGGTGGAGCAGCCTAACCCCACTTGAGTTGGTGAGGGGTAGATTTGTTGGTGGGTTCCCAACCTTCTGTGGGGTCCACACAACAAAACAAAAATAAATAAATAAAGAAGTGTCAAAAACCACGAGAGAGATAGAGAGAAGCTTTATTCATTTTGAATGAAAGAAAACGAAGCAGGGCTTCGACGGAGAAGAGAAAAAGAAATTTGGAGGAAACGGCATGCCATTTTGATCCGATTAAACCGGTAAACTTGCTCCATTTCTTATGAAATTTTAGTATGTTATTCCTGGTGTAAAGATGAACATTAGGATATAACTTGCTAGTTGTATTACCTTCCTTTTTGTCTGATTTGAGATACCCACTTTGTGGAGGATTTATGTTGATTCCATCAGTTTTGATGATGTATTTTGTTGATTGTTGAGATGCCCTAGTACTACTTTGAAGACTGATTGTGTACCCATTATTTTGATAGAGAAAAATTTTATTGGACTTGGTCCCTTGGGTTTTTTGTCCCTCTTTTGGGATTTTTTTCACGATAAAATTCTGGTGTCTAATAATTTATCTGCCATTATATTTGTTGCTTGGAGTATCTTTGGTATTGCCTATTTAATTACACAGATTGTGAAAAAAATTATTTTTAGTGCTTCCACTGTTAGACAGGTTCTTATTAAACCTCAATTTTTCCAACATAAGGGAGTACTAGTTGGTCACTCAATTTGCTGAGTCATTACCAGAAAGCGATTGAGGGACCAATGGTACCAGAACTCAAACTCGAAGATGAAAATAGTGCAATTAGAACCTCAAGAACTAAATTAATACACATTGTGAATCTGATGGACCACTTTAAAAATTTAATCGGTGTATAGTCCACATATTTTATATTTAGTCCCATCAAAAGACCAATTTTTGATCCGTTAACATTATTAATTACAACTATTTTATTTTTAATTATTCTTTTATCCTTATATTCTTTATATCTTTTTTCACTTCTTTCTCTTTTTCCTTCCAACACCAATTTCATTTCTCGTTATTGGCTAGTTATCCAGTGCGACTGATCACCTATAGCTGTCAATCATCTTAAATTTTAAATTATAAATTGTAAATTATAAATCCTAAATGTTAATTTTAAAGGCTCCCAAGTGACTTGAGATGGGGTTAAATCAAAGAACTACTTTTTATAGTTAAAACCAGTTTTTCAAAATTTACCAATTAAAAAATTATTCTGATTTTGTCTTGTCTCGACAGTGCAAATAAGGGAAATAATGAGGTATAAAGAGAAAGAGTGACTCAATGATATATCTTAGTTCAATCTCCACTAATAAAACCTACATCTAGTTTCTATCCCAAAATATAGTGAAATTTTTACTATAATCAAAGTTTAATTACAAACACTAAGTTAAAAGAGTAGTCTTGTCATTCTTTCACTTACCTAAGTTAACCCAAATTTAGTAATCTCTACGTACTAATTCAATTAAAAAAAAAGAATTAAATATACTCTAATTCCAACATATTTTTAAAACAAACACTATAAAAATAGAAATGACTTTTGTGTGATCTATTTATTTATTTATTTATTTTGTATTCCTCAATACAAATTTGTACGGACCAACCCAACTGGCACAACGGCTAACCCGACCCACAAACGACCCGATCTACGTGATCGGATCAGTGCGCACCGACCCGTCCGGCTCTGTGACCCGGACATGCGCCCCTGCCGCCAGCTACATGACAACTGTGGGGAAGGAAGCTTCCTAGAAGGGAGCCTTCCCCTGTGGGGCCCGCTCTACTGACAGGATATATAAGGAGAGGGTCCTACCCCTCCCCCAAGGTACGTCACCATATCTCTTACTCCCATACCACCTGCACATTTTCTGACTTGAGCGTCGGAGTGTCCTTGCAGGTGGCACCCCCCTCAACTCACCTAAAGCTCGGAAGGCCGGCAGCTCACGCTAGTCGTTCCCAGGATTCAAGCCAAGGCAGGACCCATCCTCACACCCCATCAACAACCCGAACCATCCGGTAAACCGACATACCAAACATTGGCGCCGTCTGTGGGGACACATGGACTTTCTTTTGGTTCCTGGTGGGACTGATGGCGGAGCCGGTCTCGGAGGGGAAGGAATAGATCCCAGAGGCGACAGGGTAGCCGCCGGAGCTACCGCTCGCGAGGGCACCAGGTCCCCCACGCGGCGACCTGAGGGGCGACCCTTTGGAGGAACAGGCAGCGACAGCGCCAGAATAATACAAGAGCTGCGCCATAGGGTGCAAAACTTGGAGCGAGAAGTAGCCAACCGTGAAAGTCGGTAGCCTACCCCCAGTCAAGAACTTTTCCGATCCATGCAAAGAGTAGAAAGGAGTCTCCGAAGAAGTCACTCCAGGCGCACTCCGAGCCCCCGGACAGAATCAGAAAGCCCGAAAAGCAGAGAGGCACCGAGGAGATGACGAGATCCTCTAGTCTACACTCGATCACCGACAATAGATAGCGAAGAAGAAAACTGGGAAGCCGGCAGAGAACGAAGAAGAAGGAGCTGACCATAACATGAACATCACGGAGAAAGGGCAAGGAGAAGCCAGCCTAACAGGGAACGTAGCAGGGAAAGACCAAGACGAACCCGACAACCGGTGGTCATGGGGCGATCCCCTTCCACCACTCGATTCTCAGAGTTCGGCTACCAAAGCACTTCGACAAGCCGACAGATATGAGATATGATGGTACTCAAGATCCCCAGGAACATCTAATGGCCTTCGAGGCCAGGATGAACCTGGAAGGGGTAGGTGATGAAATAAGGTGCCGCACTTTCCCGGTAACCTTAGCGGAGCCAACGATCCGGTGGTTTAACACCCTCCCCCAGGGCTCCATAACCGCGTTTGCTGATATCAGTCGCGCCTTCTTGGCCCAATTCACCATGCGTATCGCCAAAGTAAAACATCCGATTAATCTGCTAGGAGTAACTCAAAGACCTGGCGAACCGACCAGGAAGTACCTGGACAGATTCAATGATGAGTGCCTGGAGATTGACGGCCTAACTGATTCGGTGGCCAGTTTGTGCTTAACCAACGGACTGCTAAATGAAGATTTCAGAAAACACCTTACCACCAAGCCTGTCTGGACAATGCAAGAAATTCAGAACATAGCCAGGGAGTATATCAATGATGAAGAAGTAAGTCGGGTCGTGGCAGCCAATAAACGACAGCCCGCATACTCTAATACCCGTCCATCTGGCGGTGGGGAAAGGTCTAAGGAACACTCCAGAGATGGAGGATCGGCCAAGACTTCCAAACCCTTCCTCCGGGTTGGGAAGTTCACCAACTACACCCCCCTGGCGGCTCCAATAGTCGAGGTCAATCAATAGATCGCCGACAAGGGCATCTTGTCGACCCCCGACAACTCAAGGACAGGACGGGAGGAAACAAGAACCTCTATTGCGATTATCACAAGGGTTATGGCCACAAAACCCAAGACTGTTTTGACCTGAAAGACGCCCTGGAGCAGGCCATTCGAGAAGAAAAGTTGGCCGAGTTCTCCCACCTAATAAGGGAACCAAGGAGGAGGGACCGGTCAACCGAGGACAAAAGTCGCGCCGTAAGGCAAAGACGGGAACCCAAGGAGGACAGTGAGCGTGGCCTCACTGTGGTAAATGTGGTAATTGGAAGGGACGTCCCTCCCAGATCGAAGTCGGCTAGCAAGAAGGACGCCAAGGTCTTAGCTATGTCTTTCAGGCTCATGCCGACCTCCCAGAGGTTACCCTCGATATCCTTCGGTCCTGAAGATCAATGGTTTGATGAGGTTGCAGCTAACCCGCCAATGGTGATCACGGCCAGAGTGGGCACCGGCCTAGTGAAGCGGACCTTGGTGGACACGGGGCCGACTCAAATATCATGTTCTGCAATGTATTTAATGCTCTGGGGTTACGAGATACTGACCTGAAAGGCCACCAACATGGCGTGGTAGGCCTAGGCGACAACTTCATCAAGCCGGACGATGTAGTTTCCCTCCCGGTCTCCATTGGCGGAGGCAGGAGGAAGAGGTCGCTAATGGCGGAGTTCGTTGTCTTAAGGGACTCCATGGCCTATAACCTTATCCTAGGGAGGAAAACCATCAATGAGTTTGGGGCGGTGATCTGCACCAAGCTATTGCAAATGAAGTTTGAAGCTGACGATGGATTAGTGGGGACCATCAGGGGCGACCTGGAGACGGCAGTCGCATGCGACAATGCCAGCCTCCCCCTGAGAAAGAAATCTAAAGAGGCATCTGGTGTCTTCCTCGACGACCTAGACGCCAGGGTTGATGACAAACCCAGGCCGGAACCAGAGGGAGACCTTGAAAAGTTCAGGGTCGGCGACTCAGATGAGAAGTTCACCTTTGTAAACAGGAATCTACCCCATGACTTGAAAGAACCCCTGATAGAGATGATCAAAGCCAACGGCGACTTGTTTTCCTGGACGCCGGCTGACATGCCGGGTATAGACCCCCAATTCATGTCACACCAGCTGGCCGTGAGACCGGAGGCAAAGCCAGTGGCCCAAAAGAGGAGAAAAATGTCCCAAGAAAGGGTGAAAGAGGTGGCCAAACAGACGGCCAACTTACTAGAGGCGGGCTTCATTCAGGAATTGGATTACTCGACTTGGCTGGCAAACGTAGTCTTAGTCAAAAAGCCCAATGAAAAATGGAGAATGTGCGTGGATTACTCCGACCTTAACAAGGCATGTCCCAAAGATTCCTTCCCCCTACCCAACCTGCAGGTTACTGGTATCTGAGCTTCATGGATGCCTATTCTGGGTATAATCAGATACCGATGCACTGGCCAGATGAAGAGAAAATGGCATTCATAACGCCAGGAGGGACATACTGCTACAAAGTCATGCCGTTTGGACTAAAGAACGCGGGAGCCACATACCAAAGGCTGATGAACAAGGTCTTCAGGGACCTCATCGGCAAGACGGTAGAGGTATACGTAGAAGATATCTTGGTCAAGACCGCCAGGCCCGAGGCCCTTTTAAGTGACCTGGAAAGCGTCTTCGCGTCTCTTCGTCAACACGGAATGAGGCTCAATCCGCTGAAGTGTGCCTTCACTGTCGAAGCCGGTAAATTCTTGGGGTTCATGATAACCCAACGAAGGGTGGAGGCCAACCCGAAAAAGTGTGAAGCAATTCTACAGATGAAGAGCCTGGGAAGTGTGAAAGATGTCCAAAGGTTAGCAGGAAAACTCATCGCGCTATCCCGCTTCCTCGGTGCATCAGCAGCCAAAGCTCTACCTTTCTTTAACCTAATGAAGAAGGGGATCGCGTTTGAGTGGACCCCAGCATGTAAAGAGGCTTTCAAACAATTCAAAGAAATAGTCTCGGCGCCACCCGTCCTTGCGAGGCCTAAGAAGGGAGAAGCGCTATACTTGTACTTGGCAGTAACCGACGAGGCCTTGGCGGCGGTCGTGGTGTGAGAAGAGGGGAAGACCCAGCAACCAATATACTTTGTGAGTAAAGCGCTACAAGGAGCAGAGCTAAGGTATAGCAAACTGGAAAAGTGGCATATGCGCTCCTGACATCGTCGCGCACGCTGCAGCAGTACTTTCAAGGACACCAAGTAGTCGTCAGGACAGATCAGACAATCCGACAAGTACTCCAGAAACCCGACCTGGCAGGTAGAATGATGACTTGGGATGTCAAACTCTCCTAATACGACTTACAGTATGAACCCAGGCACGCGATCAAGGCTCAAGCCATGGCCGATTTCCTGGTAGAAATAACAGGGGATCTCGACGGGACACCGAGCACACGGTGGAAGCTCTATGTTGACGGAGCATCCAACCAAACGTTCGGAGGAGCAGGAATCATCTTGGAAAACCCAGCTGGAGTTGTATACGAGGAGTCAGTCAAATTCAATTTCCCAATATCGAACAACCAAGCAGAGTTTGAGGCCCTGCTGGGCGGCCTAACTCTAGCAAGGGAGGTCGGAGCCACAAGACTGGAAGTGTGTAGCGACTCGCAAGTCGTTACTTCTCAGAGCAATGGGACCTACCAAGCCAGAGACTCATTGTTACAGAAGTATCTGGAGAAAGTCAAAGAGTTGAGCAAGCAATTTGAGGAGGTCACGGTCCAACACGTTTCGAGAGAGAGGAACACACGGGCAGACTTCCTGTCCAAGCTAGCAAGCACAAAACCAGGGACTGGCAATCGGTCTCTCATTCAAGGTTTGATAAAAGAACCAGTAGTGGTCTTACAGCTGACCCAATCAGAACCCTCTTGGATGGACCCGATCATTGAATTTCTAGAAAAGGCCAGGATCCCCAGCGACGAAAAGTTAGCCAAAACGATAAGGCGAGAAGCGGCCAAGTACGCAATCATACAGGGCCAGTTGTTTAAAAAAGGACTTAGCCAACCGCTGCTGAAATGCCTACGCCCCGAAAAAACGGACTACGTCCTCTGGAAAGTCCACGAAGGATGCTGTGGTCACCACATCGGAGGGAAGGCCTTAGCTAGGAAGCTCATAAGAGCCGGATATTACTGGCCCTCTATGATGGCGGATTCTAAGGAGTTTGTAAGAAGGTGTAAGAGATGCCAGAAAAACTCCAACTTCCACAAAGCGCCAGCAATGGAACTCAACCTCCTCACGGCTTCCCAACCTTTCTCTCAATAGGGAATCGACCTCTTGGGACCCTTCCCGGTCGGGCCAGGGCAAGTCAAGTACCTGATAGTGGCGGTCGATTATTATACAAAGTGGATAGGGGCCGAGCCGTTGGCCATCATATCCTCATCAAATTGTCGGAAGTTCATATGGAGGCACGTGATAGCAAGATTTGGAATCCCGGAAGTCATTATCTCGGATAACGGGACCCAGTTTGCTGATAAAAAGTTCAGAGAATTCCTTACCAGTTTGGGCATAAAGCAAAAGTTCTCGTCAGTTGAGCATCCTTAGACCAACGGACAAGTCGAGGCCGCAAACAAGGTCATTCTGCAAGGCCTTAAGAAGCGACTTGACCAGAAGAAAGGAGTGTGGGCAGACGAGCTAGCCTCGATCCTCTGGTCTTACCGCACAACTCAACAGTCGGCTACTGGGGAAATGCCTTTCCGGCTCACCTATAGGGTGGATGCGATAATACCTGTGGAAATCGGTGAGCCAAGCCCGCGACTACTCTTAGGAGGAATCGAAGAGGCCGTGGAAAAGGACTTAGTGGATGAAACCAGAGAAATGGCCCATTTATCAGAAACAGCATTGAAGCAAAGAATGGCCTTGCGCTACAATGCCAAGGTACTCAAAAGAGAGTTTGAACGGGATGATCTGGTCCTAAGGCGCAATGATATTGGGGTCCCGACACCTGGGGAAGGAAAGCTGACGGCAAATTGGGAGGGACCTTACAGGATAAAAGAGGTGATTGGCAAGGACGCCTACAAGTTGGAATGGTTAGACGGCAAGGAAGTCCCAAGAACATGGAACACGAATAACTTAAGAAGATTCTACTCTTAGAATAAACTCGCCGACTTAGTAAGAACGCTTTATGATGGATTATTTGCCCTTGTCACATGTTGGCTATCATGTTACATTTGAACCACTTACCATTACTGCTTGTCATCTTTTTTATTATCATTATTTGTTTTTCACACTGCTATTATTAAGTAAGGCACCGTAACGAGTAAACGGTCTCGGGGCTGATCACCCCGGGCACCACAAAAGCAACAAACGCCCTAGGTGCAGCCAGTGAAACGATAAAAGCCATAACCCGACTTCGCTAATTATCAACTAAACGACGAGACATTCATGAACATATAAGTTAATACCAGCAAACGGTAAAGAAAACAAGGAAAAATAAACGCCGACAAGGTGGGAAACAAACACTTTGTCACACCAAACAGACGGTAAACAAATTCAAAGTCTGAAAAGACCATAAGGATTACAAACTACAAAGTGCACAAGTTACAAAGTACAAAAGCAAGTCACGTCACTTCTTCGGCATATCAACAATTTTGCCGTCTTTGATAGTCTTGAAAACGCCAACGGCGGAGGTGTCAAAATCGGGAGCCAGGAGCTTTACTTGTGCCTTCAAGGCCTCCTCGGTCATCAAGATAGCATTCCTACCCTGCTTAACGGTGTCCTTATACTTCTTCTTGAATTCAGCAGCTTCGTCCTGAGCGATCTTGGCCAAAGAGAGAGCCTCATCACGCTCTTTCTCTAACGCGACCACCCGACCCTGAGCAGCATTAAGTTGACTTTCCAAAGTAAGCTCCCGTTCGGTAAGACGCGCACAGAAGCATCAACAGTCTTGACTTCCTCTTTAGCGACCTCAATCTCCGCCTCGGCCGCCTTGGCCCTCTCCTTGGCAATGAGTAACCGCTCTCGAAGTAGCTTCACTTCATCCCTGTACTTGGAATTAGCCTTGACAGAAGACTCAAGCTTCGTCTCCAGAGTCCGCGCTCCCGCCAAGGCGGATTTCGCTTTCCTCGCTATCGCGGCCCCCAGAGCAAGCAACGGTACATCCGCCTCGCCTGCGAAGCGAGGTCCCCACCATAGAAGAAGTCCTCCGTGCTGGGAAGCAACTGAGAATCGATAAACTTCTCGGCATCAAAGTTCTTCTCCATAACAATGAGAACCCCCTCCAGGCTGGAAGACGGTCTCTTGTTACTTGGCTCCTCAATTATCTCAAATTCAGGACTGGCGGGAGATTTCCTTTTGTTTGTATTATCGCCCTCCCCCTCAGTCCCGTCAGGTCGTGAATCTGAGCCATTTCCCGCCTCCAATCGAGGACCCGGAGAGACGTTGGCCACGGACCCCTCCCCTTGGGCGGATTGGGACTGGACCTCAGGCTCAATAACGTCGTTAACCGGGGTCTCATGATCAGGGGTAGCGGAATCATCATCACTACCGGCTAAGAAGGTGTTGAACAAACCCTCAAGTCCAGTTACCTCGGCAGACATTGACACTGCAGAAAGACACAGAAAGCAACTAACCGTTAGATCGGGTGGATAAACCAAAATAACACGTAAGCGAAAACAAACCGCTAGGTAAGCTAGACAACTACTCACATATATAATTCCTGGCCATATCCCAGTCACCCATGAGAAGATGAGGGTTAACAAGGTTTTTCTCGAAAATGGCCAACAAGACGTCGGCAACCCTCTTGTGTTCGGGAGATAACCCTTTGTACGTTATCTTAGTAAAAGCGTTAGCCCCTGCCCCAAAGCTCCAGTACGTCGGTATGCGACGTTCCCTCTCAAGAGTCAACCAAAAAGGATGCCGACCTTCGGCCGGGCGAACCTTGAAATACTTGTCCTTAAAGTCATGGTAGGAATCTTCGAATACGCCAAAGATTCGCCGACCTTGGGCCGCCCGAAAGGACATATAACCTTTTTTAGCTTTCCCCTCTTTGGAGGGATTCGTCAAAGTAAAAAGAAATTTTTGACTTCAACGGAGACCGGTAGCTCCAGGTAATTGCACACCATCTCGAAACAGCGGATGGAAGCCCAGCTATTCAGATGCAGTTGGGACGGCGCTACGTCATAACGATTAAGTAGTGCCATTTGAAAAGAGCAGAAGGGAAGGCGAACTCCCAGGCGAAGGCGAGTGAACATGGCCTTATACAACCACATCCAATCGGGGACCTGGGGAAAGTGCAGATTTAACTCATATATGCGTTCGTTATCGGCAAGGACAAAGGCTGCATAATTAGCTTCCTCGTCGGTTCCTCCACAAAGGTAATCGGCCCGTCGGAACTCGTCAAGTTCCTCCAGGGACATTTGGTTTGGGGTCTCCTTTACATCCGACGTCACCCAGGCATACCGATCGTACGGAGCCGGCCTCACGACCCTTACGACACGACGCTGATCCATGCCTACAGTGGGGCACCACTCAAAGTCAGTCTATAAGGCCGAGAGGTCGGAAGTACTACTAGAAAGCTACGACACTACCAGAAAACTACAGATTGCCTATTTATTAACTACAATCATCAAAATAAGGCCAAAAAAACAAGATCCTAAAATGGTAACCCCCTACAGTATCTACCTAACGCTGGAACACAAGTAAATACGCAGTTCACGTCAAGCAGTTCATACCGAATGCACATGCAAAGTCAAAAATAAACACCAATACTAAGAAAAAGGACAGGAAGCTTATCAGGATAAGGATGATAATGGAAAGAGATTGAAGGACTGATAAGAATATGGAGGAAGCAGGGGTTTGAAATGGAGATTTTTGCAAGAGAGAGGAGAAAGCAAAGAAAATGCAGTGGAACTGAGGCAAGACCGAATGAAAACTGCAAGGAAAACCAACCCTGAGGAGCGCGAAAGGCAGGGGCATGGTGGTCTTTTCTCGCATGGTTTTGAAATGCCATTAAGAGCATTAAATGCTCTGCGCGAAGAACGAGGCGATGAAAGACGCTCCCCAGTAACAAACAGACATACACGCACACAGAAGACACGTTCTCCCCACGGACGACCGACTGAACGATGACCCACGAAAGGAAACAAAACGCGCCACCAACACCACCCACGACCATAGCTGGCGCGTTGGGGTACTGTTACAGCCCAGCCCAACTGGCACAACGGCTGACCCGACTCATAAACGACCCGATCTACGTGATCGGATCGGTGCGCACCGACCCGTCCGGCTCTGTGACCCGGACACGCGCCCCTGCCACCAGCTACATGATAGCTGTGGGGAAAGAAGCTTCCTGGAAGGGGCCTTCCCATGTGGGGCCGCCCTACTGACAGGATATATAAGGGGAGGGTCCTACCCCTCCCCCAAAGTACGTCACCATATCTCTTATTCCCAGACCACCTGCACATTTTCTGACTTGAGTGTCGGAGTGTCCTTGCAGGTGGCACCCCCCTCAACTCACCTAGAGCTCGGAAGGCCGGCAGCTCATGCTAGTCGTTCCCAGGATTCAAGCTAAGGCAGGACCCATCCTCACACCCCATCAACAACCCGAATCGTCCAGTAAACCGACATACCGAACAGAATTTATTCTAAACAAAGAGAAAATAGAATAACACTCAAGTATAAAAATGAATATTGTAACAACTAAGGATGTGTTTTTCAATCTGAATGGGTTGCCTCTTCCTTGGTTGAATCCTTTATATATAGGGGTGGCAAAGCGGGTCGGCCCGTTCCAACTCGCCCCGTCCCGTCCTGCCTAGGTCCGCCCCATAAATGGGGCGGGTTGGCCCGCCCCACCAACTAAAATGGGTTCAAAATACTAGCCCACCCTGCTTTATGGCGGATTGGCGGGTCGACGAGCTAGCCCGCTTGACTCTTTTTTGTTTTTTGAAAAATAAAATTAATTAAAAAATCAAATACAAATAAAAAATAGTCAAATTATAATATAATTTTTTTTACAATTTTTTTTTTATTTTTAACTTCAATAAAACTGTTCAAAATAATATTTGTCAATAGAACTATCTTTATTTTAAAAAACAAGTCACATAATTCGAACAAATATACGAAATTGTAAAATAAAATAAACAAAGTTAATAACTAAAAGAAGAATAAACATAAAAAAAAGTGTTTGAAAATTCTATAATTATTAATTTTATAATAGTAATCACTCTTTTATTTAATAAAAAAATAAAAATAAAAGTTTTCGACCCGACAGACCGGCCCGCCCCGCCCCGCTAATTTAACGGTGTGGGTTTGGCAGATTTTTTTAATTTGGTGGACTCCAAATCTTAGCTCGACTCGCCCTTTTTAGCGAATCGGCCTGACGGATTCAACCCGTTTTACCACCCCCTGTTTATATATATATGCATCTTGATTTCGTCTTCAATATAAGAATCATTTTCTTACATGTTTTAGTAGCCGTTGCATTCATCAAGAATATAGCCGATGGCTTTGATTAAAAACAACTTTTTTGTTTGGCTTGATAACAATGTGTCAATGTGCAACAACTTTCTATTCATATAGTAATCTGATTATTGAAGATAACCATCAATTATGGGTTGTTTTGCACGAATTATGAATTACTTGATGTGATTTTTTTATTGTCTTTCAATTAATTCCTACAATCCTCACAAACAAAATTAGTTATAATAGGAATTATTAATTTTATTTGTCATCACAAGAATTAGTATATAATTTTTGACTCAACAAAGTTTAAATCCTAAATCATTTAAAAAGTGGAGACAAAAAAATATTTTTACAATAAAAAATGATTATTTAATATCAGCAGATTAAAATATAATTTTTTGTATTTATTCTTTATATTTTTTAGGGGGAACTAAAAGAATCTGTAGGTAATTTTAATGAGATTTTTGAGATCAATAAAAAAGTGTAGACGAAATTTGATTGAAAATAGCAATGAATTTAAATACTAGATTGAAGTTATAAGACATTATAATTTTATCTTTGATTGGAAATATGAATATTTTTCGAGAAAAAAGAAGTAAAGTGTGAAAAAGCAAATAAAAAATGTCGTTTTTTATTTTTTGTGTTGTAGTTTAGGTAGTATTTTCTAATAATGTGAAAATTGGCATAATTTTCTTTGTATGAATACCTCATATTTGTGATTTTTATTTTTTATTTTTTAAAAACTTACAAATTTAGGGGTTGAATTTTTTTTTTTAGTTTTTTAAATATATAAATTTGAGGGTCAGATTTGTATTTTAATGTTAAAAGATTTTTTTAAACATGTAAATTGAACCCTCTAATTTGCTTTGCATTAAAAAAATTTTATTTTATCACAAATTGAATTATTTGATTTGTATACTATAAAAATCTGACCCTCAAATTTAAAGTCTGATTTGTTATTTAAAACATAAAAAAATTATATAAAAAAATTATACTAATGAACTATAATATTAGATTACACACCATTTTTTCATTATTAAAAAAATTAGCCAAAAAATATCGCTTTGCGTAATTAGATGGACCAAAGATGTTAGGGTTTCATGATAACAAAGAATAATTTTGGTAATATAATAAAATATTTTCCAGAATAGCAACTAATAGCTATTTTGGAGGTGAGGTAGGTGTGTTAGGGTATTTCGTTTAAGGGTTTTTTTTTTATTATTTGTTTGCTTTTATTTTGTTGCTGTTAGTATTTATATGTATATTTTTTTCCTCAACCTCATTTTTGGAACTAGTTGAATATTTTCTTATATAACTATAAAAAATATATTTAAAGTCAAGTTATTTTAATTTTTAAGAGTAGAAGTAGACGGTTAAACCAACTCATCCAGCTTGACCTAAACAAAAAATTGTAAGTGGATTGTATGATCAAGTTTGTTCGGATATGCACCAATTTGGGTTGGCATTATTTGACTTAATAATTTGACCCATATTTTTTCTATTAAACAAATAAAAACGGAGCCATTCTATAATTTGTTTAAGTATTTATTATTTAAGGCTTGTACTTTCTGAATTCCTCTAATAGTTGAACAAAAGTATCACTACCTCTGCCCTGCACTTCCTTTTCTCATGTGGTCGCCAATTCACTATGACATCTCCTTCTTGATCACCACTATAATGCTTTTCAGCTACAAAGTAGGGGCATGAACATAGATTCTTGTGTAGCTTTTCTTTATATCTTCATC
The DNA here is from genome assembly GCF_003086295.3 of Arachis hypogaea. Classification (NCBI taxonomy): domain Eukaryota; kingdom Viridiplantae; phylum Streptophyta; class Magnoliopsida; order Fabales; family Fabaceae; genus Arachis; species Arachis hypogaea. The sequence continues at coordinate 140,737,806 of NC_092050.1, read as the reverse complement.
TCTAAATAACCACCAAAGATCAAAGATCCAGCTCAATCACGAGTTTGCATTTGCACTCCCATTGCATGCCTTAGTAATACTCGTGTGTTTTTTTTTTTTAAACAAGAGAGTTTAACACAATAAATAGAGGAAGAACAACAACAACCCAAAAAAATAAAAAAAAATCGCAAAAAAATTTATCAATCTTTTTGCGCTTCTCCTTTTTATAGTGTATTCCAGATTTTGTACACCCAATTTTGTACTCGTAGAAACATCTTCAACCACTCCAATCTTACTGAAATTTTGTCAATGTAATTGCAAGATCGCTAAGCAAAAGTCCACAATCTTATTAAAGTCTCCCATAGAGACTGACATGCAATATAACTTAATTTCTACCGTGCAGCAAATTTCTCTTCTCTTGTATGAGCCCCATACACCAAAGAGAGCATAATTGAAATTATTTTTCATAAGACCCTTTCAACACACAACCAAAGCTCTCCTTTGTGACAGCGACTCATTTTAAACATTATTTCATCCCAAATTAACAGTAAACCACTTGAGGCACCCTCCAACTCAACATATTCTCATCCCGCAGCATCACTCCCCCGTCTTATTACATCAAATTTCGTCACTATCTACCACTTAGTCTCAAACAAGCCTAACATATTCAATTTAATTTTTTTTTGAAGTTTATGACCATGCTTAATTTTTCATCACCTATTAACCCCTTAACATCCTAAGAACAAAATTATTTCAATAAATTATTACACACCTTATTTTTATTTTTGGGTCTGCAGCGTCTTGCTTTCTCTTTCCGTTTTTCCAATCTTCTTTTCTGAGCAATTTTTTCATTCTGTACTTGGAGAATAGTCATAATATCATCTTTTTCATTGTATAAAATTGCACCTAATTCCAACGCGAGGTCCCAAGTTTTTCTATTTTCAAGCATTTGTTCTTCCAAAATACTATCTCTGTTTCCTTACTTCCTTCATTCTTGTCCGAACCACCATATCAGCAACCCTCTTCCCAATTACTTCTTCGTCATGTTCCGATAGCTCCCCATGTCCCTTTGTCAATGTTGTTCCCTTTGTGCCGGAACTCATCCTACTATCATTCACAATGTCATTCTTATCATCCGTTCCTTCATCAACGTCTTCCGCACCATCATCGTCAACATACATACCCAACCCACCAATCCCTCCATTCAATGTCACCGCCGAGAGAGTAGTAGCTTGGTTCTCCACCACCAACTCTTCCTCGATCTCACTACCTAACATAGGTGGCGACAGGGTTGCGCATCTCCCTTGCCACGTTAAGCCTTCTCTGCCGTGGCCAATCTTTAGCTTCCCTCCTTCAACACTGATTGGATCTCTCTCGGTCATCTCTGCACCGGTCTCCAACGCAAATTTCGCAGATGCAGCTTCCTGCACACTTGTCGTAGACTATTTTGTAGCGTGCCCATCCTTATAGTGAAAATCGTGCTCCATTTCCATCAAGTCTGACCCGTATTCTAGACCCAACCCAACATCACCGAACCGGTTGATTGAGAAAACTGGGTCCAAGGATCCTTCCCTATCTTTTTTGGACATCCTTGAATTGTTGGGCTTAACACCAAACCTACAAAGAACCTTCTTTTTCTTATTCCTTTTAACCCTCCTTTCCAACTCATTAAAGTTACCTTCATAAATGCATGTAACGGTATTTTTAAAATCGACTTCATAATTAATATAATCACATCTCACACAATCCGCTCTCCCTTCAATTCCTTCATAAATTGGTTGATATATTACCGTTTTTACCTGATTTTGTTTTGAATGATCATTAATCCACTCATTCAAAATAATTTCAGGTATTATTAATCTGCCATTATCTTCTCCGTCCTTCCTCAACTCCTCCATCACCACATCGGCTGCCTGGTCGTTGAAAATTGTCGATTTTATAGTCCGTGCACTCCTTAAGCTCGTACCTACACATTCTCTTTCCGCAACTGTTCTTCGTTGTTCACAGCTATAGTCACTTTTTTCATTAGCTTCTTTATAACAATTCAATCCAAAAGCCTCCCGTCCCACTTCTTTCACTAGCACATCGAATCTACTGATACCCATTGTGATATGGACCCATTTATTAATCATATCCATAATACAAGTATCAATTTGCACTTGTCCAACACTAAATGACATGCACGATTCTGTCACTTTGCCACAACCGACTACTTTCCCCCATTGGCCTCCTAACATACTAAAGGTATCTGCTCTCCACGCATGTAACGAAATTTCATAGCATTCTAACCACACTCTTCGAGTTTCACATTGCTCCGTCTCATCACATCTCCAGATACTATGGAAGAATTGTAAGAGACTATGCATTTTAAACGTATATGCTTCTTCTGCATTCAATATAGAATCAAAGGTCAAAAGCACTTTATACGCTCCCAGTTTTCGTACTTGGACAACTTGAGGCAGGTTTTTTCCAATCATCTTCTTCAAGGAACTAAAATCGATTGCCTTCGTCATACCGCCGACCAGACTTCTCTGTAGCCAGTCCAGATTCTCTTTCACCACCGATACTTTCACTTTCTTCGTCCACCCATTTTCACTTACATTATTGGGCACTGTTACCATACTGAGAACTTACGGTTCTCATTCCATACTTTGTTATTGTTTTTCAGATGCAGGTAGCAACCCACCTCGGTGAGTTGCTTGATGGTGACAGAGCGGAGGACCTTTATCACGTTTTGGAGTCTTTTGGGCTGCGTTTATTTTCAAAGACAGGACAGAACATGACACTGAGACAGAAACAATAGGACGGAGACACTAAAAATTATTGTTTGTGTATTGTGTTTGGATACAATGTACAAGACACTAATATAATATCCAGTATTATGTTTGGATACACATGGACAAGACTAAAATATTATATGAAATAACTAAAATAACCATATGATTTCAAATTTTCTACATCAAGTACAAACTAATTTAATAGAAAATGAGAGTACGTAGGAGTACGGACGAAACTTGAAAAAATGTTTGAAGAGACCAAAAATTTTAATAAAAAATATATAATAGTATTTATATTAAAATAAAAATTATAAATATATTTATTTTATTTTTAAATTTATTATTAATATGTAGGAATACATATGGTTAAGATTAATAAAAAAATAGACCTGAGTTTGATTAATAAAAAATTTTGTTTAGGTTAATAAGCCAAATTAATTTTAAATAAAAAATTAGTTTTAAAAAGAATCCGTTTTTACAGGAAAAAAAATAGTTTTTGCACATAAAAATATATTTTTATTTAGAAAACTAATTTTTTTTATCTAAAAACTGTTTTTTCTTTAAATGATATAAAATCAATTATAACTTATAAATTATTTTTTAGCATTTTAAAATATTAATTTTACTTTTAATAATATTTATCTTTCAAAAGTTTTAAGACTAATTATAAGAAAAATAAGAAGGGATAATAGTGGAATAATAAAAAATATCTATGAACAAAAAGGAAAATAAAATTTATAAAAAAGTCCGTGTCCACTCTTCCAAATCCCGTGTCCATCATTGTCCTTCGTAAAAGAGTGGACACAAAAATATAAAAAATTGTGTCGGAGACAATGTGTTCCATGTCGATGTCTTTGCTTCCAAACACATTTTAAACATGTACTGTCCATGTCTATGTGTCCTGTCTCCGAAAATAAACGCTATCTTGGTTATTTTGAATTAGTTCTCTCACTTTTGTATTTATAATTGCCTTAGAGGGTTACTTTGAGAGAGATATTCTGTATATGCTGTTTTAACTCTCAAAACTCTATATGTCTATATAACACTAGTTGCCTAAACTCCGCGAGTTGAGGCTAGTTCCTTATGATCCTCTTATATACTTATATCTTGTTATCTTGTATCTTTATCTTGTGCCTTAAGTTTGTAGTTTTGTGTGAAGATTTTGTGCTTTTATAACTCTGTTTTGTGCTTATTTTTTCGTCGGGCTTCAAGAATTATTATTCCTTTCTATATATTAATGTATAAGCCTTAGAACTGTCGTAAACCTTAATTAATCTTTGCTTTACGGCATAAGATAAGGCTTTGGGTAATTAAAGTGTTACAAGTATAGCCAGCGCCCGAACTGTCCCTCCCTCTTTCTACTATGAATCACTTCTTACCAACATAATTAGGGTGTGTTTGGGAAACCCGTTGGAAGGGAAGAAGCACGTTTAAATTTCTTGAAAGTTTCAACTTTTGGTTTGGCAAATTTTTTTCTCATGAACGCAGAAGTGATTCTGCTGCCAAAACCAGCGTTTACAAGAAGCAACTATTTTTAGCTTCTGCGTTTTCTTAACGGGCTTTTAGCCTAGATACTAACCTTTTATTTACTTTTTACCAACTTTATCCTTTGTATATGTTATTGTATTATTTATAAATATTAATTTTATTATAAAATTAACTAATAAAATCTATTTAAATATCTAAATTAAAACAATAGGATAATATAAAAAAAAATCTAAGTTGATGTTCATTTTAGTAATTTTTTATCTAAAAGTGATTTTGAATGGTATAAGCCAAACAACATTTATTTTACTATAATCCATTTTGATACAAAAATTACCAAACATAAATCACTTTAACACAAACCTACTTTTGACCAAAATCAAGTTTGCAAAATCAATTTTATGCAAATTCTCGTTTGCAAACTGTAATCCAAACACACACTTAATGGTTAGTTTGGTTATTAAATTTTTTCATTAAAAAATATATCTTTATTTAATTATTACATAATGGAACATATATTCATATATAAAATATAATATAATAAAATAAATCTATTCAAAATACTTAAAAGTATAATTAAAATCATGAACATACAAATATAATAATAAAATTTGTATTCTAAATAAGTAAACATATCTTTTATCCTAATTTTTTATTTTTTAAATTTATTAATATTTTTTATTATTTTTTAAAAAAATATTTTTATATTTATAAATACATATATCTCGTCACGGTAAACGAGATACGTACAAAATTATCTTGTTTACAGTATAAATGAGATAAAAGAAAGATATTTATTTTGGTAAATATTTTTTAAAATATTTATTTCAGTAATTATTATAATTAATTTATTTATTAAAATAAAAAATTCCTTCTTGTTTGGTGGTCAAGCCTCCACATAATTTTTTGGATTCAAATTCACTACTATCAACTCTTAGCGCCAGTATGCCATTCTCTAACAAAAGTAAGTTGCAGCAAAAAAAAAAAATAATAAAATAAATGAAGGAAAAGAGTTACAAAGAAAACCAAAAAAAAGGTTAAGAATTTTTTATTATTGACATATAACAACATTTAAATACATGTAAATATTCAATTTATATGTAAATCATTTTAGGATATCTCGATTTTGTATGCAATAAAAAAATTATTTAAGTAAAAAAGTTTAATTAATTGTTAGGATTTAAAAATTTTATTTATTTTATTTTAGGAAGATTATTTTTTTCCTACATATTGTCATAAATCACCTGAGATTTACCATTTTTAGAGATTTTACTTATCAGCTAATCATATTAAAATTCTTTATCCATTACCCTTGAAGTGAATCCCGTTATAAAAAAATGATGCGTATAATATCTCTCTTTATTTGTTTACTTACTTGATTAATTAATTAAAATTTTTTCCATTAGGATCATGCGTGTATCTACCCCCCATTATTTGGTTTTTCTTTCCCGTGTCCAAATTTCCCTTTCCCGTGTTATCTCTCTTAGTTCTTTCTCTCCATGCCAAGTCTTTTCACTCTCTTTCTCTCTCTCTCTCTCTCTCTCAAACTCAAACCCTTACTCGATTCAAACACACCATCAAATTCAATGTCGCTATTTCTAAACACTACCAACGTTTTCTAACTGACGCCACTTGAGCGGCGCCACGTCATCACCACCACCACTACTCCTATAGCCACCGCAGCCACCACCGGAACATGGTCTTCAAGGGGAGATTCTTCTCCTCCAAGAAATCCGATTCCGATGGCTCCTCCAACAGTCCCCGATCCCTCCCCTCTAACTCCCCTTCCAGATCCGACAAGAAGAAGTCCAAATCCCTAACTCCTCCCGCCGCCGCCGCCGCACCCGTCGCGTGCCGGCAGACGCAGGTCAAGGACGCGACCACCAAGAAGAAGGACGCAGTTAAGGGGAAGGAAGGTCAGGCTCCACCTGGCGGCAAGGATTCCGCGTCTTCATTGAAGTCTAAGAAGTCTTTGACGGCGGCGGTGGCGGCAGCGGCTGCGGCGGAAGGAGGAGTCAAGGATTCTACGTCGCCGTCGTCGTCGTCCTCGGTGTCGGTGTCGCCGATCCTGGCTTCGTCGCTAGGGTTGAACAGAATCAAGACGCGATCGGGGCCGTTGCCGCAGGAGAGCTTCTTCGGGTTCAGGGGAGATAAAGGTCCGGCTGCGGCTCTCGGTGCTAGCAACCTTTCGAGGCCTGGAGGTGGCGGCGGCGACGGGAGTTCGGGTTCCGGCAGCGGCGTGAAGAAGAAAGAGGGCAGAGTAGGGTTTCAGGAGGGTTTCGCAGCGGGTTCTGGCACCGGTTGGATTGATAATGGGAGCAATTCAGATAGTATGTCCACCGGGAGTGGACCTTCTAGGGAGCAGAGCCCGATTGTGTTGCCAAGGTCGCGGCTGCAGAACGGAGAATCATCCTCCGATGCAGGTATGTGTGCTTTGTTTCTGCAAATTCTGGTGATTTGTTTTTCCAAAGTTTTTAATTTTTCATCTACCGTGGAATTGAGGAATTCTCTCTTGTCCATTTATTATTATTATTATTATTATTATTATTATTATTATTATTATTATTATAGTTGAGTTTTCTGCATGATCACAGTTTAATGTGTATGATTAAAACTCTGACCAAGAAGAATGAAGAAGTGTTTATTAGGGTAGTATTATATATATTATAAATCTAATTATTATATATTTATTATACATAGACTGCATACGTATTAAAAAGACTTATGTTGGTATAAACTTAGCATTTTTCATTTCCTTTTCCATTGGGATTGGGCTCATATTTGGAATTCCTTATTCAAAATTCCAATATACACAAAGTCACAAACCAAGCAATATAATTAAAAATGGGAGGTCCAATTCCAAGGCTCATATTTATGTCCTATCTAAGTGGCATCCCATTATATTTGATATTGCCAGTTGGCATAGGAGGGTACTTGCGAGTTGTGATAAAAAAAACAGGTGTTTAGAAAATAGGATATCCTCACTAGCAGAGTAAGAGTATACATCAAGGTCTGTCTCCTTAGCTGCTAGGAATTGAGCCAACTGATGGTAACTGTTGTGTTGAGAAGGGCTTTTGTAATTAAAATGATATATTAATAGTTCCATGTAATAATTCTAAAGAATAAAAAATGTAAATTAGTTCCATGTAATAGTTCTGAGGAATAAAAAATGTAAACTACTGTTTGTGTATTCTTAGTCTGAACCTAAGATTTATCAAATCCATACTCCGTATTCTTCGATTAATATATGTCGTAGACTATAGAATATTTGTGTTATTGTTACTATATTTATGAGTATGTATAACAAATATGGTGAGCTTGTATTGAAAAAATATTTCATATGTAGATTGATTGATATATTTGAAGAACTTATTTGAGATTTAGCTCTATTCAGCAGATTAGGATCATTAATAAAATTTTTGTCCAGCATTCTTTACAAGGCATTAAAAGTATGTAAATCTGTCGGGAAAGTTAAGGGCCTGTATGGTTTGCGTTTTCATTTTCTATTTTTATTTCCAGTGTTTTCTGTTTAAGGATTTTTTGAAGAAAAAAGAAAACAGTAAAATCTTGTTTTCTGCTTTCACTTCTTGAGTTCTTATTTTCATTTTTTCCTTTACAACATCCTAAAAACAAAAACATTGAAAATGAAAACACAAGTTCATCTTGAAAATCATTTTTTCAAGGGGATCAAGTTCATTTTTTGAAGTTGTATATATATATATACCTCATTGTGGAACTCTTTGGTAAAACAGTTGAGGTGATTTACGAATGATTGATATCAAAATGATAAAAGCTTTTCATTAGGTGAGGTTGGGGATTGGGACTTATTTCTGGATGGTTTGTACAATAGTTATCACTTGTAAAAATAGGATTCGTTTATCAAATGGCTGAGTAACTACTCAACCACCAGCATCAAGTATTCTGCTTTGTACATGGGGCTTTCTATAGGAGCCAATTGTGTTTAGGGTGAAAGCATGGGCTGTTGGTGCTGTAGCATTGTCGGTTTTGGCGTGATGTTATTATTTGTTATTACCCTCTGCCAATAAGCAATTCATGCTAAGTTCTTCTATGTTTATTTACATTGAAGTGTCTGACAAAACTAGTTTGTTCTGTTTACTGAAATGTTGCCTTTTGCTAATGATATACAGGGAGACAGACTTCGTCATGGGCTCACACTGGAGGGGTAAGAGGCCCTGATTGCACTCCTGAGGTATCTTTCTTTATTACTTCAACTAATATAACTGTTGTTTGAATGATATGTTGCTTTCTGTTTATTCATTTGCTGTCGCAAAAAAAAAATTAACTGTTTCCTTTTGCAGACAGCATATGATTACGAAAACCCCAAGGAATCTGAATCTCCTCGCTTTCAAGCTATCTTGCGGGTCACAAGTGCACCCCGAAAGAGGTTTCCCGCAGACATCAAGAGTTTTTCTCATGAGTTGAATTCCAAAGGTGTCCGACCTTTTCCGTTTTGGAAGCCTCGAGGGTTAAATAATGTGGAGGTACTTTCGTTTCCATTTCAGATTATATTATGAAGTTGATGATCTGTCTAGCTAGAGACATTGCTATATAAGTGATTTGCTTTGTTATGCAGGAAGTATTGGTTGTTATAAAGGCAAAATTTGATAAGGCAAAGGAAGAAGTGAACTCTGATCTGGCTATTTTTGCAGCCGACCTGGTTGGAATTCTTGAAAAAAATGCAGATACTCATCCTGAGTGGCAGGAGACAATTGAGGACTTGCTGATTTTGGCTAGGAGCTGTGCTATGTCTTCGGCTGGGGAGTTTTGGCTGAGGTGTGAAAGCATAGTCCAGGAGTTGGATGATAGGCGTCAAGAGCTCCCTCCAGGGATGCTAAAGCAGCTTCATACTCGAATGCTATTTATTCTTACTAGGTGTACTAGATTATTGCAGTTCCACAAGGAAAGTGGTTTGGCCGAGGATGAACATGTTTTCAATCTCCGTCAATCTAGAGTCTTGCATTCTGCTGAAAAGGCTGTTCCCCCTGGTTTGGCAAGGGATGTTAAAAGCTCTAGTGCTGCAAAAGCCTCAAAGTCCTCAACCAAAAAGGCATATAGTCAGGAACAAAGAACGTTGAATTGGAAGAAAGGAGTCACACAATCAGAAAACTTATCCCTTCCTGCTGATGATGACCCTTCAAAACATTTTGAGCCTCCTTCAGGAAGGGACCGGATGGCTTCTTGCAAGAAATTCCCGTCGCCAACAGGAAAAAGCCCAAAAGAAGCTGATCAGTTGAAGGAGCATGGTTATGGAAAGGTTGAACCACCGAAAACTTCAAGTAGTAAGAGATTCAGTTCCGATGGTGATCTTTCTTCTGCTAAGCCACCTGAGCTTCTTCCTGCCAAAGATTCCCAGGATCATGCTTCCAAGCACCACCATAAAGTTTCCTGGGGATACTGGGGAGATCAGCAGAATAATAGTGAGGAAAGCTCAATAATTTGTCGTATATGTGAGGAAGAAGTAGCTACTTCACATGTTGAGGATCATTCAAGGATTTGTTTAGTTGCTGATCGATGTGATCAGAAAGGTCTGAGTGTTAATGAACGTCTTGTTAGAATCGCTGAAACACTAGAAAAGATGGAGTCATGTACACAAAAGGATACCCAACAAATAGTGGGAAGTCCAGATGTTGCAAAAGTGTCAAATTCAAGCATGACTGAAGAATCTGATGTAGTTTCCCCTAAACTTAGTGATTGGTCTCGCAGAGGATCAGAGGATATGCTAGACTGTTTCCCTGAAGATGATAATTCTGTGTTTATGGATGACCTAAAGGGTTTACCACTTATGTCATGTAAAACTCGTTTTGGTCCGAAGTCTGAGCAAGGTATGACAACATCATCTGCAGGGAGCATGACTCCTAGGTCTCCTTTAATGACACCAAGGACAAGTCAGATTGAAATGCTCTTGGCAGGAAAGGGTGCTTACTCCGAACATGATGATCTGCCACAGGCATGCTCTGCCTTTTACCTCTTCTATAAAATTATTGTTTCTAATCTTTTCTCCTTTCCCTTTTGTTTTTTATGATGTTTAGTGGTAAATGGTCCAGTGGTTATAAATGTCCCTTAAACACTTAAAATAAAAACTTATTAAAATTAATACACATGGTAGATATCAAAGTGAGAAAGTGGGATGTTAATTATTTATATGCTCATGTATGCTACTAATTTCCACCTTGGTGGTAGGCTTATGTGTGTGTATATTTAAAATGAGCTTGTTTTTAAAGTGAGAAAGCTTAGGATAGTTGTTTGATCTATATAACATTGTTATGCTCCAAAACTGAAGAAAGAAGTAATCTGTTTCATGTTTTGCGTGGTTTTGTTAGTAAAATGCTCCTCGAAAGTGAGCTTGTTTCTTAAGTAAGAAAGTGTGTAATAGCAGTTGTACAATAGTAATGTTATGGCCCAAAAATGAAGTACTATTTCATTCTGCATGGTTGATTTTACTATATTGGACATGTTGGAATACACGGTAAAGAAATGTGCTTGCATGCTTTCTTATGCTAATCTTTTTAGTCATTTGAGAAGTTTTTATTGATCATATCGAGCTACTTTTGTCATGGGAAATGTAGATGAATGAACTTGCTGATATAGCACGCTGTGTCGCAAACGCACCTCTGGATGATGATCGCTCAACATCATATTTATTATCTTGTCTTGATGACTTACGAGTTGTTGTAGACCGGAGGAAATTTGATGCACTTACTGTGGAGACCTTTGGAACACGTATCGAGAAGCTGATACGGTTAGTACTTACAATCAGCTATGTCTGTTGAACTACTATAATTAGGCATTTAAAAAATTTCATCTATGGATGGATTTTTAATGAATAACTTAGGGTGAATTTTTTTTCGAGACATGTTTAATGTAGAATATCCATAACTGCATAACTGAATACGAGATGACATATATCTTATATTGATACAACTGCTATCTTTGTATCTGGTTGTGTGTCTATCTCTGGCATTACTAGTCAGAGCCTTTCTCTCAAGTTCGGCTCAAGTATATTTTTTCCCTCGATGTGTTATTTTTGTCTTTCCATGTTTTCCTCTGAAATCTTTAGGTGATATGCATGATAAGTTGGCATTTGCCCTTGCAGTGAGAAGTATTTGCAGCTTACTGAGATGGTGGATGTAGAAAAGATAGATATGGAGAGCACTGTAATGGATGATGATGTCATCTTGGAAGATGATGTGGTCCGTAGCTTGAGAACAAGCCCAATCCATTCTTCAAGGGACCGTACCTCTATTGATGACTTTGAGATCATAAAGCCTATAAGTCGTGGGGCATTTGGACGGGTTTTCCTGGCCAAAAAGAGAACAACTGGTGATCTTTTTGCAATTAAGGTAATTATTTTCACCCTTTATTCGGTGCTTTTTCTTCATTTATTGTATGCTTAAATTTTAATTCCGATAAGTGTTCAGTTTTTATCTTTTGTTCTGTTTTTGGATGATCGGTATTATGGCTTGTAGAAGAGTCATTTGATAATGTGAGGTTGTTTGGAGACTTAAAGCTGTTCATACCACTTTTTATTTGATCGTAGTATATTAAACTATTTATTGTTCTTGTAACATGTTCCGGGTAGTGTTCCTTATGAAATTTAAATCTACATTTTGTTGTATTTCTGTTATTTTCTTCTCTAATAAATTTTATTTTCTTATTGCTTGTTAAAAGTTAAAACATTGAAGGATTAGTACTGTTTGTTACTTTGTCATGTATATATATTTGCATGGTTACATGAATCCAAGTACTTTTTTCACAGGTTCTGAAGAAGGCTGACATGATTCGTAAGAATGCTGTGGAAAGTATATTAGCAGAACGTGATATCTTAATTACAGTTCGGAATCCTTTTGTGGTGAGCGGATCTAACTTGCTACTTGTTTCATGATGTCTTTCAAAATGCAACCTTTTTCTAATTTAACTGAACATAATCAGGTTCGTTTCTTCTATTCTTTCACATGCCGTGAGAACTTGTATCTTGTCATGGAGTATCTTAATGGAGGTGACCTATATTCGTTATTAAGGAATTTAGGTTGCTTAGACGAGGAAGTTGCTCGCGTGTATATTGCTGAAGTGGTAATCTGTTTCATTCTCTCTCTCTCTCTCTCTCTCTCTCTCTCTCTCTCTCTCTCTCTCTCTCTCTAAAAAAAAACGGAAAAAGGGAACTTTCGTTACATTGTCTAAACTTCATTCCCATGGTTAGGTTCTCGCATTAGAGTATTTGCATTCACTACGGGTGGTTCATCGAGACTTGAAACCTGACAATTTACTGATCGCCCATGATGGTCACATTAAGGTAATTGAATACACTTTTTTCTACTCACTATTAATGCCATCAACCTTGTATTTAGGCACAATATTTTTAAATAAATTAATTAAAAATTGATTTTATGTAGACACAAATAAGTTGATGTTTTTGGTTAGGGTATAGCTTGTTTAGGGTGCCTGGTGTGATTTCAGATTTTTGGATTTTGTTTGGTTTGTTATGGGTCATTCAGTTTTTTTTGCTGGTATTAGCATATTTTAACTGTCTTCTGTGTATCATTATAGCTTTTTGTTTTATATGAATAATTTTTCTCTATTTAAAAAGCTTTTGTCCTCCATTTATGTGGCTGTGGTTTTTGCTAGGGGAAGGGATGATCTATGAACTTATTCTCCTTTAATCCTTTTACTGTTGGAATTTAAGAAAAGATGATTTGACATGTGCTTTTCTTGGTTAATTTTTTTTTAAATTTTCAATTAATTTTGTCCTTCTAGAAATTAGAAAAGAAATTTTGGGCTGTATGGGAGGAGCACAAAGATGAAAGATCTCTTTCAGTGTTAGCCTTTTTAAGAACATATTTTTTACATTTGTAAGTTATTTATGTTTGTATGTAATGTTTGAGATTTTTTGCTAAATGTTTAACCCTGGCCTCTCCCTTGTTCTTCCTAATTTGAATTTTGCTGATAGGAGGTCTTGCATATTCATGTAGATTTTTATGAGTTTTATCTCTTAACTCGTGCATACTGATGTTCAGCTGATCACATGTTGAAGTTTTTCTTTTCTTTTTGGTTCCTTCTATGTAGCTAACAGATTTCGGGCTTTCCAAAGTCGGTCTCATCAACAGCACGGATGATTTATCTGGTCCAGCAGTGAGTGGGACATCCTTGCTTGGGGAGGATGAGCCTAACATGTCTACATCTGAGCATCAAAGGGAACTGAGGAAGAAAAGATCTGCTGTAGGTACCCCTGATTATTTGGCGCCAGAGATTCTTTTGGGAACTGGACACGGTTCGTATAGATCCATTTTTATGTTTAAGGTGGTCTGATTTCTGTTTACTAGATCAGTTTTGTTTTGCCTTCTTTTTTCTTTCAGTTTAGAGAAAGTAAAATAAATAATAAACTATCTATTTAGTCCCTTAAAGATACATGTACCAGTTTGTCCCCTAGAAGATTTTCAACTTTAGTTCTTGAAGGATATATCAATCTTTTTCTTCGAAGACACATGTGACTAGTTTAGTAAATAGAAATTTTTTTACAACTGTTATGTCCTCAAAAAAAGATACATTGTCATTTTCGCTCACTCAAAGATGCATGTAATATCGTATAAATTATTGAACTCACATAAAATATATGATCAAATAGATGTCATATGCATCTTTTAAGGACCTGTTATGTCACATATTTGAGTGTCTATATTAGTGCTAAAAACAATTTAGGGACCAAACTAATTTAATGCCGTGTATCTTTTAGAGGATACCTAGTAAATTTAGTCTAGCATTTAGCAACATCATTTCTATATTTTATTCTTAATTTTCCTGAAAAATTTGGAAGGATCTTCACTTTTCTGTTTAAAATAAAAAATAAAAAAATCTGCTGAAAATGCTAATTTAGTGGTTCCACAGCCTTTACTTGTGAATCTTTTCATACATCTGAAGTTGTGTATTTACATTGCAATCACAACATGAACAATATATATATATTTTTATAATTTTACAGGGTATACGGCTGATTGGTGGTCTGTTGGGGTCATTTTATTTGAGTTGCTTGTTGGTCTTCCACCTTTTAATGCAGAGCATCCTCAGGTTTATAGCATACCTTTTGCCAGGATTTTTGCGTTTCTGTTCTTGTTTGCTGTATGGTTTAGCTCTTACTGACAGATATTTCTTTTTGGGGGTGTTTGTAGACTATATTTGATAATATTCTTAATCGTAAGATACCTTGGCCTGCAGTTCCTGAAGAAATGAGTCCTGAAGCTCAAGATCTTATTGATCGGTAATAATCATGTTATGTTCATGTTATATGTATCTGGCAATTGCAAACTGTTTATTCTGGTCAGCATTTTAGAATATGAATGCTTTGTTTATGTTTCCAATACTGAATATGCTTCCATTAATTTGGATATTTTAGCTTGACTGCTTAAGCCGAAGATAGCATTTGCGAATGTATATTGTTCAGCAATCCTGGTGCCATACTTTATCTGTTAAATATGAACTTTATGTTAATAATCTTGTGACAGTGACCACTACTGTCTCACGTTTCACATGGCATTATCCTTAAACCATGAGAACAGGCTTCAACTAGGTGGGGCTTTTTGGGAGGGTAGATGTGCAGCCTTACCCTCACATGCAGGAAGCTGTTTCAAGTATTTGAACCTATGTCACAAAGCAGTAATCTCGTTGTATTTGGTGTTCTGAATGATTTGACTGTTGTCAACTACATAACAAGCCCATGATTCATTTTTTACCCCCCTCTTAACTGTGGCTTTGTGTAAAAATGAAAATATAATTATAATCTGTACAAAATCTAGGTTTTATTCTATCTAAAGCTTTTTCTTTATGCTCCCTTAGCTGGATGCCGATCTGTTATAAATTATGGTTTTTTGTCCTGCGTTGTTGTGCTAAGTTGAAGTCACGATTAGGATAGAAAAATGAATATTTTCTTGGATTAGTACCTGAGATGTGTTTATTTACAGATTATTGACTGAAGATCCTAACCAAAGACTTGGAGCTAGAGGTGCATCAGAGGTGATTTAATTATTACTGTATTAGCATACAGATGCTTGTTCCCCATTTTTATGATCATGTTTCATTTTCAAACGTCACATTGATAGATGTTAATTATCCAGGTGAAAGAACATGTTTTCTTTAAGGATATAAATTGGGACACACTTGCTAGACAGAAGGTATGTAATGCTTCTCAAGTCATAATTTTTGTTCATTGTACTGCATGTCTCTTGATGTAGTAGATGTTGTATGCTGAACAACATAATAACGTTCTGGTTTGCAGGCTGCATTTGTTCCTGCTTCTGAGAGTGCTCTAGACACTAGTTACTTCACTTCTCGCTACTCATGGAATACTTCAGACGGTCTTGTATATCATGCAAGTGATGCTGAGGATTCTAGTGATGCTGATAGCTTAAGTGGTAGCAGTAGTTGCTTGAGCAATCGCCAAGATGAAGTGGTACTGCATTTATTGGTATCTCTAAACATTAAATATTAACTGTCACATCAATTTGAAGTTTGTGCGCTGACTTTCTCCTGTGAAAAATCTACAAACAGGGAGATGAATGTGGGGGTCTTGCTGAGTTTGATTCCAGCTCATCAGTCAACTACTCTTTTAGTAATTTCTCTTTTAAGGTATTCTTTTGAGTTATATACTTATGTTTATTATACAAGCAACTAATTAGACTTAACTCTTCTGAACACGCAAAAAGATTTATTTAACCTCTGTTTAATGGGAATTAATCGCACCTCTCTGGGATTACTGTTTTTGCTTCCTATGACTGTTGGTGTGTTGCATGCTTGTTTTGTTGATATTTATTTTGATCTCTCTTCTCTTGTATTGATGTTTTTTCAATTGTTTACCAGAATCTCTCCCAGCTTGCATCAATCAACTATGATCTTCTCTCCAAGGGATGGAAAGATGATCCACCAGCAAATCCCGGAGCATAGCTTTCTTTTCTTCTGTCGAAGTCCAGAATTCGGTGTTTAGACATCGTCCAAGCAATTTTGGGTGCACAAGCACCTTTGTCATCTGTACACATTGTAAATGTATGACTCTGTAAAACTACCGTCATTTCATCAAGTCTTATATTGTGCATTCTTGCTGATCTAATTTTGAATTTGCTGGAATTTGCAGAAATTCTAGAAGCTCAAACTGATTCAGGATGTACTCTCTGCTTATTAGGTCACAGGAACTAACACTGGGTGGTTTTCAATTTTTCGGTTTTGTTGTATTGTATGAATTTGAGGACTGTAAATGTTAAAATGCATACCAGTGTTGGTTGCTCACATTGTTTCTTGTGGTGCTTTCCTTAATATAATGCAGCACTGAGGGCACATCCCGTTTTGTTCAGCTACTGTAATATTATTTACTTGTATAATTGAGATGTGAATTATCTTTCTAATTTCTACTGTGATCCCAGAACAACAAAATGATTTTTTGATGGAAAAAAAAGAAAGGAACTTCTTCACCTAAATATTTATTGGAACTCTACTATTTTTAACATCCCAGAATAGTATTTCTTACCGAAATGTACTGTACTGGCTTCCCTTCATCCCTTAACTGTTTCATAGAAATAACATTGATCCCAAAATTAAATTCTTTATAGTTTATACAAAATGGAAGCTTAAGAAATAAGACTGCTTATGCACAAAAGGATAGTCAATTATTAGCAAGTAGAACAAAAGTGAATCCTTTTATTATTTACGATTTAAGCGATGCGGTGCCTAGATACATGCAAAGGATGATGTATAGAATATAGTTTATTTGCATTACAGGTGTCTACGACTACGAAAAAAAAAAAAGAGAATTAAATTCATACCAGGTTTTCAAAATTACAATGACCTTTTCCCTTTTTTTGTACAAAGGGATTCAACGGGGAGTAATTCCAAAACTGCATTCGTCATTTTTATTCCCCAAAAGCTTCAATTCTTTCTCGGTACCAGTAATTGAAGATAGACTTATTTTTAATCTTTCAGGCATGCGTAAAATATGCTTTTCTTGCCTCTCATCCAAATGTATCAATATCACACAGTATATTTGATCTTTTACTTTTTGGATTTTCTGTAAGAGTTTTATTTGTTGACACATTGATTACTGGGGCCAAATATTTCTATGGTTGTCAAGTTGCCAGAAAGGAGAGAATAACGGTCCAATGTTTACGCTTGTGCTACTCGGCCATCAATTCTGAAGGAGAATAGGACAACAACATAGCCAAGAACCAAAAGCATCCCATGTAGTAAAATAATTCTATATCATTATGTCAATCTAAGCTAACCACTCATTCCTTTTATTGAATGCATGCCTTCAAAATGTGAACAAAATAAAGAAGACAGCGGAGACATTTTTTATGTCTATTATTTCCATGCTCTGTATTTTGTGTTCTAAGAAAATTACCAAACTAGGTCGAAGGATCTTTGGATCACTAAATGGCAACAAAATATAAACATGAACTTCATGTAGTAGGAGGAGTAGGACCACTAATATAAGGAATTGATCACTTTATATACTAACACTGCACCTTCCACTATTTGTTTTATCATTTTATGAGGCAAGTTTGGTCCACCACCATCATCGCATCCACAAATACATTACCTTAAGGGAATGAATTTTCATCAGATCAGTATGTTGTACTCATCTGAGAAAAATTGTTTCAAGTGCCTGGCATTGCCATGAGTTGGCGTTTGAATTTTGTTACCTACCTTGAGAAAGGATTACAAAAGCATTTGCTCAACTTTTGGGACCAATATTTATGACCCCACATCTTGTACATTGTAATATGTAATATGCACTAAACCTTCATTGATAATAAAAATCTCAACTTATAAAATCTTACAAATCGAAATCAAATATAAATAAATTCTTACAATACAAGTTTATAAATTGAACATTACAATTCAGGTTCAGGTTTATATGATTAAACTCATTTTCTTTAATTGAGGTAAATTCTCGAATTTGACTATTTTGATTTATTACAAATTACAATAGCCCGTTTATTTAAAACTTATGCCAAATTAATTCTAGTATCAATGTATCATTCAATAATCAATAACCGTGCTTAGCCACCCGTCAAAAATAAATATAGAAACAATGCTTCTTACCCAAAAAGTATCATCCCTCTCTCTCTCTCTATCTATATCTATCTATCTATCTATCTATATATATATATATCATATCAATATCAAACTTTTTACACATGCCTGCATTGTTTGGCCATAGCAATCTAACTAATTGTACTATTCGTTTCTTATTTGACATGATGTTTCTATTTGTTTAGTTATTAGAACCTCATTATCAATAGCAATCAATCCAAAAGAGGATGATATAATCTCTTAAATATATCACCCTAATTTTTTTTTTATTTTTTTTGGTAAGGATATATCACCCTAATTTCTAAGCATCTATTTTACATAATTTAACGATGTAAAAGATGTATCCAACCCAATCATTGTCTTGAACTACTAAGAAGTAATCAATTTTTTCTTATTTAGTAATTAAGGACCCACTTACATGAATGTAATGATTTACCTCTTTTTTTTTTAACTATGGTTGGGTTCACAATTAAAGGATGCGTGACGCGTGCCATCTTGGAGATAGAGCAACCAACTAATTGACAATGACCAGAGTGTGCTTTCATTTTCAACAGAGAAAAAGGCTTCAACTATCAACAAAAGCAAAAACAAAATAATTATAATATCAACCATAACTCACCAACTATTACTAATTGGTCACATATCCAATCCTCCAAGGTAATAGTTGTAGATAAGGAAGAAAAATAGGGATTAATACAACAGAGATTGAAGGATATAAGGTAGAAATTCAATGTTGGGTGGTGAAGAAAATTGAGGCCTAAGCTAAAAGATACAACATAAACACAAGATTTAGGAAGAAAAATAATGGGGTTTTCACAAGCCAAGAAGATCCTTTAAACTCCATTAGTAATGACATGATCTTTTTTTTAATAAATTAAATAAATTATTATTTACAATTGTGTTAAGCTATTGATTTGTTGAAACTTTCAACAAATTTTAATGATTTTCAAAATAATACGATTTGCTGAACATTTCACGAAATCAATAGCTCTATACAACCATAAGTAATAATTTTTTTAATTTATTAATTAAAAAAATTCCTTAAAAGGACATGGTGGCTGCAACCAAGTACCAAACTCATCAAGATACATCATCTACAACACTGATCAAATCATGTTGGTGCTGGGTTTGCTTTAGATCCTTAGAACCATGAAGCTCTTCTATCCGGTGTCTCACTTCGGCGATTGAAGGTCGATTATCGGGATATGGAGCTGTACAATCCACTGCAAGCTGCAACAACTCAACCATATCCTCTTCCACAGTCTGATGGCTAAGGAGCTCAGCATCAAAGACCTCAGAAGTCCACTCTTCCCTAACAACCGATTGCACCCATCTCGGAAGGTCCACTCCTTCCTCATGCAACAAGGCGTGAGTTGGAGCCTTTCCGGTAAGAAGCTCCAAGAGCACCACGCCAAAGCTGTACACATCAGCCTTGTGAGACACTCTGCGAGGATCAGTTACCTCAGGAGCACGGTAGCCGGCAATCCTATTAGGGGTCGACGAGGGGCTAACAAGTTGTGCAAGGCCAAAGTCGGATACTCTGGCTTCATAGTTCTTGGTTAGGAGGATGTTTGATGACTTTATGTTTCCATGAGATACATTAGGCCCTTGTGAATGTAGGTACTCAACGGCGCGAGCAGCTCCAAGCGCAATCCCTGACCTGAGTTCCCAAGTCAGTGGTGTTCTGCCAGCTCCTTTGTTTCCTATGATAATGAATTGTAAACTTTAGTTTACCAGTGTTCATGCCAAATCAATATGATATCTACAATTAGGTCAGGTAACAATCCAAGATAGATATAATGTAAGACCAAATTGTTGTGCTTGTAAAATGATACTCCATCCATTCTAAAATAGCTATTACTTTGGAAATTTGGTACATTAATAACTAGTTGTCTTTGTAAATATCAGGATAAAGTAAGTATTTTTGAAAACATCCAAGGTAGCTTTGATATAAATCGAAAATGTTAGGAACAAAGTTGAATGAATCAAAATCGTTCGGGACAAAACTGAATGAAATTAAATTAAATGTTAGGTTTTGAAGAAAATTACAAACGCTAAGGACAAAAAGCACATATTTTATCAAGATGCATTGAACTGATAATTTACCAAATTTCCAAAGTGATTAACCATAGTGTATAGTGTACATTGCATATTGTAAAGTCTGTTCCTCAATGTAATGAATATAGTTAGTGATTCATAGCAATTATGCAAAGATAAAACAAAAACGAATGCATTCTACAAAACACTACACAGTATACATATAAATAAGGAAAAAATTAGAAATTTTTGTAATTAAAGGGGGAGATTTTACCATGCAAGAGTGCAGACAAGCTTCCCATATGCATATAATCATGAACAAGAAGCTTCTCATCCCTGCTATAATAGTAAGCCCTAAGAGGCACCAAATTCTGATGAACCATTGCTCCAGCAACCTCAATCTCATCCCTGAAGTCACTCTCAGAGAGTGTCACATCCTTGAGCCTCTTCACAGCCACCACAGGCCCATTCTCCAACACAGCCTTATATGAAGTTCCAAAAGTACCCTTCCCTAAAACCTCAGCAGAGGCTCTAAGCAAATCCTCCAAATCAAACACCTTCCCTTCTGAATTCCCAAAGAAAACCAGCTTCTTGTTCGCACCACCACCGACAGTCTCTACTTCAGAAACATGATTTTTCTCACCATGGATTCCCCTACCATTACCCTGCTTCAATGTTGCAATATTTTCAATGTTACTGGTTCTGTTATCACTCTTCTTCCTACACAGAAGAATCAAAGCAAACACAATTAGCAACATTCCAACCACACACCCAATCACAATCCCAGCAATGACCCCACCACTTAGCTTTCCTTTCTTCTTCTCCTTCAAACCACTGTTCGCAATACCCGCAGCCACGCCTGGAAAAGACCCATTTGCCCTTCTCCCATTCTCATTCTGAGGACACAACTTCAATGGCTTCCCACACAATGTGTTCCCTAAAAATGACTCCTTTGAGAAGCCCGTCAACGTTTCAGGCACAGAACCGTTGAGAAAGTTGTTGGAAACGTTGAACTGAGCCAACTCGGCGAGTCTTTTCAACTCGGGTAGCGACCCGGAAAACCGGTTGTTCTCGAGGTAGAGGGTCCTCAAGCGGGTCAAATTGTTGAAGCCGGTTCGAACCGGGCCTGAAAAGGCGTTATCTGCCAGGTTGAGGCGAACGAGAGAGGTGAGGTTGAAGAGAGAAGGTGGAAGCTCGCCGGAGAGGTTGTTATGGTGGAGGTAGAGGTTGCGGAGGGAGGAGCAGAGGGAGAGGTCGGCGGGAATGGGGCCGGAGAGTGAGTTAAAGCGGAAAGAGAGGGTGCGGAGGTGGGTGAAGGAGGGAAACACGGCGGAGGGGAGGTGGCCGGAGAGTGAGGCGGCGGGGAGGCGGAGGGCGACGACATGGGTGTTGGTTGGATCGCAGAGAATGCCAGGCCACTTGCATGGGGAGGTTGTAGAGGTTGGGAGCCAGAGGAGGAGCGTGCGGCCTCCGACGGCGGAGCGTAGGTTGAGGAGTGCGGCTCGTTGGGCGGAAGAGAGGTCGGGTTTGGCATAAGGAAGGAGGACGAGGAAGAAGAGAATGATGAGCTTGTTGCGATGCATTGTGTTTTGTTTGAGTGATTTGTTAGAAGAAGAAGAAGAAGAAGAGTGGTTATGCTTTTGAAGAAGAAGAAGCAGAAGACATTGCTTGCTGGTTTTGTTTGGGTTGGGGTTTGGGGAGAGTTAGGAGTGACTTTGGAACACACACAGACAAGAGACAAGAGACAACAGAAGAGAGAAGAGAGAAGAGAGAGAGACTGGTACGGTGTGCTGAGAAGACAAGTGACTGAGAGTGAGATTAACGTACGAATACGATAGACTAATAGTAGATATTTTTAGAGGTAAGAGGTAGGAGCTGAACAACAAAAATACTAATTAACCAACGAGGAAGAGAGTGCTAGACTGCTAGGACAAAGAGATTTCCAGTTATTAATTAGTTATTATTAATATTTTCAATGATATAAGATTATATTTAATAATATAAAATTATTTATTTTTTTTACTAATTAAATATTATCAAATTTTAATAAAATTACTAATTCTCTAGACTTTCTCTTAACCAAATATTAACAAAAAATAGTAAATTTTTGTTGATCATATAACATCCAACAACTGAAATTCTATTACATAATTTGAACAAAAAGAATCCTAATGATGAGTGAGAGAATATAACTGTATGAAATTTTTTTGGATGCTGTATTAACTTTCTCTTTCTAGTTTAAGGTGCAAAGAGGTCGATGGAATTTATGTTACTTCAGGCTCAAGACTCGACACTTAATGGAGGTAGCAAAGGAAAATCTTATAAAGGTTTACCTTTGTCTTTTTTTTTAGAGTTGTTAGAAAAGTAAGAGAGAGCACGCAGTAAAAAAAAAGAATTTGTATCTATTTAAGTTTAGAAAAAATAAGTGAGAGTAGTAGAGAAAAAGTTTATGTATTATAATTGTGTGGAATGATACTATTAAAAGAATATTTATAAGTGTTAAGAGAATCAAAATAATAAAGATGTAATATCTTATAATAAATTTTTAGATATGTTAAATAATGATAATTGATCTAATTGATCATAATTATATTCTAAAATCTCCCTCAAATTCAAGTGACAATTTGAATTTAAAATTTATTTAAAACAACGAAATAAAAAAAATGCATAAACTGATAGAACAGGTGCAGACATAACTACCTGAAGGAAGCGCAAATGAAACTGCTGGAAGAAAGCACAGACGGAACTGTCGGAAGGAAGTGCAGATGGAACTGCTACAAGAAAGCACTGATGGAACTGCTACAAAGAAACGCAAACGAAACTGCCACAAAAAAACACAGATCGATTTGCCGGAAGAAAACGTAGAGAGAACTGTCGGAAGGAAATGCAGACGGAACTGCCGCAAGAGTAGCCAACTGGCGAAAAACTCCTAAAAAGATGGCAAACGGTCAGAAAACTGGTGAAAAAGTGACAGTGCAAAGAGATGGTAAACTATCAAAAGGTGATGGAAAACATATAGTTTCTCAATGAGAATAAGTACATAGTGAATGAGCTAATCGGTGAGGTGAGAAAGCATCAAAGTAACGACAAAAGAGAAGGAAAAAAAATGGCACGAAAGAAAAATATGAAAAATATGGTGATTTCACCAAAATAAAAACAACCTATCCTCCTCAAGAAGGATACCATGACTCTAATACCATGTTAGAAAGGTAAGAGAGAGAACAGTAGAAAAAAGAATTTGTGTCTATTCAAGTTTAGAAAAAGTAAGAGAGAGTAGTAGAGAAAAAGTTTATGTGTATTATAGTTGTGTGGAATAATACAATATAAAAGGGTATTTATAGGTGCTAAGATAATCGAAATAATAAAGACGTAATATCTTATAATAAATCTTTAGATATGCTAAATAATGCTAATTGATCTAATTGATCCTAATTATACTCTAACAAGAGTAAACGCCATTTTCGGTCCCTAATCATTTGTCCGATGGACTTTGCGCCCCTTAATAAATATAAAAACCCAAATCGATCCCTATCTACTTTCATATATGTACAATTCAGTCCTTGCAACCGGTTCCCAGCAGGTCACTTGCTGATGTGTCAGTAACTTGCCCACGTGAATTTCTCTCCTTCCTAATGGAGACAAATCGCCCCCTGAACCTTTAGCAAAATGCTGCGTTTCACAAATAGCCTTATTCCATAAAACCGTTTTCTTTCCCTCGTCATTTACGTTATGCCCTAATTCAGTAAACCTTTCTCCTTCCCTCCAAAAGAGCGTTACGTTGAGGACGTGCGAGTGTGTTGCATCACTTCTGTGGGAAGCCATTGATTGCATTTTGAAAGTTTCTTTGAAATGGTAAGGAATGCTTCGTCCCTTCTACTTATTTTATATGTAACTATAGTCTAGTTGAATAGTGTGTGAGATAGTGGCCATAAAATTAGTTTTGATGTCTTTGTGAGTGTTATGTATGGTGATTATAGGTGGATGTGGTGAAGTTTGATTTGTTGGTAATTTAAACATTGTCTTTGTTTGATGAGTTAGGGTTGTCGCAAAGCTATAGTAGTGGTGTTAACTTTGAAAGTTTCTACCTTTGTCTTTACTGATGAGTTAAGAATTCTTAACTGATATTTTGACTTGTAGTTGGCAGATTGATAAGTATATGTGGCATTTTAGTTATTTGATTTTAATTAGCTTTGAATTTTAGTTTAGTTACTGAATCATGGTTACGATTTTTGCAGATGTCTGTGTTTGTTGTCCCTGTTTTTCATTATGGTGGGAGACTTAAGAAAGATTCAAATAGAGTGTTATGGTATGTAAATGGAAAGATTGAGAAGTTTTCATCCATGGATGTTGATTTTGTCAACAAGAAGGACTTGGAAGAACTCTTCAGGGGATTAGGATATCCAAAATACAAAAAAAAAATTATTGGCTTGATCCAGGATCAAGAAATATGGAGTTTGGGCTTCATATTCTTAAGGTTGACCAGGATATTAATGACAAGTGTGAAGCCACCCTAAGTTGTCTAGACAAAAATGAGTTTTATATTTACTTTGAGCACGTTGTAAGTCAAACTAATGGAAGTTGAACCAGAGCCACAAGCAGAGCCAGAAACAGAGAAAGAGCCTGTGGTGGTCACAGATGATTCTTCTTCAGATGATGGATATGAGAGTGTCGAGGATGAGGCCTACGAGCCTCCTCCTCCAGGTTATGAGACTGATAGTAGTGAATTTGAGTCTCCAAGAAGACGGGACAAGAAAGCAAAGGAAAAAGTATCTGTGTCTCCATCAAGCAAGAAGAAGGTATCACCTAAAAAAATGATAAGAAATTCTCAAAGAGGTATGCCGGGAGGAGGAAAAAGAGACATGTGCTATATGGTGAATCTAGTAAAGGAGAACTGACACACCTGCCCAATGGCCATTAGAAATATACATGGGAGGTCCAACAGTGGTTAATGAGAAGAGTGACAATGATGACTACAACTACGAATATACCTCTGAAGAGAGCCATATCCCAATTTTTTCTGAGGATGAGAGGACAATGCAAGGACTTGATTTCAATGAAGAAAATGAATATGGAGAGGTTCAGTTTGAGCTTGGAATGCAATTTGCGACTTTGAAGAGATTTAAGATGACATTGAAGGATGTCTTTGTTTGAAATAAAAGAGATTGCATGTATATCAAGAATAAGAAAGAGATGGTAAGGACTAGATGTACAGAGGAGAACTGCCCATGGTTAATATATGTGGCAACGAATTCAAAAACAATGGCATTTGAAATAAAGACATTTCATAACAAGCATACATGTGGAAGGGATTATGGAAGCAACTTAGTCGATAAGGCATGAGTCACGAATAAGCTGGAAAAATGGTTGGCAACACAGCCTAAGCTGACATCTAGGGAAGCAACAGAGCATATGAAGCAAGACTACAATGTTAAGATCCATCCAAAAATGATCCAAAGGGCTTGAAAGCAGCTAGGAAAATTGTTGTTGGAAACGACAAGGCACAATATAGGAAGTTGTGGGATTATTTACAAGAATTACATAGGAGTAACCCAAGCAGTACGACTGACATGTGTGTTGACCCAATTTCACAGTCTCTACCCCTATTTGACAAAATCTACTTCTACTTAAATGCATACAGAAATGGGTTTATTAAGGGTTGTAGACCACTAATAGGCCTAGATGGATGCTTTTTAAAAAGGTATTATGGAGGCCAATTCTTAATTGTAATGTCACTTGATGCCAACAACTATGTATTTGTTATTGCATATGCTGTGACAAGAGCAGAAAATATAGAGAATTGGATGTGGTTCTTAAATCGGCTTCAGGATGATTTGCGTGACCATCAAGTGCGTGGATGGAATCTCATGTCCGACCAACAGAAGGTAGCAACATTTGCATTATAATGTGATCTTGTTTAGATAATTGAATTGTATAAAGAATTCTGTAGCATATACTTGGCTTATAATTAGAATTTTGTAGCATATACTAATATACTTGGCTTATAATTAGAATTCTGTAGCATTTACTTGTATTATAGTTAGACTTCTGTAGCAAGGAGTTATGCATGCAGCAAAAGGAAGTCATGTCCTATGTGCAACATAGAAATTGTGTGCTGCACATTTGGAAGAATCTTCAACAAGAGTACAATAACAAACAGGTAAAAGGACTGTTATGGCATGCAGCCAAGTGCACTACTCAGGTGCAGTTCAAAGAATCAATGGAGAAGTTTAAGAGTGTGTGCCACGGAGCATGGGAGTATATGAATCAGTTTGACCCCGGAGTTTGGTGCAAGGCATATTTCAGTTATGGTCCTAAGAATGATAACCTCACTAATAACGTGTGAGGTTTGGAACTCTATGATAGTTGAGGCTAAGGAGAAGCTGATTCTAACAATGTGTGAAGAGATAAGGTGTACAATAATAAAGAAGATGGCCAAGTACAAGAGGATTCTAGGGAGGTGCAATGGGAAGTTGGCACTAGCTCAACAATAGAGACTTGACAGGCACATTAAACCACAGAGTCATAAATAGAATACACAATGGAGTGGAGATAATGACAGGGTTCTGTTTGAAGTTACTAGGAAAAAACGCAAATTGGGAGTCAATCTTCAACAACATACATGCACTTGCAATGCATGACAGTTGACAGGTAAACATTAGCTATTATTTCTAGGGGTGAACGTGGATCGGATCGGATCAGATATGGCCAAAATTTTTATCTGATCCGCACTAAAATCATCGAATTGGATCGGATCCAATATATGCAGTTTTTAAGCTTAGATCTGATCCGATCCGATCCGCACATTTGCAGATCGGATCGGATATCGATATATCTACAAAATACAAAAATATTTTAAAAACCTTATTTTTATTAAAAAATATCAATAAAATTCATTTGTTCTATTCTTTTAAATATGTTTACTCTTAAAATAATATTAAACATACTTTTCTTAAATAATAAATTAAAATAATACAACATATATGATAATTATTAGTTGAAATAAAACATAAAAATAATATTTATTTATTTATTTTTGCGGATACGTAGATATGTAGATACCTAAACAAAATCCGCAATCCGATCCTATTAGTGTGTGGATCGGATATGATCTATGAACACCCCTAATTATTTCCCAGTTTATTAATTTCACTATGTGTAGCACACTATATTCATGATTTTGTTGTTGTTGTCTAGGGATGCCATGTGTCCACGCAGTTGCTGCCATCTCTAGGTTGAGGATTAAGGATGCCAAATACTTTGTCAGCCCTTATCTCACCATGGATGTTGTGAAGAAAACATATGACTTGTATGTAAATCCAGTTAACAGCAAAGAATTTTGGAAGAAGACAGATCGTCCAAAGCCACAACATCCTAGAATAGTACAACCAGCTGGTCGTCTAAAGAAACGTTGGACTGAATCCGGTGCACCCCCTCCCCTCTCCCAGTGAGTGGCGACAAAGTGAGAAAAACCTTTCAGATAACATGTAGCAAATGCGGGGAGAAGGGGCATTACTATAAAACATGCAAGAGAGCACCAGTTAAACCTGACTGGCAACCAAAAAGAAAGAAAGCAAAAGCTACTAGCAAAGCTTTGGTTGTGATGACTGAAAATGTAGTTCCTCCACCTCGCCTTATAAAGAATGTGGATGGCATTGATGATGGTGCCAATAACATAGCTGTTGAAGAACCTAAACCTATTAACATGGAGCTTCTTGTAATTTTTTTTTGGACCAATATATTGTAAGTTGTTTATATTTTGGGTTGTGCATTTGTTTATTCATAATTAGGGTTTTTTTTGTAAACATCTATGACTGCAATACATTCTTTTGTGATATAAGTAAAGGCTAGAAAAACAAGAAAAAAAATGCTAAAGAGGAATCATGTAGAGTCAGATGAGATAAACATTTCACAAACTGTCCTAACTATAGAGGTAAATAGACACACCATGGTTGTTAGCTTTTTTTTGACACAAAAGATGTAGCTTTGGAGATCATATTTGAACTACTATTGTTTTAACAGATTCTAGAAACTGATCTAACTATTCCAACATCTCAGTCCAAAACTCAGGCGCTAAAGGCTCAGTCCCCATCTGTAGCTCCAAGTTTTAGGCCCAAACAGAGTGTGAGAAGGCCTCCACCTCCTCCAATGCAACCCACCCAACCTGCTGACAATGTCCAGGCCCAACCAGAAGGACAAGGCTTACCAAAACCCTCTCCTCATGCAATCTCCAATGAAACTCTAGCATTAGCTAGCATTGAGACCTCATCAAAGCTCTTCAAGTTTATTCCAACTCCAGGCACTAAGCCTCCACCAAAGAAACAGAGAAAGAATCAGCTATATAGATATAATGCTGTTTAAGGAAAGTAGTACTTTGCTTTAGGGGGAGATTCTATTTTCATATTTTGGTTAATGTTGATGTTATGATTAGGTTCTAGTTTGAAGTCTACAAAATACTCAGGGTTGATTTACAAACACTATCTACTTTTTTGGTATTTGTTTTAGTTTGAAGTTAGAAAAACACTCATAGTATGATTTGTGAAACTCTGGATTCGTTCATATTTTAGAGTCAACTTTTTGTAAAACATTCATAGTTTGATTTGTGAATTACTAGATTGGTTTATATATTAGTTTCAACTTTTATGAAACACTCATGATTTGGAATGTAGTTCCAAATGTGTCACATATTTAGAGTATTTAAATTGTTAACTTCGTATCAGTGTTTCACAATTATATAATACAATAAATTTCAACCATAATACATTAAGCAGTTATCTTCTATTTACATAAATTTGCACCCTAAGTCAAATTCACGTTTTTCTCTAATCTACTGAAAATTGATGAAATTAGAAGTGTAAATGCAATTTCAATTAAGAATGTGGTTAGTGTTCTGCATTTAGTGTTGTCTCCAAATATTTTTTCAATTCTCTGCTTGGCCATTATGACTTCCAGTGCCTCTAACCTTTTCTCCATCTTCTTCAAACTTTCAACCACTCCATTCTGATTGACATCAGCTTTATGTGTATATGAACCAACATATTCATCAAGCCAAGCAAAATATTTGCAATGTTGAGCTGCGGTCTGCAACAAATAACACTTCATGGTAAAGACAACAAATTTTGAAACACGACAAAAGTGAAGAAGGTTTACCTTAAAATAAGAGCAACAAAAAAAAAGTATGTTCGTGTTTCCTATGGTTCTAAATTCAAACATATTGCATATGTGCCACAATGATATCTGAGTGTTACAAATCTTTTCTTGCCTTGGTTTACCCTTTTCCCTATACTCCCAGTGAAACTCAAAGTTGGACTCCAGCACAAATTATTCTTAACTCCACTGCTTTCTTCCACAGTTTGTGAAGAAGAGTTTCTGCCCTCTATAGCCATAGTCTTATTCAGAAGAAAATCACGTTTTCACTCTACACACGATGAAGACAATAAAAAATAAAACAAAAATCTTAAACAATTTTAAACCCTCAGATAATAACGTTATTTATGAAACACAGCGTTTTGGCAAAAATTCAGAAAATGATTTGTCCGTAGACAAATTACTAATACATCAGCAAGTGACCTGCTTAAAATCAGTTACAAAAATTAGATTATACATATATAAAAATTGATAGAGACTGATTTAGATTTTTATATTTGTTAAAGAACACAAAATTTATCGAACAAATGGTTAAAGACAAAAAAAAAGATATTTACTCATTCTTTTATCAACTTACTTTTCTTCTCTCTATTTTTACATATATTCTCGCTTATCACTTTTTATACTTTAGAAAGATTAATATTTGTGTTAATTGGCATATCATCATATGAACGTTCCACGTTTTTATCTTTTCTCTTCCTTCCTTTCAATTAGAAATCCTTACACATTTGGAAAACAAAAAATAAACAACTAAATTTTTATTGCTTCAGAGAAATAGTATCTTTCCTTTTCTCATTTATATTTTCTTTATATGTCATGATTATTTCATTTAGACAATACTAAATCAATATTAATGTTAAATATATTAATTTTTTGTTCATAAAAAAAATACGTGTTTTATTTTTGTTACATGATAAGAAGAAAACAAGTTGATAAAATATATGCGTCACTTATCAAATTTGATATAAAGATTCAAATAAAAAATACCAATGAACTTCATTACATAGATTATCTTTAAACATTATTAATTTATTATTAAAATTACTAACTATTTTTAATAGTTCAATAATAACGTATACTTAGGGTTGGAAGTGAGCCAGTTGAGTCGATCTAGACTAAATTCAAGCTCAGTTCACGAAAATTGAGTTTGCCTCACGACTCAACTCATTAACAATTGAGTCTATTTCTTATGCTCAAGTTTGGCTCGCAGAAAGCTCATGAGCCGACTCAAACTCACAAACCGACTTAAATAACAGGAATACAATCTATAATTCTATATCAATAAATTATAACTTATATATATATATTAAAAAATATTAATTTTATATATTGCGTACCTATTAATTATGAATTTTTTATTTATGTCGTACATCAAAATCATATAAAAAATAATTATAAAATTTTAAATAAGAATATTAATATAAAATTATATATTACTATATGTATATATAATCGAGTCAGCTCACGAGCTAATAAACTAAATTTATTCAAGTTCAAGCTCGTCTCATTTAATTTATGAGTTCAATTTCAGGATCAAGCTCGACTCATCAGTGACCGACCCAAAAATTGATGGGAAGTAGAAGCTGGTGAATTAAAAATTTATTAAAATGGTTACGTTGCGAGTATAGTTCTTAACTCACCGAAAATCTGCCTATCAATTTAGAAATATGTCACAGAGAGTTTAAATTAAAATTACTGAGAGTTTTAAGTCCCAGGTCGTCTCCCAACGAGTTGCAGAAAAGTGTGCTGTTTTATTAATCAGATGTTCCAAGAAGTTGAGTTAAGTAAATTGGAATTTAAATTGAGGAATTTTAAATAATATAAATAAAAGCCTTGACTGGGAATTGATCTGTTAGAATCTCTATCATTGATGGAGTGATTTTTTTAAGATTGATTTATAATTAACGGTTACTCTGTTTGGTTATCCTTTACTAGGTAAGGGAAAGTCAAACAAGTTGGACTGCTAAATCTATTCACGAGTTACAACCCACTTAGTTCAAAGGGATTGGCGTTGGTGACAGGATAGCAATCTAACATTTAACCCAACTATAAATTTCTCCTTCGATCCTTCTAACTCAAGAGTTCCTTTTAATCAACTCCCTATCAAGTAATGAAACTACTCACGCATTGTAAATAAAAAATCCATGGCACATAAAAGGGAATTAAAAGAAAACATGATTATTGAAATTGAAATTGAATTAAAGAGAAATAATCCTTGCATTAATTAATCATAAAAGTATCTGAATGACAAAATTGAACATAACAAAGAACATGGAAGAATAAAACCAAGTTAAGAGAACAAACTAGAATGATGAAGTCTTGATGAGGAAATAACTCTTCTCAATGTTCCAATGCTAAGATCAATTGAAAATTAAAATCCTAAAAACTAGAGAGAAAAACCTAAGAGAGTGAAAAAACTAGATCTAAAACTACTAAATGAATGTCTCTGTTGTTTCTGCATATTCTCTGACTCTAGTCTGCTGTTCCGGGCCGAAAACTGGGCCGAAATAAGGTCCAAAATCGCCCCCATCGAATTCTGCAGATTATGCAGATCGCACATGTCACGCGATCGCGTCGTCCATGCGGACGCGTCGCTTGCGCTTTTTCCTCTCCACGCGTTCGCGTCGTCCACGCTACCGCGTCGCTTGCGCTTTCCAATCCGCGCGGCCGCGCAAGCCATGCGGCCGCGTCGCTGCGATTTGCGCTCCTTCACGCGGTCGCGTGAGCCATGCGACCGCGTCACTTCTCGCTGGTTATCTCCTCAAATTCTTGTGTTCCTTCCATTTTTGCTAGCTTCCTCTCCAATCTCCATCTCATTCATGCCCTATAAGGCCTGAAACACTTGACACACAGATCACGGCATCAAATGGAATAAAGGAGAATTAAAAGTAAATAATTAAAGTCTCTAGGAAGCAATTTTCAAACATGTACTGAATTTAGGAAAGAAATTTAAATGCATGCTAAATTGATGAATAAGTGGGCAAGGATCATGACAAAACCACACAATTAAACACAATATAAACCATAAAATAGTGGTTTATCAATCAGCTCTTGAGCTCAGCTTATCGAGCTATTAACGAGTCGAACTCAAACTAGCTCATGAGCTAATTTGATTCACTTCTAACCTTATTTAAATTATAACTATCGTTTATTTGTACTTAAAAAAATTGTAGCTTTTGTTTAATGTTAATATAAAATATGGTAATTGAATCTCAAAGTCTAAATAATAATTAGATAATTTGATTCTTCATTCTTATTGTAAAATATTGCATATGATCATATTGTATTATGAAGGGACAAGCATGCGTTATTGATTTATAAAAGCAATGATTTATGTCTTTCAGCAAGCAACAGAAGCATTAGCTTGGCATCTCATGTTATGAATATTATTAGCTTATGAAACCTGGTAAGCTTATATGCGCTGAGTTTTTATTATTATTATTATTATTATTTTTCTTTTATGAGGACCCCACCCCAGGGAGATTATAATAAGATAAATAAACATGTCATTTGTAAAATAAAATCAGTAAAAATTCGTCACTAACATATTTTATATTCAATAAAACTAAGCGTTTAAGTTTTTTAAACTAAGTACTCAATCATGTCATAACATACTTCTTCAGGATTTTTTATTTTTATAAATTAAATAAATACTAGATTTACTAAAATAAATATTTTTATGGGTATTTACCATTTTAAATAATCCTATCATATTTTGTTTACACCATGAACAAGATTATTTTGTACGTATCTCGTTTACAGTATAAATGAGATATGACTAGTATGGCTGGGACGCGTATATCTCGTTTACAGTGTAAATGAGATACGTGAAAACGTTATCTCGTTTATAAGACTTTACTTAACATCTATAAAAGGATGTGCAACCCTTGGTATTCTTCACACATATTTCATATCCTTTCTCTATCTTGTTTCTCTGAAAAACAAAGCTGAATGGCCAGTAACAATCCATTCATAGTTGTGGAGCTTTATCCGAATTGTCGTATGAGAAATGGCGACAACAGGGTGACATTCGAATGTCAGGATCCGATATTGTTTCGCACTCAGCGTGTGGAGACGTTGTCGGATTTGAAGAGTTTGATATTTAGCAAGATTGGGAGAACACAAATGAGGGAAATTGGAAGGGTGGCATATAGGTTGCTGACACCCATGGAAAATGGAGTCTTCCGTTTTCGGCTATTTCGACTTCACGGGGACGAGCATGTGCTACTGATGTTCGACATTCACGGGAGGATCATGTGTGAACAGGTAATGGAGCTGGCCGCCGAGGTGGGTCACGATGGTAGTGGGAGTTCTGCAGAGGACATGTATGTGCAGGATGACCGACCTCTTGCACCACCGCCTATTCATGTCGCGATTTCAGAGAATGAGGCAGAGGAGGGTGAGGAGGAGTCGGACGAGGACTACGTGGCAGACAGTGGAGACAGTGAGTCTTTCGATGGCGGCGATGACGACGAGTTTGTGCCGGAGACACCTGCAGGGGCTGTGCCCTGCCATGTTCTGCCTCCACCTCACCGATTCTGGCACTACCGACTGTGCCAAGTCACTTTTACAGTCTAGATCTGGATGCCATGCATGAGAGGATCCCGGTTTCTGACACCTGTGAAGTGGATTACAACCTAGACGGTGGTGTGGAGTTTCGGGTCGGACACAGGTTCAGAAGCCGAGAGGCGGTGCTTCAAGGAGTGAAGAACTACAGTATTCGCAGGAGTGTTGAGTACCGGGTGAACGAGTTCGACCGGTTAAAGTACCATGTGCAGTGTCGTCAAGCTGACAGTGGGTGTCAATGGAGCCTCAGTGTGGCCCTTCGTCAGAATCTCGGATACTGGTAAGTTCAAGTTTAATTGTGAATTTGAGCAGTTTTGTATGATACGTTATTTTGGTTAGACATGTTGTGTAAGAATATATTTTGTTGTTGTGATTAGGGAGGTTCGGAGATTTGGTGGACCACACAGCTGTCTGGCACCCACTATGTCTCAAGACCATCGTCAGTTAGATAGCAGTCTCATCTGCAGAGTGATTTTGCCCATGATTCAGTCCAACCCGTCTGTTGGTATCCCGGTCTTGCAAGGCGCGGTCCACGCAAGCTATCACTTCAAACCCTCATACAGAAAGGTGTGGATGGCGAAGCAGAAGGCCATTGCGTGGATCTACGGTGATTGGGAGGAGTCGTACAACAAGGTGCCAAAACTACTTCAGGCACTGCAGAGCTGTTTCCCCGGTACCATATGTGACCTACGCGTGAAACCGTACTACGAAGGTCACCTCATGTTGCGCGACTGCTGCATGTTCGACAAAGTATTTTGGACTTTCCCATCATGTGTCGAGGCCTTCAAGCATTGCAAGCCATTTGTCTCTGTAGATGGCACGCATCTATATGGCAAGTACGGTGGAGTGTTGCTTATCGCGGTGGTGCAAGATGGGAACAACAACATACTACCAATTTCTTTTGCCATTGTTGAGTCTGAGAGCACAGAGTCATGGTCATTCTTTCTTATTAATTTGAGGCGCCACGTCACCCCACAAGACGGCTTGCTGGTTATCTCGAACAGATCTTAGGCTATCAAGGCTGCCCTCGGAGCTGATGATAGTGGGTGGCATCCCCCTAGGGCCTTCCATACTTACTGTATCAGACATATGGCTGCGAATTTCATGAGCCGGTTCAAGTCTACCGAGGGCAAGCGATACCTCATAAACGCTGCTTACAATCCAAGTCAAGCAGGGTTTGAGTGGTACATGGATGCATTGAGGGGCGTCTCCCCGGCAATGGCAGACTGAGCTGGTCACTTCAAAAAAGAGACCTGGCTTCAGCATTGCGACAGTGGTCGGAGGTTTGGACACATGACCACCAATTTGTCCGAGTGCATCAATGCTGTGTTGAAGGGGACATGCTACTTGCCCATTTCGGCTATTGTACGTATCACGTACGAGAGACTGCAGAAGTTATTTGTTACGAAGGGTAGGGAAGTGCAGAGCCAGTTGGCGGGCAGAAACTGCTTCTCACAGAGACTCTTAGCAGCCATTGAGAAGAATAGGGAAGGCATTTCGAAGATGCGTGTGACCCATTGCGATAGGCGGGCCTTCGTGTTTTTTGTGGAGGAGCTAGAGCCGTTCGAGGGGGGGTCAAGGCTCCTTTCGGTTCGCCTATCGGAGGGGACATGTGATTGCGGTTTATTCCAGTCTCTCCACTATCCGTGCCGGCACGCCCTTGCCGGGTGCGCCCCCACTAGCATTGAGTGTGCCCCGTACGTGCATCCAGTCTACCGGCAGGAAGAGGTGTTCAAGGTGTACGAGATGGAGTTCCCACCCATTCCCGACGAGTCGCTGTGGTCGGAGTGGCATGGGACGATGATGCGTCCTAATCCAGCCATGCGGCAAAAGGCCACGGGAAGACCAGTGTCCACCAGATTCCAGAACGACATGGATGACATCGAGCGTCAAGAGAAGCGATGTGCCTTGTGTAGCCAAGTCGGCCACACTAGAAGGGGTGTTCCTAACCAACCCACCGGAGATGCGTAGAGGATTTTAGTTTGGATGTTCTTTACTGCTTTTTTGGTTTCGTTTTGGAAATGTTACATTCCATGTTGTAGTTGTTATTGTCATGGTTATGATTTATATCTTTATTGTTAAATAGTTTGTTGTCATATATCTGAATTATCCGTTACTATGAAATATAAAGATAACATGACATCATTCCAATAAATGTGGAGATTAAAACAAGTCCAACCAATAACATAAATACATAACTCATACTAAAGATAACATCAATCCAATACATAAATACATAACTCAGAGATGAATGCCAAGCTCTATGTGACGGGTGAGGGGGAGGTGGTGGAGGTGAGGCCTCTCTGTCTTGTGGGATGTCTCCATGCTCCTCCTGGTGGGCATACTCGGCCTCCTCATCAGACTCAACTCCGACCCCCACTCGTCTTAGGCGGGCCCTCTCCCTCCTGACTGGCTCGCCTAGCTGACGCTCTTTGCGGCCCCTCTCTCTCTGAGCAGGTCGTCGAGTATCATCCCTATCCTCTCTCACACGTCGACGTCGATCCGGCACGCTGCGAGGAAGGGCGAGATCATCCCTGGGCTGGCTGGCAGTGGGCTGTACATCGGCGGGCAACTCCGCCAGTCTCGAGTCCTCCAGTACCTCCTAGCCCGATAGATGTCTAACCTGGCAAGCCCCACGCCACCAATCATAGTACTTCAGGGTCGGCCTCGTGTCGAACGTGTGCTGCACAGTGATCCGGCGACCGGGCTCAAACCTTTGGTGCCACATATCGTACCACTCTTTCAGCTTGAGCGGCCATCACACATCCTCACCTCGACCAGTAGTAGTCAGGTACTTGTCAATGAAGATGGTATGTTAGATACTTCCTTAAGTCATAATAACTGAAATCTTTTAACGGATAAGTAAATAGAACTATAGCATCAATCTCACCTATCAAGATTTATCAGGGTGCGTGGTACCTGCTGCTCTCCATTAAACTGCCATTTCACCCGATCTACGTGGTGAAAACGGACAATACTGAAGCACAATAGGGGGACGGCTGACAACCATGTACCCCACTCCTCTTCCTCACGAAACCATGGCGAACACAGTGCCTGCAAGGCAGGGTCATCATAGACTCTCCATGCGAACTAAAGAATGAAAGTATTAGACGAAAAGTTTCGAATTAACATATAATAATAATATTAACACATATGATTTCTACGTAATTATCCAAAATAAACAATGTGCGTATTTTACAACTAACCTCGTCGAAATGTAGCCGGTCAAGGGAAACCCTCCAACGCAGGACCCTAGCCTCATGCTGATCCCTGCTCTGCTGCGGCAATCCAATCAACCTAACACATCGAAGTCGAGCATATACGGTTCATTAAGTAACATACCAAAAGTTATGACAAAATTATTTAACTCAAATAGATACAAAGACATTTCTCACCTCGCAGCCAGCGAGTACTGGTAGACGCCTCTATCTGGTGGACACCACTGGGGGAATCTCTGATAGATCCAGGACATCAACAACGGAGTACAGCCAGCGATGTCCGTGACGCCCCGCTGAGCCGCCAAAGATAGGGACTGATACATCCAGGCCAACACAGCCGAGCCCCACAAAAATGCTCTACACTCCGTAAAGTCCCGGAGCAGCGGTAGCCAACGAAGGTGCACCAAATTGTTGGACTTGTCGGTCATCAGATACCCTCCGATCAGTCACATGATATAACACCTGGCGTACTGTCAGAGGGTCTCGGATCGTCTGTCTGGGGCATCTGGCGAACACGATCCCGTAGCCACACAAGCTTTAGCGTTAACGATTCCTTCCTCTGAGTCGCCTGCTGTGCTGCCACAGGAGGCCTGGCGCCGAGCAGCTGCTCCACCAACGCCCACGTCTCCGTACCGTACCACCTACCAAAGTCACGGAGGCACCCCATGGGGTTACCGTGGGCGCGTAGGCCCAGGTGGTACACCACGTCCTGCAGGGTGATAGTGACCTCACCCCACGGGAGATGAAATATGTGCGTCTCTGGACGCCATCGCTCCACCAATGCTAAAATCAGGGAGTTGTCAAAAGTAAAATCCATGAGTGGCACGGTATCGCCGAATCCGGCCTCGGCCAAATACGAGACGATGGCGTCCGGTGGAGGTAAAGTATGACTCACTCGCCGGGGCAGTAGGAGGCGAGGCCTCTGATTAATGACAAACAAAAATAATATTTAAATTATATACAATCAATTTATAACTTATAAAACTTTTTTTAACAATTAAATAATTTAATTTTACCTTCGATAATATTTATCTCCCAGAAATCTCAAGATCAATTATTTTTATCATTAATTTTATTACAAATTAAATAACATAATACAACAAAATAAAGTCCTAAATTTTTTATAAAATAAAAATAGAAAACCTTAATAACATAAATAGTGTTATACTATAACAACATTATATTCATAAACACTAACAACATAGCACGGGAATAATAGAGTTCCAAACTGATAACATTTATGTCATACGAACATAGCATAAGCGGATAGAGTTCTAAATTAAGTCTACAGACCTAACTCCTAACTCATATACCTACGTTTCAGATATACATGACTACCCTAACAATGTCAAAATCATTAAATTTAACAACCATAACGAAACTAACCTCGAAATCGGCCGCCCCGGCATAATGTGTCGTCTCATTCAGCCTGTTTATGTCCCAGTCATTCCCCACTTGATGTGCCATCACCGCTCGGGTCAAAGGTATAGTCAGAGGGGTTAAAAGAGAGGATAAATATATCGAAAAAGTGAAACTGGGATCCAAAAGTCAGCTGTAAATAACTTCTATATATAGGAGCGTACTGGCCATATCTCGTTTACAGTGTAAACGAGATGGCATTGCACGTATCTCGTTTACACTGTAAACGAGATATACACGTGTCACGCTGATGTGTCATATCTCGTTTATAGTGTAAACGAGATACGTGCAATGCCATCTCGTTTACACTGTAAATGAGATATGGCAGGAAAATTTATTTCGGTAATTTCTCTACAAAATATTTATTTTCGTTATATTACATTTATTTTATTTATAAAAATAAAAAAAATCCTACTTCTTCAAACGTATGCATATATTCATTGAAGTTGTTGCTATTGTTTCTTCTTTTTTTTGTTCCTTTTTTTTCTCTTCTATTATTGTCGTCGTCGTCGTCCTCATTATCATCCTCTTCTTTCTCTTATTTGATTTTTTCCTTTTTTTCATTCTCCTTCATTATCATCATTATTATCATCGTTGTCGTTTTTATCATCTTTTTCTGTTTGTTCAAAAAACTAGAGCACATAAAATTTGATTCACAGTATAAAAATTTTAATGCACAATACAAAAAATTTTTATGTATAACACAAAAATTTTTAAATGACTATATGTTCACTATATTGACATCCAACTAATAAAATACACATAGCATAAAAATTTGGTGCACAGTACAAAAATTTTGGAAGGGCTATATATTAAAATATTAACACCTAACAAACAATATACATACATCACATAATTTCTGGTGCTCAGCACAAAATTTTCTAAAAAACATAAACAAAACACTTGAAAATTTTTAAAATATTTCTTCTTCAAGTATTCCAAAATCTTAGGAGTTTCATATTAGAATTTTCTAAATCATCTAATTTTGTAGTTGACTAAAACTTATAAATTTGACTTTATAGATAACTTAATTTCTATTGTATGTAAGTTCTAGTAAAATTTTATCTGCATAAGTATTTACACAAACACTACTTTTAATTGTTTATGTGAATATTTTATGTTAAATAAAATTTTTTTTTATCTCTTTAAACAACAATAACTTATTTTTTTCATAATCATTAAAAAATATCATAGAATATTAGTACCTATAAATTAAATTAATATTTTATATAATCAAAAATAAATATGAGTTCATTTATTTTAAAAATATATAAATAAATTTTGTATATAAATAATTAAATTTGAGATAAATAGATTAAAAATGTTAGAAATTAAAATTGATTAATTTAAAGATAATTATATATAAATAATTCAAAAAAAATTATTTAAAAATTTTTAAGAGACTGTTTTAAAATTTTTAGAGATTATTTTGTACTTTATCTTAAGAATTAATTTGTCTAAATTGTATATACATAAAGATTTAATAAACACGTGTGTGAATTAATATTTTATGTTAATAGTCACCGTTAGTAATTAATAAATAAAAATTATATTATCTAACAAAAATAAATGTTAAAAATAATTTTGTGTGTTTTAAAATTTTAAAAAATAAAATATCTAATTTTAAAAATTTCTTTAATTACCAAACGCTAGGAACATATGTTAGATAATTCCAAAATTTTATACTAGATTCCTTTCATTCTATATTAAGAGAATTTTATTAATCTTAGAATAATAAAATCATTTCTCTATCTATAGTGTGCACAATTATTTTTCTGGATAATGGAAAACGATGCATATCTTCCTTTCTTAGCATTGGCATTGAAGTGAGAAAATAAATCGACAAGACCAACGAAGTAAATAATATTAAAATTTTGTTGATGTTTGGGAAAGTTACTATAGTAGATTAGTAGTAGAAATGTAGTATATTGTGCATTGACGGTTTATATATATATCACCAATTTTAGAGAGAATAATTTTTTAGGAAAAATATAGGTAATCAATAATATTTTTGAATAATGTGTGAACAATGTGAATTAATAGGGTTAAAAGAGTAAATTAATCTTAAATTTAATTAATAACATTAAATTAGAATATAATGTATTTTTATTTAATTAGTAGTTGTTTATATTTAAGATAGTCATTGTTTACCTAACACTTCCGAATCTTTTATTAATATTTCACACATGATTTATTTTATCATCAGAAGAAGCACTTTATTTGCCAAATAGAAAATGTTAGTTGTGACTTATGATCGCCAATTAACGTTATTATTATTTATTCCCGGCATTTTGGGTAACTTGGAGACGACTTCACATGAATGCATTATTCATAATTGTAAACTTTTAAGAGTAGCATTATATTTTCTATCCAAAAAGAAGTGTAGCATAATAACTATACAAAGTTGGTGGGGGAATTATAAACGTATTGACTAATTGATACAAGTCATTATAATAATAGAGGTAGGACCAACAAACAACTACTTTTTCCCAATATTAATTGTTGAGAATAACTTCAACTTTAGTAGGCAAAAGCTGTGAGAATAATAAAAAGAAAGGCATGCATCTCTACAACTTTTCCAAGAAATAGGTTACTTTTGCGAAAACCTATTCATGGTTCTTAGTTTGCTTGAAGATGTTGTCAAATAAATAGGAAATTTTAAGGGTCATAAGTATGCAATTCGGGTTAAAATCTGAAATATAGATTTAGAAGTGGTAATGGGTAGGGTAAAATAGAGTTTAAAGCCAACTTTAACCTTAATCGTGAGTTAAGATTTTTATATAAACTCAACCTTATCTTATCTGCGGGTTGAGAATATTCCAACTCTAATCTTACCCGCTCTTAACCCACGGGAACCCGACCCTATACGTACTCTGTAGATTACAAAAAAGATGCAACATTATTATATAACTTGATAATAATTTAAAATAGAATTGACTTTTATGTAAAGAAAAGAATTAAATTATCAATTAATGATCTTCTTTTAATGACTAAAGATCTTTTGCATTTAGTGAGAGATCTTTAATTAACATCTACTTGAAACATACTTTTATATAAGTATATAATATATACATATATAGGGTGCGGGTAGGTCGGATAGGGTTGAGACTCAACCCACATTCTACTCGATCCGCACGAGAACCTTATCCGCACCCTACCTTACCCGATCGAGTGGGGTCGGGTTAGGGTACATGTTGCCACCCTTATATAGTCTGTTTA
Source organism: Arachis hypogaea (assembly GCF_003086295.3). Classification (NCBI taxonomy): domain Eukaryota; kingdom Viridiplantae; phylum Streptophyta; class Magnoliopsida; order Fabales; family Fabaceae; genus Arachis; species Arachis hypogaea. The sequence goes on along the minus strand of NC_092050.1, from coordinate 140,695,871 downwards.
AATTATAATTTTGAGATCTCTTAAAAAAAATGTTATAGAAAAAAAAAAAGTAAGAAAAAGACTTTAAAAAAAATTGAAGTAATTTGGATATATATATAAGGGGTAAGTATGGTTTTGATCCCTAAAGTTTAACGCCAGAATCGAAACCGTCCCCGACGTAATTTTTGATTTAGAATCATCCTTAACGTTTTTTTTCGTATTAAATCGTCCTTTTTAATAAAATTTTTAATTTAATTTCTAAACTATCCCTATTTTAATAAAAAAATAAAATTTAAAAAAATAAAAATAAAAAAACGCGTTTTGGGGGAGGGGGCAAAGGAAACGCTTTGGGGGTGGGGGGGGAGAAAACGTGGGAGGGAGGGGAGGAGTCCATCGCCATAGCCGCCGCCACCATCCGACACCTACATCGTCGCCGGTCCGCCCACGAGCCGCCGCCAGAACCACGACCAGAGGAAGACGTCGCCGCCTTCCCTTCATACATGCTTCTGCCGCCACCGTGGAGTGCGTCGCCGGGAAGGGGAACCCGAGCTGCCGATCTACCCAGCCGTGGAGTGTGTCGCCGCCGTTCATGCATGCTCCTGCCACCGCCGATCTACCTAGCCGTGGAGTGTGTTGCCGCTGTTCATGCATGCTTTTGCCACCGCCGATCTACCTAGCCGTCGTCGCTCCGTCGCCCACGAGCTGCCGGTGGTCCTGCTTCGCCTTCTGCATCTGCTTCTTTGTGCTTTGAATTTCTGATTTGGCTTTGTGTTTTTCTGTTGATTTGGCTTTGTGTTTGAATTTTCTGCTTCTGCTTCTCTTTCTTGTTGAATTTTCTGCTTCTGCTTCTCCATTGTTGAATTTGTGCTTCTGCTTGTGTTGATTTAGTTATTGGATTTGTTGAATTTGCGTTGATTTGTTGATTTATTGTTTTCTGTTTTGCTTGTGTTAAATTTGTGTTGATTTGTTGATTTTTTGCTTCTCTGTTGATGCTGTTATTCTTGGAGGTGGAAGTGGAGGTGGAGGTGGAGGTGGAGGTATTGGTGTTGGTGTTGGTGCCGGTGTTAGTGCCGGTGTTAGTGCCGGTGTTGGTGTCGGTGCCGGTGGTGGAGGTAAAGGTGCCAGTAGTGATAAAGAGTATTTTTGTCCAGAAAAATTTAAAAGGACGATTTTAATACAAAAAAAAAAAAACGTTAATGATGATTCTAAATCAAAAATTACGTCGAGGACGGTTTCGATTCTGGCGCTAAACTTTAGGGACCAAAACCAAACTTACCCCTATATATAATATATTCAATTATATTAAAGATTCATAAAAAATCTTTTTTTTGTCAATTTTTTTCAATATTCTTTAAAATATGTATAAAAAAAAGTATAGTTATTAAAATTAAATTGGACTAGAACGATTGATTCGGCCGAAAAATCAGTGAATCAGATTTTAAATTAATCTAATCTAATATTTTGACTGTTAAAAAAAGAAAATTGGTCAAAATCAAACAGAACTGTTCAAAACCGATACGAACCGATACAAATAGGTCAAAATCATAAGTCAACAATTAATAAAAGAAAGCTCTTTCTTAGGTTCAAATTTGGGTCCTCTTGCATGTGCGACAAGTAACACCCTACCATACAGAGACTTATGCTTAAGTCATAATTCAGAGATGGCAAGGTATTACGACCTCTAAAACAAAAATTTAGTACGTATAGTAGTATGAATGATTGATTATAACTAGGAGCCTTGTAGAAAAGAAGGATAAACAAAAAAACCGCAACTCGAAAGCGCAACACTCCGATCACTAACACAACGAGCAAAGGATAAGCTAACGCAAGATCATATATATAAAGAGTATCAAAAACAGGAATATCAAGACTCAAAATCCGGCTGCGAAGGTAACCGGTTCGAGCATAGCAATATATACATATAATAAAATAAGGAAAACCCCAAGGAAAACCCAAAGGGACATAAATACCGAAAACCTAATCTCCAAAATCCCCTCTAGAAGGAGTCATCACAGTTTGTATTATTTAATGGAGATAAAAGTATCTAAACAAGATATATAAATCAAGATAGAGTCCCGAGAACAAGAATCTTCGCTAATCCAGAAGTCCCCAGCATGCCTCAACGAGAAGCCTCGCGTCCTGCATCTGAAAACCACAAAATCCGCATGGGTGAGAACTAGAGGTCCCCAGTACGGTAACAGCTTCCACATATATAATACATAATAATAGAGGAAAGCCGAAGGCAATCCTAGAACTTCCTCCAGAAAATATCAAAGCTTATAAACAAGCTAAACCGTAAGCGGCAACTAACTAAAGATCCTTCAGTCTAACTAATACTTCCCTTTCTACTTCCTTCAGACCTCCCAACAACCAGCAGGAGTATAATATAGCAAACACAGTTATATCAGACAAGAGATTTACAAATAGGAACAAATAAGGCATTTAGGCAATTAGCAAGTAATATGCAGTCAAATAGGCAATCTCAAACAATTCATGTAGTATGCTTATGATGCATGCCTGTCCCTAGTGGCTGATGATATCATCTGTCGGTTATAGAGCCAACCCGACAAGTCCTGGTAGCTAGCCATTGGACTGTCCCTCTGTCGTGCATCCCCAACTCGAGTTATACTCATCATAAACTTGATCATAATCATGATCCATATCCATCACCCTCACTGGTGAATATTTATCCATCACCATCACTGGTGAATATTTATGGGGGCGAGCTCATCCGGGCCTTTCACAGTGCCCGGCCACACTTACGACATAGGGTCAAAAGAGCTTCGAGTCTCAACCTGGAGCACATGGTGGCTAGCCATTGCTACTACCCAGGGAAACCCTCATCTCCAATGGTGGAAGTGCAAACCTTCACAATTCAATCAACATCATATATGCATTTATACTTGGCCATAAACATGGCTCCACCGTAACACGGCAATAATCTAGCCATCCGGCTCACGGTTAAATCCATAACCAGCCAATTCATTAACAATTACGGCCCTTCGGCCCATGGCACAACAAGCACTTCCACCGCCATTCTCCGCATCTCACATAATCATCTTCGATCCTCAATGATCATTCATTTTTCCCTTGCTTCACTCGCAAGTTACCACATTCACTAGCCCTTTTTCTCATGCTAGGCATATCATAATGATTTAAGACATAAGTGGTGAGATCGGAGGCTTAGAAGTATGAAATTTGGCTTTTAAAACTCAAAAATCAACTTTGGGATGAAAACAGGTCCACGCGTACGCGCACTCCACGCGCACGCGTGGATGGCGCTTTCTCGAAGAACGGCGCGTACGCACCAAGTGCGCCTATGCGCGAGGGGTCATTCTGCTAAAAATTTTCTAAGTTAAAAGCTGCAGAATTTACAGATTCAAACCCCAATCTTCCGACGGACATAACTTCCTCATTTTAAATCGTTTTTCACTCGTTCTTCGAACGGCATGGACATCCCGGATCCAATTTCATTTCTAAACAGATTTGGCACAAATCAGAGATCCGTAGTCCAAGTTATGTCCCGTCAAAGTATGCCCAAAAACCATGTTTTCATACAAAACCACAAGGTGCCATTTTCAAAACAAGCCACTTTCAACTCTTTTCAAAATCAATCAAACATGCCAATTTCAATCCTTCTCTTTGAAATCATTCAAAATGTACCAAAATCAACAACAAGCCATCCTCAACTCACACATTGACACTTTACCAAGGTTTCCAAAACCACATCCAACCATTTTAACACTTCTCAATCAAATGGCTAAAGGACAAACACAATATCATGTCATACATCCTTCCTCATCCCAATTTCCAATAATACCATTTCCAATTAACCATCATTATACATAATCAACATCATACTCACCATCAACATGGTACCACCCATCAATTCAACCTCAATCATCCATCAAGCATATATCACAACATGCATTTCTCATATTTCACACAATCAAGGCATCAATATTCATAATCACATATATGAACACATCATATATTTCAACCATTCAACAACACCAACAATTCAATGCCTATCTTAGGGCCTCTAGCCTAAGTATTTCCTACCACATTACATATTAGATACGGGAAACTAAAACCATACCTTAGCCGATTCCCCAAGCTCAACCGGAGCACTTCCAAACCACTTGTCCACAAGCTCTCAAGGTATCAACACCTCCAAGAACAGATTTTATCACACAAAACCCTCTTCCAAGCTTTCCAAAATCACCAATCAAGATCCAATATTCACATATACACAACCTAAGCCACAATCATCATACCCATACACAACATCTCAATACCCAAACATCATAGAACAATAAATTATACTAGGGTTGAGAATCTTACCACACCCAAGGTCCAAGGAGACAAGATTAACCTTCTCCTTCAAGAGAGTTGGGTCCTATAACATCAAAGAACCCAAAATCTCAACATTTTTGCTCATGAAACTCGAAATCAAGGGCTGGAATTTCGAATAGTAAAACGTGGCTTACCTCAAGATTGATTGTATGGGTTTTGTAGAGCTCTCCGCGGTGAACGCGTGGCCGCAAACGGAGCGGCAATCGGAGCTCTAGATCAAAAGTTATGGTGGTTTGAAGATCAAGTGAGAGAAGAAAGTTGAGAGAATGTTCTTCCCCCTTCCATCTCAATTTTCAGCGTGTTTTGGTGTTGTGTGAGGAGAGAGAGTGCTGAAAACTAGGGTTTTGGTTTAGTTATGTTGGGCCAAGGGCCCACTTTGGGTCCGGTTGATCCGGTTTGGCCCGTTCGGTCCAATCTTGGTCCGATTTCTATAAAATTGGTACCGAAATTCTCGTCTCAATTTCCTCTATCACATTTAGCCATAAAAATAACATTTTTGGCTTTCTAGAATAAATTCTCATTTATGGGTTAATTAGCCATTAATTAACCGGGTCTTACATTCTACCCACCTAATTGGGAATTTTGCCCACAAAATTCAAATTCAATTACCTGAGAATAAGTGCGGATAATCCGTTCGTATCTCCGACTCAAGTTCCCAAGTGTGTTCTTCAACACCGCCTCGACTCCAAGCCACTTTGACTAATGAAACCTCTTTTCCACGCAATCGTTTGATACTAGTATCGTCAATTCTAACTGGAGCCACTGGAAGCGTCAAATCTTCTCTTAACTGAACTGATTCAGTTTCTAACACATGGCTAGCATCAGGAGTGTACTTCCGAAGCTGTGACACGTGAAACACATCGTGCAGGTTCGAAAGATGAGGTGGTAGAGCCACCCGATACGCCACCGGCCCAATCCTCTCCAGGATCTGAAATGGACCAATGTATCGAGGATTCAACTTCTTTGCTTTAATCGCTCTACCTACTCCTGTGGTCGGAGTAACCTTCAGGAAAACATGATCTCCTTCCTCAAATTCCAAGGGCTTCCGCCTCTGATCGGCGTAACTCTTTTGGCGACTCTGCGCCGTAAGCATCCTGTCTCGGATTTTCTTGACTTGTTCAGTGGTTTCAGCTATCATTTCTGGCCCCAACAAGCCTTTCTCTCCAGCTTCATACCAACATAGTGGAGATTGACATTTTCTCCCATACAATGCCTCATACGGAGCCATTCCGATGCTCGCATGGTAACTATTATTGTATGCAAACTCCACTAACGGCATATACCGATCCCAACTCGTCGGTTGGTCCAAAACACAAGCTCTCAACATATCCTCTAGTGTTTGGATCGTCCTCTCAGATTGACCATCTGTTTGAGGATGGTAAGCTGTACTCAAGCTTAATCGGGTTCCAAAAGCTTTCTGAAATGCACCCCAGAACCTCGAAGTGAAACGAGGATCTCTATCAGAGATTATAGTAGCAGGTACACCATGGAGTCTCACAATCTCCTTTATGTATAACCGAGCTAGCTACTCAAGGGTGTAAGTCATCCGAATGGGCAAAAAGTGAGCTGACTTTGTCAGTCGGTCCACAATCACCCAGATAGCATCAAAACCAGTCCTAGTCCTTGGCAATCCCGACACAAAGTCCATTGCAATACTTTCCCACTTCCATTGCGGAACCTCTAAAGGTTGCAACATCCCGGAAGGTCTTTGATGTTCAATCTTTACCTTTTGACAAGTTAAGCACTTTGAAACATATTCTGCCACATCATTCTTCATACCCGGCCACCAAAACATCACCTTTAAATCATGGTACATCTTAGTACTTCCCGGGTGAATGGAGAATCCACTTTTGTGTGCCTCCCTTAAGATATCTTGTCTCAAAGTACCAACATCCGGCACAATGATCCTACCCTTGAATCTCCATAACCCATCTTTTTCTTCCGACACTCTCCACTGTTTTCCTTGCTCGATAGCCGGTAACACCTTCCATAAAGCTTCATCATTTTCATGAGCCTTTAGGAGTTCGGACTTAAAGTCACTTGAGATTTCTAATCGGCTCAAACACAAGTTTCCAGATACTTCTCGAGCACCAATTTTTAGACTCTCGAATCCCTTGAGCAACTTCTCCTCTTGAAGCATCATCCAAGACGCATATAACGACTTCCGACTTAACGCATCCGCCACTATATTCGCTTTTCCCGGATGGTAATTCAACTCAAAGTCGTAGTCCTTCAATAATTCCATCCACCTCCTTTGCCTCATATTAAGCTCTTTCTGATCAAAGAGGTATTTCAAACTCTTGTGATCGGAAAAGACTTGGAACTTAACCCCATAGAGATAATGCCTCCACACCTTCAAGGCAAATACGACCGCAGCGAGTTCCAGATCGTGCGTAGGGTAACTAACTTCATGAGGTCTCAACTGTCGTGAGGCATACGCCACCACATTATGATGCTGCATCAGCACGCACCCTAGACCCTTCAATGATGCATCACAGTACACCTCAAAAGACTCGTTCGGCTCAGGTAACACTAACACAGGTGCAGTGGTCAACTTTTTCTTCAATGCCTGAAAGCTCTCCTCGCACTCAGGAGTCCAAACAAACATAGTGTCTTTGCGAGTTAACTTTGTCAACGGCAAAGCTAATTGCGAAAAGCCTTTGATGAACCTTCGGTAATAGCCAGCTAAACCCAGAAAACTCCTTATCTCAGTTACTGTGGTTGGTTGCTTCCATTCCATCACAGCCTCCACCTTAGTTGGATCTACGGCTATTCCCCTCTTACTCACCACGTGACCCAAAAACTTTACCTCATCCTTCCAAAACTCACACTTAGACAATTTCGCATAGAGTTTCTTCTCCTTTAAAATTTGCAACACGGTCCGCAAGTGTTCCGCATGCTCTTCTTCGGTCTTGGAGTAAATTAGTATGTCGTCAATGAAGACAACAACGAATTTATCCAGAAACGGACGGAACACTCTATTCATGTAATCCATAAACACTGCAGGAGCGTTCGTCAACCCAAAAGACATTACAGTATACTCGTAATGACCATAACGAGTCCTGAAAGCAGTCTTAGGGATATCCTCACCCCTCACCCTTATCTAGTGATAACCGGATCGCAAATCGATCTTGGAGAAAACCCCAGCTCCTTGTAATTGATCCATGAGATCATCAATCCTCGGCAATGGGTATTTATTCTTTATGGTGACCTTGTTCAGCTGCCTGTAATCCACACAGAGCCGCATACTTCCATCTTTCTTCTTTACCAGTAATACTGGAGCACCCCACGGGGAAACACTTGGTCGGATAAAGTTCTTACCCAACAATTCCTCTAACTGAGACTTTAGCTCGGCCATCTCTAACGGTGACATCCTATAAGGAGCACTTGAGATTGGTCCCGCCCCAGGCACCAACTCAATAGCAAACTCGACCTCTCGGTTAGGTGGAAATTCCTCAATATCATCGGGAAACACTTCCGGAAACTCACACACTACCGGAATCTGATCCAACTTTTGATCATCACCCGAAACATCAGCGGTTAACAACAGGATACCCTGACATTCGATTCCAGAACAGTTCACCATCATCGAATTCAAGTAATAATTATTCACCACGACCGGCCCTTCTGTATCTTCCGGCATAAAGTACACCGACTTTGTAGAACAATCAAGCAGGACATGGTTCTCAGATAACCAGTCCAATCCCAAGATAAGATCAAGACCGATCATCGGTAAGCAGATTAAATTATGGACAAAATCACGCTGCTTGAACCTGAACGAAACTTTCGGGCATCCTAGCCTAGTTACCATGGCTTCATGGGTAGCATTATGTACCTTTAGGTCATAACCTAAGGTTACGATCTTCAATCCTAACTCATGGGCTTTCTCAAATGCAATAAATGAATGCGATGCTCCCGAATCAAATAAAGCATTTAAAGTTTGACCAGCCATTTCACAGTTACCTCGAATGAGTGTCTCAGATCCTTCTGCACCCACAGCTGAGGTGGTGAACACCCGACCAGTCTGTTGTGCTTTCCCAGCACCTTGCTTTTGCTTCTCTGGACAACTTGCGGCTTTATGCCCCGCCTTTCCACAATTGTAGCACAAACCCCATCCAGCCTTGCATGGTACTCCCGGATGGTGACTCCCACACCTAGTACAAGCTTGATCATTCTGAGGTTGCTTCCCAAACCTTTTCCCTTGGGAGTAGTTGTTGTTGGGCCTCCTAAAAGAACCTCCCCTCTTGAAAGACAGACCTCTAGGTGCAAAGCTCTTCCCTCGGTTCTGTGGAAATGATCCTTTGTGACTTCCTTTCTCAGCGGCTGCCCTCTTCACACACTCTTCAGCAACCCTACACTTGTTCACCAATTCGGAGAAAGTCCTAATCTCCATTGGCCCCACCGAACCGAAAATATCACTCCGGAGTCCTCCCTCGTACTTAACACACTTCCATTCCTCATATTCCACCGGAGTCCCTTGACACATACGAGAGAATCTAAACAGCTCCTCAAACTTGTCAGTATACTCAGATACGGACATAGTACCCTGCTTCAGCTGCAACAATTCAAGCTCCTTGGCCGTCCTAGCAGAAGTCGGAAAGTACTTCTTATAGAACTCCTCTTGGAAGACATCCCAGGTGATATAATCATCACCCTGCTGCAGAAGACGACGGATACCTTGCCACCAATGCGACGCTTCACCTGTGAGCATATAGGTAGCGAACTCGACACGCTGTCCTTCAGGTACCACTTGTGCTTGCAGTGCTCGCTCTATAGCCTGAAACCATGTATCGGCCTCAGTCGGGCTAGTAGTTCCCTTGAACTTAGGTGGATTAACCATCAAAAAGTTTGCCAGTGTCATCGGGCCCTGAACTCCACCTCCATCATTACCATGGTTGTTCATCTGTTGACCAAGAGCCTCAGCAGTGGCTTGCATAGCAGCAGCCATATTCTCCAACGCAGTCATAAAGTTCAACGGGTCATTAGGGTTAGTCTCCGGCGTACGAGCATTAGTACGACCTCTCCCACGGCCTCTACCGCGTCCACGAGGCGCCATCTGGTTCCTATACACACCAAACAATCGATATTAAGTTGATCAGTCTCAATATCGGAAGTTTAGTACTTTAAAGTCCCAAATGCATGCTCATGAACGTTTATGCCAACTATATCAAGTAGATATACTAACAGCACATAACACACATACAGAGAATGCACAGAAGCATAGTCAGTCCATTCCTCAGGCTCTACAGGAACGAACTGCTCTGATACCATAATGTAACACCCTACCATACAGAGACTTATGCTTAAGTCATAATTCAGAGATGGCAAGGTATTACGACCTCTAAAACAAAAATTTAGTACGTATAGTAGTATGAATGATTGATTATAACTAGGAGCCTTGTAGAAAAGAAGGATAAACAAAAAAACCGCAACTCGAAAGCGCAACACTCCGATCACTAACACAACGAGCAAAGGATAAGCTAACGCAAGATCATATATATAAAGAGTATCAAAAACAGGAATATCAAGACTCAAAATCCGGCTGCGAAGGTAACCGGTTCGAGCATAGCAATATATACATATAATAAAATAAGGAAAACCCCAAGGAAAACCCAAAGGGACATAAATACCGAAAACCTAATCTCCAAAATCCCCTCTAGAAGGAGTCATCACAGTTTGTATTATTTAATAGAGATAAAAGTATCTAAACAAGATATATAAATCAAGATAGAGTCCCGAGAACAAGAATCTTCGCTAATCCAGAAGTCCCCAGCATGCCTCAACGAGAAGCCTCGCGTCCTGCATCTGAAAACCACAAAATCCGCATGGGTGAGAACCAGAGGTCCCCAGTACGGTAACAGCTTCCACATATATAATACATAATAATAGAGAAAAGCCGAAGGCAATCCTAGAACTTCCTCCAGAAAATATCAAAGCTTATAAACAAGCTAAACCGTAAGCGGCAACTAACTAAAGATCCTTCAGTCTAACTAATACTTCCCTTTCTACTTCCTTCAGACCTCCCAACAACCAGCAGGAGTATAATATAGCAAACACAGTTATATCAGACAAGAGATTTACAAATAGGAACAAATAAGGCATTTAGGCAATTAGCAAGTAATATGCAGTCAAATAGGCAATCTCAAACAATTCATGTAGTATGCTTATGATGCATGCCTGTCCCTAGTGGCTGATGATATCATCTGTCGGTTATAGAGCCAACCCGACAAGTCCTGGTAGCTAGCCATTGGACTGTCCCTCTGTCGTGCATCCCCAACTCGAGTTATACTCATCATAAACTTGATCATAATCATGATCCATATCCATCACCCTCACTGGTGAATATTTATCCATCACCATCACTGGTGAATATTTATGGGGGCGAGCTCATCCGGGCCTTTCACAGTGCCCGGCCACACTTACGACATAGGGTCAAAAGAGCTTCGAGTCTCAACCTGGAGCACATGGTGGCTAGCCATTGCTACTACCCAGGGAAACCCTCATCTCCAATGGTGGAAGTGCAAACCTTCACAATTCAATCAACATCATATATGCATTTATACTTGGCCATAAACATGGCTCCACCGTAACACGGCAATAATCTAGCCATCCGGCTCACGGTTAAATCCATAACCAGCCAATTCATTAACAATTACGGCCCTTCGGCCCATGGCACAACAAGCACTTCCACCGCCATTCTCCGCATCTCACATAATCATCTTCGATCCTCAATGATCATTCATTTTTCCCTTGCTTCACTCGCAAGTTACCACATTCACTAGCCCTTTTTCTCATGCTAGGCATATCATAATGATTTAAGACATAAGTGGTGAGATCGGAGGCTTAGAAGTATGAAATTTGGCTTTTAAAACTCAAAAATCAACTTTGGGATGAAAACAGGTCCACGCGTACGCGCACTCCACGCGCACGCGTGGATGGCGCTTTCTCGAAGAACGGCGCGTACGCACCAAGTGCGCCTATGCGCGAGGGGTCATTCTGCTAAAAATTTTCTAAGTTAAAAGCTGCAGAATTTACAGATTCAAACCCCAATCTTCCGACGGACATAACTTCCTCATTTTAAATCGTTTTTCACTCGTTCTTCGAACGGCATGGACATCCCGGATCCAATTTCATTTCTAAACAGATTTGGCACAAATCAGAGATCCGTAGTCCAAGTTATGTCCCGTCAAAGTATGCCCAAAAACCATGTTTTCATACAAAACCACAAGGTGCCATTTTCAAAACAAGCCACTTTCAACTCTTTTCAAAATCAATCAAACATGCCAATTTCAATCCTTCTCTTTGAAATCATTCAAAATGTACCAAAATCAACAACAAGCCATCCTCAACTCACACATTGACACTTTACCAAGGTTTCCAAAACCACATCCAACCATTTTAACACTTCTCAATCAAATGGCTAAAGGACAAACACAATATCATGTCATACATCCTTCCTCATCCCAATTTCCAATAATACCATTTCCAATTAACCATCATTATACATAATCAACATCATACTCACCATCAACATGGTACCACCCATCAATTCAACCTCAATCATCCATCAAGCATATATCACAACATGCATTTCTCATATTTCACACAATCAAGGCATCAATATTCATAATCACATATATGAACACATCATATATTTCAACCATTCAACAACACCAACAATTCAATGCCTATCTTAGGGCCTCTAGCCTAAGTATTTCCTACCACATTACATATTAGATACGGGAAACTAAAACCATACCTTAGCCGATTCCCCAAGCTCAACCGGAGCACTTCCAAACCACTTGTCCACAAGCTCTCAAGGTATCAACACCTCCAAGAACAGATTTTATCACACAAAACCCTCTTCCAAGCTTTCCAAAATCACCAATCAAGATCCAATATTCACATATACACAACCTAAGCCACAATCATCATACCCATACACAACATCTCAATACCCAAACATCATAGAACAACAAATTATACTAGGGTTGAGAATCTTACCACACCCAAGGTCCAAGGAGACAAGATTAACCTTCTCCTTCAAGAGAGTTGGGTCCTATAACATCAAAGAACCCAAAATCTCAACATTTTTGCTCATGAAACTCGAAATCAAGGGCTGGAATTTCGAATAGTAAAACGTGGCTTACCTCAAGATTGATTGTATGGGTTTTGTAGAGCTCTCCGCGGTGAACGCGTGGCCGCAAACGGAGCGGCAATCGGAGCTCTAGATCAAAAGTTATGGTGGTTTGAAGATCAAGTGAGAGAAGAAAGTTGAGAGAATGTTCTTCCCCCTTCCATCTCAATTTTCAGCGTGTTTTGGTGTTGTGTGAGGAGAGAGAGTGCTGAAAACTAGGGTTTTGGTTTAGTTATGTTGGGCCAAGGGCCCACTTTGGGTCCGGTTGATCCGGTTTGGCCCGTTCGGTCCAATCTTGGTCTGATTTCTATAAAATTGGTACCGAAATTCTCGTCTCAATTTCCTCTATCACATTTAGCCATAAAAATAACATTTTTGGCTTTCTAGAATAAATTCTCATTTATGGGTTAATTAGCCATTAATTAACCGGGTCTTACACGACAACTCGGCTGCTACTAGGCCAAGCTGCTTTTATACATTTGCCCTCTTTTATACACTGCTTTTTTGCAAGAAGTATTTGGCAATCCCCCCTTCCCTCTAGACAAACCTCATCTTTCTTCAGTATTCACATGGAGGAGTGGTTGATTTACAACTTCTCTATTCCAAGTCATTAGTTGGTGTAACAATTCTAATTTTTGTATTAATGTAAATTTTTTTTTAAAATAATATTTTAAAGTGATTAATTTTATTTTGACGAGTCGACTTCGAATCTCAAAATAAAATAAATGATAATATAATTTTATTATTATGTTATGTTATTTATTTTACTTGCTCTAATTATAATGGAGTCTAGATAATAATATTAATATTACTATCAAGCCCAATTTTTATCGATAAAATAATTAATTATAGTACTTGATGAACTTAGAGTTGCTAAAACTCTATTAAATATCTTTACATCCCTAAGTTACTAATGTTATTTATATTAGTAACTCATATATATTTAATTTTATATATATTATTATTATTATTATTATTATTATTATTATTATGATGCTATATAAAGTTCCTTTGTACTTTAAGTAAAGTTCCTAAGTTATACATTCATATATATATATATATATATATATATATATATATATATATATATATATGAGATTAATTTCATTTGTATGCAAACAGTGACAAGAGAGAAGAGTGACGGAGAGAGAGAGAGCTAGAGAACTGTAACCCTCATTGAACTCTAATAAAAAATTTAATCCGGTAAAAGTATTCGTATCCTCCTCCTCTATGTGTTGGCGTTACTTTTATCCGGTAGAAGTCGACGGTGACATAGCTCCCCTACCCCTTGAGTTTGGCCAACTGGAGTTTTAGGAGGCACGGAGGATTCTGGACGTTTTTTCCTTCAGCAGCTTGGTCAGAAGGCTCCTCCGGAGCTTCGCATATTTTAATTTCATACAAAGGTAGGATTTTGATAAATTTTCACCAGTTAAATTGGTATTTGATAAGTGAATATTGGTTTGATTGATTGTTATTGAGTTTGATTGAATTTTATGTTGAATTTGGTTGAATTATTGTTATTTTTGAGATTATGGTTTGGCCTCGGTGGATTCAGCTTAGAACCGAACTATTTTGAGTGATTTTTGGGGCTGTTTTATGTGAAAATACTGAAAAATATTGGTGAGGTGTGATAGCCGAGAGGTTAAATTAAAAATTACGAAGAAGCGGTAACCGAAAAACTCAAAAAACAGATTAAGTTATAAGTAATATTTTGAAAGGAAAGGGTTAAGAATTTCGGTTTTAGTATAAGAGGAAGACTATTATTTAAACTTTATTTTTGAAGGGTAACATTGTTTTTGTGAATAAAAACCGAGGTACAATTTGTAATTATATAAGTTTTTGGGTATTTTTGGTAATAAGTAAAGTTCAGGGTTATTTTTTTAAATTTGAAAATAGGTGAGGGTTCAAATATAATTTTATAAAATATTAAGGTTAAAAATAGAATATTAAAAAGTTTAAAGATAAGGTTTTATAAACTAAGTCTTAAGAAAAGATATATGTATTATTTATTTACCATTTAAAATATCTTATTTATATTATTATTATTATTATTTTATTATTAAGAATATTATCTAATAAAGGCATTATTAATATTATCATAAGTCAGAGAAAAGCAACAAAGTGATCTTAAAAGCTTTAGAGCTCGCAGACTTAATTAAAGTACTTTATGATTCTTTTTCATAAGACATTAGGGAATGGTGTTGGAAGAGTAGAGAGCAAAGATTAAAAAGAAATTGAGTGCTGTTGGGCCTTAGTGCCAAGTGTCTAGTGAGGACGACGATGCATAATGCTCAATTGACACTATAAGGACGGCTCAGTGAGGACGGCGATGCGTAACGCTCACTGGAGACCGAAAGGAAGGTTTCCCTATGAGGACGGCGATATGTAACCCTCATGGAGGGGACGTTGGCTGAGATAAGGACGGCGGTACTAAACGCTTATCTCAGGACCAGTGTCGGGAATCGGGCAACAAATCGACACATGAGCTCATGGCCTATGTAGGACTAGACATGCATCATGATTGTTTGCACATATTTTCTATGAATTCTATTTTCTGTGATTGTGTATGTGTTGTGTTTGTTTCTCTTTATGTTCTTTAGTTATTATGTTGTTGCCTGTTTTGGTTGTTGCTGCTGACTGGGTATAGTATTAAAAGGAACTTAACTTCTAACCCCGACCCTACTAAGAACTCCCCAGTTCTTACCCCTTCCTTCCTTTCCCATCAGATGTGATCGATATTTCCTCTTCTGACGACAGTTGATGCTGGAGAGTTGAGTATGTGACTTTTTGAGAGTTTTTTTTTTTTGTGATAGCCTAGTTTTTATATTTAATCTCTCACTTTTGGTTAGACTCACTGAGAGAATAGGATGTATATAGATGACTAGGCTAGTTTTCGGGGCGCCAGGTTAGGGGATTCCTATATGGACCAGGTCCGGAGTGTTGATCATGTATATAGTAACAAGATGTGAAGGATTGTATGCTAACTTAAAACTCGTATGACAATATATGTATGATGTATATTATCTCTCTCTCTCTGATGTTTGTGTTATTTTATTGTACTTACTAATTTATTTTAGTTTTTCGAAAATTCGATTCACGTGCTAACACGATTACAGGCTTAATAATAAATATTTAGTTATTTTTTTTAGATGAGCAAGTTGGTGACACTCGATTTTCAGTATGATCATGACGTACTGGGAGTTGGATCGTTACAATTTGGTATCAGAGCAGTTCGTTCCTATTAAAGTATGGGGATATGGATTGAATCATGCTTCATTGCATTCTCTGAGTTGTGTTTCATGCATAAAGGATATCCTTGTGATATGGATTGCATGACTATCGCCGTGTTTCCATTTTAGAGACTATTCACACTTTGCCTGAAATGTTAAGACTGATCACCTTAATATTGCATGTTGGATGTGAACAAGATCTTGATGGCTGTACGGGGACGAAGACGTGGTAGGCATGGTGCGAATCCTGTAGAGGAATCGACGAAGGGTGCGGATGCTTTTATAGCTGCGATGAATACCATGGTTGAGGCTGTGCGTGAAACGGCAATTGCAACTACGCAAGCAATGGTGAGTGTGGTGGAGAGAGGAATGTAGATCGTAACGGGGGATGCAATGGTGAGCGTGGTTGAGACGGTAATAATAAAGAAGGCACTGGAAACTACGATAATCCTATGACACTGGCAACCTTTCTGAAAGTGAATCCGCCCAAGTTTAAGGGGACGCTTGTTGCAACTGAAGCTGACAACTGGTTCCGTGCTATTGAGAAGTCTTTGTGAGCGCAATATGTACCAGAACGACAACACGTGGAGTTTGCGACCTATATGCTGGAGGGAGAAGTTGAACATTGGTGGCATGGAGTGCAACGCTTGTTGAGGCAGGAGGTGGAAGAGATTGACTGGGATACTTTTAAGGAGGAATTTTACAAAAAGTATTTTCCTAGATCTGTTCGTGATGTTAAAGAAATGGAACAGATGCAGTTGACACAGGGAAATATGTCAGTGGCAGAATATACTCGAAAATTTGAGGATTTATGCCGATTCTCTAAGATCTGTCAGGGAAACCCAGATGATTTTGAGGAATGGAAGTGCTTGAAGTACGAAGGAGGGCTTCACGATGAGCTAATGCATTCGTTGGTACCACTGAAAATACGGAATTTTACAGAGCTTGTCAATAAGAGTCAGTTGGTGGAAGATTGTACGAAGAAGGGGGCGTCAACAAGGATGAGTCATCAAGATTTACCTCCAAAAAAATTTAATCAGTATATGGCCCCTCAGGAAAAGAACTTTAAAACGAATGGGACACCTTCATATGGGAATCAGCAAGTTGACAATCTTCTTGCCCGTGGCAATGGAGAAAGGCAAGGATGGAATACTGATAGGCAACCACAACCAGCGCTAGCAAAACTTGTTTGTGATCAGTGTGGACGGCACCATGGCAGAAATCCTTGTCGATTGGGTTCGAACGTTTGTTACTTTTGTGGTAGACCTAGACACATGGCGAAGAACTGTGTGAAGAAGATTGCTGAAGATTTAGCTAAATCCCAGCAGCCAGGAAGAGTATTTGCGATGATGACTGAAGATGCTCCTTTTCAGACTCCCTGACCCAAGGTCAGTATTGTGTTAAGACTCGCTTCTTAACTGCACTTTATGATTCTGGTGCGTCGCATTCTTTTATTTCTTTAACTGCTATACGTAAGTTGAGACGAGATAAAAAAACACAACACACCTGAAGACTAGAAGAAAAGATAAGGACCGTTTACTCGCACTTATTTACGGGTAAAGGAAATTTTGAGGGCAAAATTTTCTTTTAGGACGGTAGGATGTAACAACTCTAATTTTTGCACTGATGCGAGTTTTTCTTAAAATAATATTTTAAAGCGATTAGTTTTATTTTGACGAGTCGACTTCGAACCCCGAAGTAAAATAAATGGTAATATAATTTTATTATTATGTTATTTATTTGTTTTACTTGCTCTAATTATAATGGAGTCTAAATAATAATATTAATATTACTATCAAGTCCAACTTTTATCGATAAAAAAATAATTATTATTATTTCTTGATGAGCTTAGAGTTGCTAAAGCTCTATCAAATATCTTTACATTCCTAAGTTACTAATGTCATTTATATTAGTAACTCATATATATTTAATTTTATATATTATTATTATTATTATTATTATTATTATTATTATTATTATTATTATTATTATTATTATTATTATTATTATTATTATATGAGATTAATCTCATTTGCATGCAAACAGTGAGAAGAGAGAAGAGTGACCGAGAGAGAGAGCTAGAGAACCGTAACCCCCACTGAATTTTTGACTTCGATTTCTTGTGATCTATAACTCCAATAAAAAATCTAATCCAGTATAAGTATTCATATTCTTCTCCTCTACGTGTTGGCGTTACTTTTGTCCGATGGAAGTCGACGGGGACGTAGCTCCCCTACCCTTTGAGTTTGGCCAACTGGATTTCTAGGAGGCACGGAGGATTCTGGACGTTTTTTCCTTCAGCAACTCGGTCAGAAGGCTCCTCTGGAGCTTTGCATATTTTGATTTCGTATGAAGGTAGGATTTTGGTAAATTTTCACCGGTTAAATTGGTATTTGATAAGTGATGTTGGTTTGATTGATTGTTATTGAGTTTGATTGAATTTTATGTTGAATTTGGTTGAATTATTGTTATTTTTGAGATTATGGTTTAGCCTTGGTGGATTCAGCTTAGAACCGAACTGTTTGGAGTGATTTTTGGGGCTGTTTTATGTGAAATACTGAAAAATATTGGTGAGGTGTGATGGCCGAGAGGTTAAATTAAAAGTTATGAAGAAGCAGTAACCGAAAAACTCAAAAAACAGATTAAATTATAAGTAATATTTTGAAAGGAAAGGGCTAAGGTTTTTGGTTTTAGTATAAGAGGAAGACTAGTATTTAAACTTTATTTTTGAAGGGTAACATTATTTTTGTGAATAAAAACCGAGGTACAATTCGTAATTATATAAGTTTTTGGGTATTTTTGGTAATAAGTAAAGTTCAGGGTTATTTTCTTAAGAATATAAGAATCTAACTTAAAACCCTCCCAAGCATTTTATCAAACACTTGGAAGGTACAACATAAAAACATAGAAAACTAACAAGGAATATTAAATTTAAACAACCAATTGCAAACATCAATAATAACAAACGAAGAAAGGAACAATTATTATGAAATACCTCTAATTGCATTAAATAGAAAATTGAATCTAACATGAGAATTCATAAACTAAAATAGTAACAGAAATTAATCAACAAGGGAAATAAATAAACTAGAAAGCTAGAACAATTAAAAGTAGAAGAGAAACTAAATTGAAATAAGATAGAATTCGGAAATTGAAAAGGAATAAAACTAAGAATACTAAAACCTAGAGATAGGCTATCTCCTTTCTAGAAAACTACATCTAAAACCTAAAATTATGTGAATGAATGTTCTATGAATGATTCTCCCCACTCCGCAGCCTCTAATTTGTGTTTTCGAGATTAGAACTGGGCCAAAAATAGCCCAGAAATCGCCCCCAGCATTTTCTGATATGTGCAGTACGTGGCTCTGTCACGCGTACGCGTTGTCCACGCGTACGCGTAGCCTAACTGCCTGGAAACTATGGCAAATTGCATTTCATTTTGAAGCCCCGGATATTAGCTTTTCAACGCATCTAGAACCGTCTCATTTGGACCTCTGTATGTCAAGTTATGATCGATTTAGTACAAAGAGGTGAGGATTGACAGCTTAGCAATTCCTTCAATTTCTTGTATTCCTTCCACTTTTGCATGCTTCCTTTCCATCTTCTAAACCATTCCTGCCCTATAAACCCTGAAAACACTTAACAAATATATCACGGCATCGAATGGTAATAAGAGAGGATTAAACATAGCAAATTTAAGGCCAAAGAAGTATGTTTTCAATCATAGCATAAAATTAGAAAGGAAAATGTAAAACATGTGAATTCTATGAATACGTGTGAGAATAGTGGATACAATCCACTCAATTAAGCACAAGATAAATCCTAAAAATGGGGTTTATCAATCTCCCCACACTTAAACATTAGCATGTCCTCATGCTAAGCTCAAGAGAACCAAAAGAGTGAAGAGGAATGGTGGAATTTATGAAATGCGACCTATCTATATGAATGCAACTACATGCAAAAATACCTCTACCTACTTGGTTAAAAGTAAACAAATTCTCCAAAACAAACATAAATTGGATTCCACTAATTTAAATCACAAAATAAAGTACAAGTAAACTTGCAAGAAGAAAGCTCGTGAAAGCCGGGAACAAAGAATCGAGCATCGAACCCTCACCGAAAGTGTATACACTCTAATCACTCAAGTGTTTAAGGTTCGATTCTCTCAATTCTCTACTAACTTTGCTTTCTAAGGCTTGCTCTTCTTCTACCAATCAACAAATAATCTAATGCACAAATACACATATCAAGAGGTCTTTTAAGGGTTGTAATGGGGTTAGGATCAAGGTAGAAATGTATTTGGCTAAGTGGACTAAAATCTGAATCCTTGATTAACCCAAACTTCCCACCTAACTTAGGACAATCCATGTAATCAAAATACAAAACCTAACTATCCATTAACCATATTTTTCACATATTCATGCATCCTAATTTCGAGTACAATACATATGCATTGCTATCACCATTTACTTTGGGGCATTTTGTCCCCTTTTATTATTCGCTCTTTTTCTTTTCCTTTTTCTCTTTTTTTTCTCTTTTTTTTCTTATTATTTTTTTCTTTTCTTTTGTCTTTTCTCAATGCATATGATTAAAGTATTGAATGCATCAACATGTCCTCAATATTCTTTTCATATTTTAATAAAAATACACAACACCCAATTCCCAAACCAAATGTTTCCAAACCAAATTTCTCCACACTTAAATCATGAGCACTCTCACTAGTCCAAGCTAACCAAAGATTCAAATTAAGGGCAATATTATTTTTCGCTTAGAGTTAATGATGTGCTAAAGTAAAGAACAAATGGGGTAAAAAAGGCTCAACATTGGTTTGCAAAGGATAATGAAAAGAAAAAGGCCATATGGGTATGTGGCCTATAGTGAAACAAGAGCCTCAATCATATAAGTGCATGCATACATCAAACAATGGAAATATAGAATTAAGCAACACAAAGATCACAATTATAGAGAGAACAACACACACCAAAACAAAATATTGGTTGATAAAATGCAACCACTCAAATAGGCTCAAAAATCTCACAAGGTTGTGTGTTCGAGCTCTAAACCATGTTCCAAAATAAAATTCTTCAAACAAGTTTAACAAAAAAAATTTTTTCAAATTAGTGAAATGCTGTAGAAACTTCCTTGAAAAAGAAAATGTTACTTCAACCAAGTAGTGGTAAAATATGTACAAAATCAAACAAATATGCAATCAAACATGTAAATGCAACAATGAACTAACAAAAAAATAAAACATTGGTGTTGAGAAGAAAATAACTAACCCACGGAAGTCGGTATCGACCTCCCCACACTTAAAGATTGCACCGTCCTCGGTGCATGCTGAGATGTGCAAGTGGACGGGTTGCTACAACTGATGCTTTTCTCCAAAGATTATGCAGATGGACTTATCTGTTACCCCATTTAGAAGTCTTCCATTTTCCTTCTCGGTGGCCATCCTGAAAAAAAAGGAAAAAGCAGAAAAATAACCCAGAAATAAAGATAAGAAAACAAATAAAGTATGGGTGGGTTAATGCCAAATAATGAGGGTCTCAATTACATGATAGCTACAACATGCAAGTGAGAAAATAGTAGAAGCAAATGGCATATGAATAGTTCAAAAATTACAACAAAGGGGACGAGAGAGTGGGTCATGAAAGACAATATAAATTCATGTCAATGCAAAAGGAATATAAGTGTCATAAAAGATTAGCATTGACTTAAATAATATTATCCAATCAGAGTAAAACAAGTCATGAAGCACCAGAATAATGCAAGAGATATTCAACAGTTGAGCAAAAAAATTCAACACCGAAGAAAAAGTATCAAATTTAGAAAAGAAAATAAAAATATGGAAAAAATTAAAATGTAATGAGTGAAGGTATACGAATGCAATAAGGAAAATAGAGTGAAAGAGAATAAGGATGATAAGTTAAAGAAATGAAGAAGAAGAAAGTGAGAAAGGAGGAAGAAAGAAGGAGAAAGGATAGAAGAAAGGAGAGGGTAATGAAAATCAGGACGCGACACGCGTGTATCACGCGTATGCGTGAAAACGGAATAAGCCATGCGACGCGTAGGCATCGTCCACGCGTGCGCGTGGATGACGAAAAATGCATTCTGACGCGTGAGCGTCGATCATGCGTACGCGTGACTACTCGTGCGACTCCAGCACCATGACCGCACAACTCTTTGTTCAATTCACTCTTCCATGCCGATTTTCATGCCCACGCGTACGCGTCGCTGACGTTTACGTGTGGATTGAAAAATTTGCAGGGGACGCGTATGCGTGAGGCACGCGTACGCGTGGGGTGGCCTGTGCGCCAGGCACCCCTCCTGCACAGCTCCCGCGTAACTCTCTGTTCATTTTAGATAAGGAGCGAACTTGCATGTGACGCGTGCACGTCATCGACGCTTATGCGTCGATCGAAAAAAAATTTTAACAACTAAACCATGAATTAAATGAAATAAACATATCTAAAAACAAAAAGAAAAATCTAACTTGTTACTAATATAAATAAAAGCGAAATTAGAAAGAATTTACCATGGTGGGATGTCTCCCATCTAGCACTTTTAGTTAAAGTCCTTAAGTTGGACATTTGATGAGCTCCTTGTCATCGTGGCTTGTGCTTGAACTCATCTTGAAACTTCCACCAATGCTTGGACTTCCAATAAGCTTCAACATCTCCAACTAAATTCACCAAGCGTTGATGAAGTTTTCCACAAGCTTTGGCTCCCAAAGTTGATCCTCTTGTATGCTCGGATCCCAAATCTTATTCCTACACCCGTCTGTAAGTTGTTCATCATCGCTCCAACTGGGTGGCAAGCAATCCGAATTCCCAATGCAATACCAAACTCTTCTCTTAGATCTAACCAAATGTTCACTAGTTCCACCCTTGCATCTAGCTCTTGAAATCTCAATCTTGATGAGCTTTGATTTACAACTCCAACCACTAAACATCCTTCTCTTACGCTTAATTCCACAAAGCTTCCTAAGTTGGCCGTCCGTTTCAAGAATACCATACTCAAGTGGGATAGGAAGGCGAATAGAGATAAGTTTTACCCACTCAAATGAAGGACTAGATGACAACCTAGGTAGAGAAGTCTCCAACGATCTTGACAAAGCAGATTCAACTCCCGTCCACCCTTTTCGAAGGACTTCTGCTTCCTCATCATTCTCAAACTCACTCAGAGAAGGCTCTCCATACCCACGGAGTTCATTTGCGGATGTAGCTTCATCACTAGGAAGACTTGATTCATGATCCTCATCACCAAGGGAACTTGCTTCTTGATCTATTCCATCCAATTCTTCATAGGGAATATGCCATGGAGGTTGTGCACTAGCCTCTTTGACATCAATTTCAATTTTCTTGGAGGAACACTCTATAACTCTTGATTGCCATGGAGGTTCGGCATCTCCTAAGTCTTCAACCACTTCTTCCTCTTCAACTATTACGGCTTTCTCCACTTGTTCCAATACAAAGTCATGTTCCTCATTGTCCACCGGAGTTTCTAGTGTCTCCTTTATGCTACGCTCTTCTATTGATTCTCCACATGTAGCTATGAGAGTACTTTGAGTGTCAAAGCGCAGAGAGGCTAAATTACCTACTACCTCAGTCAAGGTAGCTATGAAATCTTGTGTTGTCCTTTGCATCTCTCTTTGCTCTTGAAGAAGAACACTTAGAGTGTCATCTATTGGAGATTAGGGTAGATATGAGGGTTCATTACTTGGGAGGAAAGGTTCATGATATGCGGGTGGTTCATCATAATAAGGGTGTGGTGGTTCAACACTCTCCATCTTTTTCACTTGTTGCACAACACACTTCAATCCCTTGTTCTCAAGTTGAGATTCTTTAGCCATGAGAGCTTCGTGTTCTTTCCGGCTTTCCACTCGCTCCATTTGATGAATGGTTGCTTGAAGTTGATCCAGTGTCTCCTTGAGACGATCCCTTGACTCTTGTTTCGCTTGAATAACATGATTATGATCATATGGCTCTTGAGTTGATGGGTATGGGCAAGATGTATATGGAGGTGGTGGTTCTTGGAAGTAATTGGGTTGGAATTGGGTTGGTTTCATATATGGTTCATATGGCTCATAGGGTGGTTGGTATGGTGGATAAGGATTAGGATCATATGAGGGTGTTTGGTAGTAGGTGGCTTGTGAGTATGGTGGTTCAAAGCTATGTTGAGGAGGGGGTTCATAAGCATATGGTGGGGTTGGGGCTTGTTGGTAACTACAAGAGGGTCCACCATATCCATTGGATTGATATGCACCTTGGAATGATTCTTTCTCATAGTAAGTGGGTGGAAGCTGTTGCCAAGAGGGTTGATCAAATCCTTGTGACTCCTCCCATCTTTGATTGTCCCATCCTTGATGCAAGCTTTCATTGTAATCTCCTCTTCCTACAACATGATTGTAACCAAACTCATAGCCAAATGGGTGAGAATTCATAGTATCAAGAGAAAATAAAAACAAAAACTAATAAGGAATAATGAAACTAAACTCCTAAAACTAGAAACATCTAACAAAGAAACAAAAAAGCAAATTTATTCACAATATTCACAATAACAAATAATAAGGCACACGTTTGCAATTCCCCGATAATGGCGCCAAAAATTGATGGCGGAAAAATCGTCGGTAAAGAATTTTACAAAAGTAGTCGCGTTGCAAGTATAGATCTAAACTGACAATTAAACCTCAATCAGATTTAATTTGTTTGTCACTTAAGCAAACCCAATAAAAATAAACCGAAGTATTAAACCGCGGGTCGTCTCTCAAGGAATTGCAGGGAGGTGTATCTATTATTGGTTATGGAAAAGTATCCTTTTTGGTTTTTAAATGTTAAACAAGGAATTTAAATGACAAGGAAATAAAATAACAATTAAGAAAAGTCCTAGCAAAGATTGATAATTGGAAGTCCTATCCCCATTATCATAGTCACTTGTGATGGTAATTGTAAATTGCTCTCACTTAGTTCACCTCTAACTATTGAAGGTAAGTCAAGCAATAAAATCAACATGAGTTCACAAGTCCTAATCAAAGACTAGAGTTAGTGAAGCTCAAGCCAACTAGTAAGTTTCAATCACCAACCAACAAGAGACTTATGATGATTCAAGAGTCTCCAACCAATCAATTCAAGCTAAGAATATAAGAATCTAACTTAAAACCCTTCCAAGCATTTTATCAAACACTTGGAAGGCACAACATAAAAACATAGAAAACTAACAAGGAATATTAAATTTAAATAACCAATTGCAAACATCAATAATAACAAACGAAGAAAGGAACAATAATTATGAAATACCTCAAATTATATTAAATAGAAAATTGAATCAAACATGAGAATTCATAAACTAAAATAGCAACATAAAGTAATCAACAAGGGAAATAAATAAACTAGAAAGCTAGAACAATTAAAAGTAGAAGAGAAACTAAATTGAAATAAGTTAGAATTCAGAAATTGAAAAGGAATAAAACTAAGAATCCTAAAACCTAGAGAGACTCTCTAGAAAACTACATCTAAAACCCAAATTATGTGAATAAATGTTCTATGAATGATTCCTCCACTCTGCAGCCTCTAATCTGTGTTTTCGGGATTGGAACTGGGCCAAAAACAGCCCAGAAATCGCCCCCAACGTTTTCTGATACGTGCAGCACGTGGCTCTGTCACGCGTACGCGTCGCCCACGTATACGCGTTGTCTAACTGCCTAACAACTATGGCAAATTGCATATCATTTTGAAGCCCTGGATGTTAGCTTTCCAATGCAACTAGAACCGCCTCATTTGGATTTCTGTAGCTCAAGTTATGATCAATTTAGTACGAAGAGGTCAGGATTAACAGCTTAGCAATTCCTTCAATTTCTTGTATTCCTTCCACTTTTGCATGCTTCCTTTCCATCCTCTAAACTATTCCTACCCTATAAACCCTGAAAACACTTAACAAACATATCACGGCATCGAATGGTAATAAGAGAGGATTAAACATAGCAAATTTAAGGCCAAAGAAGCATATTTTCAATCATAGCACAAAATTAGGAAGGAAAATGTAAAACATGTGAATTCTATGAATAAGTGTGAGAATAGTGGATAAAATCCACTTAATTAAGCACAAGATAAACCCTAAAAATGGGGTTTATCACCTATGACACTGGCAACGTTTCTGAAAGTGAATCCACCCAAGTTTAAGGGGACGCTTGTTGCAACTGAAGCTGACAACTAGTTCTGTGTACTGAGAAGTCTTTGCGAGCGCAACATATACCAGAAAGACAACACGTGGAGTTTGTGACCTATATGCTAGAGGGAGAAGCTGAACATTGGTGGCATGGAGTGCAACGCTTGTTGAGGCAGGAGGTGGAAGAGATTGACTGGGATACTTTTAAGGAGGAATTTTACAAAAAGTATTTTCCTAGATCTGTTTGTGATGTTAAAGAAATGGAACAGATGCAGTTGACATAGGGAAATATGTCAGTGGCAGAATATACTCGAAAATTTGAGGATTTGTGCCGATTATCTAAGATCTGTCAGGGAAACCCAGATGATTTTGAGGAATGGAAGTGCTTGAAGTACGAAGGAGGACTTCACGATGAGCTAATGCATTCGTTGGTACCACTGAAAATACGGAATTTTACAGAGCTTGTCAATAAGAGTCAGTTGGTGGAAGATTGTACGAAGAAGGGGGCGTCAACAAGGATGAGTCGTCAAGATTTACCTCCAAAAAAATTTAATCAGTATATGGCCCCTCAGAAAAAGAACTTTAAAACGAATGGGACACCTTCATATGAGAATCAGCAAGTTGGCAATCTTCCTGCCCGTGGCAATGGAGAAAGGCAAGGACGGAATACTGATAGGCAACCACAACCAACGCTAGCAAAACTTGTTTGTGATCAGTGTGGACGGCACCATGGTAGAAATCCTTGTCGATTGGGTTCGAACGTTTGTTACTTTTATGGTAGACCTAGACACATGGCGAAGAACTGTGTGAAGAAGATTGTTGAAGATTTAGTTAAATCCCAGCAGCCAAGAAGAGTATTTGCGATGATGATTGAAGATGCTCCTTTTCAGACTCCCTGACCCAAGATTAGTATTGTGTTAAGATTCGCTTCTTAACTGCACTTTATGATTCTGGTGCGTCGCATTCTTTTATTTCTTTAACTGCTATAAGTAAGTTGAGACGAGATAAAGAAACACAGCGCACCTAAAGACTAGAAGATAAGATAAGGACCGTTTACTCGCACCTATTTATGGTAAAGGAAGTTTTGAGGGCAAAATTTTCTTTAGGAGGGTAGGATGTAACAACTCTAATTTTTGCACTAATGCGGATTTTTCTTAAAATAATATTTTAAAGCGATTAATTTTATTTTGACAAGTCGACTTCGAACCCCGAATAAAATAAATGGTAATATAATTTTATTATTATGTTATTTATTTATTTTATTTGCTCTAATTATAATGGAGTCTAAATAATAATATTAATATTACTATTAAGTCCAATTTTTATCGATAAAAAATTAATTATTGTTATTTCTTGATGAGCTTAGAGTTGCTAAAGCTCCATCAAATATCTTTACATTCCTAAGTTACTAATGTCATTGATATTAGTAATTTATATATATTTATTATTTTTGTTATTATTATTATTGCTATATAAAGTTCCTTAGTACTTATATATATATATATATATAAATAAAAGTACTAAGGAACTTATCATATCGTATCATATGAGATTATTCTCATTTGCATGCAAACAGTGAGAAGAGAGAAGAGTGACCGAGAGAGAGAGCTAGAGAACCGTAACCCCCACTGAATTTTCAACTTCGATTTCTTGCGATCCGTAACTCCAATAAAATATCTAATCCGGTAAAAGTATTCATATCCTCCTCCTCTACGTGTTGGCGTTACTTTTGTCCGATGGAAGTCGACGGTGACGTAGCTCCCTTACCCCTTGAGTTTGGCCAACTGGAGTTCTAGGAGGCACGGAGGATTCCGGACATTTTTTCCTTCAGCAGCTCGGTTAGAAGGCTCTTCCAGAGCTTTACATATTTTGATTTCGTAAGAAGGTAGGGTTTTGGTAAATTTTCACCGGTTAAACTGGTATTTGATAAGTGAATGTTGGTTTGATTGATTGTTATTGAGTTTGATTGAATTTTATGTTGAATTTGGTTGAATTATTCTTATTTTTGAGATTATGGTTTGGCCTCAGTGGATTCAACTTAGAACCGAACTGTTTTGAGTGATTTTTGGGGCTGTTTTATGTGAAAATACAGAAAAATATTAGTGAGGTGTGATGGCCGAGAGGTTAAATTAAAAGTTACGAAGAAGCGGTAACCGAAAAACTCAAAAAACAGATTAAATTATAAGTAATATTTTGAAAGGAAAGGGCTAAAGATTTCGGTTTTAGTATAAGAGGAAGACTAGTATTTAAACTTTATTTTTGAAGGATAACATTGTTTTTTTGAATAAAAACCGAGGTACAATTTGTAATTATATAAGTTTTTGGCTATTTTTGGTAATAAGTAAAGTTCAGGGTTATTTTTTTAAATTTGAAAATAAGTGAGGGTTCAAATATAATTTTATAAATATTAAGTTTAAAAATAGAATATTAAAAAGTTCGTGATTTAGAAAGTAATTAATAAAAGTTTAAAGATAAGGTTTTATAAACTAAGTCTTTAAGAAAAGATATATGTATTATTTATTTACCATTTAAAATATCTTATTTATATTATTGTTATTATTATTTTATTTTTAAGAATATTATCTAGTAAAGACATTATTAATATTATCATAAGTCAGAGAAAAGCAACAGAGTGATCTTAAAAGCTTTAGAGATCGCAGACTTAATTAAAGTACTTTATGATTCTTTTTCATAAGACTTTAAAAGCTTTAGAGATCGCAGACTTAATTAAAGTACTTTATGATTCTTTTTCACAAGACTTTAGGGAATGGCGTTGGAAGAGTGTGAAGTTGAATTAAAATAAAGAATTAAAAGATTGAAGAAAAGAAGAGAGAAAGAACAGAGGTAAGGAAATAAAAGAGAAAGATGAGAAAGAAAAGAAAAAAGAACAACAAGAGAAGAATATATTAAGTAAAAGGATCTCTACCACAGAAGAGCAGAGAGCAGTGATTGAAAGATTTTAATGAATATCTATCACAATAGAGCAGATAGAAAAGAAAATATTAATTAAAGGAATCTCTGCCATAGTAGAGTAGAGAGCAAAGATTAAAAAGAAATTGAGTGCTGTTGGGCCTTAGTGCCAAGTGTCTAATGAGGACGGCGATGCGTAACGCTCACTTGACAATATAAGGACATCTCAGTGAGGACGGCGATGCATAACACTCATTGGAGACTGAAAGGAAGGTTTCCCATGAGGACAGCGATACGTAAAGGAGGGCAGTACAAAGTGCTTATCTCAGGACCAGTGTCGGGAATCGGGCAACAAATTGACACATGAGCTCATGGCGTGTGTAGGACTAGACATGCATCATGATTGTTTGCGCATATTTTCTACGAATTCTATTTTCTGTGATTGTGTATGTGTTATGTTTGTTTCTCTTTATGTTCTTTAGTTATTACGTTGTTGCCTGTTTTGGTTGTTGCTACTGACTGGGTAGGTATTAAAGCGAACTTAACTTATAACCCTGACCCTACTAAGAACTCTCCAGTTCTTATCCCTTCCTTCCTTCCCCATCAGATGTGATCGAGATTTTCTCCTCCGACGACAGTTGATGCTGGAGAGTTGAGTATGTGACTTTTTGGGAGTTTTTTTAGTGATAGCCTAGCTTTTATATTTAATCTCTCACTTTTGGTTAGACTCATTGAGAGAATAAGATGTATATAGTTGACTAGGCTAGTTTTCGGGCGCCAGCTTAGGGGCTTCCTATATGGACCAAGGCCCGGAGTGTTGATCATGTATATAGTAACAAGATGTGAAGGGTTGTATGCTAACTTAAAACCCGTATGACAATATATGTATGATGTATATTATCTCTCTCTCTCTGATGTTTGTGTTATTTTATTGTACTTACTAATTTATTTTAGTTTTTCGAAAATTTGATTCGCGCGCTAACACGATTACAGGCTTAATAATAAATATTTAGTTAATTGTTTTTTATGAGCACGTTGGTGACACTCGGTTTTCAGTATGATCATGACGTACTGGGAATTGGGTCGTTACAATTGGTTGTGTCTCTTGGGTTGTGGTTACTTTCTTATGGTTTTGTCGGAATAAATTTTTTTTGAGAATATTGTTTTCCTTGCTTTAGTGGCCTTAAATCAAATTAAAGCCCGTAGAGATACAATCCTTAGTATTGAAGCTTATCGGTGCTGCCCAAAAACCTTCTCTCCAGCTTCTCAGAGTTGATTTGGTGGAGACTTTCCCAAGAAAGTATGCTTAAGCTTAATGTTGATAGATATTTCTTGGGACATGGCAATAGCACATCTTGTGGGGGCATTTTCAGAGATCATATATTGGAAGGCGCATCTTGTCATTGCCAATAGTTATCAAAGTCTTATTGTGGAATCACTCTCTTGCTGGCCTCCAGTTTGTGAAAGACAAATGTCCTAATAATCATCTTTGTGCCTCTCTTGTTGATGATATTCGAATCCAGTCTGAAAGAATTCCTCACATTAGTTGCTCTTATGTGCTCAAAAAAGTCAATTTGGTTGCTGACATTCTTGTGAAAAAAGGTCAATCACAACCTTTTAGAATACACATTTTTTATGTGGCACCTCCTGACGTTAAGTTTGCTATAGACTTTGATTGTATAGGCACCCTCTGTTCGAGGAATTTTTTATTTGCTCATTTCTTTGAATTTTTTTAAATAACATAAATAAATATTATAATGACTGATATGTGTATTTTGTCGAGTATTTTACGTTTTTTCACATTTAGTCTTATCTCATTTACCGTGTAAACGAGATAAGTACAGTCATATCTCGTTTACACTGTAAACAAGATAAGGCATGCACACCTCTTCAAGTATCACGTTTATAAATGCATTGTGATACATACCTTATCTCGTTTACACTATAAACGAGATATGACCATACTTATCTCGTTTACACAATAAATGAGATATGACCATACTTATCTCGTTTATACTATAAACGAGATAAGAGTAAACCCAGGTCATTGACACAGTAAACGAGATATAATATGACAAACATTAACCATCTATAAAAGAACCAGCAAACCATTGGTATTCTTCACAAAATTATCAATTCTTCCTTCTCTTCCCTTTTTCTTCATAGAGCTTTAGAAAAATGTCTAGTGACAGTATTTTTTTATTGTGATGGTTTATCCCAACTGTTAGATGAGAAACAGTAATAACGGGATGATATTTGAGTGAGAGAGTCCGGCGCTATTCCGAAGTCGAAGAGCAGATTCATTGTCGGAGCTGAAGAGTATGATATAGACGCACGTCGGTGGTGCAGAGACAAAAGAGGTTGGTCGAGTTGGGTATAGGATGCTAGCATCGATGAGGAATAGGGTGTTTTGATTTTGTTTGTTTTGGCTCGATGGTGATGAGCATGTGCGCTATGTTTGATGTGTATGGGAGAATTATGGTTGAACAAGTGATGGAGCTTTTAGTGGAGGTTCGTGACGTTAGTGTATTGTCGGAAGGTGGCTAGATTGCTGGTTGCTGGCATCTGCCAATTCCTGAGCCAGGTCATCTTGATGCTGAATAACTCATTCCTCTACGTACCCTGCTGCACTGGAAGAGGCGGTCTTTCACCTATGAGCTTCTCCATGTACTCCCATGTCGGCCGCTAGTGCCAAGTCTGGAAGTCACGCAGGCACCCACTCACTGGTTTTCCATCTGTACATAACCCAAGGTGGTACACAACATCCTATAGGGTAATGGTGCACTCACCCCATGGCAGGTGAAAAGTGTGGGTCTCCAGATGTCATCGCTCCACAAATGCAGTGATCAGGGAGTTGTCAAAGACAAAGTCCCTGAGCTACACCATGTCGCCAAACCCAACTTCCCTCAGGTAAGGGACGATGGCATCTGGGGGTGCAAGTGTGTGACTAACTCGCCTAGACAATAAAAGGTGAGGCCTTTGTTTTAAGGTAAAAAGTTTATAAATATAAAACTTTAAACTAACTTCTCTACCATGTTCAAAGCTATTCTAAAAAAATATAATATGCAACTCAAATAACCATTAGATAACCAGCAGCAAAAACAGTACTTAAAATTCCTATTTGCCAACTAACATACTTATCAAAAGTTCACTATGAGTAAACTTAACTACTGCAAACAAAGTTGTCAACAAGCATTCCCTATGAATAAAAAGTTCACTATGAATAAACTTAACTACTTATAAACGTTTAAATCCCTATTTGTTAACTAGCAAACTCTGTGTTACCTAAATATCGTTCAGTCTATTCCGTCTATTCACTAGTTAAATCGCAATAAATTATTAATTCGAACGATAAACGATAACACCAACATCAAAGTCAATGACTCCCGCAATGTGCCAGTACGCGTCCAGCCAATTGATGTCAGGATTGCATGCCATAACGTTCCGAAAACTCAAAAAGATCAATAAATTGGCCTAAGGATAGAGAGAAATGTGAGAAATTTGGGTCAATAGTGGGGTCAGGCAGTCTGTCAACGAGTTGTATTTATAGGCCCCAACATTCCTTATTTTGTTTATAGTGTAAACGAGATAAGGCACGTATCACAATGCATTTATAAACGTGATACGTGAAAAGGTGTGCGTGTCTTATCTCGTTACAGTATAAACGAGATATGGCCATACTTATCTCATTTATACGGTAAACGAGATAAGGCTAAATGTGAAAAAACATAAATACTTTACAAAATACACATACCAGTAATTATAATATTTATTTTATTTATTTAAAAAAAATATCTATTTCTTTTGCTCTCTTTAGGGTTTTTTACCCTCTTTGTTCACAAAAATAAAACAAGCTATCTACTGAATCATGCTTCTGAAGCAAATTAATTATTCAAATTCAATTTAAGGTTTAGGATTGTTTAATGCTTTTTCAAATTTAGAAATCAGTCGATTGACTTTTATTACTTAAGAATTTTTTTGTATAATTACATTTTAACAAATGTTAGATAATAATAAAATTATTAAATTATATTTAAATTTATTAATTATCGAAACTCAATTTAAGACACTGTATATATATAATTACATAATATTATATTAATAAAATAACTATTTTTTATATTTATTATACAAATGATTATAAAAAAATTAAATAATTATATAAATATTTTACATTATAAATAATTTAAAATGAAATTCTTATATTATTTACAAATATAATTTCTAAGATGTTATAAAGAAAAACACGGATTAGAAAAACAAGTTAATTAGTCCGTTTTAATGACCTAAGTGTCTCCAACTGCTCTGCTAGGGCAAACTAGTGCTCATTGAGCCGCTAACAAATTGAATCCAAATCCTGATCAAAATTTGTGTGTAACACCCAATATGGATTAAGATAAGAAGCTGCTGGAAGGAGGAAACAACCAAAACAGAATGGATAGTGATGAGGAGGCAGAGGAGGTAGTGGTTTTAGAGGAGGCAGACATTGAAAAAGGTGTAAAGGCATGCTCCAAAAGTTTGATAGGAAGAATTATTGCTGATAAATCCTTCTCTTCAGGAACTTTGACTAATGCTTTGAATGTTATTTAGGGGAGGCCAGAGGGGTTTAGGATTGCTGAAAAAGGAAAGAATCAATTCCAATTTTTCTTCAACAATGAACTGGATATGCTGAGAATAAAAAAGGGATCACCTTGGTTATTCAAGGATTACATCCTTCATGTTAAACACTGGAAGGAGGCTGATCAAACAGAGGAGACTCTGATTTGCAGGTTCCCAGTATGGATGCAATTTTGGGGTTTACCTAAGAGCTTTAAAACTATGGAGGTGGGGAGAAAACTTGGAGAAGTGTTGGAAGGCAAAGAGTCGAGAATATTAAAAGCAAAGATAGAAATAGAGATCACCTCAAAATAATGGGGCCAAATCAGCAGAATGTTGAAGTGTGACTAAGGTATGAACGCTTAGGAACATTTTGAACTTATTATGCAAGGCTGGGGCATGATGCGAAACATTTCCAAGTGCTGATAGGTGATTCTAAAGATGGTAATACAAAATAGGACCGTGTTGGAGAATGGGTGAGGGCAGATCAAGTCGGGAAGAGGGTAGTCAACATAGAGGAAGATCAAAATCACGCAACAGACTCAACCAACAATGCCAAAAATTCGAATAGAAAAAAGCCAGAGCCAGCTTGACTTGTCAATTACTTCTCAAATCTCTCAGTGAGTGAAAATAGAAATAAGGGAGAGCAAGAAAAATATGGAAATAACCAGCCAGAAAAAACAGAGAGCATGAGGATGGAGGATAATGCAGGGGGAGTCGATCCAATAATTGAGGTAGCAGATTCTCAAATGATTTTCACTGATATAATCATGCCAATAAAGATGGAGATAAATAGAAGCAAGGAGGAAGTGCAGCCAGAGTGTCCTAACACTAAGAAAAACTTGAAAAAAATGGCAAGGAGAAAAGTCGATGAATACGCTCAGATCACAAGTGCAAAACGTGCCAATGATAATAAAGAAAATGATGTTGAACTAAAGAGAATCTATGTGGAGATGAATCAACTGAATGTCACTAAGGTGGAGGATGCCAGCCATCAAATGGCATCCAAAGAGCCATAAGACTACTAATATGGAATTGTTAGGGTTTGGGAAGACCCCTGACAATCCATAACCTTAAAGGGATTAATAAATCACACTCCCCCGAGATTATTTTTTTAAGTGAAAGCAAAAAGCAATCTCGACAAGTAGAGTCAAAGATGAGAGACTGTGGTTTGACAATGTGGCATATAGTGGATCCAAATGGAAGGGCTGATGGCTTGATTTTAGCATGGAGGGAAGGAATTGACGTTGATATTGTGGAGGCAGAAGAATTCTATATAGCAGCAAGGGTCAAAGATAATTGCTTGGGAGAGTGCTGGTTATTCATTGGTGTGCATTTGAGCCACAATGATCAACTTAGGAGCGTACAATACAACACTATTTCAACAATGATCCAACAACATTGTGGGAGAGTTGTCGTTGCTGGGGATTTCAATGCAATAGCCAGTCCTAATGAAAAGGAGGGAGGAGGTGAAAAATACCCAACATCTATTGCAAATTTTAATTATTTTATTGGGGAAAATATGCTGGTAGATCTTGAAATGGTTGGTAGAAGGTACACTTGGAGTAATCGGAGGAGTGGGGAGGAGCTAATCCAGGAGAGATTAGATAGATTCCTAGCATCAGAGGAATGGATGCAGCTGTATGCAAATCCAATGGTGCTTCGACTCTCAAAAATGGGCTCAGATCATGCTCCTTTACTACTGGACTCCCATCTTCAGACTGAGAGATCAAAATCCATATTTAAATTTCAAGATCGGTGGTGTGATTTGGAGAAAGTTAGACACTTAATAGCAGATGCTTAGAAGACTTCTTTTGAGGGTTCGGCTATGTATATAGTGGCTGAAAAAATCAAATTATGTCAGCACAAACTTTTTTAATGGCAACAAAGCAGCAACTCCAATTCTAAAAAATCCATTGACCAACTAACTACTGCTTTAGAAGGGCTTCGAGCAATAGGTGTTCAGGGAGGTACTGAGTTGCTTGAGTTAGAACAAAAGTTAGAGGAAGCTGTGCTTAATGAAGAACGTTACTGGAAAGAAAAATCCAGGATTAAATGGCTCAAGGAAGGCGATAGAAATACCACCTTTTTTCACCAAAAATTCAGATGCCGAACCAGAAGAAATAAGATATGGAGATTAATTGGCCCGAATGGAGAGACAACTTCCACCCATCAAGGGATAGCAGCCATAGCAGAAGAATATTTTCGAGGGATTTTCACTTCTTCAGACCAAGCAGACCCATAACCTTATTTTGAGGACTTTGAGCCTAAGGTTACAGCTCTCATGAACCGAAGGCTTCAAAGACTTGTATCTATTGAAGAGGTGAAACGTGCCACCTTTAGTGTTCCCCTTCAGAGTGTTTCGGGAGATGATGGTATGACAGCCAGATTTTTTCAGAGGTATTAGGACATTGTCGAAGCGGATATTTATAGGGTTGTTCGTAGCTTTTTTGGAGGAGAAAGGATTCCAAAGAGGTTTAATCACACTCAAATTTGTCTGATCCCCAAAACCGTTGATGCTAGCTACATGAGTCAGGTAAGGTCGATTAGCCTATCTACAGTTATGTATAGGATTATCTCGAAAGTGTTGGTCCATAGACTACAAGGGTATATGCATTCCTTAGTGAGTCCTAATCAAAGTGCTTTTATTAAAGGACGTTTGATTTCTGACAACATTCTTATAGCACATGAATGTATGCACTATCTAAAAACTAAAAGGACAGGTTTTGAGTCTGAAATGGCTATCAAATTAGACATGAGTAAAGTATATGACAGAGTTGAATGGAGGTTTTTGTGGTTCATTATGGGCAAACTTGGTTTTGGAACAAGGTGGATTGACTGGATTCGTGAACTTGTATCAACTGTTTCTTATTCTGTTATTGTGGAAGGACAACCCTTTGGCTATTTTAAGCCAGAAAGAGGTATCCGACAGTGTGACCCTCTTTTCCCTTATCTTTTCTTATTTTGTACAGAATGACTCTCCTTTTTGCTACACAAAGCAAAGCAAAACAAACAGGTTTCAGGTATTTAGGTTAATCGGCGGTGTCCTACCATAAATAACCTATTATTTGCAGATGATTCTATTCTTTTTTGTAAAATTTCAGAGGATAACTGTGACAACATTCTTAACTTGCTAAACTCATATGAAGGATTTAGTGGTCAACAGATCAATTTGGATAAATCAGCGGTATTTTTTAGTAATAACACTCCTCCCCCCATTCGAGCTCTTGTGGCAGGCAAACTAAATATCCACCATAGTGGAGCTCAGGACAAATATTTAGGGCTTCCTTCTCTTATTCACAAGTCCAAAAGAGAAACCTTTAGTGAAATTGAGGAGAAGGTTAACGGATGGCAGCGAAATTTATTATCATCAGGAGGCAATCAGGTTTTATTAAGAACAGTTGGTAAGACAGTGCTAGTTTATACACTCTATTGCTTTAAATTACTGGACACTTTACTGTCTGAAATCCACAGTATTTTGACAAATTTCTGGTGGGGTCAAAGAGGTAATGAAAGGCGTATGGCCTGGATCAGCTGGAACTAAATGATACGGCCAAAAAAGAAAGTCTTGATTTTAAAGATCTTAGAGCCCAAAACCTAGCTTTACTAGGCAAGTAGTTTTGGCGAATCACAACAAAGCCTCAATCTATTCTAGCTCAGATATACAGGGGGAAGTACTATAGATATGGTAACTCAATGAATGCTGAATCAAGAAACTCACCTTCGTGGGGATGGCGGAGTATGTTGGTGGACAGAAAAGTTGTTGAGAAAGGCTTTAATTAGAAAGTAGGTTCCGGCTCTACAATTCGAAATTGCTGACCCTTGGCTACCTCCTTCATATCCAATAAGCATTGCTCCTGAAATGATCTCACATTCTAATCCTGGTCAGCACATATGGTCAGCACATATGGGTTAGAGACTTATTGACAGAAAACAGAGAATGAAAATAGGACATATTAAATGAAATCTTTTCACCTAAAGTTAGAAGCAGAATCCAATCAATTAAGCTAGTGGAAGGGGAAGATATTCTGCAATGGTCCCTCAACAAATCCAGATTGTATGATGTGGCTTCGAGCTATCAGATAGCATACCAATTTTTTCATGCAGAGCTAGAAATAAAACTTGGAAAGAATCCAATTACCTAAGTTTGGAAAGATCTCTGGAAGAGAAGACTTCCTCACAAAGTCCAAATTTTTATTTGGAAATGTCTTCACGAACGGATACCGGTCTTATCTCTTTTTCACCGGCAATTCCCTTCCACAAGCCTCAACTGCCCGAGATGTCAAATGAAGAAGAAACCATTAATCACCATCTTACACAATGCTCTGGATCGAGGATCTTCTGGGAGCAGAGTCCATTCAACGCAAACATCAACCACAACTTCACAAGCTTCCGTCAATGGTGGGAAGTGTCATTGTCAACATTGCAAGGTAGACATGGAGGTGGGAGACAGGTAGATCTTTTAGCATGTTTTTGTTAGAATATTTGGAAGGCAGGAAATAAACTAATCTTCGAGAATCAGAGCTCAAATCCAATAGAAATTTACACTGCTTCGTTGAGATTAATTGATGAATAACTAAGTCTATCCGTCAATTCTCTTTGACCCACTTTCTACTTTACCTTTCCTATTTTCTCTCTTTTCTTTATTGCTTTTTCCTTTCGATAGTATTGTTAATGTATTGAGGTAATTTAGTGTCTACTCAGAGAATCCCATCTTCTTTTTTTATTGTCCTATAACTTGGACAAATATTTACTTATTTTTTAATGAATAAATTTAGGATTATGCTAGGTAATCAATGACTTTTTTGAACAACATAAACAACCACCAATCAAATAAAACATACTACACTTCCAAATTACCCACCTAAATCTTAATATTAGAATAACCATCCGCACACCTAGTGAAATGAACATCTAATCTATCCATTGTTCACATTGTTTAGTATTTTCATTGTCTTCCTATACTTTTCCATAAATTTAATATCTTTAGAAAAAAATAAAAAATAAAAAACAAAATAACGAACCTTGCGTAAGAGAAAGTACTTTATTTGTTTTAATTTTGATAATTAAAATACAAAACCTAACAAAAAAATAATGTGACAATTTTGTCTTAATACTGAAAATGAAAGTAGAAGCAAAAATACATGTGTAATTAATATTGCAAAGAAGAAACCAACAAAACATAAAACATTTTCTGAAATTATTATAGAACCCTGGTTGCAATCCATAACAAAAGTAGAATAAACTAAAATGAAAAATAAATACTACTAAAAAGTAGAAAGAAACGTGTGGGTGAGATTGTTTTTTAGAGTTTCTTGAGGGCATGATAGTAATCCATGTCATCAATCAACACACACATTATTTGGGTTACCCATGTGATGATGAACAACTTAAATTCACCTACAACTACACCTACTTTTGCAACTTCTTAAACCTTTAGAAGTTTTCAAAGTTCTCAAATAATATTTCTTGTATACCCTTGAATCGGTCAAGTAGGTGTTGGTCCAAACAACATTTCTTATTCCATGCATGTGATGATCCATAAAAATAGAAGTTTCTTTTAATGAGATAATATGTCAAAGTATTACCTTCTTAATCACTTCAAAAGATTTGTGGTTATTTATAGGAGTTTGAATTAACACTTGGTTGGAAATTCAAGATGATCCAAATTTTTATCAAACTTTACACAGGGAAAAGGATGTGATTTACAAGATATTGAAAATGAAATGTTGGCTTATTGAGAAAGTTAACGTGGCCATATTGCAAAAAAGTCTATATTGAAAGGTGAATTTGATGGTAACTATTATGGCAAAAGCACATATATTATTTGAAAGCACAAGTATAATGGTATTCAAAAGTTTATACTAATAGAAAAAATCATTTTTAAAGATACGAATGACAAATAAATTTTAAATGTGATTTAAAAATCTGATAAAATTAATTAAAAAATATTATATTCTTGAAGTATAAAAAAATATATATTTAGCAAATGATTGGTATATTTGATCTGAATTTTTTGTAGCAACATTTGAATAACTATTTAGAAGATGCACAATTAAAACAAACTTTAATTTCTAGATTTTTCACTTTTCAAAAAAATTTGATCATTGACAATAAAAAACATAAAAAAATCCACTTCACATAAAATTAATCAAATTTTAAAGATGAAAAAATATACTAGTAAAAAATCGTATCAAAATCTAATTTAAAATTTTTTTTGAGAATATATATTTAATATATAATTATCTTTGTCATATTTTTAAATCTTTTAATAGTTTATTTATTGTTTATATCTTTAAAAATTATTTTTATTAACGACATACATTTTCAAGTATCATTTTAATGATTTATCCTAACATACATCTCCTTCTCCTCTCCTCTCCTCTCGTAATTTTATGTGGTTCTATCTTATAATGGCTAACAAAAACAATTTGTATTTCATTTGTATAAGTCGTTACAATAATTTGGCTTGACCTGCAATTTCTTCGAATTTTGACTCGTGCATTAGTACGCAAATGTTTCCAATTAAATAAGCTTACAACGGGGGAATATCATTGCCCACCAAATTAGCGGCCAATTAAAGAGAAGATTATTAGATAAATAGTGATCACCGAATCTTTGTCCCACTTTGTAAACTTTGTTACATATTGTTAGGGATGGCAAAACTCCCCGAGATGTGGGGATCCTAGTGGAGACGGTCCCGAATGGAGATCCGACTGTGGAAAATTTTTTTCACGGGAATGAAAATGAGAAACAAAATTCTCCCGAGGCAGACGCAGGGATCCGAACAGGGATCTCCGTCTCATCCCCGCTAATCCTCAAAATTCATAAATTTACTGAATTGTCCTTAATAATTTATTTCTCATATATGTTTTTTAGTCCTTTCACGCATATATATATATATATATATATATATATATATATAAACCTAAAATTCCTAATAGACTTTTTGTATAAAATCTTACTGTTTTTGTATAGGATGGATACTTGCAGTTCTATTCATATGAAAATTAATAATTAGTTAGAACTATCAGATAGATGGAGAATGGAGAGTCCTCGCGAGAAATGGGACCCTGTAGGAAATGAAAATGGGGAGCAATATTCTCCCATGGCGAGAAATGGAGAGGGAAATGAGAAGCAAATCTGGGGGCAAAAATGGAAAACAGGGAGACATCCCCGCCCCGTTGACATCCCTACATATTCTACACCCCCAGTCCACCACATCATGTTCTACGTTTTTTTTTTTTTTTTGTTTCTCTCCTCTTCAACCGTATTAACTTTAAATTATAAATATTAATAAAAAGCATCTTATCTAAATTCAAGTAACATATTAAAAAATTAAAATAATAAAATCAAAAATTTTATGTTTCAGTTCAAATTTTGAAAAAATTTTATTAACAATTAATGATATCTTAAAATTAATTAAAAATTATTGTTTAATTCATTGGTATTAACAACCATTACCAAAACTTTTGATAAAAGATATTATCAATGCTATTTTGATAATATCACTTTTTTTTTTTAACAAATTCTTATAAACATACAATCTCAATTGTTTACAAATTCAGACAAACATATAATAAAAAAAATCATGTGTATAATAATGATATTATAAAAAATAAGTGACAATATGATGTCTCAAACTTCTGACGTTGGAAAAAGTGAATCTAACTTAATCTTCTGAAGTGGCTATTATTTCATAGTTTGAAAATTAAGTTTGAGCTCTTATATGCCACCTTAAAAAATGCTCGGACTTATGAAGTTGACTCGCATCTGTATTATTGAAGGTCCAAAGCGGTTTAAAGTTTTCAATTTCAATAGGTATCACTAATGATAATGAATTCTGAGGGCACTATGTAATGTAACACCGCAAAAATATCTGTCCAGGATGCAAAAGAAACAAATCTTGGTTGATATGATATGCATTTGAATAAAACATCGAATATTTTGATCTTTGAAATCGTAAATGCAGTTCATTCCAGTCAATAGAATTAAGACATTAACAATTCATTCTCTCAAGTTACAGGAAAGTGACCCAGTCAAAGGAGTCATTTTAGTTATTCAAATTGGTTCCTAGTTCTAACAAGTAACAACCTCATCCTGGGGACTACTTTGAGTTACTTTTTAGAACTACAAATGCTAAATTTTGTCTCTTTTTTTAACGAGTCCAAAGTGACACAAGTATAAAATATTGAAGTCTATCTAATATCCTAAATGCCTGTTTGGTCGCTTGTACTCATTCCAAATTCAAAAGATAGCAAATTGCATGAAATTGAAATGGCATAGCTTTTTGAGTCCACAAGTGGGGTTTGAGGCTAAAAGCAATCTTTCTAAGCCTTGATTTCTTTCAAAGAGAAATGTTTGTGTTAATCCTATAATGACAAGTTCCATATTAAAAGTACATTTCAATTGATACTAAATGATCTCATCACTTCTTTCATCTAGCAATGCAACAACTTTTGTGCAGACAAATTCACATGTAAGCTTAGGACATGGCCAAACCAATATTAGATAGTCATGATTTGTGTACCACACCTTGCATACTATAGGCAAATAAATGCATGACACTGGGTGTGCCAGATTGTATACATAATACTTCTAACTTTATTTCAGATTCTCCAACTTCTACACCATAGTCATAATAT
Source organism: Arachis hypogaea (assembly GCF_003086295.3). NCBI lineage: Eukaryota > Viridiplantae > Streptophyta > Magnoliopsida > Fabales > Fabaceae > Arachis > Arachis hypogaea. The sequence continues at coordinate 140,653,854 of NC_092050.1, read as the reverse complement.
CTCACTGCCACAATATTTTCGATCAATAAAGTCTCTGCTGAGTCACATGACAAATTTGTAGTCTTGTAGCAAGTTTATGCATGTCATATCACACTGTAAAACAATACTTCAATAAATTATTGGAATTATTGGTCCACACAACTTCAACTACTTGCAGAAAGAAATTATCCAGCTTTTAGTTTTCACATGAAAACAACAGATATGACAGTTTCAACTATATACCTGAAGTGATTTATCCAAATACATTTTTGAAGAATCTCAATCATTTACATGATGTATGAGTATGACACTTTCTATTCTTCACTTTACAAGCTTACAACATGTTTAGGATTTCAACAGTATGCTAACTTCAAAATAAAATTTCAGTATAATCTCATTTCTTAAAAATAGTAGGAAGGAATATGTGTCAACATAAGCTGCTGATGATTGTTAAGACTAAAACTCAATCTTGAGCATGGTTCTGACAAAAGGGAACAAACTACAAAGGAGTAAACAGACAATGTGCCCAATCAAGCTCAAAGGTTTTGGTGTGTACCCGAGCTTAAAAAGAATGCAGGAGAGGATTTGAGAAGAAAATTACTTACAGTTGCTTCGTATACAAAAACTCGGCGTGTTTGAGAGTGTGACTTTCTCTCGCTCTACTCCGACAGTTTTGATCTCCTGTAGCATGACAATAAGCTGAAACTGATTTCTCACCCACTTCCACATTCTCTACAAAGCATCGCGGAAGGAAAATCAAAGTATTTTCATCCCATTCCACACTTTCACTTCCCTTCTTATTTCCTAGTTTTCTTAACAAGCACCTCCTCAATTATTCTCACTCTGCTCTCTTATGAGGGACTGGGTTCTTTTCCTAAATAATGAATACTTAGAGTTTGCAATGGATGCTAAAAGACAAATTATTAAGAAAACAACAAAGGAATCTAGGACTGAATAATTTTGGTGGCTGAATCTACAATATGACATCGATGTATCCAAGCTAATTGATGCAAACTTCTCTTCAGACTGTCCTCTCCTGTCGATTAAAGAATAGATTAAAGTATTTTCTCATGAATAACTTCTGTTAAGAATATTAGTTTGGTCAATAGCTTTGAGTATCTTCAGTTTATCCAAATCAGAATGATGATATTATTTTGTTCAAGAGAAGAAACTGTTGACAAGTCTGAAAAGCTATCTTATGCAGTGCAATTCTGAACGAATTGAGCAATTATTCATGATTGTTTACAACTACAGATAGCACATATAGCACAGTTCAGAGTTATACCTTAAGAAATTCTGAATTGATGTCCACAGAGAACCAACATGTTTAGTTCGCTTGCTTGAATCTTGATATTTTGGATCCATATTGAATTCTTTGAATTTTCCTTGGGATATCCCTAGAAAACATGGATGCAAAAAAATGTCATAATATTCTTCTTGTTTTTACATGTTCGTATATGTATGTTAACGGATAGCTTTAGTCCAAAAGTATCCAAGTAAAACAAACTATTACCAGTGTCCTTAGAAGACAATGAATCATATTTAGATGCTCTTAGTGAGGCTAACTGTTCAACAAGCACGCGTTCGGTAGCACTGAAACAAGCAGGATATAAGGAGAACAAAAAGAAAATTACAAGAAACTTCAAGAAACATAAGTAACGAAGACATCATATTTTGATCTCTTTCTCTTGTGAAGCCAGACGCTCTCATGAAACTACACCGATTTTGCCACTCAAAGAAATTCAAACTCGGCAGTTCTATTTATAGGATTATAGACAGAAAGGGTAAGTGAAATAAAATAATACAGAAATTCACAACCCCAAAATAAAAAAGACAAATTTTCTATCACGAAGCTCCAAAAACTAAGAATTTTCCAGTAGTCTTGTGAAATTACAGATAAAAGAATTCCAAACCTGATATTTTTAGGAATCAGAACATTCACAATGAAGTAATGATCGCCTCGAAAAGATGGTCTATTCATGTCTGGAACTCCCAAACGTGACAACTTTACTGCCTCTCCAGGCTGAACCCCAGATGGAATCTGGAGATCCCTTAAGCCTTCAACAGTTTCTACCTGAAGTCACCTAAGTTTAAGGTCAGAACAAGTTTGAAAGGCATATAGAAGCTGCAGACATTGGTTAATGCCATGAATGATTGGGTTAGCTAAGTTTACCTTTTTAACAGATCCCAGTATTGCATCTGTAAAGTCAATATTAATCTTTGAGTACAAATGAAGACCCTCTCTCCAAATACCCTGCTTTTCATCTACATGGAGAACTACAAACAGATCCCCGCTTATATGCCTGAAAAGATGAAACTGATAGTTAGCACCTATATGAGTTCAATACATGGTGATTCTAACTGTCTTTCTGTTCCTGGTTGCAAGCCAATAATCTGAGAAAAAGTAAGACCCAAGTTTATTTTTAAACAAGTAATCTTGGTTCTCAGATTCCGAGCTGAACTCCTCATAATGCTAGTAAGCCCTCCATGGTAAATTAGTTGGTGCTTTGTTTAAAACCGTGAGTTTGATAAGGTAGCCATCCATATGTGTAATCAATTTCATATTTATTAATTTTGTAAAGAGTAAATCAAGAAAATATTAAGCAAATGTTTTATGCATGCTGCCAATTAATATTTTTAATGCAAAGCTTTACATAATCAGACAAACAATCATCCATTGGGAGTGTATAGTTGAAAGCAAAAATATTCATTGTCATTCTGCTAACCTCCTTGAATCAAAATTCCCTTCCCCTCGAATTTGTGTTGTGTCTCCATCACTGGCACCAGGAGGAATGACCACTTCCATTGTTCGTTTAGATTTCACCTGACCACTACCTTCACACCTTCGACAATGATCAGTGATTATCTTGCCAATACCACCGCACTTAGAGCAGGTAGAAACCTGAATTCCACACAGCAAAATATCTTCCCTTTGGAATAGTCTCAAATAATTTGAATATAATCTAGTATAGTCCCTACCTAATTAATTATTTTTAATTGGAAAATAAATCAAGAGAGTAAAGAATGTACAGAAGAGAAGGAGAGATCCCTGCATAGATATAAAATATACTGATAGCATAAAATATGATTCAATTAAATTACCTGAGACATGATTCCAAAGGGTGTTTTCTGACTTTTCATTTCTCCTCCTCTGCCATCACAATTTGTACATATTTTAATGCAATTCCTTGATTTAGCTCCTGTACCATCACAATCATTACATGGCTCAAAACAAGAAACTTCAATCTCCCTCCGTACTCCAAAAATTGATTCTTCAAAGCTCAAATAAAGATCATGCCTGCATGCCAGAATATATAAAGTTATTTCTATACATTTTGTGTTCTGACAGAAATTGGTCAAGCATACAAGTAAACATAAGACAAAATCAAATTGAGAAGATGGCAACCGAATATCAAGGCCACGGCTTCTATTGCTTCTAAAACTGAAGTTCATGCCCCCTTCATCACTTTCTCCAAACATTCCATTTCCATCAGTGCGGCCAAAGAATGCGTCAAATAAATCAAACGGATCAACCTGGTCAATTCAAAACACATCAGCAGGAACAGATGTTAACTCTAGGACTTTATAACCAATTAACAATTCAACATATCAAAGCATATTAGGTTCATTTCATTCAAACATTGAAGGGAACATAATCTTGAAATTAAACATACCCCAGAAGCACTGGCTGACCCTCCATTTTCTCCTTGTAGACCTGACTCACCAAAGCGGTCATATAAAGATCTTTTCTCATCATCTGATAGGACCTATACACATGCTTTGTTACCATAAGAATAAAAGAGGGAACAATAAAATATAGTAAATATGAAAATTATCATCCATGACACAATATGATTAACTATAAATTAACTAATTCAGATCCAACTGCATATACAAGATAAAGAAAATTTTACACTGCTAATGCTCAAAAAGATAAATCATATATAGGATAGTATAGCAAAAGATAAAAGAATGATGATGTCCTATCAGAGCCACATTTTACTAACATAAACATACTGTTCAAGGGGGAGAAGAATTACCTCATATGCAGCACTTATTTCCTTGAACTTCTCCTCTGCCCCAGGACGTTTGTCTGGATGGTACTAATCTCAAAAAAAAAAAAAAAAAAGAAATGTTACAAGAACTATTAATGCACCAAATGGCTCGACAAACATTTTAATACAACTTTTATACTATATAATTCAGTTAAATTGATAAATCACAACACAAAAAGTTAACAATTTAAAATTACTAATGGCAATGAGTCCAGGTGCATTGAGGCATAAAGAGAATGGAATCATCCAGAAAATGCAAATAGCTTGATGAAATAGAACTATATAAAGAATAGAGTACATTATTTGAACAAAGAAGGCCAAGTGACCAACTAAAACATTTCATCCTCTACTCTTTCTTTCCAATTTAGCTTTTCTTTAGTTCAGATCAGCCAATGGAGTTTCATTGATCCAGTGTGTATATATATATATATAGAGTAAGGAAACATATTTCGGCTTCCAAAATAAAAGGATGCTTCTTCATCTTCATGTCTCCTTGGTTGAGTAGTTTTAACTTTTGAAGTGTAAAATAGAAGATGAGACATAGAATAAGAACACATTTCACCGGTAGATATGCTCCACAATGAAAGTGCGTTTTTTTTTTTAAATTATTATTATACCATCTCATATTTTCCTATACCAAAATAGTGTAGATTGATTTTCATTTCAAGCTTTTCATCTTAGACTTCTACTTACTCAACCACACCAAAGAAAAAAAAAAAAAAAAAACTTTCAGCACCCTAGATTTCATCTTTCTTCCTCTTCAACCATTTCCCAACAACCCATTTGAATTACCAGCTAAACATGCCAAAAACACATTAAAATTCGACACCCCAGAAACCCTAGAAAAATAAATTTCTTGAAAAGGGGGAAGGTTACCTTGCGAGCTAGCTTCCTATAGGAGGCCTTGATTTCTTGAAGAGTAGCATTGCGGCTAACATTCAAGACGGAATAGTAATCGCTGGTTCCAGCTTTGGCTCTGATGGTCGAAGCATAACGGGAAAAAGGGGTGTTCCTGGTTGCGGGAAAACCGAAACTTGGGATGTGACTATGGCTTGTTGTTTTGCGGAGGAACTTAGAAGGTGTGGCGGTGGTGCTGAAGAATCCCAAGGTAGCAACAGCAAGAGTTGAAGGTGATGGTGCATTGGAGGAGAAGGAATATGTGGGTAGTGATGAATATGTGTTTATCAATGGCATCGGTAATGAGAGGGAAACGGAAAGTTTCTTCAGAATAATTGGAGGTTTTAGGAGGGTTTCTAAGGCGAAAGCTAGTGCACTCTAGGTAAAGTAGAGAGTGCAGCACTCTTTAAAAGTTAACCTGCTATCAAAAGTAATTAGGTAAATTAAATTTATTTATTATTGTTATTTTTTTTGTCATGGGCTGAACAAACAAACGGCACTAACAAAAAAAACTAATTCGCTCGTTTAACACAGGACTATCTTTACACCAGAAAAGTACTCAGAAAAATTTGATCGACTTCCTCGTTATTCTATTATTGTTGATGTGATGTCTTCAAGCATTTTCATTGTTTTGTTTGCTAGCAGGTGCTTCCACTATTGTTCTGTCTAGCCACAGATTTTGACGCTCTTGAACCCACCCCATTCCACATCTACCATAAATGGACCTTCAAAGTCCGAAAAATTGCTGCCATAGAAAAGGAAGATGCTGTCTGTTGTCGCTGCTGGTTGGCTAACTCCAAACGTAAAACTAATTCTGTAGAAGAACCCGGTCTCCATGAAGGCGCCATGATTCTCAGATGACAACGCAATCAAAGCACAAAATACATGACAGTTACAACAAGTCCATTATCTTTTATTTCAAATTATTCTCAACGTGTACGTAATAGAATGAAAAATTAAAATACAATTATATTTAAATAATTATTTGTATTATTTTTATTAATTTATTCAAAAAATAATTAAATTTTGAAGCTAATTGGTATAAAATATTACATATATAAAACTAAGAAAAATTTTTATTTGTATAAGAATGAGCCTAATAAATAATTGTTTTATTAATATATAATTAAGAGTATTTCTTTTTTTGCCAACGAGTTATAGTTCAAATGACATAGTCTCTATATTCACCTAAGAGTTGGTAAAAAAAAAGAATACTTTTTTTTATTAACTTTTTTAAACATTAATTATTTATTTTACATACAATATAAAAATAAATGAATATAATATTTATTGAGTAGACGCAGTTACGTAAAAAAAATTTATTGTCATAGTATTTGAACCAAAAAAAAAAGTATTATTTTAAGAAAAACTAATAATATATTTTTAATAATATTCTTAATACAAAATAATAAATTTTAAATATTTTTTTAAATAATATATATTAACTAAAATAATATAATTATCCCAAATAATATATTATAAATATAGTAAAATGACATATTTCAATAAAAAAATTGTTAATAAAAACTTATATGAATTTTTGTTTCGCACAAAATAAAATTATTATATGTTTGTTTACTTTTTACGTTGTATATATGTTTTTTAATTAAATTAGTATAATACAAAATCTTTTATCATTCTGTTCATATTTAATGTTTTAATTTTATTTCTCACAAAATAAAATTATATATATATAACACAAAATTTTTTATCATTGTATTTATATTTAATATTATAATTTTATTTCACATAAAACAAAATTTTTTAGCATTGAGTTTATATTTAATATTATAATTTTATTTCACACAAAACAAAATTTATTTAAATTTTAATATTATATACATAATATATATTTAATATTATTTTTTTAAAATTCTAATATATCTTTTTTTTCTAGATTTAGTACATGAATTTTCAACTTATTTTTTATGTATTATTTATTTTAATTCTAAAGTCTAATAATTTTTTTTACAGACATGTTGTTTTTAATATTTATATACTATTTTTTTTATTTTGAACTTCAGCCCAATACCTGAGACTTACAAAAAAAAAATCTAAAACTTATCAAAAAATGATTAACCTGATTAACAGGTTACCTTTTTAAATCCAGACCATTCAAATAAAATGTAATAAATGAAGAGTTCAGATTTACGAATTCACAAGGTGTGCAGCACTCCATACTTAACAAGGAGCGTTTAAGGATGAGCCGGGTTTCTAATTCTCAATTCTAAATTCTCGTCTCATAGCCGTAGCATAATGTTCTAGTTCTAAACTAAGATTAGAGAAAAGAAATGGGTTAATACTTAATACTCAAATTCGACCCTCAAAAATAACGCGATCTTCATTTTCGTCCTCGAAGAATTTTTTTAATCAAATTAGTTTTCGAAAGATAAAATGTAAGTCAAGTTAATCATTCTGTCAGTTGAATGATGATATGGCACGTTCAGTGCCACGTGGCAGGTCAGTGTCACATGTAAAAAAAATTTTTATAGTCAAAATAATTCTTAAAAGTCTAGACGTAAGTCATTTTCATCCCTCAAATTTTAAAAATTAGTCAAACTAGTCCTTATATAATTTTTTTATTTTTTCTTCATAATATTAAATTTGAAATATTTTTTGATACTACTAATTTTAATAGAAATGTAATTGACAAACAAAACATTAGTAATCGTATATTTTCTTCTTAAAATTTTTTTCAATAAAATTATCTCTCTTCTTTAATTCTTCTCAAAATCTCTCATATTCTTTTCTATTCTAAAACCTTTTTCTTACATTATTACATTTTGCTGGAATATATATATACTCAAAATTGAAATGTATGTATTTATTAACCTAAACAAAGTTATATGCTCAAAATCAAAATTTATATATGTTAAACTAAACAAAGTTATATCACTATTTTTTTTCTACTACATCTTTTTTTTTTCCATTATGGTATATGTAAGTAATACCATTACATCCTATATGTAAGTTATACCATTACATCCTATATGTTTTAAAAAGATGTAGTAGAAAAAAAATAGTGGTATAACTTTGTTTAATTTAACATACATAAATTTTGATTTTGAGCATATAACTTTATTTAGGTTAATAAATACATACATTTTAATTTTGAGTATATATATATATATATATATATATATATATATATATATATATATATATATATATTCTAGCAAAATGTAATAATGTAAGAAAAAAGTTTTAGAATAGAAAAGAATAAGAGAGATTTTGAGAAGAATTAAATGAGAGAGATAATTTTATTGAAAAAAATTTTAAGAAGAAAATATACAATTACTAATGTTTTATTTGTCAATTACATTTCTATTAAAATTAGTAGTATCAAAAGATATTTCAAATTTAATATTATGAAGAAAAATAAAAAAAATATATAAGAATAAGGACTAGTTTGACTAATTTTTAAAATTTGAGAAATGAAAATGACTTACATCTGGACTTTCAAGGACTATTTTGACTATAAAAAACTTTTTTACATGTCAAGTGACACGTGGCACTTAACGTGCCATGTCATCATCCAACGGACAGAAGGACAAATTTGACTTACATTTTATCTTTCAGGGACTAATTTGATTAAAAAAATCATTCGAGGACGAAAATGAAAATCGCGTGATCTTTCAGGGACGAATTTGAGTATTAACCAAAAAAGAAATACTCGTTTTAGCTAGGGAAGTTATACTCGAATCTCAATTTAGATTTTGAAATTTTAATTATCTCAATTTAGTTTTTAAATTTTTTAAATTTTAATCACGTTAGTTCCTGCGATCATTTCCATCACAGAATCAATTGAAAAATTTAAAAATTAAATTGAGATCATTAAAACTTTAAAAATTAAATTGAAAATTTTTGGAATCATACTCCAATGCCCCATTGTCATATTCAAATCGAGTGTAGATAGTTAGGTTAAAGGTTCTCATCCCCTAAAACGAAAACACTAAAAACTATAAATCACACCCTACCAGTTTTTGTAAACCACCAAAACCCATCACACATTATTAAGTACATGCTCCACAAAACCGAAACAAATAGTGAATACATACCTGATTCGAGATAACTACACGAGAATGACCTCTTCTCACACTCTTGCACACGCAATCCAAATGCAGTAGCGCTACTCCTCAGGCGACCACGAACCTCTGTTAGGGCATCATTGAAGGTGAAAGATTAGTTTCAAAGTGTGTAATGTTAATCAAACAATGAAGCCTTTTCCTGGGAATAAAAACGAAGCGTCAAAGGCTTCAGGGCCAAAAGTGTCATTAAATTTTGTTTAATGGAGGGGAGGATGATTTTAAAGCATTTCTGAGCGTTGGGGATGATTTTAATAACAAAAAAAGGTTGAGGATAATTTTGATTTTTCCCCCGGACCTTAGGGACAAAAAAAGTACTTAACCCTTTTAATTAGGTTACGACAGATCCTCTCAGTCCCAACCTTCTCTTTATCTCTCACCGGAGACGACCGTCGCTAGTTACTGACGTGAGAATTATTGCCGGTTTAGCATCAATCAAAATAAGAATCACTTCGTTAATAGCATAGTCCAACCCAACAATGAACTCTCACAATCAAAGTTTAAATCAAAAAATAAATCACAATTCAAATCAAATAACCAAGAGTATTTAAACTTCCGGGTCGTTCTCCCTAAGAATTACAATGAAGTGTCATATTATTGGCTATGAGGAAAAGCATGGGGTTTTGATTGCAAGTGACAAGAAAATCAGAAGGCAAGAAAGTAAAGAAGCATGCAAGGAATTAAAGCTCAAAGCAAGTAAATCAAAAATGTAATTCAAGTGGCAAAAAAGGAGGAACTCTTAGCAATGATTAGAAGTTAAGGATTCCTATCATAATCATAGACTACAAACATGATAATTGCTAAGAATTAATCCCAATTAGTCTATCCTAACATCGAGAATAAGTCAAAAGGGCATAATTGATCTCAATCCACAAGTCCTAATCAACTCACTAATTAACTTAGTGAAAGACTAGCGTTAGTGGAAACCAAACCAACTAACAATTCTAATCACAACATCGAATGGACATCTATGACTCAAAGTCACCTAATTATCCAATTCCAAACCAAAGTGTGAAAAACTAGACAAAAGCTAAAAGAAACATTTTATCAAACACCTAGCATGCATAAAAAGAAAAATATCATAAATTGCAATAAAAATAAATCTAGAACTACCAATTGTAATAAAATGATAATAACAACTCAAACAAGCATTAAAGAGAGACAAAATATCAAAATTGCATTAAATGAAATTAAAAATGACAAGTGTTCACAAACTAAAAGTAGCATGAAAGTAAAATTAACAAAAGAAACTAAGAGATTAAAGGCATAAAACATGAAAATGTAAATGAAACTACAATAAAACAAGAATTGAAGAGAGAAATTAAAGAGAGAATAAAGATAAAAGCCCTAATTCTAGAGAGAAGGGGGAGCTTCTCTCTCTAGAAAAACTAACTAAATCATGTAAAAACCTAAATCTAAGTGCTCCCCCCTTCATCCCTCTTCAATTTGGCTTGAAATAGCTTCAGAAATGAGTTGGATTGAGTTTTGGGGGCACAGAAATCGCCCCAGCGGTTTGCAATTAATGAGCTCACGTGCCAGGACGTGTGCGTACGCACACTTGCTATTTTCTGACTTGTGCGTACGCACACTTCAACTTATGTCCACTATAGCAAATTATATATCGTTTTGAAGCCCCAGACGTTAGCTTTCCAATGCCGCTGAAACCGCCTCATTTGGACCTCTGTAACTCAAGTTATGACCAATTTAGTATTGAGAGGTCAGGATTGACAACTTTACAAATCCTTCATTTCTTGAATTCTTCCACTTTGTATGCTTTCCTTCCACTTTCTCAAGCCATTCTTGCCTTCAAAACCTTAAATCACTCAAATAAACATATCAAGGCATCGAATAGAAGAAAAGTGAATTAAAATTGGCAATTTAAGCATGAAAAGCGTGTTTTTCACAATTAAGCACAATTAGGAAAGAATTCACAAAAGCATGCTATTTCAATGGATAAATGCAAGAAAGGTTGATGAAATACATCCAAATAGAGCAAATAAATATCGTAAAATGTGGATTCATCACATCCCCACACTTAAACAATATCATGTCCTCATGCTATACCAAAGGAAAAGAAGAAGGAGAATCAACAAATATTCAATGTAACTATCTATATGCAATCTATCTATATGTATGTAACTATACTATCTAACTATCTATATGTATTTAATTAGTCCAAATAAATCAATTTTCAAGAAAGCATCTATATACAACCAAGGGCTAAAGTAATCATAACCAAATCACATTCACAATTGAATTGAGTCATATAAAAGAATTTAAGAAAACTTGCAAGATAACAATGATCAAAGGTGAAAATATGGGATTGAGTGATTGAACCCTCACCGGATATGTGTATGCACTCTAATCACTTAAGTGTTTAGGGTCAATCCACTCAATTCTCCTTTAATCATGTTTTCTAAAGTTTGCTCTTCATCTAACTAATCAACAAAAATTTAATGTACATATGCAAAAATCATGAGATCTTTTCAAGGTTGTAATGAGGCTAAGGTTAAAGATAAGGATGTATATATGGCTAGGTGAGCTTGCATTTGAATCTTTGATTAGCCTAAATTATCACCTAATACACACACAACCTATAAACTTCTAATATCAAACTTAACTACCCACAATCTCACTTTTACCTATACACACACTCATGCATCAAATTCAATTCCATCACATATACATTGATTATTATTGAATTTCATATTGGGGTAATTTTGACCCCTTTTCATTATTTCTCTTTTTTTTTTCTTTTTTTTTCTTTTTTTTCTTTTTTTTTTTGAACATAATATATATATACCAACATATCAATGCATATGGTTTCTATAATATTACATGAGTATGCACCCCAAATTTTCAATATTTTTCAACAACAATTAAAACACCTATTCATCAATCAAAGTTCCCACATTTTTCTCACACTTAAACATCACACACTCTCACTAACTTAAGCTACTCAAAGATTCAAATAGGACAATTAATTATTTTTCGCTTAAGGTTAATGATGTGGCAAAATAAAGAACAAAAAGGGGGCATTCATAGGCTCAAAGTGGTAAATAAAGGTGAATGAAATGGTAGGCTATTTAGGTTAAGTGAGCTATAAAGAAATAATGGCATCAATCACATAAATGCATAAATATACATTAAACAATGGATATATAGAATTAAACAAACCCAAGATTGCAATCATAGAGAAGAGCAACACACAAGAATGAAATAAATGGTCAAATGGTATAACCACACAATAAGGCTCAAAAACTCACATGTTGTATGTTCTTCAACTCAAAAACCATATTCCACAATGTATAAATCATGCAAGTTTCAAAAGATTTCAGCTCATTTCAATTTGAATTTCAATGCCCTATATAAAAAGTAAGCTTTTTGGAAACTTCATTAATTTGACTAACATTTATTCTATATATGTATATAGTGTGATTGGATGGAAAAAGTCAAAAATCCTAAGTTTAATTTCTAATTTCAATCAAACCAAAATAGCAAGTATATAGGAAACCAAACTTAGGTGCAATCATCACATCATCCCAAATCACAATCAAGACTAAAAACCAAAAAGCATATGTACAAGCCAAAATTAAGAGCAAAATGTCAAAATATGCATAACTACTATATAATACTAAGTTATGTACAAGCAAAATTGAAAAGTGCAATAAACTAAGTAAAAAATTTCTCAAAAGGATAAAATATATACAAAGTACCAAAAAAACATAAAAAGAAACTATATTAATAAAGTGTTCAGAAATGAAAATTGTCACCCAAAATGCACTTGCTGAAGATGTACAACCTCTCCACACTTAAGATGTAGCACCGTCCTCGGTGCTCACGATCATGCGGAGTGGAAGGAGTCGTCATTGTGTCACCTCCACCTTCAGCTGGTGGGTTAGGCGATAGAGTGGCTGCAAGAATGATGGTGATGCTAAAAAGAAAAGAGCTAAGTCACAAAACAACATATGAAGTGAACAGATAATAAAAATTTGAATGGAAGCATACATGAGAATCAAATTAAATCAAACATAAACAACTTCCAATCAAATTCAGAACGTGAGGGAAGCTAACTTGCTTGTTCTCAAAGAATAAAAGAAGGAAGGAGCATTGTTACTATGCACAAAGAGAAAGAAAACGGTTAAAAGTTAATGTTAGTTGAAAAGTAAAAAGAAAGTTAAGTAAAAAGGAAAAATGGTTGATTGAAAGAGAAAAGAAAATTTAAAGTTAGGTGAAGGAAAAGAAAAAGTTAGTTGAAAAAGAAAACAAAAGTTAAATGTTATGTAAAAAGAAGGGAAAAGTTAGTAAAAGAAATGGAAGAAAAAATCAAAAGTTAGGTGCATAGTCACAAGTTCCTTGATTCCAAAAAGTTTCAAAAATTTCAAAACAAGCAAGTTTGTATTCACTTCTAAACAATTCAAAATGCCAAAATAAGTGATGCACATGTATGTGTAGAGCACATAATCAAGTAAATATCAATCACAAGTAGTTGGCATGAATTAAAACAATTTGGTGTTGGCAAGTTAAAACTATTGAGAATAAGTTACTCAAGGAATATTCAAACACCAAATTCCAAGGAAGCATAAAAGTCACAAGTTGAAACAAGAATTGAAAACCTCATGATCTAAGTGACTTAATGAAAGTTAGGCAAAAATAAAATGAATCAATTCAGCCACTTAGATGTAAAACCTTCAATCTTGTGAGTTTATGCAAAAGAGGCTCAAATTTTCCAAAGAATTTCAAGTTTATGGTCAATTTAAAAATTCACTTGAACTATTCAATGCATAGAAGTAAATTAGCATTACAAACAAGCAAAGAATGTTAGAAGCATGACTAAAACTTGCAAAGAAGTTCTTGAGGCAATCAGAGATCATGTAGCAAACAAGGGTCTATTTTAACACAGAAATTCGTCAAATAGAACTTGTTTGCTCAAGCAACACAATGCAGCTTAATTGGGCAATCAAATAGAATAGCAGCGGAGTAGTGAATGCAAAAACCTCAACATTCAACAACCAAAACAAAGAAGCAATCAGCCGGATAGTCACTCAATTGAGTTAACAACAGTTGAAAACCAAAAGCAATGAAATACCAACTCAATCAATTAATTGAATCAAAGATGAATATTGAAAACAGATTAAGATAAATTTCGGCAGCATTTCAGTAGTAAATTGGCCTATTTCCCCAAACTCAAACAATCAATTCAGATTCCATATGAATTCTTTGACAGTTAAAAGCACAAAAAATCATAATGAATTCATAGGAAGTAAGTAAATAAGCCAATTCCAGCAAGAAAACATGAGCAAACAATTAAAATCAATCCAACCAGCAACAATGAGCAAATAATGGCTCAAGATACAGCAGCAAAACAGTAACAATGCAGAAAAATAATGGACTCAATCAGCATTTCTTTCTTTGAAGTCCATACCCAATCACAAGTATTCAACATGAACTTAAACAAATAAGCATCCTGAGTCAAGTGATTAGGTTCAAATTGGCACAAAATAGCAGCAATACAACTTCAATTCATGCATTAAGTAAAATTGTCATCACTGCAAACAAAATCCAGAAATTGTGCATTCCAAACAACAGCCATCAGCAAGAGTATAGCATCAATCACAATTGAAATTCATAGCAGCCCTCAGCAAGAATAAAGCAACAAAAATACTATGCAGCTTCAAGAAACCAATTTCAAACAAAGAAAGTTTTCCATTCCAGCAGCAATATCTCAGAAGTTCAACAGAAAATCGGTCAAACAACTAACCAAATGAACTCAACAGCAATTTAACCATCAATTCAATCAGAAAAATCAAATCAGAATCAGTGATTCCACATCATAAACAGCAACCCGAACAGCAATATTCATCAGCAAACAGAATTTTTTTCCAACACTTGAAGCTAAAATCAAAATCCAATAAACTAAACTAACCTATCCTAACAACCTAGAATCCACTAAACAGAAATCCGAATCTAACTAAGTAAATCAGATAAGAAAACAAAGAGAAGTTAAACTAAAACCTGTTTGAAGAATAGAAAAGAAAAACGCCAAAATAGGGGAAGCGGGGGTTGTGCAGCAGCAGAGGTGGAGGGATGGAGCAACAGGGGGGTTCGGAAGCAGATGGATGCCGGCCCAGAGGTGGCGGCTTCAACAGGGGTGCAGGCAGAAGCGGCAGTGGCGGAACAGAGGCTGAGATGCAGGGGTAAGCTCCTGGGGTGCGGTGGTGCTCAGCATGTGGTTCGGCGAGGAGGGTGCGGCGATGGTGGAATCGCAGAGGTGAGGCGTCGAAACAGTGAAGGTGTTGAGGCGTGCTGGGTGGTGTCGCCGAAGGTTCAATCGCCCTAGGCGGCTCCAGGGTTCGGACAGGGGTGTGGATCAGGGTTCGTGGAGAGATGAGAAGAGGTTGGTGTGGCTAGAGACTGGTTCGGCGCTGAGCCAAGGAGGTTGCAATGGCGGCGCTGCGAAGGGAAGAAGAAGGAAGAGGGTCGTGGTCGACGGTGATGGTTGGAGGTCAGGGAAGGCTGAAGAGGGTGATGAAGAAGGAGTGATGGTCTGGTTGTTGTGGTGACCCCGCGGCGAAGGTGAGAAGAGAGGAAGAAGAAAAGAAAGGGGCGCGGCGGTGTTGTGGACTTGCGGAGGGAAGGCGAGGGGAAGAAGAAGAAAGAGAGGAGGAGAAAGCCGCGGTTGCAGAGCGGATGGACAATGATGGAGATTTGAAACAGAAGTAGAGAACTTCGCGGTGGTGATAAGGAAGATGGTGGGTGTTGGATGGCTCAGAGAAGACGAAAGGAGAAGAGAAAGGGTTGTGGCTGGATGGTCGCCGGTGGTAGTGAGCGGCGGCGGTTGGTTCGTTGGTGGGTGGTGGGCGTTGAAACGGAGAAGGAGAGGATAGGGATGAACGTTGGGGAAGGAGGAAAGGGGTACTGAGGAGTCACACGGTTCTCATCTAAGGGGGAAATGCGGACGCACCAACTGTGCCGGTGCTCCCAACAGAGGATGGTGAATTGAGAGTGCGTCGTGCGTACAGAAAGGAAAATGGACAATAGTGCGTATGCATATGCTTTGCAAACGCCAACACGGGAAGAAGGGTGGTATGAAAGTGTGCGTACTCACAGAGCTGTGCGCACGCACAGAGGACGATTTTTTTTTAACATGGAATCATGTGTGCATGCGCACACAAGTCTGTGCACGCGCACAGAAACGAAAAGAGAAGGAGAACGCGCACAGGCTATGCCAATGCTCCCAACAAAGAGTTCAAGTTAGTGTGCGGACGCATACTGCTGTGCGGCCGCACAAAAAGCGCGAGAAAATGGGTGGGTGCGTACGCATAAGCGGGTGCGTACGCACAAGCGGGTGCGCACGCACATGTCAAGGGAAACAGGGGAGCCCCACGCACAAGCTGTGCTGGCGCTGCGAGCAGAAGGCATAAGCCTTAGTGTGCGCGCGCACAGGTTAGTGCGCACGCACAGGACACAGAAAATGCAAGCTTGTGCACACGCACAAGTGGGTGCGTACGCACAGGTGCCTGTTTTCCAAAAAAAAAATTTTAAAATTCTAAGGTACCAAGCCTTAGTTCAATCAAAATCTCAACCCCAAAACCTTCAAACATTCAAAATTTCATGACCCACATGCAAATTAACCTACTAAACTCAAAAATTAAACTAATCCTAAGCAAATCAAAATAAGAAAAATACAATAAACCAAAATTATATACAAGAAAAAGGGTAAGAACAATGTTACCATGGTGGGGTGTCCCCCACCTAACACTTTGGTTTATTGTCCTTAAGTTAGATTTATCGAGAGCTCTCATCAAACCTCCTTGAAATCTCACCCAAGCTTGTATTCTCCAAGGCTTTTGAGACTCCAAAGCTTGTGCACCCACATCTTGTTGTCAATTCCTTTCATTCCATGTAGGTAACAAGCAATTGAAATTCCCAATTCCTATAGCACAATAGCACAAAACTCACAATGTAATGAGTGAGAATTCATAGGACAAAAAGGAAATAAAACCAAAGGTAATAAGAACAAATAAAATGAACTTCTAAAACTAGCAAAAACAAGCAATCAATCAAAAATAACTATTCACATATTCACATATAAACATATTTACAATCAATCAAAATTAAGCTATTAACACTATTTACATATGCACAATAGCCAATAACAAGCACCATTACAACTTCTCGGCAACGGCGCCAAAAACTTGATGTGAGAATTATTGCCGGTTTAGAATCAATCAAAATAAGAACCACTTCGTTAATAGCATAGTCCAATCCAATAATGAACTCTCACAATCAAAGTTTAAATCAAAGAATAAATCACAATTCAAATCAAATAACCAATAGTATTTAAACTCCCGGGTCGTTCTCCCTAGGAATTGCAATGAAGTGTTCTATGAGGAAAAGCATGGGGTTTTGATTGCAAGTGACAAGAAAATTAGAAGGCACGAAAGTAAAGAAGCATGCAAGGAATTAAAGCTCAAAGCAAGTAAATCAAAAGTGTAATTCAAGTGGCAAAAAGGAGGAACTCTTAGTAAGGATTGGGAGTTAAGGATTCCTATCATAATTATAGACCACAAACATGATAATTGCTAAGAATTAATCCCAATTAGTCTATCCTAACATCGAGAATAATTCAAAAGGGCATAATTGATCTCAATCCACAAGTCTTAATCAACTCACTAATTAACTTAGTGAAAGACTAGCGTTAGTGGAAACCAAACCAACTAACTATTCTAAGCACAACATCGAATGAACATCTATGACTCAAGGTCACCTAATTATCCAATTCCAAGCCAAGAGTGTGAAAAACTAGGCAAAAGCTAAAAGAGACATTTTATCAAACATCTAGCATGCATAAAAGGAAAAATATCATAAATTGTAATAAAATAAATCTAGAGCTACCAATTGTAATAAAATGATAATAACAACTCAAACAAGCATTAAAGAAAGACAAAATATCAAAATTGCATTAAATGAAATTAAAAGTGACAAGTGTTCACAAACTAAAAGTAGCATGAAAATAAAATTAACAAAGGAAACTAAGAGATTAAAGGCAATAAAACATGAAAATGTAAATGAAACTATAATAAAACAAGAATTGAAGAGAGAAATTAAAGAGAGAATAAAGATAAAAACCCTAATTCTAGAGAGAAGGGGGAGCTTCTCTCTCTAGAAAAACTAACTAAAACATGTAAAAACCTAAATCTAAGTGCTCCCCCCTTCATCCCTCTTCAATTTGGCTTGAAATAGCTTCAGAAATGAGTTGGATTGGATTTTGGAGGTCCAGAAATCGCCCCTAGCGGTTTGCAATTAATGAGCTCACGTGCCAGAACGTGTGCGTACACACAGGTGTGTGCGTACGCACACTTGCTATTTTCTGACTTATGCGTACGCACACTTTAACTTATGTCCACTATAGCAAATTATATATCATTTTGAAATCCCAGACGTTAGCTTTCCAATACCACTGAAACTGCCTCATTTGGACCTCTGTAACTCAAGTTATGACCAATTTAGTACCGAGTAGTCAGGATTGACAGCTTTACAAATCCTTCATTTCTTGAATTCTTCCACTTTGTATGCTTTCCTTCCACTTTCTCAAGTCATTCTTGCCTTCAAAACCTTAAATCACTCAAATAAACATATCAAGGCATCGAATGGGAGAAAAGTGAATTAAAATTGCCAATTTAAGCATGAAAAGCATGTTTTTCACAATTAAGCACAATTAGGAAAGAATTCACAAAAGCATGCTATTTCAATGGATAAATGCAAGAAAGGTTGATGAAATCCATCCAAATAGAGCAAATAAATATCGTAAAATGTGAATTCATTACCAGCCTCAAAGTCACGTTGATCCGCTTCGCAATGTTGTGTTCGACTGCTTCTCGACGCTCGTCTATTGGAATTGAACTGTTGAAGATGCTTCACGCAACGATGCTGCACGCACTACTTCTCAGTGACGACGACCCTAAACCAACGATTGAAAATGAGTTTTCGCTTCTTTTCTTTTTTTTTTTTAAATGGTCATTTCTTTTTTTTATTTTTTGTTTAAAATGACCATTTCTTTTTTTGGCACAATATACTTTAATATTACTCTATCTTTCAACGAGACCCAATTACCATTATCTTAACACAATTCCGTCCATCTCTATCCGACAAAAAAAAAGGCCCAACAACCACACTTTTTCTGGAGTCCAATTCTTTTTCATCACACAATTCCTTAAACAAATATGGACACCAAGTGGCAATTATATTGCCCCTTAATCAAACTGCACCAAATTCAAACCCTGCTGATACTGATACTGATACTGGGATGAGGTTTAAGAAAATCTCAAAGTGTGGATGTGTGAGTAGTGTAATGACCCAAAAAAAAAAAAACAAATATGGACATTAAGCTCACGCGGGAATCATGATACTCAATTACAACAGATGAATAAATGACTCTCAATCCAAGAATCTTATAGACACGTATTATTCTCATTGTGTGACAGCTACCTTCAGCATCACAACCCAACCATCTTATAGACACGAATTATTCTCATTGTGTGGTACCTACTGTCAGCATCACATGACGATTTACACTGTTAGCATCATACCATTTTTCTATCTATTTATACAAATTTTATATAAATATTTAACTATGACTAAGTCTAACTATTCATGCTCTTGTTCCACTTTGAGCAGAGCTTTCTTGATGGGCAAACCCATTGAAAATAAGAGTTCCTTACTCGGTTATTTGTTCAACGAGTTAGAGTACTTTATTTTTATTTATTTAATTGTTTATCAATTGATATTTTATTGTAGTTCTTAAAATGTGATTTGTTCATGCATTTAATTAAATGCACTATTAATAATTTGATTTAACTCACTTTTTAATTTTTGTTGCTGCTTTTTAATTAAGATGCACTATTAAGATACACAAGGTTTGATCTCAGATTCTTTTCATTCAATTTGTTCCATACATCAAAGCTTTGCAGATTCTCCGTTTTGTTTTGTTTTGTTTTAAGCTTTTAGAAACTTCAGATCGTTGGAATGGCCTCTGACCACTTGTCTTTAGTGATTTCAGTAGCTTAGATATGAGCATTTTGTGATTTGTAACGTGCACTGTGCTTGAATGTGATGTTGATTTTGTTACATTCATTTATTTTTTTGTTCTTTTTGATAAATCTCAGGCATTTATTATTCCTTTGTCAAAATCGCTTGGATTTCTTGTTTTTTGTGGGGGCAATCTTGTCACTTCTCAGTAGACTTAGATGTTTGTACTTTGAATTATGGACTATTCATGTTATAGAATGATTCAAATCTTAAAAGAAATAAACATACTGCAACTCATTTGAGAAGTTATCAAGCTGAATAAGAAAAGAACTATAACAGAAACATGGAAAAAGTTGATATGGGCTATGATAACAGCTTTCATTCATCGCCGTAATCGCTTGGCAGTTGAGTAATCTACACTAGTTCAATTATTATTCTTCTTTGAATGCCAAGTTTTCTGTTTGATGTTAGTTATTGCACAATGGTAGCTTTTCTTTGCTTAGCTTATTTACTATATATAATACCTAGTTCTCAGTATAAACTCCCCAAGTTTCATTCTTTCTCATTGCTTTGTCCCTAAATCTTACAAACCAGCTTTGACAATGTGGTCTGAAAAGTGAAATCATATCATTTACATTTGTCTCAGGTTCTGAGGACTAACATAAATCCTGGATTGAAGATTGATCTCATTATCAACTATTTTGGTGGAATATTAGAGCATACAGATAATGCTGGTTGCCAATAAAAACTTGGATTCTGCATTCCTAAATGCAGGAGTGAACCCGTATCCTTACAATCCATTTATGTTAAATTTCCTTATATTATGTGTTAAATCTACTGAGTATTGACTATATATGCTCTAATTATCTTCAGGTTCAGTTTTTTATTTTTTATTTTTTTGATGTGCTAAAGAAAATTACAAATAAACTTGTATTGCTATCATTAGATGAATTTCTTCTTTGTTATTGAGGTGATGCTAAGAAAGGAAGTTGAAAATTGGTTTTTGCATTTTAATAGTGGCCTGTTTTAAAAAGTAGTTGGTGGGCACATTGAAGTGGTAACCGGGAGACTTAACTTTTTAGTTTAATCTTTGTCTCCTAATTCTTCCAAATTTGTGTTTCACATAAAAGAAGAAATTTTGTTATAAAATGGACTTCTTCTTTTTTTTACCGACTTTTCTGTTTTTCACTTAATTTTTAATTTTAGAGGCTTAGAAATTTGGTATATTGAGAACCAGCAGTTGGTTCCAGTGTCAAAATCAAGCCATGGAAGATTCTATACTGAAAGTACATACATAGTTCTGAATGTAAGATCTTTTCACTGTTTCACTATATTTTTTACTTTACCCTGCTGCTTTTGGATTTCAACTTCACCATAATGTTATTTTTAGTAGTTTTCTCTTTTTTGTATGTGAAATTAATACCTTTTTTTTTGTGTTTATGGAAAACAGGCAGTTTTTCCGAAATTTGGCTCTCCTCAGTACGACATACATTATTGGCTGGGAAATGAAACAAAGAAGATTGTTTATCCACTCTTGTTTCTTTCAGGAACATTTGTTTTAAGCTTTATTACACTTGGTCTTCAGCCCTTAGCCTTAATGCAGTTCAACATTTTCCCATAGACGTATAATTTGGCGGAAAAACAAATACAGGAGAGGATGAAAATGGTGAACGAACGTGTGAAGAGTGATTATTTTATTGTAGTTGTGATGCTGCTTAGTTAATAAACTTTAAATGATGTAATTAGTAATTTGAGAGTGTTGTTTACTTATTATTGTTGTTGTCTATGATATTGAATTGATGAGTATTTTGGTTATTGTTTAAGTGTTGTTTACTTTTATGCGTTAAGGGCTAAGTTTTATGTTGATGGTTTTTTAATATTTGATGGCTTAGATGTAAAAATTTAGTAAAAAATTGATAATTAAAAAATTAGGATCAGCCATGGAAATTTGATCACTAAAATGCTTGGTTGTTAATTAGCGACTGAAATGTTGGTTGCTAAAATACTGGTCCATACTTAGCGACTGAATTAGAGACTGAAAAACTAGTCGTAAATTAGCGACCGAAAAGTTGGTCACCATTTAGCGGCCGATTTACTCAGAGACCGATTTAGCGACGGAAAATTTGGTTACAATTTAGCGACCGATTTTGTTAGCAACCGATTTAGCGACTGATACTCTTTGGTGAGGATTTGATAGCCTTGTTAAAAATCTGATTGCTAAAATCAGTCGTTAAAGTTTAGCGACCGAAGTTGGTCGCTATTTTCTGATTAGCGACTATGGTTTTAGCGACCACCCAAATCGGTCGCTAAATCTTTAGCGACCAATTTTAAAAAAAAATCGATCGCTATTTCAGTAATTTTTTGTAGTGTATATTTAGTTGATTTCAGAAACTGTTGAAGCGAGAGGAAGGAACAAAGTAACTCGACCGTAAGGGAGAGGAGAGGGAGAAGAAATCCAATACCAAGAGTGCTGTGTATCATACACATATCCAATAGCAAGAGTGCTATAGCAAGCTATCAGGTGTCGCAACCCGGACTCCCAACAATTGAAGTCATCATTACGTGCCCAACATGAGGAACAATGCAATGGCTTACTCTTTGGTTAGAAGAAGACGGATTATGGATATACTTCTTAGACAGAAATTCCGTATTAAAGGAACCTGCCCGGAGCGAGTCTCCCATAGAGGCAAGTGAAGTTGGTGAGCCGTATGATGGGCAACTATCTCCTGTGGTTCGGAGAGGACTCAGCTGTTAGTGGTAGAGCCAAGTCCCTATGGAGACTACCGGTCCTGTTCGGTGGGGGTTTTTTCACAGGCCCTTTCCAATTTCGAATTACTAAAAAGTACGTCTGCCCAATCACATAAATCATCTGCCCGCCTCCTGAGCGGATTAGCGGATGGAGCATACCGGTTCATGCCATCAATCAAACTCAGAATTCAAACTTAGAAAGATAATTAAGATAGTATAAAATCTCAATGTCCTTATGGTGGTAAAGAATGAATTCATTGAGTACTATCAAATAATACAAAATACCAAAATATTAACTACAACCAACTCCCATATATATATATAGTACATTCCCTCACAAATTCAATGTTATGTTTCTGAATTTGTTCATCAGATTCATGGGATGATAGTGGCATAGGCTAGGGAATACTGTTTTATTCCAAATCTGAATTGGGGGAGGATATAATAAAGGACTTTTACCCATGGTTGTTCCATCAAGCCAACATTGCAGCTGTTATTTTGATTGTTAATTATTATATATTTTGTCTAGAAACTTTAGATAAATTATATTTATATATTTATTTAGAATCTATTATATATAATAGAGATATGAAACTGATTTAGTTATTTTTTAAAATATCTTTTATTGTATATAATTTATAAAAAAATATTATTTGATATTTAAATCCAATACTCTTTTAAATAAAATACTTATCATATTAATTAATAATAATTATACATATTTAATTCATTAAAAATAAATTAATAGACATATTGCTATATCAATATCTATTTGGGACATTCTAAAGTGTTGAGGGTGGTGATCATCATGTGATGCGGATCATAGGTGTCGCAAGTGGAGTCTGACGCGTGGTAGTGTATAATGCGGAACGGAGCTCCGTGAATATAGCCAGTGTGATAGAGTGTTGGGTTTATTTCATTTTTCCGTTTATTGTTTCATATATTTTATTACTAATTAGTGATAATGAAGTATTTAGATTAAGACATAGGATGAACCAAGGATTTTGGGTCAGAATACTTTTGTTTTTTGGTATAGTATTAATTAATATAGACAACTCTGCACTGCCAAAAAATAGAGATAGGTTCCTGGCTTTAAGGTGGAATATTGGGCGTTTTGTTCTTGGAGGGAGGCGGAACAGCAGGAAGGTGGAACCCTAAGTCTTTGTGAGATACAAGTGGAGAAAAACATAGTGTTGTTAGCACGTACAAAATAAAAACTACACCATCTTCCCTTTTAATTAGGTTATGGCGGATCCTCTCAGTCCCAACCCTCTCTCTATCTCTCACTGGAGACGACCGTCACCAGCCTCAAAGTCACGTTGGCCTGCTTCCCGATGTTGTGTTCGACTGCTTCTCGACGCTCATCTGTTGGAATCGAACTGTTGAAGATGCTTCCACTACAAGAAAATAAGCTTTCTGCCATGCTTTTAAAGCATGCTGAAAAGTGCTAAAAAGGGTGCCGACAGTTTTTTGCCACGCTTTTTGAGCTACCGACACGCTTTTGAAAGGGTCACATCCACAAGCGTGCCGGTTGCTCTATCGCCACACTTTTGTGGATCTATCGGCACGCTTTCTTTTTTGCCACGCTTTTGAAGCGTGCCCAGAATATTTGTTTTGGCTATGCTTTTAAAGCGTGCCGATAGATAAAGATATGGCCACACTTTCTAAGCGTGGCTCGAGGCGATGAAATGAAGACGGCAGAGCTCCAGACGCAGTCAATCGCGGACGGCAGAAGGAGAATACAAAAGTGAAAAGTGATGAGAGTGGTGAATGAGAAAGTGATTTAGGGTTTGGGTGCGACAGAGAGAAGGTTGGGTGTGAGGGTTAGATGAAGGGCTGGGTGTGAGGGTTAGATGAACATGAAGGCGAGCTTGCTGGGTGTGAGGGTTAGATGAAGGGTGGTGCGACGGCAGCTTGCTTCTAGGTTAAAAGTGAATTTGGGAATAACAGTGAAGTGTATGAGCTGTTATCACTTTCAGCTAGGTTAAAAGTTAACTTAAAAAAAAGTTTGAAAAAAGTTGAAGTGTGGAAAAAAAAAGTGGAAAATCAAATTTCGAGGTGAATTCTATCGATATGCTTTTTTGCAGGGTGCCTAATTAAACACAGCATATTGGCACGCTTTAAAAATGTCACCGTTAGAAGACAAATTAGTCACGCCTTTAAAGCGTGCCAGTTTCTCTCTATGACTACGCTTTTAAAGCGTGGCAAAAAAAGCGTGGCCAAAGCACAAATTAGTCGCCACCCTCATAAAAGCGTGCCGGTTTCTCTCTATGGCCAAGCGTGGCAAAAAAACATGGTCAAATCACAAATTAGCTGGCACCCTCATAAAAGTGTGGCAATTGACCATTTTAAAGCGTGGCAAGAAAAAAGTGTGCCGATAGGCCTTTTTTCTTGTAGTGTTCACGTCGACGATGCTGCACGCACTACTTCTCAGTGACGACGACCTTAAACCAACGATTGAAAATGAGTTTCCTCTTCTTTTCTTTTTTTTAAATGGTCATTTCTTTTTTTTTTTTGTTTAAAATTATCATTCTTTTTTCTTGGCATACTTTTGGCACAATGTACTTTGATATTACTCTAGCTTTCAACGAGACCCCATTATCATTATCTTAACACAATTTGGTCCATCTCTACCAGAAAAAAAGACCCAACAACCACACTTTTTCTGGAGCCCAATTCTTTTTCATTACACAATTCCTTAAACAAATATGGACACCAAATGGCAATCATATTACCTCTTAATCAAGTTACACCAAATTCAAACCCCAGCTGATACTGATAGCTGATACTGATACTGGGATGAGGTTTAAGAAAATCTCAAAATATGGGTGTGTGAGTAGTGTAATGACCCAAAAAAAAAAAACAAATATACATGGACACTAAGCTCAAACGAGAATCATGATCCTCCATCACAACAAATGAATAAACGATACTCAACCCAACCATTGTACATATACATGTTATTCTTATTGT
The DNA here is from genome assembly GCF_003086295.3 of Arachis hypogaea. NCBI lineage: Eukaryota > Viridiplantae > Streptophyta > Magnoliopsida > Fabales > Fabaceae > Arachis > Arachis hypogaea. The sequence goes on along the minus strand of NC_092050.1, from coordinate 140,628,086 downwards.
GTGACACCTACCTTCAGCATCACAATCTAACATCTTACAGATACGTATTATTCTTATTATATGACACCTACAGTTTTATTATGTAACACCTACAGTCAGCATCACATGACGATTTACACTATCAGTATCATATAATTTTTTCTCTCTATTTATACTAATTTTATATAAATATTTAACTATGACTAAGTCTAACTATTCATACTCTTATTCCACTTTGAGCAGAGCTTTCTTGATGGGCAAACCCATTGAAAATAAGAGTTCCTTACTCGGTTATCAAAAGTCAATGCTTCTTCTATATGCTTTGTAACATTATTACAAGGAAATCCCCTAGAAAAATCTCAAGAAATTACACACCATATTAAACACATATAATCATAAGCTAAGGAGGTACCCTCTACAAATATATATCCACTAAAATGTTACACCACATTCATCATTAATTATCAATCATTGTTATTAGCTATCACAAATCACCATCATCAACATGTGTTTGAGATCATTCAGGTGCAGTTTTTGCTGCATCTTCGTCACACTCTACACCTTATTCCTGTGCTTCATTCTATCTATATTCCTATTTTGGATAATCATATCTCCATCAAGTGTCAAATTCCAAGTAACCAATGCTTCCCTCACTCAATTCAATCTCACCAACAACAACACCACATTGAACTACAAATTCAAAGTCAACATCATAGCAAGAAACCCTAACAACAACGTGGTGGTGTACTATAGGAGGATCACCGCATATGCCTGGTACAAAGACAGGTATTTTGCTACCGTAAACTTGGCGCCATTTGATCAAGGCCACAAGAACACGACCCTCCTTCAAGAAGCCGTGTTTGAAGGACAAAGCCCGATTTGACTCGGGCCAAAGCAAATTGCTGAGTACAACATGGAGAGGAGTGTGGGCATTTTCAATGACTTGGCCGTCGATTTGGATGTTACGATAAGGGCTAAGTTTGGGAGGATCAAGAGCAGCCGGTTCGATCCGCAGTTTGTTAAGTGTCGCCGGCTCAGGGTTCCTTTGATTTTGAATGCTAAACCGGCGGCAACATTTAATGTTAGAAGGTGCAGTAGTCCTTATTTCTTTCAGGATCGGGATGATGAGGGATAGCCCCGTATTAAATATAAATTTTGAGTATTTGAATGTGAATTTGCAATTATATATGACATAAATAAATATAAGTATATATCACTTCGTACTTTCTACTAGCGCCTGCTAAGGCTTCTCTAGTGCTCTGCTAGGGTTTATTCTAGCGCCTGCTAAGGCTCTTCAAGCTAATAAATTCAAATTGGGATTTGATCCAATTCTGAGCACCTGATCACTGCATTAAGACACTGCAGTATGGGCGATAGGAGAGAAGAGACTGACTGGAGGAACCAGAATGCAAAAAATCGCCGTGGAGGGATGGTATTTCTTGGAGAAGAAGATATCATAGAAGGGGTTCAAGCCTGTGCCAATAGCCTCATAGGTAGAATCTTCGCTAATAGACAATTCACAACGGGCACCATGGAGAATGCGTTAACAGTGATCTGGGGTAAGCCAAAAGGATTCAGAGTTACTGAAATAAAACCTAATGTCTTTCAATTTTTCTTTGATATGGAAGAAGAACTACTGAGAATTGAACAAGGCTCTCCTTGGCTATTTAAAAATTTTGTTTTGCATGTTAGACGATGGAATGTCCAGGAGGAGGCTGATGCCAATGTAATATATGAATTCCCAGTTTGGGTACAATTGTGGGGGATCCCGGAAAAGTTCAAAACACTGGAAGCTGGGAGGAAAATAGGAGAAAGCTTGGGAAAGGTGTCTGATTTGGGTTTTTTTGAAGTTAAAGGAAAGGAAAACAGAATCCTCAAGGCTCGGGTTGATATTTGTGGTGAGAAGGAAGTAAAAGACAGCCTGCTAATTGCTGGTCCAGATAGGAAGACCATCGAAATTGGACTCAGGTATGAAAGGCTAGGCACAGTGTGCACTTATTGTGCAAATTTAGGCCACGAGATCAAAAATTGTTCACAATGGTTAGAAGATTCTGCTGTCGGTCATATTCAGGAAAACAAAATTGGAGACTGGGTGAAGTCTGATCAAGTGGGGAGAAGAATTGCAGATAATGAAAGGGGATCCCATAATAAACCAAGCTCAGCAAGCTCAATGCCGCCTCACCCAAAGAAGAAACCTCCCCCAACATGGCTGATGGAAGGCTTCTCAAAGCTTAGCATGTCAGAGCCGAGGACACAAACTAAGAACCCAATAAGAAGTAACACAGAGGCCAGTGCAGAGGATTCAACTGAAGATACTGATTCTTGGATCCCCACAACTGAATCTACATCCCCGATGATTTTGGGAGAAATTCCGATAGCTCAGGTTGATGCTAATGGTAATACCAATATTGCTACTATGACGGCTAAAAAAGGGAAGACCCCGAAGCTGAAGCAAATGGCAAGGGGAGGAGGTCACTACATCAAACAAGCTAGAGAGAAAAAAAGGAGTGTGGGTAAAGAAAATAATGAGCAGCAGAAAAGGGTTTGCCTTGGTCTTAATCGGAGTTTGGATGATCAGGTGGAGGGTGCCAGCCTTCAATTGGCACCCAAGGAGATATGAAGCTACTCTGCTGGAACTGTCAGGGTTTGGGAAGACCCCTGACAGTCCATCATTTGAAAGGGATGTCAAGGTCCCACTTCCCCGAGCTTGGTCTCTTATGTGAAACTAAGAACCAGGCTTGTAATGTGGAGCAAAAATTAAGCGCAGCTGGTTTTAGTAATTGGTTTATCGTTGACCCTGATGGTGTGGCGGGAGGAATGGCGTTGGCTTGGAGGGAAGGGGTGACAGTGCAGGTCGTGCAATCAGACCACTTCTTTATCGCGGCAAGAATTACTGATCAAGGTCTTAACGAGAGCTGGGGATTGATAGGGGTGCACTTAAACGCCAATGAGCAAGTGCGTTCATTGCAATTCTCTCAATTACAACTGGTTATCCAACAATTTGGAGGAAAGGTTGTAGTTACTGGAGACTTTAATGCCATCACTTCGCAAACTGAGAAATTGGGAGGTATTGCTAAATCGGCATCTTCCATTGCTGTATTTTGCAACTTTATTGATGATGGAACTCTGGTAGACATAGGAATGGTAGGGAGACCCTTCACTTGGACAAATAGGCGCCGCGGAAATGACTTGGTACAGGAAAGATTGGATAGGGTCCTGGTCGGAACTGATTGGCTGTTGTTGTACGCTAATTCGGTGGTCCTTAGGCTCTCGGAGTTGGGCTCAGACCATGCCCCTCTTTTGATAGACTCCAACCCAAGACCAGGGAACACTAAGCGACGATTCACGTTCCAAGAGCGATGGTGCTCAAAACCGGAGGTGCGACAGATTATTTGTGATGTTTGGAAAGAAGAAATCTCTGGTTCCCCAATGTTCATTCTGGCCCAGAAGTTAAAACGATGTAGACACCGCATCGTTCAATGGCAACGAGAGGGAGAGCATAACTCTAAAAAACAGATTGAGCATCTAAGCCGTCAGATTGAAGAGCTAAGGTCAGCGGGCGTGCATGGTGGGGAGGAACTGCTGGAACTAGAGCGAAAATTGGAAATAGCCTACCATGATGAAGAGATGTATTGGAAGGCGAAATCCAGGGTTAAATGGCTTAAAGAGGGGGACCGCAACACTCAATTCTTCCATCAAAAATTCAGAAACAGGATGAGAAGGAACAGGATTTGGAAATTAGAGAATGTAAATGGTGAAATAGCAACTACAAATGCAGACATTGCAGGAGTAGCTGAGGAATATTTTAAGGAGATCTTCTCTTCCACATGCCAAACTGAACCGGATCCTTATTTCACCGACTTTGAGCCTAAGGTTTCCCCTTCCATGAACCATAGGTTGCGAAGGCCAATTACTATAGAAGAAGTTAAGAGAGCCACTTTCAGTGTGCATCCCCAGAGTGCCCCGGGAGAAGATGGCATGACAGCCAAGTTTTTCCAGTGTTACTGGGATATCATTAGCAGTGACTTATTTCGTGCAGCTCGAAGTTTCTATGCAGGTGGAAGACTTCTTAAGAGCTTAAACCACACCCATATTTGTCTCATTCCTAAAGTTCCAGATGCTAACAACATGACTCAGGTGAGACCTATTAGCCTCTCTACGGTGGTCTATAAAATTATCTCTAAGATTCTGGTTTTTAGACTTCAAGGCTTGATGAAAAATTTAGTAAGCCTTAATCAGAGTGCTTTTATTAAAGGCCGCTTGATCTCAGACAATATTTTAATTGCACATGAATATATGCATTATCTTAAAAATAAGAGGCAAGGGCTGGAGACTGAAATGGCATTGAAATTAGATATGAGCAAGGCTTATGATAGGATGGAATGGCACTTTCTCTGGTTCATGTTAACTAAACTAGGCTTTGATGGTACACTGATTGCTTGGATTCAGGAGTTAGTCACAACTGTTTCTTATTCTGTCGTTGTGGAAGGTCAACCCTATGGTTTCTTTAAACCAAATAGAGGTCTCCGTCAAGGAGACCCCCTATCCCCATATCTTTATTCTGTGCAGAAGGTCTCTCCTTCTTGCTACACAAGGCAGAACAAAACAATCTAATTCAAGGTATTCAAGTGTCAAGGAGGTGCCCCAGAGTCAATCACCTACTGTTTGCGGATGATTCGATCCTATTTTGCAAGGCTTCTACGATCTCGTGTGCGAATATTTTGGAACTCTTACATACCTATGAGGGTTTTAGTGGACAAAAAGTGAATCTCAACAAATCGTCAGTCTTCTTCAGTCATAATACTCCGGATTTACTTAGAAATCAATGGGCAGCGGCTCTAAATATTAACCACATTGGGGCTACAGACAAATATTTGGGCCTTCCTTCTATAGTTAATAAATCGAAGAAAGCTACTTTCAGCCTCATTAAGGATAAGATCAGGAAGCATATTCTAGGCTGGAAAAGAAAGTTACTGTCGGCAGGAGGTAGACACACATTACTCAAGGCAGTAGGAGAAGCAGTCCCTATATATACACTGTCCTGTTTTAAGCTCCCAGACACACTCATCTCAGAAATTCATAGTATGCTCTCTCAATACTGGTGGGGACAACGTGGTACAGAGAGGAAAATGGTGTGGATCAGCTGGAATACTATGACAAGACCTAAGAAGGAAGGAGGACTAGGGATCAAGGACCTCAGGGCGCAGAATCTAGCCTTACTGGGGAAGCAGTTTTGGCGAATAACAACACAACCAAGTTCACTCCTATCTAGAATATTAAAAGAAAAGTATTATCGATATTGCAATGTATTAAAAGCCGAGACTGGAAACACACCTTCATGGGGGTGGCACAGCTTGCTAGAGGGGCGCAAAGTGGTTGAGAAGGGGCTCTCTTGGAGTGTTGGCACAGGCTCAGAAATCAGAATCTTCGAAGACCCGTGGCTTCCACCTCCATATCCTTTCACTGTCCCTCCACAATCAGCTCATCAAGCTACAGATCCAACAATTTTCTGGGTTAAAGACCTAATTAATTCAAACGGCCAGTGGAACACAAATATGATTCAGCAAGTTTTTATCGAAGACATTCATAGCAGAATTTTATCAGTTCCGATTGAAGGTGATAGTGATAAAATTAAATAGGCTTTGCACAGATCAAACACTTACAGTGTCGCTGCAGGATACCAGATTGCCTACAACTTTTTCCACGAGCCCTTGGAGCTTGGCCCTCCAAATCTGCGTCTGAAGGACCTTTGGACATCCCTATGAAAGCTCTCAGTCCCCCACAAAATCCAAATCTTCCTCTGGAAAGCATGCCATGAACGACTACCAGTCTCCTCTCTTCTCCATCACCGATTCCCGTCCACTAGTGGAATCTGCCCTTGCTGCCAGGAAACAGAGGAAACCCAGCTTCATTGCTTGGTCAAATGCAGAGAAACACAAGAAATCTGGGGGCAATCTCAACTCAACTGGTGCTTACCTAGCTCGGAGGTCATTGAATTCAGCTCATGGTGGTTGGCGTTAGTTCGAGGACATGGAAGAACAAGAGGGAAACTTGCTGCTGCAACAGATCGCTGTAACCCTTTGGTTGATTTGGAAGGAACGAAATAGCTGGATCTATGAGGGCACACGCCGCAACCCAGTGGAAGTAATCGCCTCGCCGACGAAGCTAGTCAGAGAAATGAGTGACTTTCCTCATCACCTTCCCCTTTAGTTGCTCTTACAAATGTTTCACTGTTCTCATTTGATGTTAAGTTTGGTCTCTTCAAATGGCCTTTTGGGAGATTCCCTTTTGCTTATTTCAGTTCTTGTAATGTGGACATCTCATTTTATTTCTATTAATGAAATTTCATTATCTTTGGAAAAAAAAAATAAATATAAATATATACTAATAATGCCATATGTAGGATAAGCAGAAAAGTAAAAATGAAAATAGAAACCCTCGTGTCATATATATGTATCACTTTGATTTTCTCATCGAGTTGTATTATTCTATTTCATTTAACTAAATGAAATTTGTTGTTGAGTTCTAATTTGTATGCATTATTTTTTTTATTATTTCTTTCGTATATATATATTGTTTTATGATATAAATTTTTTTTCCCACTTCTTATTAATTATTTTTAATATCAACAATAAAAATTTGTATAAAAGAGACATGCATAAAAATAATTTATATAATATTCTTCTTTGAATTTTGGCGACAAATTAAATTAATAATTCATCCATAAATATATTATACATATCTAAGATTAAAATACTTAGAATGTAAATATGTTCATTGTAATTCTCTTGCGATGGTACTATATAATGTATATATATAACAAAAATGTTATTCGCACGTTAAAAATTAGTTACTAATATATTTATATATAAATATATATAGTTTAATTTATTTTTAATATATATTTATATTTTATATTGTGAGTGATTTTGATAATTAATTCTAGTGTATACATAATATAATTATATATAATTATAATTTCATTAATAAAAATGAATCTTTTAATTTTTTCTTTTATATAATATTATAAAATGTAGTTTCTATTATACATATTTTAAATAAGAAAATATACATAATATATAATAAAAAGAGTTTAAATAATCTAATAAAATTTATGTATTTAGATCATTTTAAAATAATAAATATAACAATTTTAACAAAAAAAAAATTCACACTTAATACTATCACTTAAAAAATGAGGAGATTTTTTTTTTTTTTGGTGACTAAAAAATGAGGAGATTTAATTCTTAGATAACGAGAACCTAACACCAAAAGTATAGACTTAGCTATTCAAATATTTTCCTCTCAATCATGGTTTCTTGTATGGTCCCAATGAATCATTTTCAAAGCTACATAAAAGTTTGACGTTGACACAACTGATGCTATGGAATGTCAAATATAATATAATATAAAAAAATCAGATATTTTAAAAATATTAATATTAATATTTTTAGTATATTTAACATTTACTTATTTATTTATTTATTTATTTATTTATTATTATTTATAATATTTGTCATGATGAGACTCGTAATATTTATCATCTTTTTACACATTTTTTTAAAATTTTAATAAAGTTAATACAAAATTTAATTTATTATATTTTGATATTTGGAATACATTTCAATAAAATTTTATTCATAATTCTATTAAGAAGGAATTACTTGTTAATTAAGCTTCCCTACACTCTTGTCATCATCTTTAAATCTTTTCATTTTTACCGTGCAGCAACTACGGACTGATGTAGCCATCTAATGTATTTTGTATCAAATCTACACAGTTATTTTGCAAATATCTTCATATTTTTTGTGTTCATACAATTGCCTACAAGGCTCTAAGTGAGACACATTTCACAAATGCAATAGACTTTGACAAAACAAAGTCATTGATTTTCTTCGTCATATAGAGCAAGTGAATGTTTCTTTAATCCAAGGTCCAAATATCCATGGGTAACAAAAAATCAAGCGTTGATTGAACTAGTATTGATTCGCATGTATGAAACAGTTTGCTTTTCTGTATTTAAAGTATGTGTTAACTTCATATGAAGCTTCATCTAACTTGTTCACATTTTCTGTTATTCTATATTCATTTGGATTTGATAAGTGTGCATTTCATTATTTATAAATAGAAAACATGGAATTTGAGACAAGAACCTGATATGCATGTTTATCTTTGAATTCTAGCTTTTTAATCTTGTAATTTCACTTGGGGTATCTTTTTTATTCCGTTTTGCTTCCATCTTAATGCTGCTAGTGCTAAACCAATTTTTATTGTGCTTCTGATAATATGGCTGCAATTGCAGTTGCAAACCACAGTTTAAAATTAAATTCAAACCAATTAAAACAACATAAATTAACTTGATAATGTATTCAATGTTAAAACGTCTTTCATTTAGGATTGGGACCTTCAGTGTAATAAAATGACAGAGATATGAAAATACAGTTTAGATGCTAATCAAGTTAAAAACACCTAAATAAAAAATAAAATCAACATTGAAAAAATAATTCGATTGGTCCTGATAGCTAATTAGATACTATTAAAGTTGCAGGAAGATTTGGTGAACAAAATTTTATAGCTTAGTTTGTGTGTATGCTTTAAATTTTTTTCGATGTGTATTTGTTTTATAATTTGGATTTTGAGGTTTAAGATTAATGTAATAGTATACAGCAAAGACGGAAAATAATGATGATTAATTGGCGGCTGTTAATCAAACCGTTGCAATTTGACAAGATAGCGGCCATTATAATAGCAGTTTGGACTTCTGCTACAAAAAAAAACTAAGATAGCGGCGCTTAGTTTCCCTCCTGCTGCAAATCAAATCAAGAAGAGAGCCAACGGCCCTAAGTGCCCCGTCACTCACTCGACTAGATGTCCGGAGCTCTAAGTCTGAATCACACTCCCCCTTCTCCAGCCCTAACTTCTCTTCGACCGGATAGCGCCACCATCGATCATCAGCCCCCAGTGTCTCCGTCAGAACCACAGAACCACCACCGTCATCATCTTCTCCTTCATCTTCTTCTTCTTCTTTCACCGAACAACCACCGCGAAAACCTTTTCTCTCTTTCTTTTCCCCTATCTTCTGCCTTCTCTGTCTCACCACCGGCTACCATCCAGTGCCGCCGCGACCATCTTCTTCCCCTCCTCACAACCTCGCACTGTGGCTCTCTAGCTCGCCCCTGCCTACCTCATTCCCAGTCGCAGAATCAGAATAGAGCCACTCTAGTTCCAGCGAGTTCATACGCAGTAGCGGCTGGTCACTGCCACTGCATCCATTTCTCCTGAGTTCTTGCTCTGTCTTCGACTCAGGTTCTCATCACCTTTTCTTCTTTGTTTTAGTTAATTTAGGATTAGTTATATGTTGATTCTAGTGTTAATTTGATTTGGTTAGCATTATTTGCTGCTGTTACTCGAGTTTAGGTTAGAATTAGGATTTTCTTATTAGAATTAGTGTTGGTTTATACATAGTTAAACATGCTGTTAAGAGCTTCTTGAGTTTGTATTTCAATTTGTTTGGACTGATTGACTGATACTTTGCTGAGTCATTGCGAATGCTGCTGATTTTTCATGTCATGGTGCTAAATTTTGAATTGGTGTTGCAAAGAATGCTTGTTAGTGCTATTTTGTAGTGTTTATGCTTTTGCACGCCAAGTGTTCGACAATATGCCAAGTGTTTTGAATATAGTTCACAATATTGATCTGAACAATATTCAAAACACTTGGAAGTCTGTAGCAATGTAGGCAAGTGTATCGGGGAAGAATTTTGTTTTTCCTCCATAGAACCAACATGTTATTAGAAAAAATGTGTCTGCATTTGGAAAATCTGCTAGGAGTTCTTTGAGCAAAATATTGTTTTTAAGACTAAGCCATTTAAATGCATGCGGCATGCCTGTATATATTGAATAGAAGTTGAATTTAGTCAAAGATGTGAAGAAAAAGATTTAATTTCTGTTTCCAAGATTTAGTCGTATTTAGGCTTGGGGATATGGCAGTGGGTAATTAAGTTCTTATGACTACAATCTTTATAATTGCTTGGTAGTTCACTCTTTTGAGTTAATTTTTAAACTCAGTAATTTTTCACTTAAATCTCTAGTTTATATATGGTTTTTCTTTTGGCCCACCATGGACACGAAAGGTTTGTATTAATATTTCTCCTAAATTGTATAGGGATTTCATCCTCAGTGTCTACTAAAATTGTAAGAGATTGTTATTTTTTAGTGAAATAAAATCTTACTCCCAAATTAAACTAAATTCTTTTGACATAAAAATGCAGTTTTTCTGGATATCCATGTTTTATTTAAACTGTTGAAAGTTATATAACTTTAATTTGAATGATGCAGACAATGCTTTCAAAGGCTGTTGCAACAGAGTGCCAGACTACATTTTTTAATATTTCAGCATCATCTGTTGTGTGCAAATGGCGAGGCATGTTACTCATAACTCTTTCCCCCTTTTTTCCAAAGTACTTATTTTTCTTTTGTATTGTAGTTTATGTATAATACTTATAAGTCTGCAGTGTTCATTTTCTGAAGAAAGTGATTTAAATATCTTGGTTGCAAAGAATAACACTGCAATTCTGTTTCCCCGAACAAGAAGATAGACTAATCTTTTCTACAAGGTGATACAACTAACTATTGTTGATGAAATAGTATAATGCAACAAGTGGCCTGGATCTTGTTAATTAATCTCATATCCTATTTGGTTCAGAAAAGACATGATACTGTTGTCATCCTCTATTACTTAGCCAAATATGTACACACAGGCACTCACATCATATATTATATTCAGAGTGCCAGGAGCTCAAAATGGCCACTTGGTATATTAGGGATGATTTGGATTGAAAGAAAGAGTGTGGATATATTTGTTATGAGCTTTGCAATGTCCTCCAAATAATCCTTCTAAAACAAGCAAAGTGTTTTTTTTTAACCATACTTTTTTTTTAAGTTACTAAATACATTTTCAGAGCATTCAAATATTTTTCCTTGTTTGACAATTATGAAGACTGTTAGGAGAATTCCTTAGGAGGATATAGAATTATTCTTGTATTTTAGATGACATTGCTTCATTTGAATGCCTAGATTCCTCCTTCGTTTGGATTAAATTGCCTCTATCTTGTAAGGAAGAGAAAGACCTTTCAAATTGCTCCTTGTTCTTCTCTGTTTAGTTTATAATATAGTGGGCAACTGGGCATGCACATTTACAAAATTTATTTTAGATTGCAGGTGATTCCGAGAAGTTGATAAATGTGTTATTTGAGCTTGCAAGACGCCATGCCCCCTCAACCATATTTCTTGATAAAATTGATGAAATCATTAGTCAACGCGGTGAAGCACGCAGTGAACATGAAGCAAGTAGATGACTAAGAACTGAACTACTCATACAGGTGATGCTTTATTCTTAAACTAAATATAATTTCATAATCACTAGCTTAATGATAATAACATAAGTAGTATTGAAAACACTTTATATGTTAGCTGTCCTTGGATAAAATCAACTATGATAGAATTAATGGCTACAAGCTTGAGGATGTACACAGCTTGTCAGCATCTTCAATCTCAGAGAATATATATATATATAGTATAAAATAAGATAAGAAGCTAAGCTATAGCTAGTATTAGTTTAGATTTTTACAATCTTCCAAACATTTTTTTATGACAAGCTAAGTGATGAGGATTGTGGTTAATGCCCCACTTTCTCATGTAGTTTTGAAGTTTTATATCAAATCTATCTAATTGAACTACCAACTTTGTAAGTGGAAGAAAAAAAATAAAAAGAAAATGGCTTGGTTTGTGGCTGAGAGCACATAATAAAAAAAATTCAATATTGTCAGCTTTCAATTTAGAATCATTTCCTTGTCTGCCGCAGGGATTTTCTTCAAGAAGAAGCATTAATTCATTCATTCGCAGCTATTGGTCGTTATATATAACTTATAACTTATAAGCATATTAAATTGAATAAGAATGCATGCATAGTTAGGAGAAAAGCTTAGTTGGCACGTCTGACATACATGATACATACATGTTATTATATATATGATTTAATCTAAATAAAGTGCCAATTAATATCAATTCTCTGGCTTTTCTTACCATAGGTAATCTAATTACTGTTGTAGCTAATGCTTTGCTGCTTAGTCATTGTAGTTTTTAAACCTGTATTTGATTTGTCATTCAGTTATTATGCTATTCATGCTGCTGAACTCTCCTCAGATGACACATTATTTTATTGTAAGTAAGAATTTAGCTATTGTGGGTAATCAAAAGGTTTCTGTAGCATTTTGATTTGGTATCGATTAGTATGATAACCATATGTAAGTATGCTTGTAGTTACGGCTTGCACTGTGCTTGCTGTTTTTGCAATGGCTACAAGCCTGAGGATGTACACAGCTTGCCAGCATCTTCAAGCTCAGGCCAGGGCTCATGCAGCAGCAACAACTGGATGGCTTAACCATACCGAATTATGGCTTCATGTGCCACCATCCATAGAGTTTGTTCTATATGAATTTCCAAATATATGAAGAGATTACAAGCACAAAGGATTTTTCTATACACACTAAGTTTAATGGTAATAATTATACTTGATTCTTAAAGTTGAACTATACGCTATGAGTTCTTATTTTTTTATGTAGATTTCTTATGAGGAGAGAAGAATAGTAGTTGATTTTGATTTTATTTTTTTCTTTTTGTTTTACCATTTTATTTTTTCCCCTTTGTTTTACCATTTTTGTATTGCAAGAGCGTTCAGTGGATATTGCACACTCCTTTGTATTGTTCAATATTTTTTGAGTAAATAATTTATAAATAAGTATTTTTTAGTTAATATTTTGGAATTATCTACGAGTTTAATATTGTTTATTTAGTATTTTTATGTTAATATCTCAAGTTTAATAAATATAAGGTAAGAAAATAGATTATAGTAAAGAAAAATGATATAAACTATTGTAGTTGGTTAGTTTTTTATTAAGCTTGTGTATAAAATTGTGACAGTTCAAAAGCATCGCAATTTTTTTTTTTAAAAATGCACATAAATTTGCAATGGTTATGTGACCGTCGCAAATTATTATTTAAAATCCGCTTACTAAAATAGCGGTGGTTATAGACCGCCACAAAATTATCAATCTGATTAGCAACGATTGTGCTAGCAGTTCTTTAGAACTGCCACAAAATTAAATTTCCCTATACCGCAACATTTGTGGAACCGTTGATATACCGTTTTGTAACGTTTTTTTGAAAAAACCGTTGCAATTTTCCAATTCCCTTGTAGAGTAGTTGGTTTGCTTGGACTATTGAATTTTTATTAATATTGTTATTTATAGCTTCTGTAGTTGTTATGCCTTAACATGTGTTCTAGGGCACATGATAAATTTATTATTAGTAAAAAATTTTAAATATTTTTATTTGATAAAGACAAAACAAATACATTGGAAACTTGAATATTTATATTTTCAATAAAACTTTTTATGAATAACAAGCTTATTATGTACCCTTAAAAATTAAGACACATGTTAGCTAATCCATAATTTATTTTAGATAAAGAGACTAAATATATAATAACCTAAGTTCATTATGTTAATAAAGTCATATATTATTAAATTTGAAAATTTATGTTTGAAAAATATTAAAATAATTTTGGTGGTTATCTTTATTATTTTCAAATAATATTTATATTTATTAAGTTTTAGGGTATTTCTATTTGTATCGTAAAAATTGTTGTCTTTTAAAATTTGTATTATTAATTAAGATTCTGATTATTATCTGAGTTGATAAGCTAAATTAGTTAAACATTTTGTACAAGAATATTCTATTTTCACAAGGGTAATAAAAATAAAATTTTTAAAATCTCTATATATTCATATATTATAATAATAATTATACAGTGAATATAAAAAATAAAATTGCCTTTAACAACAGAATCTATGTTTGTAATTGTTTTATTTTTTTCTAAATTATTATTAGTGTTAGTGGACTAGTGGTATTGTTCATATTGTTATCGATTAATATTGTGCAAGAAAAAAAAATGACATCAAAATTATACATATAATTTTATACACAAATGGGCATTTCAATTTTTTTTTTTGGTGACTAATGGGCATTTCAATTTGATATTATGAAATGTAAATATTAAAAAAAATGAACTTATTTATGGAAATAGAGTATGTGATCCAATGCATCAGCGCTTGGATTAGTAAGATAATAAAAGTGGAAACAAATCAAACAATTAAACAAATAACCTCGAACAAGCTTGATACTACCCTCACTCTCTCAGGTGGAAAGCACTCTTCCTTTTTACCCTACTCTCCTTCATTGCAAGAATGTTATCATTGTTCTCATTCTCACCAATAATGTTAAGGTGTGCTCTTCAAATCCCAAATTCTGTTTCCCACTCTGCTCTCCGTCTTTGCTTCCCTTCAACTTCATCCCTACACTCTCACTCTCAGCCCCAATCGCTTGATGAAGCTGTTGATTCCTTCACTCGCATGCTCTCTATGCGTCGTACTCCTCCCATCATCCAATTTAACAAGATTTTGGGATCCCTTTCCAAGACGAACCATTTCCACGCCGCCGTTTCCCTTTTTCAGCAATTGCAAATCAGGGGAATCGCGCCCAGCGTAGTTACTTTGAGCATCGTAATTAATTGTTGTTGCGGCATGGGTCGTATGACGCTTGCTTTCTCTGTAATGGCCAAGATTTTCAGGATGGGTTTTCAGCCTGATACCATAACATTGACAACAATCCTGAAAGGTCTCTGTCTCTCTGGTAGTGTTGAAAAAGCAGTGAGCTTTCATGACAGAGTGCTGGCTCATGGATTTCACTTTAATCAAGTCACTTATGGGACCTTGATCAATGGCCTCTGTAAGACCGGACACACATCAGCTGCTATTCAAGTGTTGAGAAACATCCCACGGTATGGCATTGCTCCTGATGTCTTCATGTACAGCGCAATTATTGATAGCCTCTGCAAGGATACACTTGTAAGTCAGGCTTTTCATTTATTCTCTGAAATGCTTGCTAAGGGAATTTCTCCCGATGTTATCACATACAGTTCTCTCATTTTCGGATTGTGTCTTGAAGGTCAATATAAGGAAGCCATTGATTTGTTAAGTGATATGGTGCTTAGAAACATTACTCCAGATGTTCGTACCTATAGTATTTTGATCGATGGGCTATGCAAGGAAGGAAAGATCAAAGATGCTAAGAGTGTATTGGCTGTAATGGCAAAACATGGTGTGAAACCAGATGTGGTTACTTATACCAGCTTAATGGATGGATATTGTTTGGTGAATCAGGTAAATAAGGCAAAATATATATTCAACACAATGGCCCAAAGTAGAGTGTCACTCAATGTTCAAAGTTACAATACCATGATTAATGGCTTGTGCAAAAGTAAAATGGTCGATGAAGCCTTGAATCTCTTTGAAGAAATGCGTCGTAAGTACTTGGTTCCAAACACAGTAACTTACAACACTCTTATTGATGGCTTGAGCAAATCGAAGAGAATCTCTTGTGCTTTAGAGCTTCTTGTCGAGATGCATGAAAGAGGTCAACCCACTGATGTAGTCACTTACAATTCCTTGTTGGATGGGATGTTCAATATCAAACAAGTTGACAAGGCACTTATGTTATTCAAGCAAATGAAAGAGAGTGGCATTGATCCAGATATATGCACGTTCAATATACTTATTGATGGCCTATGCAAAGGTGGAAGACTTACAGATGCAACAGTGATTTTTCAAGATCTTTCCGTTAAAGACTATCCTCCAAATGTGAGGACATACAATATTATGATCAATGGGCTCTGCAAAGAGGGCTTGTTTGAAGAAGCATTGGCACTCTTGTCAAAAATGGAAGGCAATGGTTGCTTACCAGATGCTGTGACTTTTGAAACTATTATTGGTGCTTTGTTTGAAAAAGATGAGAATGACATGGCAGAGAAACTTCTTCGGGAAATGGTTGCTAGAGGCTTATTGAATTGATAAAAAAAAAGGTAATATACATGAATTCAAATTGAAATTACATCTCATTGTTGCTGAATATGTATCATAGTTAGGGCTGGAAGTGAGTCAAGCCAGCTCATGAGCCAGCTCGAGCTCGACTCGTTAACAGCTCGATAAGCTAAGCTCGTGAGCTGGTGAGCCAAGCTTGAGCTTGAAATTGAGCTCATAAATTAAATGAGCCGAGCTTGAGCTTGGATAAGCTCAGCTCATTAGCTCGTGAGCTGGCTCGATTATATATATATAACAATCTTAATTATTTAATATTTATATTTATTTTTTACATATAATTTTAATATAGGACATAAATAAAAAATTTATAATTTATTGATAGATAAAAAATATATAAAATTGATATTTTCAAATATTTTTAAAAATATATAAGTTATAATTTATTGATATAAAATTATAGATTATGTATCTATGTTTCTCTTATTTGAGCCAGCTCGTGAGCTCGAGCCAGCTCGTGAGCTTTTGGTGAGCCGAGCTTGAGCTTAAGAAATAAGCTCGATTGTTAATGAGCCGAGCCGTGAGCCAAGCTCAATTTTCGTGAGCCGAGCTTGAGCTTGGTCTAGCTCGGCTCAGCTCGGCTCACTTCCAGCCCTAATCATAGTTCTGTGAATTCTGTGTCTGTTGGGTCAGAGGACTTTGGCAATGCCATAACATCAATTAATTTTGCACTTTCGATTTTTGCAATTGCTATTATCCTTTTTAATTCCATTATTTTATTGATTCTTTAGATGATATTCCTAGATATAGCTTATAGATTTAGTGTTTAAGATCTCTTTATAGCAATGGAGTGTTCTTTACTGTTATTCTATGAGATCATATATTTATCACGCTACAAACTAAGCAAAACTAAAAAGATTGAATATTTTGTTTTGTTGTTTGTTCTCTGCTATTCTGTTGTGCAAGTTATTTTTCCGTATCTTTGTAGGTACTGTATATATATATGTATATATATCAAAATAATTCCTATCACTGTTTTTATCATAAGCAACCATGAGCTATTGTTTATTTGATTAAATCCTCCGGGAATTGTTGTAAAAGGAAATTTAAGTAGGTATTAAGTATTTATTCTTAGGCTATATAGTTTTCACTTCCATCTTAAAAAGAAACCCACCTTCTCGAATGCATGTCCCCTCTTTTCATCAACCTAAGCAACATTGAGTCAAGGTTAATATGGTTCAGTTATCTCAAAATTTGTGGCCATTTTCTTAATTAATACTACTCAATTGTATTGCTTGGAAATTGCTTCTGCTGAAAATATGTACATTATGAAATACTTTTTCGGAGAATGTTTTTCTGTTAATTCTTAGATAAATTACCTCATTATTTCTTGTTTAGACAATACTCCAGTGTCTCTTAAGTCTCTGTTTATTAGCATTTTAAACGAAGTTACTGGCTTGGAGTTTTGTTATGTGGTGTTGTGATGGGGGTGTTAAAAGTGAAACAATATAGAATTCTTTGGAATTGCAGTTGATTTTATTTAGTGAATTTCTTTGCATAATTGTTGTATTTATTTACTTTCAATCAGATGGGTAAATACCAATCCACCGTGTTATATGTATAAATTTAATTGGCTTTATATTAATCCAAACTATGTTGAAGCTCTCTAGTGTGAATTTTCCTTTATACTTTGATTTCGGAATCAATTGCGAGACACTAGAATTCTTCAGAATCATACTCACTGGATTTTAAACTTCAAAAATCACTTTTTTCATGAAACCCAAACAAAAATCACTTCATCTCAAACGGATAAAATATTGATGTTGCTATAAACTTTGCAAAGTCAATCTTTGCATTATAATTAGGTTCTTCATTTATATACTTCCATGCTAACTTGTGTGGTTCGTGCTGCATAAAACAGTTTTAGACTTAAGCAAACAGTACTCCAAATAAACATTTATTACTGCAAAGGGCATAATTTTGCTGTATGGTAAGAGTATATGAATATACAATGTGTTTCGGATATTGCATGTTCATCAACAAGAAGATGGCTCTGTCATCAAGAGTTGTTTCAGACTCTACAGAAAGGGAAAATTTTAATATAGTTAACCAATTCTTTGTTCATTTTCACTGATATACAAAATGGGAGCATAAGTTGAATAGTATTATTTATTTATTTATTTTTTCAGTTTTCGTTATGCAATCTGCAATGGAGTTCTTTTCAGGTTCTACCATTTGTAGGCACAGGTAATTTAACTTTTATGTCATTGAGAAGTTGTGGTTCTACCTTGGAGCAGAAGAAAAAATTGAAATGGAAGACAATGGTTGCTCTCCGGATACTGTAATTTAAACAAATATTCGTGCTCTGTTGAAAAAAGGTTGAAAATGATCAAGCGCTGAAATATCTTCATGAAATGATTATTAGAGGCTTATTGAAAAGACAATAGGAGAAATAAATCAATTAAAATTAATAAACTTTTCGTTGTCAAAATTTGTACAGTACTTGGTAAATTTTATATCTATTGTGTTGGAGGATTTGGGAAATGCCATGAACTCACTATCACCTTGATTTTGGTTATTTCTATGTTTTTGAATTAATTTTGAACTTGTGTTATTGGCTCATTTTTGAGTCTGTTACCATGGCTATCATGCATTCTGTTTCGGCGGATATTCATAGTTGTAACTGTGCTTAAGATTTCTTGATAGTAATTAAGAGCTCATGATTGGTCTGATGAGCAACTATGCTTTATTTGACTAAATCTTCCTAGAATTCTTCTAAAAGATATGCTGTGGCAATATTAATGACAGATATATGATTTTCACTGCCGTCTTTAAAACAAATACATCTACTAAATGCATGACCCCACTTTTTTTGGTTGACAATTTCAACATTTTGTTATTTTTCAAAATCTGATCACAGCTGAAGAAACCTGTATACAAAGTATGTGATTACACTTGATTTTTCAAGAAAAAAAAAGGGGCTGTGCAAGAAGGAATTTCTAGGAATTTGTCTACTATGGTTCAAATATGAATTATCTTAAAACCTTTGTTCATTTTCATAATTAATATTACTCAGCTGTAATTCTTAGAAATCAATTGAAAATATGTTCATTATGTTGATTTTCATAATTAATCTTACTTGTAATTAATGTTTTCTTAAAACCTTTGTTCATTTTCATAATTAATGTTACTCAGCAGTTAATGCTTGGTTGAATTATTTCATTATTTCTCATTGAAAAATCCTATATAGGGATTATTATATTGTTCTTGTTTAAAATCATGTTGAAAATCTTTTATTATTAAAACATGGTTCGGAGTTTTGTTGTCTGTTATTAGCTACACCTGTCACAAAAGATTTGGGGATTCTAAGTCCAAGTACAATTGTTTCTACACCTGTTTCTTTGGGTTTTCTAAATCTTCTTTGCAGTGATGATTGGGGTTAGAATAAAGAATTAAAAGTGAAACAATGTTGTACAGTTTGAAATTGCATTTCTTATTGAAGAGTATCTTTGAATATCAAAAGTTGAACTCTGCTTAAGTGCTGATTAACTTATTTCATGAAACTGATATTGACCTTGCATTGGTGGTTGAATATTTTGGATTCTTGACATTTTCATCTTTGTTCCATGGTTACTGATTGCTAGGTGCATGCAAGCATGTTAAGTTGCAGCATGGCAAAGACAACATTGAAGTTCTCTAGTATGAATTTTCCTTTATACTTGGATTTCAGCTTGTCCATTTGAAATAATTGCGAGACAGTTGATTTAATATTTTCTCAGCATATTTGATTTCTAGTTGAACCCACCATTGGATGATTGGATGTTAAGCTTCAAAATCAGTTTTGGATGGAAGTGAATAATAGCTACTTTCACAAAAATCACTCTTCAGACTGCACTAATAAACATAAAATGAATTGATCTCAAACAAGAGAGAATATGGTTGATAGCATGCTGAATGCTACCTGCAGATATGGTTTAATTTTTTTTTTTTCACCCTTTCTTTTTTTCTTTTGAATAGGTATGTGATTTTGGCTTATCAAGAATGAAGCACAGTACATTCCTTTCTTCCAGAGCAACTGCAGGAACAGTAAGCTGTCATAATCCTCATTTCTAAGCTCAAATACTGTGTCATACCCTCTGCCTTCCGAATTATTCGTTCTTTCATGTTCTTGCTCTACATTTTGCTGCATATTTTTTTCCATTGTGCTTTATATTCTTTTGAAGATATATAAACATACACAAATGGAGGCATTTGCTATTATCTTTTAACAAAAAATTTGGAAAACCAGGAGCTTCTTGCCGTTTAAAATTCATTATGTTTGGGATGTTATATTAATTCTTTTGTGATGATGAATACCTATCTTTAGCCTCGGCTTTTGTTATGTTCAATTTATAATACAATTACTAGTTCTATAGGCCAAGAAAATGTCGATTAAATAAGTTTGGGAGAATGAGAGAAGGAGGAAAACACAGAGTGAGAAAGAAAAGAAAATTCAGACAGAAAGATAAGACATTTATGATCTGCATTACGAGTGAGCTTATCACTAATCTGTGCTTATGTATAGAGAAGAGTAGCTTGCTGTGCAAGATAGTACAAAAGGTACAACAGTCCATTCATTCTTAAGTTAGTTATGATAGCTGTAACTAACAGCTGTCCTATTGTAGCTGGCACTGTTCTCACAGCCAACAGTTCTTTCATAACTAACTTGTAACTCTTCTCTAGGCTTTACCAATTCACTCTACTACGATGAATGGTTTTTGGTAACAAATGAGGAAATCTTTCTTAATAATTTTGAGGCCTAAACATGAAACTGTTGAATTTTGCTTGTTATAATTAAATTTACTAAAGTTGTTGTTTGGTACGAGTTTCTGCCTTTCTGAAAAAATAAATATAAAGACAGGGGAGATAGAGATAATTGCACAAATTTTGTCTTAGAGAAGAGAAACTTTGTGCATTTCTCTCTGTCTCCTTTTCAAATAGGTCTGTGTCCTCTGACAATTGCCAAATGGGGCCTTAGTTAACTACATGCTTTTCATCTCTACCTCAAAACTCCTGTCTTTCATATGTATGATCAGCTCCGGTATTCTGCACGTATTTAGTTTTGCTGCTAAGCCTTTGTTTGGCATTGCAATACATTCATTGTTTATAACATGTTGCAGGCCGAGTGGATGGTGCCTGAAGTGTTAAGAAATGAACCTTCAAATGAAAAGTAAGCTCAGTTATCATTGGTTTTCATCATTAATTTTTTTTCTTTATTTTGCTTGTGAAGGAGAATTTCATAGTCTGTGTTCCTCTCTAACCTGAATCATCTAGCATAGAGAAAAATAAATTGGAATTTTTATTACATATAACTATTGTTCTTTGGCTTTGTTGTCTCGTGGTTCTTCTCATTGATGTTGCCACCCTTTTAAGCTGTTCATAATTTTATGATTATAACAAGTGGTGATTGGATATCCAGGTGCGATGTTTATAGCTTTGGAGTCATATTATGGGAGCTCTCTACTTTGCAACAGCCCTGGGGTGGAATGAATCCGATGCAAGTTGTGGGTGCTGTCGGTTTCCAGCATTGTCGCCTTGTCATTCCAGATGATATGGAGCCTGCTATCATGGATATTATCAAGCAATGCTGGAAGACGTGAGTGTACTCTTCAATCATTTTATCCTTGTTCTAAGATATCAGAACTCTTGCTTATAGCATTCTGAAAACCACTTGTTCTATCGAATATGAATAATCACATGAAAGGAAATACACATTTGATCTTGCCAAGGTACAATTTTGTTTCAATATAACCATTCTTGTAATAAAAAATCCTTACAATGTGCAAGCCAGTTTCAACAAATCCCTGTAATGACGACTCGTTGTTTCCTCTAAAGATTTTTATGCATAATAGGGGTTTGATTACACAATTTTTAAACTAGAAGACTTGGTTGAAAAATATTTGTACAGTATATGGACTTAATTAAAAACTTCTAGACTATAGGGATTTGTTGAAAATATTTCGGCATATATAGGGATGCCCTTGCAAATGTTTAAGCTTTAGGAACCTTTCGAATAGTCTAAGTGTCTAACTTCTTCACCCTTCACCCTTCTTGCTGTAAAAAATAATATTGTTTATATTTTTATCAAATTCGTAAAATTATTATCTTTTGGTTTTAAATTTGATGAAAAAAGAAAGTATAAAAGTGCTTTAGTATTTAATTATATACAAATATTTAATTACGTGTTGTTATATCTATAAAAATAATGATTTTGTATAATTATTATATGAATAGTTATTTAAGAGAATTATATAATTAAACAAAAATACATAATTTATATTTTTTGTATATTAAAGTTAAATTCTTTTTCTTTTAAAATTACTTTTTTGGTGGATTAATTATGAATTTTTCGATAGTTTAGTCAACCTTTCTTTTTTTAAGAAAAGTGATTAAGAAACCAATTCCAACACATTAATTGTAGTAACAGAGAAAAATATATCTTTTTAATAGTGAATTATATGATAAAAATGTAAGTTTATAAAATTTTTTTTATGGGATGAAAGAGAGATTGAGAAAGTTAGGACTCATATTTTGAACAATAATAAAATAATAAAAAATAACTATAAAAAGAATTTATACTTTCTCTATATAATTTTAATCTGTATAGTAGAGTGTCTCTTTTTAATTTGTTTTTCTTAATTCATGTTATAAAATAGATTTACATGGAGTTGGTTTTATATGAAATTAATAAATAAAAATATTAGATGATGATTTAATTAAATTTGTTAACTTATCTAATAATTTTTAAATATCTATTTCATATAAAAATAACTACATATAATTATTTACATACAGTTATTTTCATACAAAATTAATAATTAAAAATTATAAAATAATAATTTAATCAAATGTATTAAATTATCTAAAAAATTTTTACTAACAAATTTACATCAATTTTATCAGTGAGTTTTAAGTGAAAAAAAAAGAAGTAAAGAAATGTGATATAATAAAAAGTCATATATATTTAAAATGAGTACAACAACTTTGTACATATTAGATATGCCATATTTATATAAACTATCAAATTTCATTAAAAAAAAATCAAAGACTAATATAAAAAAAGAACATTTATAGATTCTAATAAATACACAATATCATAGTACATAAATAAATATCTTTAAATATACAATACTTTAAATAATAATATAATATTTTATTTTTAAATAAATAAAAATATAAGTATTTTTTATTCAATAATATTAAAAAATTATATTAAAATGATATTTTAAATTCTAATATAAAAATATAAAATAATTAAATTTTATTTTATATTACTTGACAAATAATTAGATTATTATATTTAAACTTATTTAATATTTACTAACTACTTTTGTTAAAAATATTATTATATAATATAATTTTTTTTAAATATTTGTAAAATTTAATTTTTTGATTTATTTAATATGTATAACGTAGGTTACACATAGCAAGTTCATTTTTATAAATTTGTTTTATTAGTTGACTTTTCCTATATATTAGTTTATTGTAAGAAAAAAAAAACTTTATGCATGAATAATATTATAATGTGGCGGCTAATGCAATTATAGAAACTGATATTTGTATTGAAAAAAGTTTTGGGATCTAACCCTGTTTTCGTCGATAAATTAACTAACAATAATTAAATAAAAAGTTAGATTATATAAAATTGAGAAATTAAATTTCACGAATATTTTGATAAAAATTTAGATTATATAATAATATTTTTAACAAAAATACTTAATTAATAAATTTTGAATATAATAATTTAATTATTTATCGAGTAATATAAAATAAAAAAGGTTAAATTACACAGTTAGTCCCTACAGTTTAAAAGTTTGTAATTGGGTCCCCACTAACGTTTAGCGTGAATGAAAACGTTAAATATTGTTATTTTACCAGAATGTCCTTATGAATCAATGTTCTAAAGAGTCAATTTGAAAGAGAAGATAACGATTTCTCATAACGTATTTTCAGTATCTGTGTCCAGTATCCTTGTTAGGGTTGAAGGAGTTTTTCGAGTTGTAATGGACCCAAACCAGTTGTCCGAAGGAAGCTCAACATCCAGGAGTATGAACAAGAGAAGACATCAATGCTTCTGTGGGGGAAGAGGTGGTGGTGCTCTCGTCGTCATCGTGTATGAATAGCCCAAGTAGGAGATTTGTTGCTTGTTGTAAATTACCAAAGTGTAATTTTTTTGAGTGGATTGATGGAGAGTAAGAGGTGATGGGAAAGGGGAGAAGGACTCATTGCTTTTGTAGAGATCTGCTGACACTTCGAACTTCCAGTACTGTGATGAATCCTAATAGAAGATTTATATCCTATCCCAGTAGAGGATGCAAGTTTTTTGAATGGATTGATGAAGAAGACAAGGCTGGGACTCAATCTGAATGCACCCAACAAAGAAATAAAACGCAGGGGAGCTCAAAACATGCTAGAGATTTTGTAAGGTTGGATGAATCTATGAATGCTGCACTAATAAAGGCACAAGAAAGAAAGATAGATAGATTAAATATAGAGATAGGACGCATGGAAGCAAGTGTAGGAAGATTATATTCTTATTTTACATTGCTCCAACAACAAATTGGAAGAATGGAGAGTGACATGAAGAAGCAAAAATAATTGCAGAAAATGATATTGACTTGTGTGTTGGTGGTAATATTTGCAGTGTATTGGTTTAACTGAGTTTGATGAGTTAGGAAAAAAAGTGTATCTGCAGTGTATTTGTGTAATGTTTAATGCTGAATGTAATCATCTTTTTTTATCAATTACAAGTGATTATGAAAAATTGTTTGCATTCATATCATCCCTTTGCAAAAAGTTCTAGTAAACAAAATACAGAGTAAAGTAGTTAACATTCATATTAAATAATAGTCAAAGTGGCCTCTCCAAGATAGCAAGCCACACGCTAAACATAACAAAAGCAGTAAAACAAAACAAGCATCCTAAATAGTGTTCGACAAAAGTGGTTCATAAGCCACTGAACCTGCATGGACATAGGGTATAATAAAGTTCATAGCCACAGCCAAAAAACTAATACAACTTAGTCCTAAACCTTAAAAAAAACTAATCTTCTGTGAGGTCTATGGTTTCATTTGATCCAGCTTTTGGCTTCCTCACACCTATCTTAAGTCTTCCACTGCGCCTTACACCAAAATTTTTTGTCTTAGGCAGTGGTGGAGCTGTGGACCTTGTTGGAGCATTTCATGAAATACTTGAAGCAGCCCCTGCCAAGAGATCAATGGTCACCTGAAGTAAGAATGAAATTCATAGAAAATTAAAAAAATAAATTCATAGAAAACTAAACTTAGCTATCTTGCCTTTTGCTGGTCTGACATAAAGACTCATTTCTTATTTGTAAAGTCTCCAATGTCCTGAAGTAGCAACTCTAAGAACCAGGCCCATGAATCTTTAGTCTTTGTCTCTATTGCTGCAACTGCCAGGGAAAAGTAGTTATCATTAGGGTCTCTGCCTACAGCAACCAATAATTGTTGTCCATGATCATCCTTCAGATGGCAACCATCCAGTCCTATAATAGGCCTACAAGCAGCCAGGAACCCTTTCTTCACAGCATCGAGACACATGTACATTCGCACAAACCTTGGTTGGATTATTGGACAGGGTCTATCCAACTTCAGCTTCAATGTCGATCTAGGGTTTGCTCTCAGTACCTTTACACTGTAATCTCTGATCCTACCATATTGCTACACTACCTTCCCTTGCACAACTTCCCTTCCCTTTCTTCTTGCCCAACAAGCCTTCCACACAGATATATTTGTCATGTATTTATCTTGAATTATTTGAATTACAGTACCCAACTTCATATCTTCTCCTCTACTTAAGTTATTGGTGATTTTCTTTGCAATCCAATTGCTGGACGCAAGACGGCCACTGTAATTCCTCCCACAAGTGTGCTTGCTCTTCAATGTCTTCATCTAACACAACCAGATTTTTCTACTTTACTTGCAAATACATCCATGGATACTCTCCTCTTAAATCTTTGCATTTGACTCTACATCTAACCTGATCGTTCTTGACATATCTAATGTCCCTCCCATTCAACAATGTATGTTCCTTAATAGCCTCCTTAAACTCAGCAATAGACTTAAACTCAGTCCCCAACCAAAATTCATAATCAACACTCATGTCAGCTTCTCTAGGATACCTCTTTCTTCTTACAGGCTCATCAGAATTTTCATCATAGTTGTCCAATGACTTTGTATCATAACCCAAAGAAATATCTCCAACATCAATTTCTGCTCCATCTTCATCCACCCCTTCTGTGTTATTTTTCACACCAACTCTCACACCAATATTATTATCATCTGTTCCTAATGAGCCACTGTTACCTCCAAAGGCATTTGGATGCTGATCTTGTTGGTTTTCTTCTTCAACATCAAAGTCAAAATGATCCTCATGATCACCATCATCAGCACTGTCATCAAACCTGTTATCTTCACTTGAAGACTCTGATTGACTTACCACTTCTATTTCAACTAAATTATTACCACTGTACTCACCATCAGAAGATATATAGTCCTCATCATTTGAGGTTATCTCAACCCCATTTTCTTGTCTACATCCATTAACCGTATACACATGGCAGTAGTTAGTCTCTTATTCCACTATAAACTTACTCATTCTCATTGCATCTCCATCAGGCTTTAACTCCCTAAAACTATCCTTCAATGCAACTCCAGGTTCATTCCACCAAATTTTAGCATTGTCTGTGTATCCAATTTCTTTCGGCGCTGCAACAATTTCTTGTAATAACCACTCATCTAACTCAAACTGCAACCCTTCCACTACCATTCCACCAAGGTATTCTTTCCCTCCTTTCCTACTAACCATCTGACCACCATGGTGGAGATCATTAGTAAACACAGAATCTCCCATCACTACAAAAAAAAAAAAGATTTATCAGAAAAATTCTAAATACAGTAAATACTCTAACCTCTACTGGAAAAATAAAAATAAAAAAAGGAGTCAAATCATAACATTCAATTCACAGCCTTAGGGATTAGGAACTCTTACCTGTTTTAATGTTGCTCTCTTGCAAATGTCACTCTTCAACTGTCAACAATGTCAATCAGTCAGCAACTCCACATAGTCCGAACCACACTCGACGATTAATTCCAACGATGGAAGGGAAGCATGAGCAGAGACATATTCTATTGGAGATGAAGTGCGAAGATAACGAAGGGTCTCAATCGGATTTTTTGTCATTACAAAATTTGGAAGAAAGAAATAACGAGTCATTTGTAATTTTAGCTATTGCACGTGCAACTCACATGTTCAAGGGGTGAATATGCTGTCGAATATTCCGTTAAATCAAATGGTGTTTGAATGGTAGGAACTCAATTATAAATTTTAATTTTTTTTCAGGCACTCAATTACAAACTTTTAGACCATAGAAATCAATTTAAAATTGTAGGGAGTAACTGTAATTTAACCAAAAAATTTAATTATTTATATTTTGATGTTATAATTTAAAATTGAGAGAAGTATTTCCGCAGAGACAGCAAGTTGTCTACGTCTTGGAGCAGAGAGCAGAGAGCACAACCTCAAACTTAACGAATGTGCGAATCACTCAAATGTTGTCATCCTCAACCTCAAAGATCACTTTGATTTTTAGGTATTCTCTTCTCAAAATCCCTAATCTTGTTTCCTTCGCTTCCTCTTCATCTTCAATCTCATCCCTTCACTCTCATTCTGTGCCCGCATCCACTCGCCAAGTTGATGAAGCTGTTGATTCCTTCACTCGCATGCTCTCTATGCGTCGTACTCCTCCCATCATCCAATTTAACAAGATTTTGGGATCCCTTTCCAAGACGAAGCATTTCCACGCCGCTGTTTCCCTTTTTCAGCAATTGCAAATCAGGGGAATCGCGCCCAGCGTAGTTACTTTGAGCATCGTAATTAATTGTTGTTGCGGCATGGGTCGTATGACGCTTGCTTTCTCTGTATTGGCCAAGATTTTCAGGATGGGTTTTCAGCCTGATACCATAACATTGACAACAATCCTGAAAGGTCTCTGTCTCTGTGGTAGTGTTGAAAAAGCAGTGCGCTTTCATGACAGAGTGCTGGCTCATGGATTTCACTTTAATCAAGTCACTTATGGGACCTTGATCAATGGGCTCTGTAAGACCGGACACACATCAGCTGCTATTCAAGTGTTGAGAAAGATCCTACGGCATGGCATTGCTCCTGATGTCTTCATGTACAGCGCAATTATTGATAGCCTCTGCAAGGATACACTTGTAAGTCATGCGTTTCATTTATTCTCTGAAATGCTTGCTAAGCGAATTTCTCCCGATGTTATCACCTACAACGCTCTAATTTATGGATTGTGTCTTGTGGGTCAATATAAGGAAGTCATTGATTTGTTAAGTGATATGGTGCTTAGAAACATTACTCCAGATGTTCATACCTATAGTATTTTGATCGATGGGCTATGCAAGGAAGGAAAGATCAAAGATGCTAAGAATGTGTTGGCTGTGATGACAAAACATGGTGTGAAACCAGATGTCGTTACTTATAACTGCTTAATGGACGGATATTGTTTGGTTAATCAGGTAAATAAGGCAAAATATGTATTCAACACAATGGCCGAGAGTAGAGCGTTTCCTAATGTTCGGAGTTACAGTATCATGATTAATGGCTTGTGCAAAAGTAAAAGGGTCGATGAAGCCTTGAATCTCTTTGAAGAGATGTGTCGCAAGAACTTGGTTCCTGACACGGTAACTTACAGTACTCTAATTGATGGCTTGGGAAAATCAAGGAGAATCCTTTGTGCCTTGGAGCTTCTTGGAAAGATGCATGATCGAGGTCTACCCGCTGATATAGTCACTTACAGTTCTTTGATGGATGCTTTGTTCAATATCAAACAACATGACAAGGCACTTATGTTATTCAATCAAATGAAAGAGAGTGGCACTGATCTAGATATATATACATACAACATACTTATAGATGGCCTGTGCAAAAGTGGAAGACTTAAAAATGGCAAGAGACATTTTTCAAGATCTTTCCGTGAAAGGCTATCCTCCAAATGTGACGACATACACCATTATGATCAATGGGCTTTGCAAAGAGGGTCTGCTTCATGAAGCATTGGCACTCATGGCAAAAATGGAAGACGATGGTTGCTTACCAAATGCTGTGACTTATGAAACAATCATTGGTGCTCTGTTTGAAAAAGGTGAAAATGATAAAGCGGAGAAACTTCTTCGTGAAATGATATCTAGAGGCCTATTGCAAGGATAAAAGTTGGTGAGATTCTTCTTGTCAGACATCACAAAATGTTGTTTGTATCTCTTTCTTTTTAACTTGTGTTTTGTTCTCGATCATCTTTCGATTCCATATTAATGCTTGTAGATCTTCACATGATTGTGATTCTTTATTCTGCTTTACCCACACCTAAGTGTTTTCTTTGTAGTTGCTTATTTTATGGCATTTTCGGTGACTAGATGGCTGTTATATGTGGCTTGTCGGATCTATCATTATTTCCCTTTTTGTTTTCGTAATTATATATGTGCATTGATGTTAATTTATTCCTAAGCTGAAATGGTTGTGATTTTCATCATTCAAAGGGAATCCTTGTTAGTTGTGAAGCTTCCCTGCACTCTTATTGTCTTTCGATCTTTTCATTTCCCCCATATTTAAAGTAAACTCCCATGCAGCAGCATACTGTCTGATGTAGCCTTAGATGAAATCTAATGTTATTTTGTAAACATCTTCTCATTTTTCTGTGTTCATGCAGTTATACCCGAAGCATGTTGTACCAAAGCAATCAACTTGATAAAAAAAGTTACTGATTCAAACTTCAAAGCCAAATGATTTTGATCAAACACTAGCCTCTTGCGCAATCTACAAGCACCCCAAAGAGTAGCAAGAAACATTTGCACAGGTTAATGCTCAAAAAAGTTGGAATACTCTATCATGAATTGTATGTTCCCATATAATCATGTTAAGAAAAATAATAAACCTATAAACTTTACAATTAAAATGAGAAACTTTGGTGGTATATTCGGGCTTTTAAGTTGGAATCTCATGAAAGCTAAAATATTGTGTTAAGAAACAATTATGTGATCAAATCTGGTTTTAATGAAACAATTATGGTAATTTTATATGATAGGAATTGTTCAGTAGAGAGTATTTTCATTTGTTAGCTGAGCTAAACTTGTAGGTTGATGGCTTGATAACTTTCATCTTTATGCTGGCTCCACCATAGATCAATTGATTCATTTGAAACGTTCTTGGAGTTATCATGAAAAGCATTGGTCCATTTGTTTGTTTTTTTTTTTTTTTTCAGAAAAAAAAATTGACATTAAAAATTTTGAAAAAATGGCATTTATCATTGTCTTTTTGAGTTTTTTTTTTTTTGAAGGTGGAAATATAAAATAACTAGTTTACAAGGGCAAGCAGTAGCAGAAAGCCATTGGATTTTATTCAGATGCCATTAAACTAAGCAGCAAGAATGCAACATACTACAGTAATAGGGCCCAAGCATCTAAGTCTTTATGTACTGGAAAGCATCTAAGTCTAGTAGGTAGACACTGAATATTACTGGCTTAGACTATACGAGATATAGATATTACATTGATCATATTGGATTGAAAATTTGAAATGGCTTGACATTCACAAGTTCATTTCCCTGACATGCACATATGCAGTTGGGCGGTGTTAAGGTAGTTCGAGGCAGGTGTTGTGCAGCTGTTTGTGTAAGATCAAGCTTTGCACTTTTAGTTTTGTTCCATTTATATCTTTGTACCCTTTATTGCTGAGATTGTTAATTTGTTGTTGTTAGGTCTATTGTGTTTCTGCAACGGCTTTGATTGGTTCTTGTAATGCTTTTTCACTTATCTCGATGGCTTATTAGGCGAAATGCTCTCTCTTTTTTTTGGGGAGGTATAAAAGAATTATGCTGGAATCAAGTATGATTTGGTACTGTTTGATTTTTTATTTTTATATATATTTTGTTATCTTAGTTACATTTAAAAATTATATATTTGAAAAAAAATACATTTGATATTTTCAATTAGAAAATGAATGAAGTTAAAAATATTGTTCGAAATAATCTTCATTTCACATAATAGGGGAAAAAGAAATAAAAATGAATTGATTTTAAGAAAAATAAATTATTGAATAAATTGATGAGAAATAATTCAGTAATTTGACTGTAACAGAAAAATAGTAAGGATACCAAAGAGTTTTTTCACTAGCCTACTAATTTGTATGTTATGCTTTTATCTTGTTCTTACCTTTAAAAAAAGGTATGTAGCAAGTTACGATTGAGCCATTAACCTAATAGAATCATAAATACTATTCTTTTTTATTTTTTGAAAGTGACACAATTACTAATACTATTTTTCTGAATTTTTTAAGGTGAAACATAGTTATTAATGTTTTCGCTACTGTCATCAGCATAAAGATAAATAATTTGGTCACAAAATATTTTTCATGTCTAAGGTAGAATTTAAAGTTAAACTACTTATAGTCAAGCAATCAAATGATGAAATATTGACTTTATAGTCAAGGAATCAAATGATAAAATACGAAATGGTACCAACGTAATAGATCTAATTAAATCACAAATAGTATAATTACGCCTAAGACGCTTAACAATGTGATGCACAAACGCTATTTTTGTATCGCTTATAATAAGTGAAGTAGTTGTCCATATAATTGTCTTGTGAATTGCGACTTGTAATAATGTTTGGGTTAAAATCTAAATTTCAACACCCACTTAGTTGAAACATTCTTTTTTAACTCAGTGTTTGTTACCTCCACGTATTTTTTGCTTCATAAATATGTAACACAAAATTATATTAATAAATTTTTGTGCTGAATTTCAATATCACATATAGGCCTTGGATTATGAATTATTTGAGAGTACTTGCAAGGATCAATTTCACTTCAACCTAATTTTTTTTTATTTAATTAATAAATCATAAGTCATGGTCAAAAGTCAAAACAGAATAAACCGTTCTTTATTTGTATTGCTAAAAATATTTTTCCTTTCATGGATGTTGGCCCTCAAACACAAATTGTTAAAATACATTAAGCATTCGGTACTAACATCTTCATGAACCACATAGCGTCATTTTTCTTAATGATTTTGATAAATTTTCAAACACTTTCCTCTTCTTCAGCTGTTATACAATGCTCTCTGGAAGAAACTGCACCCCCTGCAATTTTAAAGAACTCAAACTTTGGCATAGAATCACCATTTAATAAAGGTACCTACTCCAATAAAAATGTCAAAAACATCTCATAAAGATATTTGACTAACTTTTAATTTATTTCTTTAGTCATATTTTAAATAAAGATAACTCTTTCATAACATGTTAAAATCAAACCTTACAATCCACTATCCAATAGCTAAACAAAAGCATTCTCACATGAAGATAATTTAAATTTTTCGTTAGAGTATCCACCTTTAATAAATAATCCCTTCAACACCATAGTAAAAATTCTTTATTTGTATATTCACCCTTTCAAACATCATGTTCTTAATTCTGAGTTATTTTAATATGTGCACTCTTGAATGTTTCTTGAATTTAAGCAAAAGAATGATGAATTTTTTTCTGATTTGATCAAAATAAATTCCCACAAAAGGAATAAGAATGTTACCTGCATTTATTTTTAATGAATTTCTATTACGTGTTATACGTTGTTATGGATTATTGGGACTTGG
The DNA here is from genome assembly GCF_003086295.3 of Arachis hypogaea. Taxonomy (NCBI): domain Eukaryota; kingdom Viridiplantae; phylum Streptophyta; class Magnoliopsida; order Fabales; family Fabaceae; genus Arachis; species Arachis hypogaea. The sequence continues at coordinate 140,595,459 of NC_092050.1, read as the reverse complement.
AATGTATTGTATTGATATGAAGTTAATTTTTTTTAAACAATAATACACAAATTGGAGGATTGGTATTGCGAGGGAGAGAAAACCTAACCTCTCATTTGTACTCAAACTTGATTGATGAACAAATCGGACCTTAGGTATTCTGTGTGCGAAATTTTTTGCACATAAACCAAAAAATCATGTAAGATTTTTAAATAGTACAATTCAAAGAAAGGAGTGTATTTTTAACCTTTTGTTTCAACTTTCAATACATCTATCACTCAAAATTTAAATTATAAAAGTAAAAAAAAATGTGGGAAATGAACTTTATAGAATAGAATTTATGATTATTTGCAAAAGAACAGAAAATTCCTCATCTAAGCAAACATATAGACTCGTTAGTGCTAAGATAGCAAATGCTACTAACACATTGTTTGGTTTAAAGGAATATGAGGGAAAAGAAAAGGGTTAAGTAAGATTTTGGTCCCTAACGTAGAGGTTGAAAATTTATTTCGTCATCGACCTTTTTTTCGCTACAAAATGGTCCTAAAAGTTTCAGTTTGTTTTAAAATCGTCATTTTTATCAAATTTTTTATTTTTATTCCAAAGATACCCCTAACTATAAAAGAAACAAAAACGTTGAATAAGGGAGAACGGAGAAGGCGGGAAAGGGGGAAGCGATTCGCGAGGGGAAAGGGGAAGGATCTCGCCGCTCCAATCCGCCGTCGCTGTTCCTCTGGGCTCGGCGGAGGTGCTCGATGGCAGATTGTTCTAGTTCGAGGCAAGAATAGGGGAAGGCTTCGGTGGTGAGCTAAGGTAGCGCGAAGAGAGAAGAAGAAAAGGGTTGGAGAGCTATGATGGCGGATCGGCGCTGTGATGCCGGTTTTGGGTGGCTCACTGGCAGGGACGAACCTAGAGGAGGACGAATAGTGGTCTCGGCCCCCAAAATTTTAAGAAACTATACTTATACATGAGACATGTGTTTAAAAAATAAAAAATATTATGTAATTTAATAATTTTATATATATTATTTTTTATTATGTGATAGATTTATGTTTTAATTGTTTAATTCACTAATATTTTTTACTTAACTAATTTAATATCATACCCTCAAGTGTCTTTGTACCTTTCAAATTAGTTTTTATATAATAATCTCTATATTTATTTTTAAAAAATCATTTATTTTTTTATATTAATATATTTAATATTTATATTATTATATTAATAATGACTTACGTAATTATATTTTGGTAATTATATTATGTACTTTAAATATTATTTTCTTGTAAAAAATACTCATTTTTTTTTCTAAATTTACGTTGTTAAAAGAAAAAATTTTATAAAGATATCTTATATATTGTATTCTATAAGGGTACTATGTCTTTCAAATAATTAATAATTTATAATTTATTTTCAAATTTTTTAAAATTTTTGAAAGAATTAATTTTAATTAATAAGATATGTGATAATTTTTAACTAAACATACTATAAATTATTGGTATTTTATAATTTTATAATGTACTATTGATATTATTATATTTCTTTTATATAATTATCATATTAAAAATAAAATTGTGAAAAAAATTATAATTATATATATATATATATATTTTGATAAATCTTTTAAAAAACTAACTCTAATAACTATATATTAATTATTTTTATGAAATAAAAAAAATTATCCAAAATTCAGCCAAATTATCTAAAATTTGGCCCCTCCTTATTAAAATTTCTGGATCCGTCCCTGCTCGCTGGCTTCTGCTTCTGCTTCCATTCTTCTTCTACTTCTGCTTCTATTCTGTTTTTGCTTCTATTATGTTGTTGATTTTTTTATTATTGTTGCTTCTGGTTGCTTCTGCTTCTGATTGATTATATTATTTTATTGTTGTTGTTGTTGTTCTACTCCTGCTTCTGTTTCTGCTTCTGCTCCTGCTTCTGCTTGATTCCATTGTTGATTCATTGTTGTTGTTGTCCTGCTCCTGCTTCTACTTGATTACATTGTTGATTCATTTTTGATTCATTGTTGTTGTTGCTTCTAATTCTGTTTCTGCTTGTGTTTGTGCTTGATTTTAGGGAAGGGGAAGGAGATTTTAGTTCGAAGGATAGTTTTAAACTAAGTTAAACCTTTGGGACTATTTTGTAATGAACAAAAGGCCGGGACGAAATAAATTTTACGCTTTTACGTTAGGACCAAAATTATATTTAACCCAAAAGAAACTGTAGGGAAAGAAAATTGATGAAAAATTAAATTTTTTATTATTTGGTTTAGAAAATGTAGGAAAAGAAAATTTTATTAAAAAATATTTAAAATTAAAAATAATAAAAATATTCAAAAATCAAGTAAAAAAATTTGAAAATAAAATAAAATAAAATCAATTTAAGATATAGAATTTAAAATTTAAAATTTAAAACTTAAGATTGTCGAAAACAATGAATAATCAGTGTAAACAGCTAATATTAGTTGGTGATTGATTGAAATTGTAATGTTAAAAAATAATGCAAAAAAATAAAAAATAAATTTAAAAAAAATGTGAATATTTTAAATTTCACAAATATTTCGATAAAAAATTAGATTATATAATAATATTTGTAACAAAAGTAATTAGCTAATAAATTTTAAATATAATAATTTAATTATTTATCGAATAATATAAAATTTAATTATTTTATATTTTTATGTTACAATTTAAAATATTATAAAAATTTTATTGCATAATAATTAATTTTAATAAAAAATTACTCATATTTTTTATATTTCTGTATTTTATATTTATTTATTTAAAAAATAAAAATTATATTATTATTTAAAATATTATATATAAAAAAATAATTTTTTATATATTAAAATATTTCATATTTATCAAAATTCATCGATACTTTATTTTTATATTAATTTTTTATTTTTTAATAAAATCTAATAATTTATATAAAGGTGCGCTGCATAAAGTTGTTGTCGTTGTCTTAGACATACCCCTACCCAGAAACAATTGAGAAAACTATTTCCGCAGAGATAGCAACGTCTAGTCGTCTATGTCTTCGACCAGAGAGCAGAGAGCTCTCCCCCAAACTTAACAGCGAAAGTGCGAATCACTAAAATGTTGTCATCCTCAACCTCAACGATCACTTTCATTTTTAGGTATTCTCTTCTCCAAATCCCTAATTTTGTTTCCTTCCCTTCCTCTTCATCCCTTCACTCTCATTCTGAGCCCCCATCCACTCGCCAAGTTGATGAAGCTGTTGATTCTTTCACTCGCATGCTCTCTATGCGTCGCCCTCCATCCATCATCCAATTCACCAAGATTTTGGGATCTCTTGCCAAGACCAACCATTTCCCCACCGCCATTTCCCTTTTTCAGCAATTGCAAGCCAGAGGAATCGCTCCCAACTTATTTACTTTGAGCATCGTAATTAATTGTTGTTGCAGCATGGGTCGTATGACGCTTGCTTTCTCTGTATTGGCCAAGATTTTTAGAATGGATTATCAACCTGATACGGTAACATTGACAACAATCCTGAAAGGTCTCTATCTCTGTGGTAGTATTGAAAAAGCAGTGCGCTTTCATGACAGAGTGCTGGCTCATGGATTTCACTTCGACCAAGTCACTTATGGGACGTTGATCAATGGGCTCTGTAAGACCGGACAGACATCAGCTGTTATTCAAGTGTTGAGAAAGATCCCACGGTATGGCATTGCTCCTAATGTCTTCATGTACAGCGCAATTATTGATAGCCTCTGCAAGGATACACTTGTAAGTCAGGCTTTTCATTTATTCTCTGAAATGCTTGCTAAGGGAATTTCTCCTAATGTTATCACATACAGTTCTCTCATTTTTGGATTGTGTCTTGAGGGTCAATATAAGGAAGCCATTGATTTGTTAAGTGATATGGTGCTTAGAAACATTACTCCAAATGTTCGTACCTATAGTATTTTGATCGATGGGCTATGCAAGGAAGGAAAGATCAAAGATGCTAAGAATGTGTTGGCTGTGATGACAAAACATGGTGTGAAACCAGATGTGGTTACTTATAGCAGCATAATGGATGGATATTGTTTGGTTAATCAGGTAAATAAGGCAAAATATATATTCAACACAATGGCCGAGAATAGAGTGTTTCCTAATGTTCGGAGTTACAATATCATGATTAATGGCTTTTGCAAAAGTAAAATGATCGATGATGCCTTGAATCTCTTCGAAGAGATGCGTCACAAGAACTTGGTTCCTGACACGGTAACTTACAGTACTCTAATTGATGGCTTGGGAAAATCAAAGAGAATCCTTTGCGCCTTGGAACTTCTTGAAAAGATGCATGATCGAGGTCAACCTGCCGATATAATCACTTACAATTCTTTGATGGATGCTTTGTTCAATATCAAACAACATGACAAGGCACTTATGTTATTCAATCAAATGAAAGAGAGTGGCATTGATCCAGATATAGTTACATACACCATACTTATAGATGGCCTCTGCAAAAGTGGAAGACTTGAAAATGCAAAAGAGATTTTTCAAGATCTTTCCATTAAAGGCTATCACATAAACACAAGGATATACAATGTTATGATCAATGGGCTCTGCAAAGAGGGCCTACTTCATGAAGCATTGGCCTTAAAGTTGGAAATGGAAGACAATGGTTGCTCTCTGGATGCTGTAACTTACGAAACAACTATTCGTGCTCTGTTGGAAAAAGGTGAAAATGATCAAGCGCTGAAACATCTTCATGAAATGATTGCTAGAGGCTTATTGAAAAGATACTAAGGAGAAATAAATCAACTCAAATTAATAAATTTTCTGTTGTCAAAATTTGTACAGAACTTGGTAAATTTTATATCTATTGGGGTGGAGAGTTTGGGAAATGCCATGAACTCACTATCACCTTGATTTTGGTTATCTCACTGTTATTGAATTAATTTTGAACTTGTGTTATTGGCTGATTTTTGAGTCTTTGTTACCATGGCTATCATGCATCCTGTTTCGGCGGATTTTCCTAGTTGTAACTGGTGGCTTAGTGCTTAAGATTTCTTGATAGTAATTAAGAGCTCATGATTGGTCTGCTGAGCAACTGTGCTTTATTTGACTGAATCTTCTTAGAATTCTTCTAAAAGACATGCGGTGGCAAGATTAATGACATAGATTTATGATTTTCACTGCCATCTTTGAAACAAATACATATACTAAATGCATGACCCCACTTTTTTTGTTGACAATTTCAACATTTTTGTTATTTTTCAAAATCTGATCATAGGTGAAGAAACCTGTATACTAAGTCTGTGATTACACTTGATGTTTCAAATAAAAAAGGCCGTGCAAGAAGGAATTTCTAGGAATTTGGCTAATTTGGTTCAAATATGAATTATCTTAAAAGCTTTGTTCATTTTCATAATTAATGTTACAGGGCTTTAATTCTTAGAAATCAATTGAAAATATGTACATTATGTTCATTTCCATAATTAATGTACAGTTGTAATTAATGTTATCTTAAAACCCTTGTTCATTTTCATAACTAATGTTACTCAGCAGTTAATGCTTAATTGAGTTATTTCATTATTTCTTGTTGAAAAATCCTATATAGGAATTATTACATTGTTCTTGTTTAAAATCATGTTGAAAAGCTTTTATTATTAAAACATGGTTTGGAGTTTTGTTGTCTGTTATCAGCTACACTTGTCATGAAAGATTTGGGGATTCTAATGTCAAGCACAACTATTTCTACACCTATTTCTTTGGTATTTTCTAAATCTTCTCTGCATTGTGATGAGTGGGGTTAGAATAAAGAATTACAAGTGAAACAATGTTGTACAGATTGAAATTGCATTTGTTCTTGTAGAATATTTTTGAATGCTAATACAATTTCTTTTGGCACAGACAATATTGGAGATCTCTAGTATGAATTTTCCTTTATACTTGGATTTCAGTTTGTCCCTTTGAAATAATTGCGAGACACTTGATTTAATATTTTGTCAGCTTATTTGGTTTCTAGTTGAACCCACCATTCGATTATAAGCTTCAGATTCAGTTTTAGATGGAAGTGAATAATAGCTACTTTCACAAAAATCACTCTTCAGATTAGACCAATAAACATAAAATGAATTGATCTCAAACAAGATAGAATATGGTTGATGCTGCTATAAACTTTGAGGAATCAATCTTAGCATCATAATGAAATTAGGTTGTTCATGTACTATTTATTAGGAGGGGTTGTGACTGGATGATAGTGTTAAGTACTGCAGAGATCCAAATTTGCTGAAATAATGGCGGTGTTGAAGGCATTGAGAAGCAGATCGGTGGTTCTCAAGTGTCGAGAACCAGAGACCTGGTAGGAGATTTGGTTGTGCATTGTGATTATGAATAGAATATCTATCAATAACCAAGGCAAAAGACCATTGGAGTTACCTAAGAACTATGAACGCATTATTGATGTTAAAAAGATATGAATTTCAAAATTAATCATTAACTAGTATTTTTGCTCGTAATGTTATTACGGGAATCTAAATCTTAAACATTACGGGAATCTAAATCTTTTAAAACTACGTCGACTTTATCTTAATTTAGAGATTATGACAAAAAAAATTAATATTTATTGAATTAAATTATTTTTACAAAAAGATCATATGAGAAAAAGTCTCTAGCAGCTAAATTATATGTAATAAATATTTAAAGAAATAAAAGTGAAAATATAAATTAAAAAGATAAACGGTACAAATTTAAAATTAAATAAAAAAATATGCATACAATAATAAAATATTTATGTAAATAATATTACGGAATTATTTTTAATTATATTTAATTATAAATTTAATATATATTTTATAATTTTGTGAATCTATTTGAATTATGTTATTTTATTAATTTTATTTCTTGTAGAATAGAAATATAAAAAGAGATAGAGAATAAGAGAAAAAGAGAAAAAGATAAAGAAAAAGGAGTGAGTTTGTTAATTTTGGAGGGAAAGATTTTATTATAATTGTAATGAAAGAATACCGTGTGATACATTTTAGTTTATCAAATTAGTAATATCAAATATAAATTATAAATTATATATAGAATGGGAAGGGTAGAGAGAAATAGAGGAGAGAGAGGTAGATAAGACTATAGAGAAAGGAAATTTATTAATTTTGGAGGAAATATTTCATCTTAATTTTAATGAGAGAGTATCATGTGACATTTTGGTTGTTAAATTAGTAATATAATATAGTTATATTTCAATTTTAATATTTCAATTTTAATTTCAGTTTTAATTTTAATTTAATTTTAATTGTAATTAGAGAATATAATATATATTTTTGTTGTTAAATTTATAATTAGTTATTTATAATTGATATATAAAAGAGATAGAGCAGGTATAGGAAGAGAAATAGAGTGGGTGAAGGAATGAGAGAGATAGAGAAAGAGAGAGGGGAAGGAGGAGAAAACTCTTTAATTTTGGAAAAAAAATTTTGATTCCAATTATAATAAGAGAGTGACATGTGGTACATTTTGGTTGTAAAATTAGTAATACTAGGGTATGTTCCCGTGTCTTGCACGGGGTAATACATAAAATTATATAAATTTTTTTATTAAAATTTAAATAAAAAATATATATAGTAATTATTATTATAAATATTGTATAATTTAAAAATATTAAAAATAATTAATATTTATTTTAATCAATTTGGATTGGTTGAATGATTATTTCATTTGTCTGCTTAAATAAGTATTTGGAGTTCGAATCTCACCCTTAATAAATAGAGCATCAATATGTGGTGGATTAATCCTAGACTTGTCGAGTTAGAAAATCCATAGAGAAAAATTGTATTTGTCTTTAAAATAGATTAATTTTTCATTAATAAAAGTACTTATGGACTTTTGTCTTTGTTGAAATTTACTTAGGGCAATTTTATTTGTTGGTATCGTATCCATTCTTAAAGTCAAAACAATATGATCAACATTGTTACTTGTTAAAATTTCACATTTTATAAAATAATTTTTAAATTTTCAAATTCATAAATTTATGTCATTACAAAAGTTATTAGATCGATTAATATTTCTTGATAACATAGTGTACCGAAACACCATTGTTGAGTATTAGTTAGTGTGAAGAGAAACCAATAATAACTTTTGTTATTCAATATATAATTTATTCTATTAAAAAATAAATTAATATTTCCTAAATTTATAAATACATTTTTTTCTAATTTCTTACACCATTTTATTTGACAATATTTATCATTAAAAAATAGCAAATGACCATACTATCCTACAATATATATATGATGTGCAAAATAATTTCTTGTCTTGAAATTAATTCTGGTTAATGAGATAAAATTTAAAATATTTTTTATTTTCTTACTCAAATTTAAATTTAAATTTAGAATTGATTAATGACTCATTTTTTTAATTTTAATAAAAAAATAAATTGGTTAGATGTAAAATATTTAGCATTTAAAAATTTCAATCATTTAAATTTTAATTACCAAGAATTGGATTAAAAATTAATTATAAACTTAATAATCGATATAAAAATATATATTATATTAGTACGTAAATAATAATATCCAATGTAAATTATTTATTTTTTTGACAGAACTAATGTATAATCTATTGAGAATTGATTCATTATCCAAAATTTTTTCATAAACTTTGTAATATATAAAAATAGTGATCTTATTTGTTATTATTATTTAAATAATTTTTTATAATTTTTTAATTAGGTAATTAACTTAATTAATAACCTTTATTATTGCTTTTATACTAAAAAAGTATCAGTTTATACTATTTACATATTTTTCACTACTAATAAATAAATAAATATTTGCACTATTATATTTATGGTCCTAAATGATGACTTAAGTTACTTATTTTGTATGTTAATTTATTAAATATTAAGATAAAAAAATTCTTCAATAAATTATATAAATAGTCATTACAGAAAAAAAATTATATATCATATATAATAATCCTTGATATATATAGTGTCATGTATATATTAAAATTATCTATTTTAATTACGTGAGTTATTATTGTTATTTTTACTTTTTTGTTACATTAAAAAATAATATGTAAAACTAAAAAAGAGATAATTAATTTTTTTAGTTTGAATTAAAAAAATGTCTTGTAAATATATTTAACTTTTACATATACTAAGTGTTATAATATTAAATAGTATAATATTTGCTATAACAATGACTCAAAATATTGCCAATGAGTTATAGCTCAAATGCCATAGTCTCCCCATACTTAATTAAGAGGTTGCGAATTCGAGTCTCCTATCTTTGGTAAAAAAAAAAAAAAGACTCAAAATATTAATCCAAGATATATTTGGACCTAGTAAGACCTCAATACAAGCAAGATCAACTAAAATCCATTGTTAGGGTCCCAAATCCGACTTAAGTTCATTACCTTAAAGGCCCAGTGCAGATGAAGTCCACGCGTCCCCTCTTAAATTGACTCAGATTGGATCTCCGTTGCTAGTTAGATATGGTAATGAGTACTCAGAATAGCATGAGAATCCCCCTTCCCATCCCTCACTCCTATTTTAAAAAAATGCCCACGTTCCTTCTCCGTCATTGTAAGTTCTTGTTTAATTATCCCTTAGAGAATGCAGATCTCTTCGGAAAACTTTTGAAAAAAAATTAACACAAAAAGACATAATATAATAATCATAAAATAATCAGTTCAATATAATTCAACACAATTTATAATATATTCGTTATAAAAAATAACATTTCAAAAGGAGAAAACATAAAAACATATTCCAACATAATAACATAACATAATTTTTTGGAACGATACTGAGCGACATAGTGACGGACTTGAGAGGTAGAGAAAGTGGGTTAGAGAGAGAGAGGATTGAGGCTGAGAATGAGTCTGAAAGAAAAAGGAAGAATTCGAATTGGAGGCAGAATTAGGGTTACTAAATTCAACAAATGAATTTATGTATATATAAATTAGGATAAATTAATAATTTTATTCCATGGCGCGGGTACTTATGTCTGTGTCCCCATTAGGGGTGGCAAACAGGAAAGCCCGCCCTGTCTCGCCAAAAGCCCGCGATCTAGTGGACTAGCCTTCTCCGCCCCACCTAGTAAGGCGGTTTTAAATTTCTCCCCGCCCCACCTAATGGTAGGCTGGCGAATTGGCGGGTTCTCTTTTTTTTTAATAAATCATTAAATATTAAACAATATATATAATTTCACAATAATTTCAATAAACTTATAATTTCTAAAAATATAAAAAAATTATAATTATAAATACGTAATAAACATAATTATAAACCAAACTTTTTGAAACAAAATAATAAAATCAATATTGTCCAAAGCAAAACAAATATTATCCAAAATATATAATTAATCATCTTCAAGTTTATAATCAATCAAACATTAAAGCATAATCCAAAATATAACTTAGAACATCTTCAATTATCATCTTCATCCTCTTGTAGATTAATAACATCATAGAAATTTGTAAAAAATATGGTCTTGACAAAATAAAAGCTTGGCCTAGCGGAAAAACCTGCACCGTCCCACCGAAGCCCGCCAAAGCTCATGGATTAGGCGGTGCGGGGTAGACGAGCTTTTTAAGTTTGGCAGACCAACCCTCCTTTTTTGTCGGGTTATGCGGGCCAGCCCGACGGATTTTGGCCTGTTTGCCACCCCAAGTCCCCATCCATTTTCGGATGGCAGGTCATGAGGATTTCACGAGTCCCCATCTAACCCCAAAATACGAGTAATTCCTGCAAATACTTTTTTTGGCTGTTTTTGTGATCATCCATATTGCTAGCATTCATTGGTTTGTGATGTGGAGCTATTCTAGCCACTCAATAAATTCTCAGATAATCAAAGTTTAGGTTATATCATTTGTAACAGCCCAGACCACCCGCTAGCACGATATTGTCCGCTTTGGCACACAATGCCTCACGGTTTTGCCTTTGACGATAGGGATGCTAGCCGAAGCCCCCCACACTCACTCGTCAAAACGTGTCATGCTAGGGAGAGGTATCCACACCCTTATAAGGCATGCTTCGTTCCCCTCCCCAACCGATGTGGGCCTTACAATCCACCCCCCTAAGGGAGTCCAGCGCCCTCGCTAGCACATCGATCCGGGTTCTGGCTCTGATACCATAATGTAACACCCTACCATACAGAGTCTTATGCTTAAGTCATAATTCAGAGATGGCAAGGTATTACGACCTCTAAAATAAAAATTTAGTACATATAGTAATGTGAATAATAATTATAACTAGGAGCCTTTGAAGAAAAGGGGGTACAACAAAAATCGTAACTCAAAAAACGCAACACTCCGATCGATAATGTAACAAACAAGGATAAATTAACGCGAGATTATATATATACAAAAGAGTGCCAAAAACGGGAATATCAAAACTCAAATCCGGATGCGAAGATAACCGGTCCGAGCATAGCAATATATACATATAATAAAATAAGGAAACCCCAAGGAAACCTAAAAGGACACAAATACAGAAAACCTATTCTCCAAAAATCCCTTCTAAGAGGAGTCATCACAGTTTGTATTATTCAATCGAGATAAAAGTATTTAAGAGAAATCATAAAATCAAAACAGAGTCTCGAGAACAAAGGATCTTCGCTAATCCAGAAGTCTCCAGCATGCTTCAGCGAGAAACCTCACGTCCTGCATCTGAAAACCACAAAATCCGCATGGGTGAGAACCAGAGGTTCCCAGCATGGTAACAGCTTCCACATATATAATATATAATAAAAGAGGAAAGTCGAAGGCAATCCTAGAACTTCCTCCAGATAAAATCAAAGCTTATAAACAAGCTAAAGCATAAAGGGCATCTGACTAAAGATCCTTCAATCTAACTAATACTTCCCTTTCCAATTCTTTCAGACCTCCCAACCACCAGCAGGAGTATAATGTAGCAAACACAGCTAAATCAAACAAGAGATATACAAATAGGAAAAGATAAGGCATTTAGACAAATAGCAAGTAATATGCAGTCAAAAAGGCAATCTCAATCAATTCACATAGTATGCATATGATGAATGCCTGTTCCTAATGGCTGATGATATCATCTGTCGGTTATAGAGCCAACCCGACAAGTCCTGGTAGCTAACCATTGGACTGTCCCTCTGTCGTGTCTCCCCAACTCGAGTTATACTCAATATAAACTTGATCATAATCATGATCCATATCCATCACCCTCACTGGTGAATATTTATGGGGGTGAGCTCATCTAGGGCTTTCACAGTGCCCGGCCACCCTGACAACATAGGGTCAAAAGAGTTTCGAGTCTCAACCTGGAGCACGTGGTGGCTAGCCACTGCTTTCTCCCAGGAAAACTCTCATCTCCGATAGTGGAAGTGCAACATTCACAATTCATTCGACAGCATATATGCATTTATTCTTAGCCATAATCATGGCTCCGCCGTAACACGGCAATAATCTAGCCATCCAGCTCACGGTTAAATCCATAACCAGCCAATTCATTAACAATCACGACCTTTCGGCCCATGGCATAACAAGCACTTCCACTGCCATCCTCCGCATCTCACATAATCATCTTTGATCCTCATTGATCATTTATTTTTCCCTTGCTTCACTCGCAAGTTACCACATCCCCTAGCTCCTTTTCTCATTTCTAGGCATATCATAATGATTTAAGACATAAGTGGTGAGATCGGAGGCTTAGAAGTATGAAATTTGGCTTTTAAAACTCAAAAATCAACCTTGGGATGAAAACAGGGCCACGCGTACGTGCACTCAACGCGCACGCGTGGATGGCCACAAAACTCATCGACGAGCAAGCGTCATACACGCGGACGTGCGGGTACATTTGTGCCCCAGGCACAAAACTGGCACAACTCTGGCACAACTCTCTGGAAAAAGGCTGGGCATTTGGTGCAGCGCATCGACGCGCCCGCGCACACCACGCGCACGCTTGGATGGTACCTTCTTGAAGAACGACGCGCACGCGCCAAGTGCGCCTACGCGTGGGGAGTTACTCTGCTAAAAATTTTCTAAGTTAAAAGCTGCAGAATTCACAGATTCAACCCCCAATCTTCCGATGGACATAACTTTTTCATTTTTAATCATTTTTCGCCCGTTCTTCGAACGACATGGACATCCCGGATCCAATTTCATTTCTAAACAAGTTTGGTATAAAATGGGGATCCGTAGTCCAAGTTATGTCCCGTCAAAGTATGCCCAAAAATCATATTTTCATACAAAACCACAAGGTGCCATTTTCAAAACAAGCCATTTCCAACTCTTTTCAAAATCAACCAAAATATGCCAATTTCAACCCTTTTTGAAATCAATCAAAATGTACCAAAATCAACATCAAGTCATCCTCAACTCACACATTGACACTTTACCAAAATTTCCAAAACCACCATCCAACCATTTTATCACTTCTCAATCAAATGGCTAAAGGACAAACACAATATCATGTCATACATCCTTCTTCATCTTAATTTCCAATAATACCATTTCCAATCAACCATCATTATACATAATCATCATCATACTCACCATCAACATGGTACCACCCACCAAGTCAACCTCAATCATTCATCAAGCATATATCACAACATGCATTTTCTCATATATCACACAATCAAGGCATCAATATTCATAATCACATATATGATCACATCATATATCTCAACCATTCAACAACATCATCAATTCAATGCCTATCTTAGGGCCTCTAGCCTAAGTATTTCCTACCACATTACATATTAGATACGAGAAACCGAGACCATACCTTAGCCGATTTCCCAAGCTCAACCGGAGCACTTCCAAATCACTTGTCCACAAGTTTTCTAGGTCTCAACACCTTTAAGAACAGATTTTTACCACCAAAAATCCCTTTTTAAGCTTTCCAAGGTCTCAATCAAGCCCCAATATTCACATATACACAACCTAAGCCACAATCATCATACCCATACACAACATCTCAATACCCAAACATCATAGAACAACAAAATTATACTAGGGTTGAGAATCTTACCATACCTAAGGTCCAAGGAGACAAGATTAACCTTCTCCTTCAAGAGAGTTGGGTCCTATAACATCAAAGAGCCCAAAATCTCAATATTTTTGCTCATGAAACTCGAAAACAAGGCTGGAAATTCGAAGAGCAAAACGTGACTTACCTCAAGATTAGTTGTATGGATTTTGTAGAGCTCTCCGCGATGAACACGTGGCCATAAACGGTGCAACGATCGGAGCTCTAGATCAAAAGTTATGGTGGTTTGAAGATCAAATGAGAGTAAGAACTTGAGAGAGTGTTCTTCCCTCCATGGCCTCCATTTTCAGCGTGTGAGTGTCTCAAATGAGGAGAGAGAGTGCTAAAAACTAGGGTTTTGGTTTAGTTTAGTTGGGCCAAGGGCCCATTTTGGGTCCGGTTGGCCCGGTTTGGTCCGTTCGGTCCAATCTTGGTCCGATTTCTATAAAATTGGTATCGAAATTCTCGTCTCAATCTCCTCTATCATATTAAGCCATAAAAATAACATTTTTGGCTTTCTAGAATAAATTCTCATTTATGGGTTAATTAACCATTAATTAACCGGGTCTTACATCATTTTTATGCAGTCACATGTATCCTTGTTATAACAATATTAATAGAAGATAAATAGATAAACACTAAACTATTGTTTAAATATAAGATAAAAAATAAGAGAATAGAAAATAGAAAGAAAGAAAATGAGAGGAAACAAAATGAAAAGAAAAGTATATTTTTGTGTGTGTGTTTAGATAAAGAAAAAATGAATGAAAAGAAAATAGAGGAAAAATTTCTTTTGTTTGGATGGAAGAAAAAGTAAGAGAAAAAATTATAATAGAGTAAAATTATATTAATATTTTTATATATTATATATAAATTATAATTCAAATAGTAACTCTGTATTTTAACCCATGTTTGCACTTCTGCATAAGTTTTCTTTGCAACTTTGAAGAGAAAAAATTTACATGAGCTCCACATACATTTTTATCTTTTTCATTCAATTTTTTTGTTGATCCAAACAATAAAAAATTAATTTTTCATCTATTTTTTTCTCCAACATTTTATTTTCCTACAAATTTTTTTAATCCAAACAATATATAAATAAGTCACATTTTTTCATATATATATATATATATATATATATATATATATATATATATATATATATAACAATAACTAATATCACATGTTAGGTTAATTTATGTTGATAAACCAAAGCCACCTCAAAATTATCTAAATCCCCCAAACCTAAAAACGTTACCTAGTTATCTCCATTTACATTTCTATATAAATCGAATTTAATAAATTCGAATTAGGGTAATAAGTATAGGATTCGAATTACTTGACGTTGTGATTCGAAAGTAAATTGAATTCAATGAATTCGAATTATGTCATCCCCTACTAAATTGAATCTATAAATTTCGATTTATATGGTCCATGCTAAATCGAAGCAATAAGGTTCGATTTATACTCACTTAATAGCAATCCAGCTCATTGTAAATCGAATCTCCTTCGTTTGATTTAGTAGCATAGATAGCATCCAAGTAATTCAAATCTTATAGATTCGATTTACTACGAAAACACATAATTCGAACTCCATAAATTTGATTTATATAGATATGTAAATTGAGACATGCGCGCAATTTTTTTTGCTTTGGCAGATATACGTAAAATTGGTTTGCAGATGGTTTATAAAGGTGATTTACTCTACATATTATAATTTGTGAAATCATAATATTTTGAGAAGTGATGTATAGACAACTTAAATGTTGATAAGTCTGAAAAATTTTAGAAAAAAATAAAAATATAAAAAAATTACATGTTGATCCATAAATTTTTTTTTTTTTAAAATTTGTTCATAGTCTATGATTAATAACTTTAAAATTATATATATATTTTTTATTTTTATTTTATAGAGACTTATAATTTTGTTATCGGCGATGTTAGTGGTTATAGAGAGATTTTTACCTTTAAATAAATTATAGAAAAATTAAAAACAAAACTGGTTGCTATTTTTCTGACAATTCATTTAGTTTTTAGTTTAAATTAAAATTAAATTATATATTCAATTTATATTTATTTGTTTATCCTAATGATTGTATATAATAGATAATATATTTAAGCATGTTTTAAAAGAAAATTAAATTTTATATAATTGAAAGTTAACTATGAAATTGAAGCTAAGATGAAGTGAAATACAATAAACATATGAGGAGTGGAATTAAAATAAATAATAAAAAATAAGGTAATAAAATAATTAAAAAAGTAAACAAAAAAAAAGTAGAAAAATAATGCATGTAGTTGATAAAAATACACTGTAAAAAAATTAGTATAATCAATGAATATAAAAGATGAAAGACAAAAATTAAGATATATTTTTGTTAAAAAATTCAAGAAAAACATTGTGAAGAAGAACCTATTAATCAAGTTTTATGAAAATATTATAAAAAATTTAAAATGTTAGTAAATAAAATAGTAACTCCTTTAAGAATTATTAATCAAAATACATAAAAATACATTCTAATTTCTAGATATAAAAAATAATAAGAAAATAATTCAAATTAAATTTATTTATTTTATTTATTTGTTTATTATTTATTAAATAATTTAATATTTATTTAATTTTGATCAAATCAAATAATATAATTAATTGGTTATAATTAATGTTATTCACCCTAATGGTTTAATTGAAACATATTGAAACTCTAAAGGTAAAATTAAAACTAAATGTTAAGGATAAAACAAAAATAAAATTTTATTTGCTATCTTGAAATTTTTTTTAATAAAAATTTTATTTATACATCTTTAAAATGCATCATTTTAATACAATGATATTTTTATTAAAAATAAAAATTATGATAAATATCTTATATATTTGTTAATAAATTATATACAAATATTTTTTGAAGTATATCATTTTTATTATAAAAAATAACTTAAATACTTTTAAATGTGATTATGATAATTCATTAAGTATTATATTTTTTTTACTAATTTATATTTAATAATTTATCGCTAACTTTTAATTATAGTAAAAATGTAAGATATGATGCCAAAAAAAAGAAGCTAAAGTGACATATTACTAACAAAAAGATATATATTTTTTTATTTTTTAGATACATTTCTATTTTTTTAGATATATACATTTTAATTTATATAAATCAATGACAATTAAATGTATAAAAAAATTATAATTAATAAAAAAAATAAAATTTAAGATAAACATGTCCTGAATAAATTGAAATAAAATAAAGACTTTTAATTATGATCATTAATTATAACTACATATATTTTCTTCAAGATTTATACTTCAAAAATTCAGTATATTAATATTTTGTATTTTTATTTTTTAATTTTAGACTATCACAAACATTAGTTACTTTCCAATAATAACAATGCTTTTAAAAAAATAAACATAATTAAATGATCTTAAAATTATATAATAATTTTTAAAATAATAATAAAATATACATTTACTTAAAATATAATATTTGTATAGTAATTAAAATTTAATTGCCAATATAAAAGTAACATGTAATATCATTTCGTAATCAAATAAGTATTTAATTAAAGAATTTAATATATATATATATATATATATATATATATGACAAAATAAATAAAAATTTGAGTTTAACCATAATTATATAAATTGTAACTGATTTGATTTAATAATTTAAAAAAAATTGAATAACCCTTTTTAGAAATATGGCAAATAATATAGATTGAAGATGAAAAAAATATAATTAAATTATATAATATAATATAATATTCCTAAAAATTTATTTTATAGCAGATCTAATATCAAGATATTTATCATTACATGTGGTATAATCTAATTTTACAATTATTTAAACGTTGTTTTTATAAAAAATCGCGTTATTTATTTTGAAAAAAATATTTACTCATTATTATAATTTAAATAGAATATAAAATAGATATTAAACCAATTATTTCTTTTAATAATTATCCAGTTACAAATATCCATCAAGGGCATGAGATTTAAGAGTATATAAAGTAAATATAATACTTACAACTTTTACACTACTACGATAAGGTGATTATCACAAGTCTTTTTAGCATAAATTAAATAGAACAACATATAATAATAAAGAAACAATCAAATCCAAAAAAATTATAGAACACCTGTCATACACTACGACGGTTAGTATTGAGAAATCTTTAACCATTTATTTTTTTATTGAATAAATTACCATTTGTACGCATAAAAGATACAGATGCTGACAAATATACCCATATAAGAATAAAACGACAATTATACCTACGGAAGATTGCTTCCGTGTGCCAAGAGTACCCAGACATTAATTACACAATTGGTCCGTTAGGGTATTCTTGGCACACGGAAGCTATCTTCTGTGGGTACAATTGTCGTTTTATTCTTATATAGGTATATTTGTCAACGTTTGTATCTTTCATGGATACAAAGGATAATTTATTCTTTTTTTTATTAGCTATCTTTTTATTTACTCTTCACTTCATCTACGAATATGTTATGGACTAAACCTATGTTTCAACCTTTCAAAATCTCATATATTCTTGCCAAATACAATATTATTATGCCTTTTTTTTATAGAAACCATTGAATGGAAGAACCGTTAGTAAAAAGATGAAGTTCTCTTATAATATGTATGATTTTTTATGATAATAAAATAAAAATAAAAAGCATAAAATAATATTGTGTATATTTACGTTAATTTTAATCTTTTTTAATAACCAGATTTGTCATAATGTAACTGATGAACAATGACAGTTAATACGGATTGAATATGTTTTGAGTATGCTATACATTTTATGATTTTGTAAGGAATAATATTAATTTTAATTGATATATTTATTATTGGGTATTAAAAATAAAAAAGTATTTGTATTGTTAGCATTTTTCAAACCTTCCTCAACTCTGATCGTGATTAGGCCTAAAAGATCACCTACCTCATTGGACATAAATGTAATCCAATCAATTTTCATCTAATAGTACTATACATTCGCGTAATCATAGGAGAATCACATTCGCATAATTATAGGAGAATCAACTTTAGCGAGATAACAATATGGTATTTAGTTACCACATGAGTATTTTTATATATAGAATTATCAATCAATTATATATGGCTTCTGATGAAAATAATATATTCAACATGGATATTGTTTGTTAGGTAAAAGATAACAGATTGATAAAGAAAATTAATTACAATAATGGGTATATTCATTTTAAAAAATATTTTTTATATAATACTATAAAAAATATTATGGTCACCCTGAATTACTATAGGTTTAACTTCCATCGACAGCGGTAGAATACCTAAATTGAGACATTTTTAGACTATAATATTTGTTAAACAAACAATTAATGAAACACTTATTGTGACGAAGATGGATAAGGATGATGGATGCCCATTTATGAGGGCACATTTTCCCTATGTTGAAAGAAATAAATGAAGTTTGAAATGTAAACTTTGTGTGCCTATAAATACATGTACGAGGCAAAGAAGGGATACACACAAGCAATAAACAATTCCTTCTCTCTTTTATGTTGCAATACTTCTCTCTCTTTATATTTGTTACCTCTTCTTTATTTATTTATTTAGTTATATATATACTACAGCATATAATCTAGTAATATATTAATCATTCTTATTATATTGAAATCGTGGTGAATATTATTACTAGATTTATCTAACTATATTTCTTATTTTATATTACCTCTTTCTTATTTATTTTATATTTATTTTATAACACGTTATCAGCACGAAGCTCTAACGAAATTTTAGGAAGACTTCAGGTAACAAATTTTTATTATGTCGAAACTCTTTCATCTTGAATTTAATTCTTTTGATATATCTGAAAATAATTATTTATCATGGATACTAGATGCTAAAATCCATCTTGATTTAATGGATCTTGAAGATACCATTAAAACTGAAAATAATACATCCCAGAAGGATAAAGCCAAAGCCATATTTTTCCTTCGTCGTCATCTTGAAGAATGATTGAAAAATGAATATCCCACATTAAAAGATCCTGCAGATCTGTAGAAAGACCTTGAAGAAAGGTACAATCATGTGATACTTCCTCAAGCCCGATATGTTAGAAAAAATTTTCTCGACATTCCATGCTTCGAAAGTGCTCCTGCAGCAGCAGTATCGAGAAAACTGATTTAAAAATATTTTGAGCTAATTTCTTGCTTTCTTGTTGTTGAACGCAACAATGAGTTGCTCTTAAGAAATTATGAAATGCGCCCAGATGGCGCCGCCCCATTTCCTAAAGCAAATGCGGCAAATTATAACCCCAGAAGAGGTAAATGGCAAGATTTTGATAACAAGAAAAATTATGGAAGGAAAAGAAATTATGTTCACAAGAAAAGATCTCACCAGAAGTGGGATAAAGAAAGAAACACTGGGCAAAGTATATCAATTGAGGATAAATGCTTCCGTTGTGTGGAAAGGGCCATTGGTCACGTACCTGTCGTACCCCAAGGCACCTAGTTGATCTTTATCAAGCATCCTTGAAAAAGGATGACAAAGAAAAGGAAACAAATTTTGTTTCAAATGATGAAAATTTCACCACTCATTATGATGTATCTAATTTCTTTAAGAATTCTGAAGGAAATATTGGCTATTTGATCAATGATGAAATAGTTTAATATGTGTGTTTATTAAGTATTCATGTGAATAATTTTTACTGTGCATGTACTTTTGCTCATTTTATTATTATTATTTGTTTTTGAAGAAAAATGGCAAGGACATATTCTGAAGATATTTGCCTTGCGGATAGTGCAAGTTCACACACTATTCTTAAAAGTAATATATATTTTACCTATCTTGTGCCAAAAGATGAAATGTTAATACTATTATTGGCTCGGGCAATGTGATAGAAGGCTTTGAAAGAGCTATAATTTTGTTTCCTGAAAGAACAAAATTCATAATAAATAATGCACTATTGTCTACCAAGTCTCGAAGAAACTTGTTGAATTTTAAAGATATTCGTCGAAATAGATATCATATTGAGACTATGAATGAGGGAAATCATGAGTATTATGTATCACAACTCATGATTTACATAAAAAGGTAATATTAGAAAAGTTACTGATGAGCGGATAATTTATACGCTTTTTGGCATTGTTTTTAGTAAATTTTTAGTAGAATCTAGTTACTTTTAGGGATGTTTTCATTAGTTTTTATGTTAAATTCACATTTCTGGACTTTACTATGAGTTTGTGTATTTTTCTGTGATTTCAAGTATTTTCTGGCTGAAATTGAGGGACTTGAGCAAAAATCAGATTCAGAGGTTGAAGAAGGACTGCTGATGCTGTTGGATTCTGACCTCCCTGCACTCAAAGTGGATTTTCTGGAGCTACAGAATTCGAAATGGCGCGTTTCCAATTGCGTTGGAAAGTAGACATTCAGGGCTTTCCATCAATATATAATAGTCCATACTTTGTTTGAGATTAGATGACGCAAAAGGGCGTTGAACGCCAGTTCTACGCTGCTGTCTGGAGTTAAACGCCAGAAACACGTCACAAACCAGAGTTGAACGCCAGAAACACGTTACAACCTGGCGTTCAACTCCAGAAAGAGCCTCTGCACGTGTAACATTCAAGCTCAGCCCAAGCACACACCAAGTGGGCCCCGGAAGTGGATTTATGCATCAATTACTTACTTCTGTAAATTCTAGTAACTAATTTAGTATAAATAGGACTTTTTACTATTGTATTTACATCTTCGGATCATCTTGGGATGCCTAGTTCTTAGATCATGGGGGCTGGCCTCTCGGCCATGCCTGAACCTTTCACTTATGTATTTTTAACGGTAGAGTTTCTACACTCCATAGATTAAGGTGTGGAGCTCTGCTGTTCCTCATAAATTAATGCAAAGTACTACTGTTTTTCTATTCAATTTAACTTATTCCGCTTCTAAGATATTCATTCGCACTTCAACATAAATGTGATGAACATGACAATCATCATTATTCCCTATGAATGCGTGCCTAACAACCACTTCCGTTCTACCTTAGATGGAATGAGTATCTCTTGGATCTCTTAATCAGAATCTTCGTGGTATAAGCTAGATTGATGGCGGCATTCATGAGAATCCGAAAAGTCTAAACCTTGTCTGTGGTATTCCGAGTAGGATTCTGGGATTGAATGACTGTGACGAACTTCAAACTCGCGAGTGCTGGGCGTAGTGACAGACGCAAAAGGAGGGTGAATCCTATTCCAGTATGATCGAGAACCTCAGATGATTAGTCGTGCCGTGACAGAGCATTTGGACCATTTTCACAAGAGGTAGGGATGCAGCCATTGACAAGGGTGATGCCTCCAGACAATTAGCCATGCAGTGACAGCGCATCGGACCATTTTCCAGAGAGGATAAAAAGTAGCCATTGATAACGGTGATGTCCTTACAAAAAGCCAGCCATAGAAAGGAGTAGGATTGATTGGATGAAGACAGCAGGAAAGCAGAAGTTCAGAGGGACGAATGCATCTCTATACGCTTATCTGAAATTCTCACCAATGAATTACATAAGTGTTTCTATCTTTATTTTCTGTTTATTTATTATTAATTTCGAAAACTCCATAACTATTTGATATCCGCCTGACTGAGATTTACAAGGTGACCATAGCTTGCTTCATACCAACAATCTCCGTGGGATCGACCCTTACTCACGTAAGGTTTATTACTTGGACGACCCAGTGCACTTGCTGGTTAGTTGTATCGAAGTTGTGAATGAAAAACGATTTATTAAGACGTGCGTACAGAGTTTTTGGCGCCGTTGCCTGAGATTACAATTTCGTAAACCAAGTTTTTGGCGCCGTTGCCGGGGATTGTTCGAGTTTGGACAACTGACGGTTCATCATGTTGCTCAGATTAGGTAATTTTCTTCTTTTTTTGTTTTCAAAAAAATTTTCAAAAATTTTTCAAAAATCTTTCAAAAATTTCTCATCTGTTTTCGAAAATTATTTCAGAATTTTTAAGAATGAATTCTAGAGTTTCATGAAAAATGTTGAAGCCTGGCTGGCTGTAAAGTCATGCCTAATTCTTTTAGGATAGGGGCTTCCAACCATCAGCATAGAGGCAAGTTAATTGGAATATCAGCTGTTGCATGCCTGATGTATATCCTAAAGCTGACTGGCTATTAAGCCATGTCCTACCCTCAGATTGGAGCTTTAGACTAAGAGTACAAGATTCTTGGAATTCATGTTAAAAATTTTGGAATCCTTATTTTTCTTTTTCACATTAATTTTCGAAAAATCCAAAAAAAAAAATTTAGAAAATCATAAAAATCAAAAAAATATTTCATGTTTCTTGTTTGAGACTTGAGTCAATTTTAAGTTGGGTGTCAATTGCATGTTTTAAAGTTTGCATAAAATTTTCGAAAAATTCATGCATTCATAGTGTTCTTCATGATCTTCAAGTTGTTTTTGGTAAGTCTTCTTGTTTGATCTTGATGTTTTCTTGTTTTGTGTCTTTTCTTGTTTTTCATGTGCATTTTCGCATTCATAGTGTCTGAACATGAAAGATTTCTAAGTTTGGTGTCTTGCATGTTTTCTTTGCATAAAAAATTTTTCAAAAATAAGTTCTTGACATTCAAAGTGTTCTTGGTGTTCATCTTGACATTCATAGCATTCTTGCATGCATTCATTGTTTTGATCCAAAATTTTCATGCATTGCATCTTTTTCATGTTTTTCTCTCTCATCATAAAAATTCAAAAAAAATCAAAAAAATATCTTTCCTTTTTTCTCTCATAAAATTCGAAAATTTGGATTGACTTTTTCAAAAAATTTTAAAATTTAATTGTTTCTTATGAGTCAAATCAAATTTTCAATTTAAAAATCTTATCTTTTTCAAAATCTTTTTCAAAAATCAAATCTTTTTCATTTTTCTTAGTTATTTTCGAAAATTTTAAAAATATTTTTCAAAAATCTTTTTCTTATCTTTATCTCCTAATTTTCGAAAATAACATCATCAATTAATGTTTTGATTCAAAAATTTCAAGTTTGTTACTTACTTGTTAAGAAAGATTCAAACTTTAAGTTCTAGAATCATATCTTGTGATTTTTTGTGAATCAAGTCATTAATTGTGATTTTAAAAATCAAATCTTTTTCAAAACTAATTTCAATCATATCTTTTCAAAAATATCTTTTTTTATCTTATCTTTTTTCAAAATCATATCTTTTTCAAAAATTTGATTTTAAAATATCTTTTCTAACTTCCTATCTTCTTATCTTTTCAAAAATTGATTTTCAAATTTGTTTCAACTAACTAACTAACTTTTTGTTTGTTTCTCATCTTTTTCAAAACTACCTAACTAACTCTCTCTCTCTCTAATTTTCGAAAATATCTCCCTCTTTTTCAAAAATTCTTTTTAATTAACTAATTGTTTCAAAATTTAATTTTAATTTATTTCTTCTTTTAATTTTCGAAAATCACTAACTCTTTTTCAAAAATTATTTTCGAAAACTTCCCCCTCTCATCCTCTTCTAATTATTTATTCATCTACTAACATCTCTCCCTCACTCACCAAAAATCCGAACCCTCTCTCTCTCTGAGTTCAGATTTTCTCTTCTTCTTTTCTTCTACTCACATAAGGGAACCTCTATACTTGGGCAAAAAGGATCCCTATTATTATTTTTCTGTTCCCTCCTTTTTCATATGAGCAGGAGCAAGGACAAGAACATTCTTGTTGAAGCAGATCCAGAACCTGAAAGGACTCTAAAGAGGAAACTAAGAGAAGCTAAATTACAACAATCCAGCAAGCACCTTTCAGAAATTTTCGAACAGGAAGAGGAGATGGCAGCCGAAAATAATAATAATAATGCAAGGAGAATGCTTGGTGACTTCACTGCACCTAATTCCAATTTACATGGAAGAAGCATCTCCATCCCTACCATTGGAGCAAACAATTTTGAGCTGAAACCTCAATTAGTTTCTCTAATGCAGCAGAACTGCAAGTTTCACGGACTTCCATCTGAAGATCCTTTTCAGTTCTTAACTGAATTCTTGCAGATCTGTAATACTGTTAAGACTAATGGAGTAGATCCTGAAGTCTACAGGCTCATGCTTTTCCCTTTTGCTGCGAGAGACAGAGCTAGAATATGGTTGGACTCTCAACCTAAGGATAGCCTGAACTCTTGGGATAAGCTGGTCAAGGCTTTCTTAGCCAAGTTCTTTCCTCCTCAAAAGATGAGTAAGCTTAGAGTGGATGTTCAAACCTTCATACAGAAAGAAGGTGAATCCCTCTATGAAGCTTGGGAGAGATACAAAGGACTAACCAAAAAGTGTCCTTCTGACATGCTTTCAGAATGGACCATCCTGGATATATTTTATGATGGTCTGTCTGAATTAGCTAAGATGTCATTGGATACTTCTGCAGGTAGATCCATTCACCTAAAAAAAAATTCCTGCAGAAGCTCAAGAACTCATTGACATGGTTGCTAATAACCAGTTCATGTACACTTCTGAGAGGAATCCTGTGAGTAATGGGACGCCTATGCAGAAGGGAGTTCTTGAAATTGATACTCTGAATGCCATATTGGCTCAGAATAAAATATTGACTCAGCAAGTCAATATGATTTCTCAGAGTCTGAATGGAATGCAAGCTGCATCCAACAGTACTCAAGAGGCATCTTCTGAAGAAGAAGCTTATGATCCTGAGAACCCTGCAATAGCAGAGGTGAATTATATGGGTGAACCATATGGTAACACCTATAATCCCTCATGGAGAAATCACCCAAATCTCTCATGGAAGGATCAACAAAAGCCTCAACAAGGCTTTAATAATGGTGGAAGAAACAGGTTTAACAATAATAAACCTTTTCCATCATCCACTCAACAACAGACAGAGAACTCTAAACAAAATACCTCTAATTTAGCAAACTTAGTCTTTGATCTATCTAAGGCCACTGTAAGTTTCATGAATGAAACAAGGTCTTCCATTAGAAATTTGGAAGCACAAGTGGGCCAGTTGAGTAAGATGATCACTGAAACTCCTCCTAGTACTCTCCCAAGCAATACAGAAGAAAATCCAAAAGCAGAGTGCAAGGCCATTGAATTAATTACCATGGCCGAACCCATAAGGGAGGTTGAGGACGTGAATCCCAGTGAGGAAGACCTCCTGGGACGTCCAGTGATCAATGAGGAGCTTCCCTCTGAGGAACCAAAGGAATCTGAGACTCATCTAGAGACCATAGAGATTCCATTGAACCTCCTTATGCCATTCATGAGCTCTGATGAGTATTCTTCTTCTGAAGAGAATGAGGATGTTACTGAAGAGCAAGTAGCCAAGTTCCTTGGTGCAATCATGAAGCTGAATGCTAGTTTATTTGGTAATGAGACTTGGGGAGATGAACCTCCCCTGTTCACCAATGAACTAAATGCATTGGATCAACTGAGATTGCCTCAGAAGAAACAGGATCCTGGAAAGTTCTTAATACCTTGTACCATAGGCACCATGATCTTTGAAAAGGCTCTGTGTGATCTTGGTTCAGGGATAAACCTCATGCCCCTCTCTGTAATAGAGAAACTGGGAATCTTTGGGGTGCAAGCTGCTAAAATCTCATTAGAAATGGCAGACAATTCAAGAAAACAGGCTTATGGACAAGTAGAGGACATGTTAGTAAAGGTTGAAGGCCTTTACATCCCTGCTAATTTCATAATCCTAGATACTGGGAAGGATGAGGATGAATTCATCATCCTTGGAAGACCCTTCCTAGCCACAGCAAGAGCTGTGATTGATGTTAACAGAGGTGAACTAGTCCTTCAATTGAATGAGGACTCCCTTGTGTTTACAACTCAAGGTTATCCTTCTGTAAACATGGAAAAGAGGCACAATAAGCTTCTCTCAAAATAGAGTCAACCAGAGCCCCCACAGTCAAACTCTAAGTTTGGTGTT
This sequence comes from Arachis hypogaea, assembly GCF_003086295.3. NCBI lineage: Eukaryota > Viridiplantae > Streptophyta > Magnoliopsida > Fabales > Fabaceae > Arachis > Arachis hypogaea. The sequence goes on along the minus strand of NC_092050.1, from coordinate 140,568,607 downwards.
GGGAGGCCACAACCAAACTCTAAGTTTGGTGTTGAAAGTTTGGTATTGGGGAGTCTCAACAATACTCTGAACATCTGTGAGGCTCCATGAGAGCCTACTGTCAAGCTATTGACATTAAAGAAGCGCTTGTTGGGAGGCAAACCAATTTTTATTTATCTAATTTTAATTTATTTTCATTGTTTTTCATGTTTTATTAGGTTCATGATCATGTGGAGTCACAAAATAAATATAAAAATTGAAAACGGAATCAAAAACAACAGAAGAAAAATCACACCCTGGAGGAGGATCTCACTGGCGTTCAACGCCAGAACAGAGCATGTTTCTGGCGTTGAACGCCAGAAACAAGCAGCATCCTGGCGTTCAGACGCCAGAAATGCACAGTGAAGAAGAGCTGGCACTGAACGCCAGAAACAAGCATCTGGCTGGCGTTCAACGCCAGAATTGCATGCAAAGGCATTTTACATGCCTAATTGGTGCAGGGATGCAATTCCTTGACACCTCAGGATCTGTGGACCCCACAGGATCATCTCAACATCTGTGGACCCCACAGGATCCCCACCTACCACCACTCACTCTCTCTCCATTCATGGTCATCCCTTCTGTTTTCCATTTACCACTCACATCCATACACCCCACCTACCTTCAAAATTCAAAATCTCTTTCCCACCCAATCCCACCCATATGGCCGAATACACACATCCCTCCATCTCCTCCATATCTTCTTCTTCTTCATCTATTCTTTCTTCTCTTGCTCGAGGGCGAGCAATATTCTAAGTTTGGTGTGGTAAAAGCATAAGCTTTTTGTTTTTCCATTACCATTAATGGCACCTAAGGCCAGAGAAACCTCAAGAAAGAGAAAAGGGAAGGCAATTGCTTCCACCTCTGAGCCATGGGAGATGGAAAGATTCATCTCACAAGCCCATCACTAAGAAAATGATGGAGCAAACAAGAGAGCCTACTCATGGAGCTCAAGAAACGCATGAGGAAGCTCACCATCAAGAAATCCCTGAGATACCTCAAGGGATGCACTTTCCTCCACAAAATTTTTTGGAGCAAATCAACACCTCCCTAGGAGAATTAAGTTCCAACATGGAAAAATTAAGGGTGGAACATCAAGAGCACTCCATCATCCTTCATGAAATTAGAGAAGATCAAAGAGCAATGAGGGAGGAGCAACAAAGACAAGGAAGAGACATAGAAGAGCTCAAGGACATCATTGGTTCCTCAAGAAGGAAACGTCACCATCACTAAGGTGGACTCATTCCTTGTTCTTAAATTCTCTGTTTTTTGTTTTCTTCATATTAAGTGCTTATCTATGTTAGTGTCTTATTACATGATCATTAGTAGTTAGTAACTTTGTCTTAAAGTTATGAATGTCCTATGAATCCATCACCTCTCTTAAATGAAAAATGTTTTAATTCAAAAGAACAAGAAGTACATGAATTTCAAATTTATTCTTGAACTTAGTTTAATTATATTGATGTGGTGACAATGCTTCTTGTTTTCTGAATGAATGCTTGAACAGTGCATATGTCTTTTGAAGTTGTTGTTTTAGAATGTTAAATATGTTGGCTCTTGAAAGAATGATGACAAGGAGACATGTTATTTGATAATCTGAAAAATCATAAAAATGATTCTTGAAGCAAGAAAAAGCAGCAAAGAACAAAGCTTGCAGAAAAAAATAAAATAAAATAGCAAAAAAAAAAGAGAGCAAAAGCAAGCAGAAAAAGACAAAAGCTCTTAAAACCAAAAGGCAAGAGCAAAAAGCCAATAGCCCTTAAAACCAAAAGGCAAGGGTAATAAAAAGGATCCCAAGGCTTTGAGCATCAGTGGATAGGAGGGCCTAAAGGAATAAAATCCTGGCCTAAGCGGCTAAACCAAGCTGTCCCTAACCATGTGCTTGTGGCGTGAAGGTGTCAAGTGAAAACTTGAGACTGAGCGGTTAAAGTCAAGGTCCAAAGCAAAAAAACAGAGTGTGCTTAAAAACCCTGGACACCTCTAATTGGGGACTTTAGCAAAGCTGAGTCACAATCTGAAAAGGTTCACCCAATTATGTGTCTGTGGCATTTATGTATCCGGTGGTAATACTGGAAAACAAAGTGCTTAGGGCCACGGCCAAGACTCATAAAGTAGCTGTGTTCAAGAATCATCATACTGAACTAGGAGAATCAATAACACTATCTGAACTCTGAGTTCCTATAGATGCCAATCATTCTGAACCTCAATGGATAAAGTGAGATGCCAAAACTATTCAAGAGGCAAAAAGCTACAAGTCCCGCTCATCTGATTGGAGCTATGTTTCATTGATAGTTTGGAATTTATAGTATATTCTCTTATTTTTATCCTATTTGATTTTCAGTTGCTTGGGGACAAGCAATAATTTAAGTTTGGTGTTGTGATGAGCGGATAATTTATACGCTTTTTGGCATTGTTTTTAGTATGTTTTTAGTAGGATCTAGTTACTTTTAGGGATGTTTTCATTAGTTTTTATGTTAAATTCACATTTCTGGACTTTACTATGAGTTTGTGTGTTTTTCTGTGATTTCAGGTATTTTCTAGCTGAAATTGAGGGACTTGAGCAAAAATCAGATTCAGAGGTTGAACAAGGACTGCTGATGCTGTTGGATTCTGACCTCCCTACACTCAAAGTGGATTTTCTGGAGCTATAGAACTTGAAATGGCGCGCTTCTAATTGCGTTGGAAAGTAGACATTCAGGGCTTTCCAGCAATATATAATAGTCCATACTTTGTTCGAGATTAGACGATGCAAAAGGGCGTTGAACACCAGTTCTACGCTGCTGTCTGGAGTTAAACGCCAGAAACACGTTACAAACCAGAGTTGAACGCCAGAAACACGTTACAACCTGGCGTTCAACTCCAGAAAGAGCCTCTGCACGTGTAACATTCAAGCTCAGCCCAAGTACACACCAAGTGGGCTCCGAAAGTGGATTTATGCATCAATTACTTACTTCTGTAAACCCTAGTAACTAATTTAGTATAAATAGGACTTTTTACTATTGTATTTACATCTTCGGATCATCTTGGGACGCCTAGTTCTTAGATCATGGGGGCTGGCCTCTCGGCCATGCCTGAACCTTTCACTTATGTATTTTTAACGGTAGAGTTTCTACACTCCATAGATTAAGGTGTGGAGCTCTGCTGTTCCTCATAAATTAATGCAAAGTACTACTGTTTTTCTATTCAATTCAACTTATTCCGCTTCTAAGATATTCATTCGCACTTCAACATGAATGTGATGAACGTGACAATTATCATCATTCCCTATGAACGCGTGCCTGACAACCACTTCCGTTCTACCTTAGATTGAATGAGTATCTCTTGGATCTCTTAATTAGAATCTTCGTGGTATAAGCTAGATTGATGGCGGCATTCATGAGAATCCGGAAAGTCTAAACCTTGTCTGTGGTATTCCGAGTAGGATTCTGGGATTGAATGACTGTGACGAACTTCAAACTCGTGAGTGCTGGGCGTAGTGACAGATGCAAAAGGAGGGTGAATCCTATTCCAGTATGATCGAGAACCTCAGATGATTAGCCATGCCGTGACAGAGCATTTGGACCATTTTCACAAGAGGATGGGATGCAGCCATTGACAAGGGTGATGCCTCTAGACGATTAGCCATGCAGTGACAGCGCATCGGACCATTTTCCAGAGAGGATAAAAAGTAGCCATTGACAACGGTGATGTCCTTACAAAAAGCCAGCCATAGAAAGGAGTAGGATTGATTGGATGAAGACAGCAGGAAAGCAGAAGTTCAGAGGGACGAATGCATCTCTATACGCTTATCTGAAATTCTCACCAATGAATTACATAAGTGTTTCTATCTTTATTTTCTGTTTATTTATTATTAATTTCGAAAACTCCATAACTATTTGATATCCGCCTGACTGAGATTTACAAGGTGACCATAGCTTGCTTCATACCAACAATTTCCGTGGGATCGACCCTTACTCACGTAAGGTTTATTACTTGGACGACCCAGTGCACTTACTGGTTAGTTGTATCAAAGTTGTTAATGGAAAACGATTTATTAAGACGTGCGTACAGAGTTTTTGGCGCCGTTGCCTGAGATCACAATTTCGTGCACCAGTTACCCTTACTTTCATTTGGATTGTATTATACCAAGATTAGTGCAATTGAATCACATGCCATTGTAAACCAGAAGTTTACTTGCCCAAATGAATTCATAACTTGGCATGATAGATTGGGTCATCCGGGAACAACCATGATGAGGAGAATTATTGAAAACTCTCATGGACATTCACTAAAGAACCAGAAGATTCTTAAATCTAGTGAATTTTGTTGTGCTGCATGTTCTCAAGGGAAGTTAATTTTAAGGCCATCACCAGTAAAAATTGGATTTGGGTCCCCTGAATTTCTAGAAAGGATTCAAGGTGATATATGTGGACCTATTAATCCACCATGTGGATCTTTTAAATATTTTATGGTCCTGATAAACGCATCTTCGAGATGGTCACATGTGTGCTTATTGTCTTCTCGCAACCTGGCGTTTGCGAGATTACTGGCTCAAATTATTCGATTAAAAGCACAATTTTCAAAAAATCCAATCAAAGCAATTTGCCTTGACAATGTTGGTGAATTTACTTCACAAGCTTTTGATGCTTATTATATGGCTAATGGAATAAGTGTTGAACATCCAGTAGCTTATGTTCACACACAAAATGGGTTAGCAGAATCACTTATTAAGCGCCTCCAATTAATCGCTAGACCCTTGCTTATAAGAACAAATCTCCCAACCTCGGTTTGGGGGCATGCTATTTTACATGCCGCATCACTTATTCGTTTGAGGCCAACGAGTTACCATCAGTTATCTCCTATGCAATTAGCTTTTGGCTAGCAGTCAAATATTTCCCATTTAAGAATATTTGGGTGTGCGATATATGTTCTCATTGCACCACCTAATCGCACCAAAATGGGACCCCAAAGAAAATTGGGGATATATGTTGGATATGATTCTCCCTCTATAGTGAGGTATCTTGAGATACAAACTGGAGATGTATTTAAAGCCCGGTTTACGGATTGTCATTTTGATGAATCAAAATTTTCAACATTAGGGGGAGAGAATAAGCTTCCCGAAAAGGAACTTAATTGGAATGCATTATCGTTGATGCATTTAGATCCTCGATCAGGGCAATGTGAACTAGAAGTTCAAAAGATTATACATTTGCAAAGAATAGCAAATGAATTACCTGATGCATTTTCCAATACAAAGAGGATAACAAAATCTTATATACCAGCGAAAAATGCCCCAATTCGAATTGATGTCCCAGTAGGACAAGTAGCCACTGAAGCAAATTCACGCCAGAAGCGTGGCAGGGCAGAAAATGCCCCACTTTGAATTGATGTCCCAGTAGGACAAATAGCCACTGAAGCAAATATACGCCAGAAGCATGGCAGGCCTGTCGGTTCCAAAGATAAAAATCCTCGAAAGAGAAAAGAGGTAAATACTATTCCTGTTGAAAAAGACATAGTAAAGACACCTGCAGCTGTCCAAAATTCTAATATAACGCCAGAAGACGTTCAGGTACCTGAAAATTATGAGAATGACGAGATCTCAATAAATTATGTCTTTACAGGAGAGAAATGGGATCGAAATAAGACAATTGTCAATGAAATGTTTGCATATAATGTGGCATTAAATATCATGCATGAAAGTAAGGATCTTGAGCCAAGATTAGTCGAAGAATGTCGACAAATGAATGATTAGCCAAAATGGAAAGAAGCCATGAAGGCTGAATTAGACTCACTTGCAAAACGTGAAGTCTTTGAACCTGTAGTCCGTACACCTGAAGATGTAAAACCTGTTGGATACCGATGGGTATTTGTGAGAAAACGAAATGAGAAAAATGAAGTTGTGCGCTACAAAGCCCGACTTGTGGCACAAGGTTTTTCACAAAGGCTCGGTATAGATTATGAAGAAACGTATTCCCCTGTAGTGGATGCGATAACATTGCGTTATTTGGTCAGTTTATCTGCATATCATAAACTGCATATGCATTTAATGGATGTGGTAACAGCCTATTTGTACGGCTCATTAGATCGAGATATCTATATGAAAGTCCCTAAAAGACTTAAGATATCTAAACCATCCAGTGAATATTCGCAAGGGTTATACTTAGTTAAATTGCAAAGATCTTTATATGCACTAAAAAATTCTTATTTGTTTGTGAAAGTTTTTTAGTGAGAGTTATTAAAACCTCCACAATATATTTTATTTTTAACAATTTTAAATAACTAACAAAAACTCCCACTGTTATAATAATCTCAACCAAATTAATTACAATAAAAACCCAACCCAAATAAACACTCACTAAGCCCATAGCCCCATATCAAAAAAAAAAAAAAATCAAGAGTTCAGAGAGAGAGAGAGAGAACGAGGTAGGGTCTGAAACCCTAAAATCTCAATTCTCTCGCCATCGCTATTCATCTCCTTGCCGCCATTGCTGACAAGCCTCCTCCGTCAACGCGACGCCGGTGGAGTTATGAATGGAGGACGAGGTGATCGTGGAGCCTCTCAATTCGTGGAGCTCTTGTTGCCTCTCGTGTATTTTAGTGACGATTCCATTCAGATCGTTGAGCTAATGCTTTAGATTTTCACTTTTGCATCGTCTTCCATGGCGGGTTTTGCCGTTGGTTCTGCTTTTGCTCCGGCAGCTTGAAACACTCAAAGCGTGGTCTCGGTGGCGCTGGCTGAGGAGATCAGGAACGCAAGCGAGCGGGAGTCTCTGGAACCTTCGATTGAAGCTGTATTTGTTCCTAATTTTTTCTGTTAAATTATTAGAAATATACGAAATTTAACTGTGTGTGGTAGTGAAGGAGAAGATAATATTGACTGTTTGCATTTTTATTGAGAATTAGGTTGAAGCCGGGAATTCGTATCAGAGTTGTTGTGTTGTTGTGAAGAACATGCAAAGATGTGTCTACGCCACTCCAAGTCACCCTATACATCTTACTGATGAAATGGTGAAACTTGAGAAAGATGCTAAAAAATCTGTAGATTTCCATAAAAAGCTGCAAGTAAGTTTATCTTTTATCGGTGTTTGGCATAAATTTGTATTTTTATTTATATTGACTTTTATCCTTGTTTATTCTTTCAACAGAGAGCTAATGCATTCTATCTTGTCATTTTTTTTATTGTTTTTTAAAATTTAGGATGCAGTATCTAGTTTAAAGAACGAGTTAGCAAAACATCTTCTGAACCTGAATGTTTCATGCTTTAGTATGGCTCCTGTTAAGGTTTGCTGATTAACAAATTCTTATGTAAACAAATTTTTGGTCAATGTGATCATTTTGTTGTAAATGATTATTTTGTTGGGTTTATTCTGATTTCCTGCTCCTATTTGCAGAGGAAGTATGCATTTGAAAGGTTCGAAATTCCTTCTGGTGAAAGTTATGTGCTTAAAATATGTTATCCATTGAAGGTACATATTAGACCCTAAGGATTCAAACTAGTGTATTGGTCTTAGAGATGTGAAGATTATTAGGCGTTCAATGCACTGGTTTGCAAAAAGCCTTGTTATTTATGTGTGAGTTAAGCTAAATACTATTTTAAGCCTTGTTATTATTTCTTTTTGTAAAATTGGTCTAGGATCAAGTATTTCCTGCAGACCTGAAAGGAGAAAGTTTTTCTGCTCTTTTAGGAACTCATTACAGGTATTTCTTCCCCCTTCTCTCTCTCTCTCTCACACACACAACAAACACACACACACACACAACACACTCACTCTCTATTCACTGACTACATGTATTTTGTTTTCAATATAGTGAGAAAATGAGTCTCTTTCTGAAAAGCAAAAGCCCAAACCAATTTCTAGAGTAACTATTTTAATATAGCATTATGTTTACTTAAAAGCTTCTTAACATTGCAGCAGTGTGGTTAAGTAGAAGCATTTTTGTTCAATATACTTTAGCAAATCAATTTCATTTGGTGGCTCATTGATGATGATGATTCCAAGATATCTAATATTGCCTAATGCCCTCTGTTTTGTTAAGGTATACATGATTGGAGTGTGTTCTGATTGTGAATTATAAATATGTTAACTGTCAAGTTCTTGTTTTTTCCATTGCCTTTCATCCTGCCTCATTCCATAACTAAATAGGTGTTGATGTGAAGAAGATAAGAGATTGTGTTGGAGATCCTAATGTGGATGTTGAGAATCCAGTTCTTAAGAAGGAACAGGATGCACAGGTTGGTGCCTCAAATACTATGTAGACATGTATATATACCATAGCTTTGTTAATTTGATTTGGTGATGCAAATTTCACATCAGATTGGGAAAGGCACTCGCGGTGATGTTACTATTCTGCCTACTCTCATCATAAACAACAGACAGTATAGAGGTATATATGATAGAAATTGTTAATGCATATTCAAATTTTTCTCTATGAGTATCATCTTTGGTTCTTAACTTTGTTTTAGGCAAGTTGTCAAGAGAAGCAGTACTCAAGGCCATCTATTTTGCTTTCAAAGAAACCACTGAGCCATCAATTTGCTTAACTCCAGGTCCTTTTTCCTTTACTATCTTCTTTTATTTATCAGCCTGCTTATCATATCAAACCTCCTTCTCTTGGACAATAAGCACCTTTGGTTTAATCTTTGTTTGCAGACATGGAAACAAATGATTGCCTCGTAAACAATGGCGGTTGTTGGCAGGACAAATCTGCTAACATTACTGCATGCAGGGTAATCACTATAGCTTTAAATACATATATAGGGGATTTTTTCTTCTTGTTTTAATCAGCATCTTTTTTTCTCCACTAAGTATAGGACACTTTTAGAGGAAGAGTTTGTGAATGCCCTGTTGTGCAAAATGTGAAATTTGTTGGTGACGGATATACTCATTGTGAAGGTAATTTTTATTAGTCCTTAGAGTTACTTTCGTCCCATATTTAGGTACAATTGGTAATTAACTATTTGGTTGGGTTGATGAAGAAGGATTGCTGTTGAATCTTAACTCCTGTGGCTCTATCAGTAGTTTCTATGTCTATGCTGTTAGGCAAATTGGTAGCTTTGGATTCTCTTGTTTTGAGGATCTTAGAATTGTTCTTCAATCTGTTGTGGAGCTTAAAGATTTCTTGGATCACACTGCCATGCTTTCTATGCCAAATCAAAGAAGCATTACTCATCAGGTACCAGCAGCCATGGCTCACTAATATAATCTTAATTAGGATCTTCATTATTGGAAATATTATTTTTGTTTAATTTGTTACTGTTAATTAGTACTCTTTCTTTGGAATTTTGGGGAGGCTTATTATTATTATTAATATTGATTTATTTGTTCATCATCTATATATCTCTTGTTTGATCTGTATTTGTTTTCTTTTTCTTTTTTCTTTGATCTTTGTTGAATTTGAAGAGAAAATGAACTGTAATTTTAGCATGATGAATAATTGGGAATGTGAAATCTGAAAATTTATAGAGTCCAGATTTGCATTTATTGTCTTTTTGGCTGGCACATATGTCAAAACAAATTTGTCGAGGTACAAGCTAAGAGTTTTCATAACTTTCTTGTTCTTGCTACTACAGATACATATAACTTAGTGGTTCAGAACTTCTGTATATATTTTGGTAAGATTTACTAAAATATCTTGTTTCCTTAAATATAGACTATGATATAATGTAATAAAAATGAGGTTAAATTATCCTTTTCTTCTTATAATTTTATTAAATTTTTAACTAAAATTTTGTATTTTTTAATTGAATTTTTATTCTGTTTTTAATTTTGTTATTATATGGCTGAAGTGATCATTGGACACTGCATGATTTGATACATTGACAAGTTTTTTTTATATATAGAGTTATGCCTTATATTGAGAAATTGTGTTATTATAAAAGATTTAGTTTTTAAATTTTGATATTAAAAAATAAATGTTTAATTTGAGAGTATGTAAATGAGATGAGATTAATGAATGATTTAAAATTAAAAATAAATAAATAATTATAGAGTTTGTGGAGGGTTGAAAATCTCACAAAATAATTAATTTTTTTTAATTAAAAAATCAATTTGTGGGGGTTTTAAATTGCCACAAAAGTGATTTAAAATTGTCACAAAAGTCCAATATAAAACCCCCACTAAACACACACAAAACCCCCACTGAATAGATTGTGGAGGTTTTTAAAAACCTCCACAAAAGACCTCGTGGCACCTCAAATTTTGGGGGTTTTAGAAACCCCCACGAACCATTTGGTGGGGGTTATAAACCTCCACAAATAAGAGAAAAAACTGCCACAAATAAACAAAATCCTTGTAGTGATGGTCTAAAGCAATCTGGATGAATGTGGTATAATCGTCTTACTGAGTATTTGGCCAAAAATGAATTCAAGAATGATGATATCTGTCCATGTGTTTTCATAAAGAAAACCGCATCTGGATTCGTTATAATTGCTGTGTATGTTGATGATTTAAATATCATTAGAACTCCTGAAGAGATTCCAACAATTATAAAAATTCTGAAAGAATAGTTTGAGATGAAAGATCTTGGAAGGACTAAATTTTGTCTCAGCCTGCAGATCGAGCATACAAAAAAATGGGATCTTTATTCATCAAGCGACATACACAGAGAAAATCTTGAAAAGATTTTATATGGATAAGTCACATCCTTTGAGTACCCCAATGATCGTAAGATATTTGGATATGGAAAAGGATCAATTTCGTCCTAAAGAAGAGAATGAAGATATCCTTGGTCCTGAAGTACCATATCTTAGTGCCATTGGAGCACTAATGTATCTTGCCAATAATATGCGACCGACATATCATTCGCGGTGAATTTACTAGCAAGATATAGTTCCTCTCCAACTAGAAGACATTGGAGTAGAATCAAACAGATCTTTCGATATCTTCATGGAACGGTTGATATGGGATTGATTTATCCCTATGGATCCAAGTCACAATTAGTTGGCTATGCAGATGCTGGATATTTATCTGATCCACATAAAGGAAGATCTCAAATAAGATACATATTCACATATGGTGGTACAGCTATATCATGGAGGTCCACGAAACAGACGATAGCAGCAACCTCCTCTAATCATGCTGAAATACTAGCGATACATAAAGCAAGTCGCGAGTGTTTTTGGCTCAGGAGTGTGATCCAATATATTCTGTCATCATGTGGACTGATTAATCAGAAGATAGCTCCAACTGTCCTGTTTGAAGATAATACAGCATGTATTGCTCAACTTAAAAGCGGATATATCAAAGGTGATAAAACAAAGCATATTTCTCCCAAATTATTCTTCACTCATGATCTTCAAAATTAAGGGACAATTGATGTCCAACAGATCCGCTCAAGTGACAATCTGGCAGATTTATTTACAAAGTCACTCAAAATCCTCCTTTGAAAGATTGGTACATGAGATTGAGATGCGCCGATTTCGAGACATCAACTGATGTCGACAAGAGGGGGAGACTGTACTCTTTTTTCCTTGGTCAGGTTTTTTCCCATTGAATTTTTCTTAACAAGGTTTTTAATGAGGCAGTCCCCATCACTAAAGGATATTGTACTCTTTTTCCTTCACAAAAATTTTTTTCCACTGGGTTTTTCTTTGATAAGGTTTTAACGAGGCAATAATCCTAAATGGTCATCCAAGAGGGAGTGTTGTAATGAGGATGGATAAGAATGATGGATGCCCATTTATGAGGGCACATTTTTCCTATGTTGAAAGAAATAAATGAAGTTTGAAATGTAAACTTTGTGTGCATATAAATACATGTACGAGGCAAAGAAGGGATACACACACAAGCAATAAACAATTCTCTCTCTTTTTTATGTTACAATACTTCTCTCTCTTTATATTTCTTTATATTTGTTACCTCCTCTTTATTTATTTATTTAGTTATATATATATACTGCATCATATAATCTAGTAATATATTAATCATTCTTATTATATTGAAATCGTGGTGAATATTATTACTAGATTTATCTAATTATATTTCTTATTTTATATTACTTCTTTCTTATTTATTTTATATTTATTTTACAACAATACTATCTATACCTTTTCATTTTGAGTATATTTATACATAAAAAGAAAAGAGTTGAAATAGCAAGAGTGATAACTTATGATTTTTATAACTTTGTGTGGCTACCTATATATAGAAGACTAGAAGACTATGATTATCTAACAAAATTAATTTTATTTATTGCATTCAATTTGAATAAGTAAAAAATCATCTTATTTTATTTTAGTCCTTAATTCACATGATTTAAATTTAGCTCAATATATATAATTTGATTTGATTTAATTATTAGTGAAAAATATATTGAGAACCTATTTTATGCATAAATTTGTTATTTTAATAATTAATTAATTAATCTAATTAATTAATTAATACAGATAATTAGTATAATTAATTTGATTTAATAAATTAAAAAAATTAATTAAAAAATAATAACAAAATATTAAAAAAATAAATTAAAAAATACTACCAAATCAATTTGATATAAATTATAATAAATTATGTGATATTTAAATATCTAATCAAATCAATTAGTTGATATAGTTGATTTATCATAATAAATTGTATTTAATGAGTTAAAAGAAACAAATCGCTAAACACTCTCATAAGCATGCATGTCACGTCAACTCCATCATTAAGTGCAGAAACTTGATTTTTATATAATAGAATAGATAATAAATAGAATATATGAGAATATGATATGAGACATATTTTAATTATGAAATTGGTATTATATAATAGATTTTTTCTAAATTCTTATTGCTTGTTCATTGCTAATTTTTACATAATTATTTAATAATTTTTGCCTATGAAACTATCAATTATCTAATATTATGATTTAATTAATAAGAATGATGACATTAATATTTTTTCATAAGTCTTGTTATTATTTATAATTAGAAAATAGCCATAAATAAATTTATTTCCTTAATGAGTGTTAAATTTGTTGTAAAATTCTATATTACCTTTAAAATTTTAGCGTAATTAAGTCTAATTTCTACATTTTAAAATAAATTTACTCAAAAAAATTAATATGTAAATCACATTATTATTACAAAATACTTTTTTAACATAATTAGTGGTGCTTGTTTGAACCATTAAATTTAGCTTCTAATGATATTAAAGTTAACCTATTTTATTATCTTGTGCCTTCAAAGAATTTACACGACTAACATAAAAATATAACAATTGAAAAAAAATTCATTACAATGGGTATATTTATTTTAACAAATATTCTTCTATCTAATACTATAAAAAAATTAATTGGCCACTTTGAATTGCTACAGATCAACTTCCATCCACATTAGTAGAATGCCTAAATTGAGATATATTCATCAAACAAACAATCAATAAAACATTCATCCGTACTTTCTTATTTTGGGTACATTTATACATAAAAAAAATTATACATAAAGAAAAAAAAGAAGAAGAAAAGAAGAGTTGAAATAGCAAGAGTAATAAAAATTATGATTCTTATAATTTTATGTGGCCATCTATATATCGTACACCAGACAACTATGACTATCTAATAAAATTCATTTTTATTTATTGCACTCAACTTGAATAAGTAAGAAATTATCTTATTTTAATTTAGTCTTTAATTCACATTATTTGAATTTAGCTTAATATATATTATTTGATTTGATTTGATTTAATTATTAGTTAAAAATATCCCAGTTGTCTATTTTATTCATAAATTTATTATTTAATGACTAATAAATTAATCAAATTAATTAATTAGTACACATAATAAATTTGGTTTAATAAATTTAAAAATACTAACAGAGTATTAAAATAAATGAATTAGGAAATGTTACCAAATCAAATTGATATAAATTATAATAAATTATATGATATTTAAATATCTAATCAAATCAATTAGTTGATATAGTTAGTTTATCGTAATAACTTGTATTTAATGAATTAAAAGAAATAAACCGAAAAACACTCTCAGAAGTATGCCACGTCAGCTCCATCATTAAGTGCAAAAATTCGATTTTTATATAATAGAATAGAATAGATAGATATAATGGCTAATAGATATAATAGATACTTTTAAATATTATTAATGATTTTAGTCGCTTTACATGGGTTATTTTATTAAAATAAAAAAGAGAAGTGCAAAATTATGTAAATCATTTTATTAATTTAGTTGAAACACAATTCAACTTTAAAGTAAAAAATATCCATTCCGATAATAGACCAGAATTCATTTTACATTATTTTTATGCTTTAAAGGGCATTATTTCATCAACGAAGTTGTGTTGAAATCCTTCAACAAAATGAAAGATAAAACACAAGCATCAATAACATATTTTAAATATAGCTCATGCTCGTATGTTTCAATCTAATTTACCATCATATTTTTTATCTTGTGTCACTAATTATGTTGTTTATTTACTTAATAGATTTTATCATCTGCAATTAATTCTAAAATGCCATTTGATATTTTTTTAATCATCTACCAAATTATCGTGACCTTAAAATTTTTGAATGCTTATGTTTTATTTCTACTTTAATGGTAAATAGATCAAAATTTGATCTAAGAGTCAACAAAACTGTGTTTATTAGTTTTTAACATGGTTTTAAACGATATATTATTTATATTTTAGAAGCTAAAAGAATTGAGATTTTTAAAAATGTAATTTTTTATGAAATGATCTTGTCCTTAGTCACAAAAAATGTCCAATTTTATATGCCCACCCCAACATCATCAAACATACCTCAAAAACAAAATTTAATTAGTTTTTCTTTTGGGTCAGAACCTATTCTTATTGACCCACACCTCATTTCCACTAATCTATCCATTCTCATATTTCATCTTCACCTACACCACCAACATCTCCCATTCTTCCTTTAGTCTCCGAAGTCTCACCAAACTAAGACACATCTCAATTCTCTATATCCAACACAACACCATCATATCCTTCCAGATCCTTTTCTCTATCAGGCCCATCATCACTGTCTCCTTCATTAGAGAAGCCTCTTCTTTTCTATAACAGCCATCGAGCTCGCTGATGACCACCAACTTAACTTTAAGATTATGTTTGTAATTTTTCTCTCACGTGCACAAATTTCTCTTCCTCAATGTGTCTTTATTATCTAATCTGAATAGTTGAGTCAAAGTCTTTTAAGAACACCAACAATCATTCTAGTTGGCATAGTGCCATGAAAGATGAACTGAATGCTCTTGAGCTAAATAAAATTTGATTTCTTATTGATTGTCCTGCAAGTATCAAGTCGATTGACTGTAAGTGGGTTTACCAAATCAAACTAACGTAAGTCAGATGGTTCCATTGATAGATATAAAGCATGTCTTGTGTCTAAGGGATTCACTCAGACTGAAGGTGTTAATTTTTTAGAGACATTTTCTCCTGTTGTCAAGGCTGCCACTATCAAATTAGTCCTGGCTTTGGCATTCATGAAGCATTGATCTATACACCAACTAGATGTCAATAATGGTTTTTTTCACGGTAACTTCTTGAAAGATGTTTATATATCTCTGCCCCTTGAAATTGTGCCAACTCTCCCAAATCAATGTTGTAAATTGTTGAAATCTCTATACGGTTTACGACAATCTAGTCGCATGTGGTATGAAAAACTCTCCAGTCTTTTACTATCTCATGGATACCAGCAGACTATTTCTGATTATAGTTTGTTTGTTAAATTTATTGGTGCTAAAATCTCTATTCTTCTAGTTTATGTTGATGATATTATTATAATTGAAAATTTTATTTCTGAATTTACTGCTGTTAAAATAATTTTGAACCAGCATTTCAAAATATTTGGATCATTTGAAATATTTTTTGGGTATTAAAGTTGTTCAAGCAGAAAAAAAATTTCTCTCTCAAATTTTTTTTTTGTCTTGATCTTTTAGAAGACTCTGGTTTGTTAGGTGTCAAACCAGCTTCAATTCCCATGGATAGTGCTACAAAACTTCATCAGGACGACAACCCCCTTCTCTCGGATCCCTTTGTCTATCGATGTTTGGTTGGTCGCCTCATATATCTTACCACCACGAGACTAGACATCTTGTATGCAACACAACAATTAAGTCAATTTATGGCGTTTCCTACTCAGTCTCATCTTCAAGCCATAAAGCGAGTATTGAGTTACTTTAAGGGTAGCTTCGAAAAAAGAAATTTTCTCCCTAGAAGTTCAAAAATTCAGATTCTCAACTTTAGTGACTTTGATTGGGTTGGATGTCCTAACACTCGGTGATCTTTAATAGGCTATTGTTTCTTCTTGGGCAACTCTTTAGTCTCATGGAAGACCAAGAAATAAATCACCATTATCCGCTCATCCACCGAAGTAGAATATCGTGCACTTGCCAACACAACATGTGAACTTCAATGGATACTCAATGTTTTATAATTTTTACGTATCTCTCCAATCCGACCACTAGTTTTATATTGTGATATGATACGGGACTTTTACAATCTTGCATAAGTACCGGTAAGTGTACCGGATCGCACCAAGTAATAAACTCAAGGTGAGTTAGTGTCGATCCCACGAGGATTAAGGAATTAAGCAAGCAATGGTTGATTGAGTATTCTAGTCAGGCAATTCATAGTTTGATTAGGAACAATTGACAATAGAAACATGAAATATAAATGACTTAAACAATAAGTAAATGGAAGTAATAAATGTCTTGAAAATAAAGAACATAAATATAAATTGTTGGAAATTTAAATTGCTAGAATGTAAATACTGTGAAAGTAAATTGCAAGAAAAATAAATTGCAAGAATGTAAAGGAAGCAATGAAAATGAGCATTGATTGAAAGCAATTAATAAAGAAAGGGAATAATAGAATAAGAGAAGATCATTGTGATACAGAGATATTAAATTCTCTGGATCAAATAATTTTTCATCTCATCTTCAATCATGCAATCATTGATCTCTCAACAAATCATAAGTGATTAAATTTCAATGTCATGGTAATTTAATCTCTCTTAACTTGATCAATTGCCAATATCTTGATCTAATTGCTCATGAGAAGAGATGAAAATTGGTCTCTGATTTAGAGCCACACAATTTCATGAATCAAGTTATGGGTTGATTATATGTCACATATCAATCCCAAATCCAAATTCACAAGAATTAGGAGAAAGATCTTCAAGCTCAATTCCATTATCCTTCTTTCAAGTTTTCATAGAATTCAAGTGAGATTCAAACTATCTCTCAATAAATTTAAATTCTTTGAGTGAAGAACGAAGATGAATTGAAGATAAAAAATAAATCATAATTGATCCATTAAATTCAATAGAGCTCTTTTCTCCCATGAAAAGAAAATTAGCCACTCATGGCTTACAAAATATAAAGATAAGAAAATGGAGAAGAGTGGAGCAGGAGAAGTCTGCCCTCCAAATGTCCCCTTCATCCTCTATTTATAATCAATCTAAATACAAATTCAAATAAAATTCAAATTACATTAAATTTAAATTGTGAAATCGAATTCTTGGGCTTAATCTACTCTTTTGATCCTTGGAGAATTTGAGAAATGAATGAGAAAATTGAAGCATGAAAATTGAGGTTGAATGACACATTTTTGCTTCTCAAAGACTAGCCCAAATTGGCCTCTATTACTTCCTGTGGCACGCCAAGTGGTTAACGTGGGACGCCTGCAACATTAATTCAATTCATGGCACAAATTATGCTTCTATTTTGCTTTAGCATGGGATGTCACAAAACTAGTGTGGGACGTAAAACGGGGTCATGCGTACACATGACATTGCTGAAATCACCACTTATGTGTATGCATAGGGCATGCGTACACATGAGCTCACTTATTTTAACAATTGTGCGTACGCATGGGGCATACGTATGCACAAATGCCGTTGGACGCCAGCATCTTCACGTTGAACGGCACAGCTTCCAAGCCCAAATGTATTGCTTTTGGCATTTGAAAAAAGTGTGTCCTTGACTTTCAAAGCGTGTCCTTTATTCCAAAGCGTGTCCTTAGCTTCCTCCTTTGTTCTTTTGATTTTTGTTTCATTTCCTACACTTATAAAAGCATAAAACAACTCCAAAGAGCATTGATCAAAGCACCAAAAGTTTCAATTAAAGTAAGGAAAATCTCTAACTTGAATTTATAGAAAGAAATACTAAGAACATAGATTAAAAGTATGAAATTCCTAACAAAAATACTAAGTTACTACCATTATTTAAAGAAATAACAACTAGAAACTACTAAAGATGCGCATGCATCATGATAATCAGAGTGCCCTTCATATTGTTGTTAATCCGATTTTTTATGAACGGATCAAATATTTGGAGTTGATTGTTATTTGGTCCGACAAAAAATTTAAGTTAGAGTGATGAAACTTCTCCACATTTCTTTTTCTGGACAGCTAGCTGACATTTTTACCGAATCTGTCTCTTCAACTCTTTCATCTTAATCTCATGAGCTCGGTGTTCTTGATATTTTTCATCCTCCAATTTACAGGGACGTATTAAACCACTCTTTCATATTAGCCTATAATAACAACAAAGAAGTCTCACATGAGTTTATAAATTCAACCCAATGAAATACATAAATTTAGTCATAATTTTAGCTTTTATTGTTTTATTTACTATTATCATAACATTTGTTTTTTATCTTTCATAGACAATAATAAATATATATTTAACTTTATTTTTATAATTTTTTAATAAAAAAACACAAAACACAATATTTTTTATTTTTACTTTTTTTTATTCTTTTAGTGTTTTATTACAAAATACCAAAAGACTAACAAACTAACTCATATATATATATATATATATATTCCCTCACAAATTCAATGTACGTTTCTGAATTTGTTCATCAGATTCATGGGATAATAGTGGCATAACTGCATAAGCTAGTGAATACTATTTTATCCCAAATTACTAAATTTCAAAACTGAATTGGGGGAGGATCAAACAAATAACCTTGCTTAATCCCATGATTGCTCCATCAAGCCAACATGGGAGCTTTATTTTGATTACTAATTATTATATATAGTATTTAGAAGCTTTAGATAAATTATATTTACATATTTATTTAAGTTTATTGTTTTAGAAACTATTATACATATATATATATATATATAAAATAGAGATATCAAACTGATTTAGTTATTTTCTAAAATACCCTTTGTATATAATTTATAAATAAAAAAGTTATTTGGCATTTAAATTCAAGATTTTTTAAAATAATTATAAATATCTAATTCATACAAAATAAATCAATAGACATATTGCTTTTTTTTTTATGGTATTATACATTTTAATCCGCCAAAAGACTAATTTATCGCATCCGAACTCCATTAAAAAGTCTTTCTCTGGTAATGGCGGAGTTACATTAATGGAAATGGGACAATGATCCCCTAAATTAATAATTAAAGAGTGCTATGAGGTCAGTCAATTTTGTGATTTGTAATTATTAATTAGTCATCATTAATATTTTAATAGTATGAGATTATATCTAATAGTGTGAAATTACTCATTTTTCTTAGCTTGTGCTGGTCAAATTTTAATAAAAGTGCTGACTTCTTAGACGACTTTCTCTTAATCTTAATAATTTGTACATACTAATGCATATATAAGATGGAATTTAAACTTCTGACATTTGTTTAAGTAAATAAGTAAACTAATCACATGAGGAACCCAAGTTGATTAATATGAGTAAGTGAACTAATCAATATCTATTTATACTAATTATATATGAATATTTAATTATGACTAAGTCTACCTATTCATACTCTTGTTCCACTTTGAGCTGAACTTTCTTGATGGGCAAACCTACCCATTGAAAATAAGAGTTCCTTACTCGGTTATCAAAAGTCAACGCTTCTTTATATGCTTTGTAACATTATTACAAGGAAATCCCCTAGAAAAATCTCAAGAAATTACACACCATATTAAACATATATAATCATAAGCTAAGGAGGTACCCTCTACAAATATATATCCACTAAAATGTTACACCACATTCATCATTAATTATCAATCATTGTTATTAGCTATCACAAATCACCATCATCTATCAACATGTGTTTGAGATCATTCAGGTGCAGTTTTTGCTGCATCTTCGTCACACTCTACACCTTATTCCTGTGCTTCATTCTATCTATATTCCTATTTTGGATAATCATATCTCCATCAAGTGTCAAATTCCAAGTAACCAATGCTTCCCTCACTCAATTCAATCTCACCAACAACAACACCACATTGAACTACAAATTCAAAGTCAACATCACAGCAAGAAACCCTAACAACAACGTGGTGGTGTACTATAGGAGGATCACCGCATACGCGTGGTACAAAGACAGGAATTTCGCTGCCGTCAACTTGGCGCCATTTGATCAAGGTCACAAGAACACGACCCTCCTTCAAGAAGCCGTGTTCGAAGGACAAAACTCGATTCGACTCGGCTCAAAGCAAATCGCTGAGTACAACATGGAGAGGAGTGTGGGCATTTTCAATGACTTGGCCGTCGATTTGGATGTTAGAATAAGGGCTAAGTTTGGGAGGTTCAAGAGCAGCCGATTCAATCCACCGGTTGTTCAGTGTCGCCGGCTCAGGGTTCCTTTGATTTCGAATGGTAAACCGCCGGCAGCAACTTTTAGTGTTACAAGGTGCAGAAGTAGTAATTTCTTTCAAGATCGTGATGCCGAAGCCGGATAACCCCCTTAGAAATATAAATATAAGTCTTGAGTATTTGAATTTGCAATTATATATATATAGCATAAACAAATATAAGTATATACTTATAATACCAACAGAAATTCTTTTTTTACATGTATTACTTTGATTTTCTCATCGACTTGTATTCTATTTCATTTTATTACATGAAATTTGTTGTCGAGTTCTTCTAATTTGTCTGTTCCACTATTACTGCTATATAGAAAATGAAATTTACCCTTTTTTTCACATGTCTTTTGTATATATTTTTGTTTTATAATTTAAAAGACAAAGTTTTTATTTTTTCGCTTCTTATTTTTAATATAAAAAATAAGAAGTATCTAAGAATGTAAATATATTCATTGTACTATATTTGCGATGGTAACATATATGTAATTATACTTTCATTAGTTAGACATTATTAGGACCATAAAAGAAATAAATTCTTTCAAAAATTTTTAATAAATTTCTTCTTTGTTATTGAGGTGATGCCAAGAAAGGAAGTTGAAAATTGGTTTTTGCATTTTAATAGTGGCCTGTTTTAAAAAGTAGTTGGTGGGCACATTGAAGTGGTAACCGGGAGACTTAACTTTTTAGTTTAATCTTTGTCTCCTAATTCTTCCAAATTTGTGTTTCACATAAAAGAAGAAATTTTGTTATAAAATGGACTTCTTTTTCTTTTTTACCGGCTTTTCTGTTTTTCACTTAATTTTCAATTTTAGAGGCTTAGAAATTTGGTATATTGAGAACCAGCGGTTGGTTCCAGTGTCAAAATCAAGCCATGGAAGATTCTATACTGAAAGTACATACATAGTTCTGAATGTAAGATCTTTTCACTGTTTCACTATATTTTTTACTTTACCCTGCTGCTTTTGGATTTCAGCTTCACCATAATGTTATTTTTAGTAGTTTTCTCTTTTTTGTATGTAAAATTAATACCTTTTTTTGTGTTTATGGAAAAAGTCCAGTTTTTCCGAAATTTGGCACTCCTCAGTACGACATACATTATTGGCTAGGAAATGAAACAAAGAAGGTTGTTTATCCACTCTTGTTTCTTTCAGGAACATTTGTTTTAAGCTTTATTACACTTGGGTCTTCATCCCTTAGCCTTAATGCAGTTCAACATTTTCCCATAGACGTATAATTTTGGTGGAAAAACAAATATAGGAGAGGATGAAAATGGTGAACGTACGTGTGAAGAGTGATTATTTTATTGTAGTTGTGATGCTGCTTAGTTAATAGACTTTAAATGATGTAATTAGTAATTTGAGAGTGTTGTTGTCTATGATATTGAATTGATGATTATTTTAGTTATTGTTTAAGTGTTGTTTACTTTTATGCATTAAGGGGTAGGTTTTATGTTGATGGTTTTTTAATATTTGATGGCTTAGATGTAAAAATTTAGTAAAAAATTGATAATTAAAAAATTAGGATCAGCAATGGAAATTTGATCACAAAAATGCTTGGTTGTTAATTAGCGACCGATTTAGCGACTGAAATGTTTGTTGCCAAAATACTGGTCCACACTTAGCGACTGAAAAACTAGTCGTAAATTAGCGACCTAAAAGTTGGTCACCATTTAGCGATCGATTTACTCAGAGACTGATTTAGCGACGAAAAATTTGGTCACAATTTAACGACCGATTTTGTTAGCAACCGATTTAGCGACCAATACTCTTTGGTGAGGATTTGATAGCCTTGTTAAAAAGCCGGTTGCTAAAATTGGTCGTTAAAGTTTAGTGATCAAAGTTGGTCGCTATTTTCTGATTAGCGACCATGGTTTTAACGACCACCTAAATCGGTCACTAAAATTAGCGACCGATTTTCAAAAAAAAAAATCAATCACTATTTCGATAATTTTTTGTAGTGTATATTTATTTGATTTCAGAAACTGCTGAAAACTCAGAATTTAAACTTAGAAAGGTAATTAAGATAGTATAAAATCTCAATGTCCTTATGGTGGAAAAAGAATGAATTCGTTGAGTACTATCAAATAATACAAAATACCAAAATATTAACTACAACCAACTCCCATATATATAGTACATTCCCTCACAAATTCAATGTTATGTTTCTGAATTTGTTCATCAGATTCATGGGATGATAGTGGCATAGGCTAGGGAATACTGTTTTATTCCAAATCTGAATTGGGGGAGGATATAATAAAGGACTTTTACCCATGGTTGTTCCATCAAGCCAACATTGCAGCTGTTATTTTGATTGTTAATTATTATATATTTTGTCTAGAAACTTTAGATAAATTATATTTATATATTTATTTAGAATCTATTATATATAATAGAGATATGAAACTGATTTAGTTATTTTTTAAAATATCTTTTATTGTATATAATTTATAAAAAAATATTATTTGATATTTAAATCCAATACTCTTTTAAATAAAATACTTATCATATTAATTAATAATAATTATACATATTTAATTCATTAAAAATAAATTAATAGACATATTGCTATATCAATATCTATTTGGGACATTCTAAAGTGTTGGGGGTGGTGATCATCATGTGATGCAGATCATAGGTGTCGCAAGTGGAGTCTGACGCGTGGTAGTGTATAATGCGGAATAGAGCTCCGTGAATATAGTCAGTGTGATAGAGTGTTGGGTTTATTTCATTTTTCTGTTTATTGTTTCATATATTTAATTACTAATTAGTGATAATGAAGTATTTAGATTAAGAAATAGGATGGACTAAGGATTTTGGGTCATAATACTTTTGTTTTTTTTGGTATAGTACTAATTAAGATAGACAACTCTGCACTACCAAAAAATGGAGATAGGTTCCTGGCTTTAAGGTGGAGTATTGGGTGTTTTGTTCTTGGAGGGAGGCGGAACAGCAGGAACGTGGAACCCTAAGCCTTTGTGAGATACAAGTGGAGAAAAACATAGTGTTGCTAGCACGTACAAAATAAAAACTACACCATCTTCCCTTTTAATTAGGTTACGGAGGATCCTCTCAGTCCTAACCCTCTCTCTATCTCTCACCGAAGATGACCGTCACCAGCCTCAAAGTCATGTTGGCATGCTTCCCGATGTTGTGTTTGATTGCTTCTCGACGCTCATCTGTTGGAATCGAACTGTTGAAGATGCTTCCACTACAAGAAAATAAGCTTTCTGCCACGCTTTTAAAGCATGCTGAAAAGTGCTAAAAAGGGTGCCGACAGCTTTTTGCCACACTTTTTGAGCTACTGGCACGCTTTTGAAAGGGTCACATCCGCAAGCGTGCCGGTTGTTCTATCGCCACGCTTTTGTGGATCTATCGGCACGCTTTCTTTTTTGCCATGCTTTTGAAGCGTGCCCAGAATATTTATTTTGGTTATGCTTTTAAAGCGTGCCGATAGATGAAGATATGGCCACACTTTTTAAGCGTGGCTTGAGGCAATGAAATGAAGACGGTAGAGCTCCAGACGCAGTCAATTGCGGACGGCAGAAGGAGAATACAAAAGTGAAGAGTGATGAGAGTGGTGAATGAGAAAGTGATTTAGGGTTTGGGTGCGACAGAGAGAGGGTTGGGTGTGAGGGTTAGATGAAGGGCTGGGTGTGAGGGTTAGATGAAGGGTGGTGCGACGGCTTGCTGGGTGCGACGACAGCTTGCTTCTAGGTTAAAAGTGAATTTGGGAATAACAGTGAAGTGTATGAGCTGTTATCACTTCCAGCTAGGTTAAAAGTTAACTTAGAAAAAAGTTTGAAAAAAGTTTAAGTGTGGAAAAAAAAGGTGGAAAATCAAATTTTGAGGTGAATTCTATCGATACACTTTTTTGCAGGTGCCTAATTAAACACATCATATTGGCACGCTTTAAAAATGTCACCGTTAGAAGACAAATTAGTCACGGCTTTAAAGCGTGCCGGTTTCTCTCTATGGCTACACTTTTAAAGCGTGGCCAAAGCACAAATTAATCGTCACCCTCGTAAAAGTGTGCCGGTTTCTCTCTATGGCCACGCTTTTTAAGCGTGACAAAAAAATATGGTCAAATCACAAATTAGCTGGCACCCTCATAAAAGTGTGGCCATTGACCACTTTTGGCCATGAGTGTGCCGATAGGCCGTTTTTCTTGTAGTGTTCACACCGACGATACTGCACGCACTACTTCTCAGTGACGACGACCTTATACCAACGATTGAAAATGAGTTTCCTCTTCTTTTCTTTTTTTTTAAATGGTCATTTCTTTTTCTTTTATTTTTTGTTTAAAATGATCATTTTTTTTCTTGGCATATTTTTGGCACAATGTACTTTGATATTACTCTAGCTTTCAACGAGACCCAATTATCATTATCTTAACACAATTTAGTCCATCTCTACCAGAAAAAAAAGACCCAACAACCATACTTTTTCTGGAGTCCAATTCTTTTTCATTACACACAATTCCTTAAACAAATATGGACACCAAGTGGCAATCATATTACCTCTTAATCAAACTACACCAAATTCAAACCTCAGCTGATACTGATAGCTGATACTGATACTGGGATGAGGTTTAAGAAAATCTCAAAATATGGGTGTGTGAGTAATGTAATGACCCAAAAAACAAAAAAAAAAACAAATATCACACTAAGCTCAAACGAGAATCATGATCCTCCATCACAACAAATGAATAAACGATACTCAACCCAATCATCGTACATACACATGTTATTCTCATTGTGTGACACCTACTTTCAGCATCACAATCTAACCATCTTACAGACACGTATTATTCTTATTATGTGACACCTACAGTCTTATTATGTGACACCTACAGTCAGCATCACATGACGATTTACACTATCAGTATCATAGAATTTTTCTATCTATTTATACTAATTTTATATAAATATTTAACTATGACTAAGTCTAACTATTCATACTCTTATTCCACTTTGAGCAGAGCTTTCTTGATGGGCAAATTAAACCCATTGAAAATAAGAGTTCCTTACTCGGTTATCAAAAGTCAACGCTTCTTCTATATGCTTTGTAACATTATTACAAGGAAATCCCCTAGAAAAATCTCAAGAAATTACACACCATATTAAACACATATAATCATAAGCTAAGGAGGTACCCTCTACAAATATATATCCATTAAAATGTTGCACCACCTTCATCATTAATTATCAATCATTGTTATTAGCTATCACAAATCACCATCATCATGTGTTTGAGATCATTCAGGTGCAGTTTTTGCTGCATCTTCGTCACACTTTTCACCTTATTCCTGTGCTTCATTCTATCCATATTCCTATTTTGGATAATCATATCTCCGTCAAGTGTCAAATTCCAAGTAACCAATGCTTCCCTCACTCAATTCAATCTCACCAACAACAACACCACATTGAAATACAAATTCAAAGTCAACATCACAGCAAGAAACCCTAACAACAACGTGGTGGTGTACTATAGGAGGATCACCGCATATGCGTGGTACAAAGACAGGTATTTTGCTACCGTAAACTTGGCGCCATTTGATCAAGGCCACAAGAACACGACCCTCCTTCAAGAAGCCGTGTTTGAAGGACAAAGCTCGATTCGACTCGGGCCAAAGCAAATTGCTGAGTACAACATGGAGAGGAGTGTGGGCATTTTCAATGACTTGGCCGTCGATTTGGATGTTACGATAAGGGCTAAGTTTGGGAGGTTCAAGAGCGGCCGGTTCGATCCTCAGTTTGTTAAGTGTCGCCGGCTCAGGGTTCCTTTGATTTCGAATGCTAAACCGACGGCAACATTCAATGTTAGAAGGTGCAGTAGTCCTTATTTCTTTCAGGATCGGGATGATGAGGGATAGCCCCGTATTAAATATAAATTTTGAGTACTTGAATGTGAATTTGCAATTATATATGGCATAAATAAATAAATATAAGTATATACTAATAATGCCATATGTAGGATAAGCAGAAAAGCAAAAATGAAAATAGAAATCCTCGCGTCATATATATGTATCACTTTGATTTTGTCATCGAGTTGTATTATTCTATTTCATTTAATTAAATGAAATTTGTTGTTGAGTTCTTCTAATTTGTATGCATTATTTTTTTTTTATTATTCCTTTCGTGTGTATGTATATATATTGTTTTATGATATAAAAAATTATTTTTTTTCCACTTCTTATTAATTATTTTTAATATCAACAATAAAAATTTGTATAAAAGAGACATGCATAAAAATAATTTATATAATATTCTTCTTTGAGTTTTGGCGACAAATTAAATTAATAATTCATCCATAAATATATTATACATATCTAAGATTAAAATACTTAGAATGTAAATATATTCATTGTACTTCTCTTGCGATAGTACGATAATGTATATATATTATTCGTACACTAAAATTAGTTACTAATATATTTATATAAATATATGTATAATTTAATTTATTTTTAATATATATTTATATTTTAATATATATTTTATATTGTAATTGATATTTTAATAATTAATTCTAATATACACATAATATAATCATATATAATTATAATTTCATTAGTAAAAATGAATCTTTTAATTTTTTTTATATAATATTATAAAATATAGTTTCTATTATACATATTTTAAATAAGAAAATATATATTATATAATAAAAAGAGTTTAAATAATCTAATAAAATTTATGTATTTAGATCATTTTAAAATAATAAATTTTAAAATTAATTATTTTTATTAATATAACAATTATAACAAAAAAATCACACTTAATACTATCACTTAAAAAATGAGGAGATTTAATTCTTAAATAACGACAACCTAACACCAAAAGTATAGACTTAGCTATTCAAATATTTGGGCAAAAAACCATATTAAGCCACATGCAGAAAAGTTTAACCAAAATACGCCAAACAGAAATTTGTTTCAGCAATAAGCCAAGAGGCATTTTTATATAAATCGAACCAACAAGGTTCGAACTCTATTAGCAAGTAATTCGAACCACATTGGTTCGAACTACCACTAAAAAAATGTGAATAATTCGAACCGGTCAGGTTCGAACCAGGAGAGCATGTAATTCGAACCGGTTGAGTTCGAATTATGTGGAGATTAGTCAAGTGTAATAAATCGAACCAGGTTGGTTCGAATTATGGGAAGGGAGGTCGACTGAAGTAATTCGAACCAGGCTGGTTCGAATTACATGTACCTGGTTCGAACCAAAGAGAGGCTGATTGTTATAATTCGAACCAGCCTGGTTCGAATTACATGTATCATGGTTCGAACCAGGTTAGTTCGAATTAGTAGGAGTCAGAGCTCTATATAAACGCTGTAAACGTGATTTGCTCTCATTAGAGGACTTAATATGGCTAGTGAAGAGGAGAGTTTTGCTGTTTTGGTACACCACAGAGGATCCATGAAGAGGAAAACTCGGTCCGGAGTGAAGTTCACAGATAAGAATCCTCTCTATATTGTGGTGAATCGAACGACAAGCTATGATGACCTGGTTAGAGCTGTGCTGATGAAACTTGGCCTGGAAGGTGCGAAGCGGATTAAGAAGTTTTTCTATCGCATTCCAGTCACGATCCTGCACGATACGGTGAAGTATGATTGTCTCACGATTGGTAGTGATGAGGACCTCCAAGTCATGTTTCTTTGTCGGAGGCAGTTTCCGGAGGTCCGCACACCAGAGTTGCTGGCAAAGCTGGTTGATGTGGTATCCAGCTCAGGCGGTTCGAACCGGAATACCGCCAATGTAGCCACTGCAGCTGGCTCCAATTCGATGGCTGCTGTGGCTTCTTCCTCCGTCCCAGTTTACGAGCCAGCGGCCCAACTTGTCGCCTCTCCGTCATTTGCTGTTGATTTGAATGACGGCGTCCGCGACGAGGTAGGATCCTTTGATGTTCTGCCAAACGCTTTACACGGCGTTCCACCGGTTGGCGTCGGAGACGGAGAATTGGGTGATCCTGATGAGGACGACGTTGAGCCCGAAACGATTGAGGAAGATAGCGGGGACGAGCTTGTAGCGGCTGGGCCTGCATTGGCTGACGGTGGTTCTAGCTCTGGCACACAGCAGTATCCACCATATTTCTCTTCGCTAGACCTGGACGCCATGACGCATGAGGGTGCGCTAGGGCACCCTGTTGGATTCGGAGCTAGAGATGCGGAAGGGAATGCTGGTCTCACAGAGTTCCAAGTTGGTCAGCAATTCCAGGATAAAGATGAGGCCCTGTTAAGTGTGAAGACTTATAGCATCCGGCGAGGGGTACAGTACAAGGTGGTGGAGTCCGATCACCGCCGGTATGTGGGTAAGTGTTCCGAGTTCGGGAATGGTTGCACATGGTTGATTCGGCTAAGTCTCCGGAAGCGCAAGGGCATTTGGGAGGTCAAACGGTACAATGGCCCTCACACTTGCCTAGCCACATCCATATCAAGTGATCACAGAAGTTTGGATCATTCTGTGATTTCGGCGTTCATTATGCCAATGGTTAGGGCTGACGCATCCGTTAGCATCAAGGTGCTCCTGAACGCCACGGCAGCGCATTTTGGTTTTAGGCCGACTTACAGGAGGGTTTGGATGGCGAAGCAGAAGGCCGTTGGCCTCATCTACGGTGACTGGGATGAGTCATACAGCGAGATACCTAGGTGGGTGTTGGGTGTCCAGCTGACGATGCCTGGTACTCTTGCGGTCCTCAGGACGAGCCCGGTTATAGTTGGAGGACAGGTGGACGACTCTCAAGCTTATTTCCACAGACTTTTCTGGACTTTCCCTCCGTGCATCGAGGCATTCCGGCATTGCAAGCCGCTAGTCAGCATTGACGGCACACATCTATATGGTAAGTATGGGGGAACGTTGCTCATTGCGATTGCACAGGACGGGAACTCCAACATTCTACCTGTCGCATTCGCACTAGTAGAGGGTGAGAATGCGGAGTCGTGGACCTTCTTTCTCTCGCACCTTCGGCAGCACGTGACCCCGCAGCCCGGTCTGCTGGTTATATCGGATAGGCACAACGGCATCAAATCTGCGCTTGAGGCCCCGGACGGAGGTTGGTTACCACCATCTACGTACCGTGCATTCTGCATACGACACGTAGCGGCTAATTTCGCCCTTACCTTCAAGGGCAAAGACGCTAGGAGGCTTCTCGTGAATGCAGCGTACGCGAAGACTGAGGTTGAGTTTGATTACTGGTTTGATATACTGCGGTCTGAAGACCCGGCGATGTGTGATTGGGCGAACCGTATTGATTACTCCTTGTGGACGCAGCATCGCGATGAGGGGAGGAGATTCGGTCACATGACGACGAATATCTCCGAGTGTGTGAACTCAATCCTCAAGGGTGTAAGAAATCTTCCTGTAGCATCCCTGGTGAAGGCAACATATGGCAGGCTGGCCGAACTCTTTGTTCGCAAGGGGCGAGAGGCTGAGGCCCAGATGGGCACCGGACAGCAGTTCAGTCAGCATTTGGTGAAGTGTATCGAGGCCAACTTGAAGACGGCCAGGTGCTTCACTGTGACGTTGTATGACCGTGATAACTCCGAGTTCACCGTAGCGGAGACCACTCCGACTGGTACTTTCTCCTTGGGTACTTACCGAGTATCGCTTGCCTCCCGGACATGTGACTGTGGGTACTTTCAGGCGCTTCATTTCCCGTGTCAGCACGCACTTGCATGTTGTGCCTACGCACGTGTGAGTTGGAGCTCCTATGTTCACAGCGTCTATCAGATTAGCTCGGTGTTCAATGTCTATCGGATGGGATTCACACCACCAATCCCGGAGGGCTACTGGCCACCCTACGATGGGCCCACGGTGATTCCGGACCCAAACAGAAGGCGTGCGAGAGAGGGGAGGCCTAGATCCACAAGGATACGGACGAATATGGATGAGGCAGATCCAAACAGGCCAAAACGGTGTGGCCTTTGTCGCCAACCCGGACACACTAGACGTAGATGCCCACAGGTAGTAGCTGAGTGTCCGGTGCCAGGAACCTCTTCCCATGCTGACTCCACCACTGAAGGAACTGATGAGACGGTCCAGGGTCGGCAACAACATCGAACCTCAATACACTGTCCTGACGAGCGTCCCAGTATGCATGCCACTTCGGCATGGAAGAGGGGAACCATCGATCGCCGCCTCTCCCGTCCTTGGACATCAGAAAGTCGATGTTCAAGGCGGGACGCGGAGGGGCCTGTACCCCTCCAAACTGAGGAAGAACACGATCTATCTGATGCCACTCTATGACAGCAAAGTAGATCAGCGCGGTCACAGAGCGCCACACCGCCATGTGCCGAGGCTCCAAAACCTCCGGGTGCAACACCTGAAGTACGTCGGGGCTACTGTACGGCATCCATATAAACTGCAGAACAAACCCACAATTATCAGGGCAACTGTACGAGCCAAGTGTAAAATATTTAACTAAAAGAGCATCAGTTATTAATTAGCATACTAACCTCCCTGGACTGTAACCGGTCTATCCTAAGCCTCCATGCCCGCACTCTCGGACCCTTCTCGCTACCGGAAGGGTTGTAACCTGCCCATCTGCACCATACATATGAGTTACATATACAGATATATGTGTTTACATTATGCAACAGAGTATTAACATACACGCAATTCTGTAAGTCATATTGAAAAAGAATAGGCCCAGTATAGTACCTCGACGCCAAAGGCCAGCTGAAGGCCTCATATCCTGTAGGCCTAAACTGAGGAAACCGCCAAAAGATCCAAGACTGCAGTAGCTGGAGCGGGCCCGCTAACTTCACAACATGTCTGTTTGCCACCCTGCACATGCACCGGTACAACCAGGCCAGTGCTGCCGAACCCCAGCTGTACGTACCCAGCTCCTCCAGCCTCGCTACATATGGAAGCCATCTAATGTGAATCCGGTTGCCAGACTTGTCCGCAAATAGCTGCGTGCCCAGCAACATCATGATGTACGCCCGGACATATCGGCGAACAGTGTCATCATCTGCATCCTCAGGGCACTCACCAAAGGTCTCCTGAAACCAGGTGCAGTTCACTGCATACTTCTGAACCTGACTGGGAGGAGGTATAACTCCTAGCAACTCCTGGAACCAGACCCAGGGTGGACGGCCGCCATCGATGTATATATGAAACTCTGACAGGCACCCGCTCACGTAACGGCCATCGACTGGCAAACCCAGCTGGTATGCCACGTCCTGGAGTGTGATCGTGCACTCTCCGAACGGCATATGAAATGTGTGCGTCTCGGGACGCCATCTCTCCACGAATGCACTGACGAGCGCCTCGTCTAGCCGGAACCACCGGTCGTTCAGCCTTGCAAGATGGTATAGCCCTGCCATCTGCAAGTATGGAACGTATCTGTCATCAAGACGCATGCCCTGCTGCCGCCTCATGCTCCTAATGCATCGCTCGGGCTGCGCATGAAAAGAAACGCATACTGAGATATATAACTACACAGGTTTTACAGTAAACCGGTTCACATAAACCGGTTTACAGTTAACCGGTTCACATAAACCGGTTTAAAGTAAACCGGTTTACATAAACGGGTTTACATAAAACGGTTTCCATAATCCGGTTTACATTTACCATTTCGCTAAATTAAACAGCATAACATCACATGAAAGATAACTAACTGGAAAACAAACCCTAAACCACACAACTAAACCGCTAGCATATACCACAATTAACGAGAGCCATTAACAAGAAAGAAATTCAATAAACCGGCTTACTTAAACCACCTAGCATTAAACAACTACCCTAAACCACATATAAAAACCGCTTGCAAAAACCGCTAACAAAAACCGCTAACATAAACCACCAACATAAACCACTACCAAAAACCACTGACTTAAACCACTAACAAAAACCACTACCCTAAACCACCACCCTAAACCACTAACATAAACCACTAACTAATACCACTAGCTTAAACCACTATCATAAACCACCTACATAATCCCCTCACCTAAACCACCTACATAAACCACTAACATAAAGTACCGTCTAACCAGGATACAAAACCACTAAAGCACAACTAACGCTTGAATCAAAAATATTTCCGTACTAACCTCGTCGTTGATGACCCCGGCTATATGAGCGACTCCGTCCAACCGATATAACTGTGCCGGATCGTCCCCCATCAGCAGAGTAGTCCGTTCAGGTCTTCCTCGGAGAGAATCTGGGTCGTTTTCTCTGAGATTTTGTGGGGTAGGGGTGAAGGGATAATGGTTCGAATGAGGGTGATTCGAACTCCTTATATACTCGAATCACACCTAATTCGAACCAGCCTGGTTCGAATTATGAAGGAGTGCATTAGGAGTAATTCGAACCGGCCCGGTTCGAATTACATGGAATCGATTTCAAAGCATAATTCGAACCAACCTGGTTCGAATTATGTATGAGAGAAGTTCGAACCAGGGTGGTTCGAATTATGTATGGGAGGAGTTCGAACCTTATTGGTTCGAATTATTCAAATACGTACAACACTAAATCGAACCAGGTTGGTTCGAATTATGAAGGAGAGCAATTCGAACCAGCTTGGTTCGAATTATATTAAAATACACTTTGGCTCATTGCTGAAACGAAATTGGATTTGGCGCATTTTGGTTACACGATTCTTGCTTTGGCTCATTATGGTTTTTTGCCCCAAATATTTTCCTCTCAATCATGGTT
This sequence comes from Arachis hypogaea, assembly GCF_003086295.3. Classification (NCBI taxonomy): domain Eukaryota; kingdom Viridiplantae; phylum Streptophyta; class Magnoliopsida; order Fabales; family Fabaceae; genus Arachis; species Arachis hypogaea. The sequence goes on along the minus strand of NC_092050.1, from coordinate 140,535,384 downwards.
TCTTGTATGGTCCCAATGAATCATTTTCAAGGCTACAGAAAAGTTTGACGTTGACACAACTAAAGCTATGGAATGTCAAATATAATATAATATAAAAAAATCAAATATTTTAAAAATATTGATATTTTATTAATTTTAATCGTTAATTTTAATTATATATAAAAAATTTATATAATATATTAATTAAAATTATTAAAATATTAATATTTTTAGTATATTTAATATTTATTTATTTATTTATTATTATTTATAATATTTGTCAGAATGAGATTCGTGACATTTGTTATTTTTTTAAACAAAAAACTTTTATTTCTCAACATTTTAATAAAGTTAATATAAATTTTAATTTATTACATTTTAATATTTGGTCCATTTCAATAAAATTCTATTTATATTTCTATTAAGAAGGAATTACTTGTTAACAGGGACGGACATTAAGAGGAGGGGCGAGTGGAAGCCTCGGCTCCGACTCCGGCTCCCAGCTTTTTAAAAAAAAAGATTAATAGTAATAAATTATTAGGTATGATTTAATTTTTTAAACAATTTATTTAGTATTTAGTTTAATATAAATAAAAGTCTAATCTAACTTAAATATTAATGATTTCTAATATCTAAAAAGTAAGTAACAATATTAAAAAAATCTGAAAAGATATTATTACTAATATTTTTAAATTAAATAAAATTTTTCAAATTTCATAAAGTGAATTTTTTTTTCTTCGTGTGAGCGTCCTTCTTGATTCATTTGGTATTAATTCTCTATGTTTCAACTACTACAACTGAGAGATCTTTTTTAACTATGAATGTTGTGACGAATAACTCAGAAACAAAATAAAAGATTGTCTTTTAATTATATTAAAAAAAATTGCTGAAAATTTTGACACAGATTCTATTATCGATGAATTTTATGATACGAAAAATCGACAATTTCGTTAATAAAAAATACATACATATTTTTTGTATTTTAAAATATTTTCTCTATCGGTATATTTTTGTAATAAATTTTACATTATATAATTATTTGCATAATTTTTTAATATTATATATGTTATTGGTCCTCCCATAATAATATTTCTAGATCCGTCCCTTGTTAAGCTTTTCTACACTTTTGTCATCATCTTTAAATCTTTTCATTTTTACCATGCAGCAACTACGGACTGATGTAGCCATCTAATGTATTTTGTATCAAATCTGCAGAGTTATTTGCAAACATCTTCACATTTTTTGTGTTTATACAATTGCCTACGAGGCTCTAAGTGAGACACATTTCACAAATGCAATAAATTTTGACAAAACAAAGTCATTGATTTTCTTCGTCATATAGAGCAAGTGAATGTTTCTTTAATCCAAGGTCCAAATATCCATGGGTAACAAAAAATCAAGCGTTGATTGAACTAATATTGATTTGCATATATGAAACAGTTTGCTTTTTTGTATTTAAAGTATGTGTCAACTTCATATGAAGCTTCATCTAACTTGTTCACATTTGATGTTATTCTATATTCATTTGGATTTGATAATTGTGCATTTTATCATTTATAAATAGAAAATATGGAATTTGAGATAAGAACCTGATATGCATGTTTATCTCTGAATTCTAGCTTTTTAATCTTGCAATTGTATTTGGGGTATCTTTTTTATTCCGTTTTGCTTCCATCTTGAAAGTTTTTTAATGCTGCTAGTGCTAAACCAATTTTTATTGTGCTTCTGATAATATGGCTGCAAGCAGTTGTAAACCACAGTTTAAAATTCAATTCAAACCAATTAAAATAACATAAATTAACTTGATAATGTATTCAATGTTAAAACGTCTTTCATTTAGGATTGGGACCTTCAGTGTAATAAAATGACAAAGATATGAAAATACAGTTTAGATGCTAATCAAGTTAAAAACACCTAAATAAAAAATAAAATCAACATTGGAAAAATAATTCGATTGGTCCTGATAGCTAATTATATACTATTAAGGTTGCAGGAAGATTTGGTGAATAAAATTTTAGAGCTTAGTTTGTGTGTATGCTTTAAATTTTTTTCGATGTGTATTTGTTTTATAATTTGGATTTTGAGGTTTAAGACTAATGTAATAGTATACAGCAAAGACGGAAAATAATGATGATTAATTGGCGGCTGTTAATCAAACCGTTGCAATTTGACAAGATAACGGCCATTATGATAGCAGTTTGGATTTCTGCTACAAAAAGAACTAATATAGCGGCGGTTAGTTTCCCTCCTGCTGCAAATCAAACCAAGAAGAGAGCCAACGGCCCTAAGTGCCCCGTCACTCACTCGACTAGATGTCCGGAGCTCTAAGTCTGAATCACTCCCCCTTCTCCACCCCTAACATCTCTTCGACCACCCACGCAGCGCCATCATCGATCATCACCCCAGAGTGTCTCTGTCAGAACCACATAACCACCACCGTCATCATCTTCTCCTTCATCTTCTTCTTCTTCTTTCACCGAACAACCACCGCGAAAACCTTTTCTCTCTTTCTTTTCCCCTATCTCCTGCCTTCTCTGTCTCACCACCGGCTACCATCCAGTGCCGCCGCGACCATCTTCTTCCCCTCCTCACAACCTCGCACTGTGGCTCTCTAGCTCGCCCCTGCCTTCCTCATTCCCAGTGACAGAATCAGAACAGAGGCACTCTAGTTCCAGCGAGTTCAGACGCAGCAGCGGCTGGTCACTGCCACTGCATCCCTTTCTCCTGAGTTCTTGCTCTGTCCTTCGACTCAGGTTCTCAGATCACCTTTTCTTCTTTGTTTTAGTTAATTTAGGATTAGTTATATGTTGATTCTAGTGTTAATTTGATTTGATTAGTATTATTTGCTGCTGTTAGTTGAGTTTAGGTTAGAATTAGGATTTTCTTATTAGAATTAGTGTTAGTTTATACATAGTTAAACATGCTGTTAAGAGCTTCTTGAGTTTGAATTTCAATTTGTTTGGATTGATTGACTGACACTTTGCTGAGTCACTGCGAATGCTGCTGATTTTTCATGTCATGGTGCTGAATTTTGAATTGGTGTTGCAAAGAATGCTTGTTAGTGCTATTTTATAGTGTTTATGCTTTTGCATGCCAAGTGTTTTGAATATAGTTCACAATATTGATCGGAACAATATTCAAAACACTTGGAAGTCTCTAGCAATGTAGGCAAGTGTATCGGGGAAGAATTTTGTTTTTCCTCCATAGAACCATCATGTTATTAGAAAAATGTGTCTGCATTTGGAAAATCTGCCAGGAGTTCTTTGAGCAAAATATTGTTTTTAAGACTAAGCCATTTGAATGCATGCGGCATGCCTGTATATATTGAATAGAAGTTGAATTTAGTCAAAGATGTGAAGAAAAAGATTTAATTTCTGTTTCCAAGATTTAGTCGTATTTAGGCTTGGGGATATGGCAGTGGGTAATTAAGTTCTTATGACTACAATCTTTATAATTGCTTGGTAGTTCACTCTTTTGAGTTAATTTTTAAACTCAATAATTTTTCACTTAAATCTCTAGTTTATATATGGTTTTTCTTTTGGCCCACCATGGACATGAAAGGTTTGTATTAGTATTTCTCCTAAATTGTATAGGGATTTCATCGTCAGTGTCTACTAAAATTGTAAGAGATTGTTATTTTTTAGTGAAATAAAATCTTACTCTCAAATTAAACTAAATTCTTTTGACATAAAAATACAGTTTTTCTGGATATCCATGTTTTATTTAAACTGTTGAAAGTTATATAACTTTAATTTGAATGATGCAGACAATGCTTGCAAAGGCTGTTGCAACAGAGTGCCAGACTACATTTTTTAATATTTCAGCATCATCTGTTGTGTGCAAATGGCGAGGCATGTTACTCATAACTCTTTCCCCCTTTTTTCCAAAGTTCATATTTTTCTTTTGTATTGTAGTTTATGTATAATACTTATAAGTCTGCAGTGTTCATTTTCTCAAGAAAGTGATTTAAATATCTTGGTTGCAAAGAATAACACTGCAATTCTGTTTCCCCGAACAAGAAGATAGACTAATCTTTTCTACAAGGTGATAATACTAACTATTGTTGATGAAATAGTATGATGCAACAAGTGGCCTGGATCTTGTTAATTAATCTCATATCCTATTTGGTTCAGAAAAGACATGGTACTGTTGTCATCCTCTGTTACTTAGCCAAATATGTACACACAGGCACTCACATCATATATTATATTCAGAGTGCCAGGAGCTCAAAATGGCCACTTGGTATATTAGGGATGATTTGGATTGAAAGAAAGAGTGTGGATATATTTGTTATGAGCTTTGCAATGTCCTCCAAATAATCCTTCTAAAACAAGCAAAGTATTTTTTTTTAAACATACTTTTTTTTAAGTTACTAAATACATTTTCAGAGCATTCAAATATTTTTCCTTGTTTGACAATTATGAAGACTGTTAGGAGAATTCCTTAGGAGGATATAGAATTATTCTTGTATTTTAGATGACATTGCTTCATTTGAATGCCTAGCTTCCTCCTTCGTTTGGATTAAATTGCCTCTATCTTGTAAGGAAGAGAAAGATCTTTCAAATTGCTCCTTGTTCTTCTCTGTTTAGTTTATAATATAGTGGGCAACTGGGCATGCACATTTACAAAATTTATTTTAGATTGCAGGTGATTCTGAGAAGTTGAGAAATGTGTTATTTGAGCTTGCAAGACGCCATGCCCCCTCAACCATATTTCTTGATGAAATTGATGCAATCATTAGTCAACGCGGTGAAGCACGCAGTGAACATGAAGCAAGTAGACGACTAAGAACTGAACTACTCATACAGGTGATGCTTTATTCTTAAACTAAATATAATTTCATAATCACTAGCTTAATGATAATAACATAATTAGTATTGAAAACACTTTATATGTTAGCTGTCCTTGGATAAAATTAACTATGATAGAATTCGAAGTTATCGCATATATTGGACTTGTGCCTGCTGTTTTTGCAATGGCTACAAGCTTGAGGATGTACACAGCTTGTCAGCATCTTCAAGCTCAGTATATATATAAAAAATAAGAAGCTAAGCTATAGCTAGTATTAGTTTAGATTTTTACAATCTTCCAAACATTTTTTTTATGACAAGCTAAGTGATGAGGACTGTGTTTAATGCCCCCACTTTCTCATGTAGTTTTGAAGTTTTATATCAAATGTATCTAATAGAACTACCAACTTTGTAAGTGGAAGAAAAAAAATAAAAAGAAAATGGCTTGGTTTGTGGCTGAGAGCACATAATAAAAAAGATTCAATATTGTCAGCTTTCAATTTAGAATCATTTCCTTGTCTGCCGCAGGGATTTTTCTTCAAGAAGAAGCATTAATTCATTCATTCGCAGCTATTGGTCGTTATATATAACTTATAACTTATAAGCATATTAAATTGAATAAGAATGCATGCATAGTTAGGAGAAAAGCTTAGTTGGCACGTCTGACATACATGATACATACATGTTATTATATGTATGATTTAATCTAAATAAAGTGCCAATTAATACTAATTTTCTGGCTTTTCTTACCATAGGTAATCTAATTACTGTTGTAGCTAATGCTTTGCTGCTTAGTCATTGTAGTTTTTAAACCTGTATTTGATTTGTCATTCAGTTATTATGCTATTCATACTGCTGAACTCTCCTCAGATGACACATTATTTTATTGTAAGTAAGAATTTAGCTATTGTGGGTAATCAAAAGGTTTCTGTAGCATTTTGATTTGGTATCGATTAATATGATAACCATGTGTAAGTATGCTTGTAGTTACGGCTTGCATTGTGCTTGCTGTTTTTGCAATGGCTACAAGCCTGAGGATGTACACAGCTTGTCAGCATCTTCAAGCTCAGGCCAGGGCTCATGCAGCAGCAACAACTGGATTGCTTAGCCATACCGAATTATGGCTTCATGTGCCACCATCCATAGAGTTTGTTCTATATGAATTTTCCAAATATATGAAGAGATTACAAGCATAAAGGATTTTTCTATACACACTAAGTTTAATGGTAATAATTATACTTGATTCTTAAAGTTGAACTATACGCTATGAGTTCTTATTTTTTTATGTAGATTTCTTATGAGGAGAGAAGAATAGTAGTTGATTTTGATTTTATTTTTTTCTTTTTGTTTTACCATTTTATTTTTTCCCCTTTGTTTTACCATTTTTGTATTGCAAGAGTGTTCAGTGGATATTGTACACTTCTTTGTATTGTTCAATATTTTTTGAGTAAATAATTTATAAATAAGTATTTTTTTAATTAATATTTTAGAATTATCTACGAGTTTAATATTGTTTATTTAGTATTTTTATGTTAATATCTCAAGTTTAATAAATATAAGGTAAAGAAAATAGATTATAGTAAAGAAAAATGGTATAAACTATTGTAGTTGGTTAGTTTTTCTTAAGTTTGTGTATAAAATTGTGGCGGTTAACCGTTGCATTTTTTTTTAAAAAAAAAGCACATAAATTTGCAATGGTTGTGTGATCGTCGCAAATTATTATTTAAAATCCGCTTACTAAAATAGCGGTGGTTATAGACCGCCACAAAATCATCAATCTGATTAGCAACGGTTGTGCTAGTAGCTCATTAGAACTGCCGCAAAATCAAACTTTCTCGCCCTATACTACAATATTTGTGGAACCGCTGATATACCGTTTTGCAGCAGTTTTTAAAAAAACCGTCGGAATTTTCCGGTTCCCTTGTAGCGTAGTTGGTTTGCTTGGACTATTGAATTTTTATTAATATTGTTATTTATAGCTTCTGTAGTTGTTATGCCTTAATATGTGTTCTACGGTACATGATAAATTTATCGTTAATAAAAAGTTTTAAATATTTTTATTTAATAGAGATGGAAACTTGAATATTTATATTTTCAATAAAATTTTTCACTAATAACAAGCTTATCATATACTCTTAAAAATTAGGACACATGTTAATGAACCCATAATTTATTTTAGATAAGGAGACTAAATATATAATAACCTAAGTTTATTATATTAATAAAGTCATATATTATTAAATTTAAAAATATTGTTTGAAAAATATTAAAATAATTTTGGTGGTTATCTTTATTATTTTCAAATAATATTTATATTTATTAAATTTTAGGGTATTTCTATTAGTATCGTAAAAATTGTTGTCTTTTAAAATTTGTATTATTAATTAAGATTTTGATTATTATCTGAGTTGATAAACTAAATTAGTTAAACATTTTGTATAAGGATATTCTATTTTCACAAGCCTAATAAAAATAAAATTTCTACAATCTCTATATATTATAATAATTAAACAGTGAATATAAAAAATAAAATTGCCTTTAACAACAAAATCTATGTTTGTAATTATTTTTTTAATTATTATTAGTTAGTGGTATTGTTCATATTGTTATCGATTGATATTGTGAAAAAAAAAAAGACATCAAAATTATACATATAATTTCTATACAGAAATGGGCATTTCAATTTGATATTATGAAATGTAAATATTAAAAAAAATGAACTTATTTATGGAAATAGAGTATGTGATCCAATGCATCAGCGCTTGGACTAGTAAGATAATAAGAGTAGAAACAAATCAAACAATTAAACAAATAACCTCGAACAAGCTTGATACTACCCTCACAGCCTCACTCTCTCACGTGGAAAGCACTCTTCCTTTTTACCATACTCTCCTTCATTGCAAGAATGTTATCATTGTTCTCATTTTCACCAATAATGTTAAGGTATGCTCTTCAAAACCCAAATTCTGTTTCCCACTCTGCTCTCCGTCATTGCTTCCCTTCAACTTCATCCCTACACTCTCACTCTCATCCCCAATCGCTTGATGAAGCTGTTGATTCCTTCACTCGCATGCTCTCTATGCGTCGCCCTCCATCCATCATCCAATTCACCAAGATTTTGGGATCTCTTGCCAAGACCAACCATTTCCCCACCGCCATTTCTCTTTTTCAGCAATTGCAAGCCAGGGGAATCGCTCCCGACTTGTTTACTTTGAGCATCTTAATCAATTGTTGTTGCGGCATGGGCCGTATGATGCTTGCTTTCTCTGTAATGGCCAAGATTTTCAGGATGGGTTTTCAGCCTGATACCATAACATTGACAACAATCCTGAAAGGTCTCTGTCTCTGTGGTAGTGTTGAAAAAGCAGTGCGCTTTCCTGACAGAGTGCTGGCTCATGGATTTCACTTCAACCAAGTCACTTATGGGACCTTGATCAATGGCCTCTGTAAGGCAGGACACACATCAGCTGCTATTCAAGTGTTGAGAAAGGTCCCACGGTATGGCATTGTTCCTGATGTCTTCATGTATAGCGCAATTATTGATAGCCTCTGCAAGGATACACTTGTAAGTCAGGCTTTTCATTTATTCTCTGAAATGCTAGCTAAGCGAATTTCTCCCGATGTTATCACCTACAACGCTCTAATTTATGGATTGTGTCTTGTGGGTCAATATAAGGAAGTCATTGATTTGTTAAGTGATATGGTGCTTAGAAACATTACTCCAGATGTTCATACCTATAGTATTTTGATCGATGGGCTACGCAAGGAAGGAAAGATCAAACATGCTAAGAATGTGTTGGCTGTGATGACAAAACATGGTGTGAAACCAGATGTCGTTACTTATAACTGCTTAATGGACGGATATTGTTTGGTTAATCAGGTGAATAAGGCAAAATATGTATTCAACACAATGGCCGAGAGTAGAGCGTTTCCTAATGTTCGGAGTTACAATATCATGATTAATGGCTTTTGTAAGAGTAAAATGATCGATGACGCCTTGAATCTCTTCGAAGAGATGTGTCGCAAGAACTTGGTTCCTGACACGGTAACTTACAGTACTCTAATTGATGGCTTGGGAAAATCAAGGAGAATCCTTTGTGCCTTGGAGCTTCTTGAAAAGATGCATGATCGAGGTCAACCCGCTAATATAGTCGCTTACAGTTCTTTGATGGATGCTTTGTTCAATATCAAACAACATGACAAGGCACTTATGTTATTCAATCAAATGAAAGAGAGTGGCATTGATCCGAATATATATACATACAACATACTTATAGATGGCCTGTGCAAAAGTGGAAGAATTAAAAAGGCAAAAGAGATATTTCAAGATCTTTCCATTAAAGGCTATCGTCCAAATGTGCGGACATACACCATTATGATCAATGGGCTTTGCAAAGAGGATCTGCTTCATGAAGCATTGGCACTCATGGCAAAAATGGAAGACGATGGTTGCTTACCAAATGCTGTGACTTATGAAACAATCATTCGTGCTCTGTTTGAAAAAGGTGAAAATGATAAAGCGGAGAAACTTCTTCGTGAAATGATATCGAGAGGCCTATTGCAAGGATAAAAGTTGGTGAGATTCTTCTTGTTAGACATCACAAAATGTTGTTTGTATCTCTTTCTTTTTAACTTGTGTTTTGTTCTCGATCATCTTTCGATTCCATATTAATGCTTGTAGATCTTCGATTCTTTATTCTGCTTTACCCACACCTAAGTGTTTTCTTTGTAGTTTGCTTATTTTATGGCATTTTCGGTGACTAGATGGCTGTTATATATGGCTTGTCGGATCTATCATTATTTCCCTTTTTGTTTTCGTAATTATATATGTGCATTGATGTTAATTTATTCCTAAGCTGAAGTGGTTGTGATTTTCATCATTCAAAGGGAATCCTTGTTAGTTGTGAAGCTTCCCTGCACTCTTATTGTCTTTCGATCTTTTCATTTTCCCCATATTTAAAGTAAACTCCCATGCAGCAGCATACTGTCTGATGTAGCCTTAGATGAAATCTAATGTTATTTTGCAAACATCTTCTCATTTTTCTGTGTTCATGCAGTTATACCCGAAGCATATTGTACCAAAGCAATCAACTTGATAAAAAAAAGTTACTGATTCAAACTTCAAAGCCAAATGATTTTGACCAAACACTAGCCTCTTGCGCAATCTCCAAGCACCCCAAAGAGTAGCAAGAAACATTTGCACAGGTTAATGCTCAAAAAAGTTGGAATACTCTATCATGAATTGTATGTTCCCATATAATCATGTTAAGAAAAATAATAAACCTATAAACTTTACAATTAAAATGAGAAACTTTGGTGGTATATTCGGGCTTTTAAGTTGGAATCTCATTAAAGCTAAAATATTGTGTTAAGAAACAATTATGTGATCAAATCTGGTTTTAATGAAACAATTATGGTAATTTTATATGATAGGAATTGTTCAGTAGAGAGTATTTTCATTTGTTAGCTGAGCTAAACTTGTAGGTTGATGGCTTGATAACTTTCATCTTTATGCTTGCTCCACCATAGATCAATTGATTCATTTGAAACGTTCTTGGAGTTATCATGAAAAGCATTGGTCCATTTGTTTGTTTTTTTTTTTTTCAGAAAAAAAAATTGACATTAAAAATTTTGAAAAAATGACATTTATCATTGTCTTTTGAGTTTTTTTTTTTTTTTTTGAAGGTGGAAATAGAAAATAACTAGTTTACAAGGGCAAGCAGTAGCAGAAAGCCATTGGATTTTATTCAGATGCCATTAAACTAAGCAGCAAGAATGCAACATACTACAGTAATAGGGCCCAAGCATCTAAGTCTTTATGTATTAGAAAGCATCTAAGTCTAGTAGGTAGATACTGAATATTACTAGCCTAGACTATACAAGATGTGGGTATTACGTTGATCATATTGGATTGAAAATTTGAAATGGCTTGACATTCACAAGTTCATTTCCCTGACATGCACATATGCAGCTTGAGGCAGGTGTTGTGCAGCTGTTTGTGTAAGATCAAGCTTTGCACTTTTAGTTTTGTTCCATTTATATCTTTGTACCCTTGATTGCTGAGATTGTTAATTTATCCATCAGTGGCCTTCATTTTTGTACTTAAAGATTGATTAATAAATATGATGATAGTTGCTGAATGACAATTTTAAGTGCATTTAGGTGAGGGAATGATGAGGAGTTTATGTGAATCCATTGGTGGATATCAAAGATTGGAAGTGTTAACATCACATGCTGATGCTGCTGCTGCTGGAATTGACATAGTCGATGCATTGCCTTAATTTGTTGTTGTTAGTGTCTCTGCAACGGCTTTGATTAGTTCTTGTAATGCTTTTTCACTTGTCTCGGAGGGTAGGTATTGTGAGGGGGAGAAAACCTAACCTCTAATTTGTTCTTAACCTTGATTGATGAACAAATCGAACCCTAGGTATTGTGTGTGCAAAATTTTTTTGTCAAGTGTGTAGCAAATCAGAGGGTAGGTTTTGTTGTTAAAAAAATAAAAAAAATTTAAAAATCCAAATCGGTGGGTCAAAATTGAGGATTTAAAAAAACCTAGTCTCCGATTTGTGTCATACTAAATCGGACCCTCTGAGTTATTAACAGCCGTCTGCCACACTCATGAATAACACTCAAAATCCTAATAATGGTGAATAACACATCAATTTTTTCAATATCAAAATTAAAAAGTGACAAATATTTATACTTCTTTGTGACAAGGTGGTATTATAAGACCATTCGCAATTCAGGCTGTCACCTCAAATTCTTCGCAAGGAGAACCCTCTTTTGTTTTTTTTAATCACAAGGCTGTGATATCTACTGGTTAAGAAGGACTAAAAATGATAAGTTGATAACATGACAATGAGGTTCAAATAATGCACAACTCAAAAAGTGTTATGAGTAAAGAGAATACAATGGCTAAACTGATGGCCAATTAAACTAATGCTAGTGAAAATAGAAAAATACAAACAAATCATAAAACAACAATGAATTTTGTAAATAAAACCAGTGAATTCCTACTTTGATAATCCCTCAAATAATCCATCTTTTCCTTTCGCATCATAATACCCCAAAGAACTCACATAATTATTAGTCTAGCTAAGAGAAATACATCATAAAAATTCATTAATAACCATGGTTGAATATTATACCATTCTCAATACACTAATTGACCTTGAAGAAGCTAAAGGACAAGAGATTGCAAAACTACAAAACAGTTTAGAAAAAATGCAAGGCGAGCAAGATGAAGCCCACGCTACAATTATAATAGGAAAGCAACAAAATTAGAAATTGAGCAAGTACTATAGTAATTAAAGAGGCTCATGTTGTAGACAACACTAAGGTAGGGTTACTAAAATGAGGAGCTGGATGTAGGTCTAAATTTGTGTCTTAAAATGGTATAATTTTTACTGTCAAAAGTGAAACGATGAAAACAAAAAAATTACTTTAACTAGAAGTTCAATACATTTTGCACATAAACCAAGAAATTATGTGAGATTTTTAAATAGTACAATTTAGAAAAAGGAGTGTACTTTTAACCTTTTGTTTCAATACATCTGTCACTCAAAATTTAAATTATAAAAAGTAGAAAGAAATATGGGAAATGGAATTTATAAAGTGATTCTTTATAGAATAGAATTGATGATTATTTGCAAAATGTAACACCCTATTACACAGAGCCTTATGCTTAAGTCGTAAAGTAGAGGTGACGAGGTATTACAACCTCTAAAATAAAAGGCTTATATAAATATAGTTGAAAGAAATTATATCTAGGAGTCTTGAAGAATAAGCTAAACAAAACGAAAACAGAAAATCGTTTCACACTCGCGTGGATAATCGTAAAACAGATAGGTAAGCTCAAAAGAAGGATAAAAACAAAATATACAAATCAGAGTTCCAAAAACATAGATATCAAGCTCCAGACTCGACCTGCGAAATTAAGGCCGGTCAGAGTATATATATATATATACAACCCAAAACAAAACTCAAACTACATAACAAGCACCTGTTTCTCCAAGTCAACCTCTAGGAGAGACAAACATAAAATATATACAGTTGAGAAACTCTATACATTATACATAGCATAAATACAAAATACAGCATCCCAAAATAACCAAACTTCGCTTGCACAGAAAACTCCAGACGCTCAGCGAGGCACATCTCGACCTGCATTTGAAAACAATAACATAGATATGAAATGAGAACCGGAGGTTCTCAACATGGTAATGGTGCCCACATACATAATATATAAGGTCCCGGGAAAGCCAGAGGCGATCCTAGAACTTCGACACTCAAATTTAAAATTTAAAGTTTATAAATGGAAAACCATAAACAGAATAGGTCATCTAAGGTTCTTATTTCTAATTCCTTTCTAACTTAACCCTTAATTTCCGCCTTCCTCCAATCTTCCAAAACTACGGTGCACAGACAAGCAATACAATCAAAGCAAACACAAGTAGGGTACAGATACAGCAGGTAGCAAATATAGCAGGTAAGCATAGTAATCACATAGGCAAGCCCAATTAATGCACAATCAAACAAAACACGCATATGCATATGATGTATGCTTGCCCTATGATTGATGAGTCTCATCTGTCGGTTATATAGCCAAACTGACATGTCCGGTAGCTAACCCGGACATCATCCTCTTGAAAACTGGTGAGCGGTACAGTACCACGATCCTCACCTGGTGGGCAGTAAACCACCTTGATCCCCACCATCTACGGACGGTAAACCACCTCGATCCCCATAGACGTTTTCAATTGGAAAACAGTACACACGTGGCCGGTAAATAACCACAATCCCTGGTGCGGAACTTATAACCCACAAACTACCGGCAAGTGCACCGGGTCGTACCAAGTAATACCTCAGGTGAGTGAGGGTCGATCCCACAAGGATTGATGGATCAAGCAACAATGATTGAGTGATAGACTTAGTCAAGCAAACAGAAAGTAATGTTTGGGTAATATAAAAGACATTAAACAATATAAAAAAAATATTAAAGATAGGCAGATAGATAAGTTGGGAATAAAATATGGAGAAGACAGTTAAGGTTTCAGAGTTATCTATTTTTCTGGATTAACTTTTCTTACTAACTATTTTAATCATGTAGGATTTAATTTATGGCAAACTATAAGTGACTAGACCCTAATTCCTTAGACCTTTCTAGTCTCCTCTAAAATTCATCAACTGCCAATTCCTTGGTCAGTTAATTCCAATTAGAGGGTGATGATCAAATTCCAGTTTATATGCCACAAAAACTCTAATTATCCAAAAATAAAAGGATTATATGTCACGTATCCCGTTAAATCCAGATAATTAAAATTTAGGAGAATATGTTTTCAAGCTGTTGTTCAAGTAAAGAGCTTTTCCAAGTTATAGAAGAACTCAAATAGAAAGAGGGTCATACTTCCGTTCCACCCAAATTCATAAGATAAATAGCAAAAATAATTCTTAAATTGTAAATCCATTCATGAATTAAAATAGAAAAAGCAATAAAATCAATTCATACAAATAGACAGAGCTCCTAACCTTAACAATGGAGGATTAGTTGCTCATGGTTCAGAGTAGAAAACTAGGATTACGGAATGTAAATTAGTATAGAGTTGGAAGTCTCCGGGGCCTCCCCCAAAAGAGAGGTTTCTTCTCCCTTTTATATCTAATCCTAATAAATTTAAAATCTAATTATCTAAAACTAAAATAATATCTTTTCCTAAAAAAAAATAAGATTTGAATTTAAATTCGAATTAATCAAATAATCAGCAAATCTTCAATGGATGGATGGGAACCACTTGTTTTATCCATTCTTCAGCTTCTAATTTGTGTTTTCTGGGCTGGAAACTGGGTCAAAACAGCCCAGAAATCGCCCCCAGCGTTTTTCTGCATTTTTTGCATGTGGCGCATGTCACGCGGACATGTCGGTCACGCACACGCGTCGCTGTGCAAATCTTCAAATCACGCGTACGCGTCAGTCACGCGCACGCGTCGCCATGGAAGGCTCCAAATCACGCGTACGCGTCAGTCACGCGCACGCGTCGTTCCTCGCTGCCATCGCCTTTGATTCTTGTACTGCAGAAACTTCATCAAATCCAGCCGAATGCTACCTAAAATAAACAAAATTGTAAAAGACTCAAAGTAGCATCCATATTGGCTAAAAGATAATTAATTCTTTATTAAACTCAACAATTTAGATGCAAATTCACTAGAAAAAGATAGGAAAGATGCTCACGCATCAATCCCCACAAAATAATTTTCTTTAAAATCTGGTGGGCGGTAAATAACCACAATCCCCACAAAATAATTTCATATCAAATTCATCATCATCATCATTCAATTCATTCAAAAATTATCATCATCACACCTCCCATTCCGTTCATCAATAATTCACACTCAAAACATAATTCTCTTCTTAACTAAGTAAAACTCAAAACATAATACTTTCTTGATAAATTGAAATTCCAACATAATATTTTTCTTAATAAATCAAGTTCCAAAACATAATGCATTTTTTTTCTTTATAAATCAAAGTCAAATAATATAATTCTGTTATCCATACTTGTCTAAATAATACTTCAAACTAAATCTCCATTTTTTATAAAAATTTTGGTAGCATCTCCTTTAAAATTCGGACTTTGCCACCCTTCTCGGGTCCCAACCAATCCACCTCTCAAACCTTTTTCACATCATTTTCAATAAGCCAAACCAATTCCAATAACAAATTCATTTTCAACTCTCAATTCATTCATTATTCAACAAACAACCATATATATAACTCAACCAAATGTAACAAATAATGGAATTTATAAAGAGATGTAATGAAAAGATCTTTATTTATTCATGGAGGTACTTTTTGCTACTAGGGGAGTTCTTTAAGGCTTGTTCCTCCCTAACCTCCACTTTGATGCCTCGTTAAAACCCCTTCAGGAAAACCCTTTTTTGGGAAAAAACCATGAAGTCAGAAAAAAAAGAGTACACCAGGGAGTGGAGTTCGCTTTTAACTATAGTACCTTTTCATGTTACAAGCATGCCACGACCTTGGTAGCTCTGTACCGCTCAAGTCGGTTACTTTGTAGTACCCCTTTCCTAAGACTTCACTTATCTTATACGGCCCTTTCCAATTAGCAGCGAGCTTTCCTTCCCCCGACTTGTTGACGCCGATGTCATTTCTGATTAAGACCAAGTCGTTTGGGATGAAGCTTCTTCAAATGACTTTCTTATTGTATCTGCTTGTCATCCTTTGCTTCAACGCTGCTTCCCTTATCTGGGCTTATTCTCAAACTTCAGGGAGTATCTCGAGTTCTTATTTGTGTGCCTGGATGTTGCCAACCTCGTCGTAGAAGCTCACCCTTGGACTTTGCTCATTGATCTCAACTGGTATCATGGTTTCTATGCTATAGGCAAGTTGAAAGGGTGTTTCTCCTGTGGCAGACTGAGGTGGAGTTACTTGAGAGAGTTCTTCAGTCCAGGCTCCCTTTGCATCTTGCAATCTTTTCTTCAACCCAACCAGTATAACTTTGTTGGCTGCCTCAGCTTGCCCATTAGCTTGTGGGTGCTCTACCGAGGTGAATTGTTGCTTGATCTTCATGCTGGCTACCAAGTTTCTGAAGGTAGAGTCGGTGAACTGAGTTCCATTATCAGTGGTGATGGAGTAGGGGAATCCATACCTTGTAATAATGTTCTTGTAGAGGAGCTTTCGACTTTTCTGGGCTGTAATGGTGGCTAATGATTCTGCTTCAATCCATTTCGTGAAGTAGTCCACTTCCACTATTAGGTACTTCACTTGTCCAGGCGCTTGGGGGAAGGGTCCTAATAGGTCCAACCCCCATTTTGCAAAAGACCATGGTGAAGTTATGCTAATGAGCTCCTCGGGGGGAGGGACATGGAAGTTTGCATGCATTTGGCATGGCTGACACTTCTTTATGAATTCGGTGGCATCTTTCTGCAAGGTCGGCCAGTAAAACCCGCCTCGGATGACTTTCCTAGCCAAAGACCTTGCTCCGAGATGGTTCCCGCAGATACCATTGTGGACCTCCTCTAGTACTTCTGTTGTCTTCGAGGTCGGGACACATTTCAACAATGGTGTGGATATCCCTCTTTTATAAAGGATATTTTTCACCAATGTGTAATTCTGTGCCTCCTTCTGGTTTTTCTTGACCTCTTTTTCCTCTTTGGGTAGGATGTCAAATTTTATGTATTCGATTAGGGGGTTCATCCATCCGAGGTCTAATCCAGATACCTCAAAGACTTCTTGCTTAGCCTCTGTTTTTGTAACAGAGGGTTCCTGGAGAGTTTCTTGGATCAGGCTTCTGTTATTCCCTCTTGGCTTGGTACTTGCTAACTTGGAAAGGGCGTCTGCTCTGCTATTGAGATCTTGAGTTATGTGTTTGACCTCGGTCTTCGAGAACCGCCTAAGATATTCCAAAGTTTTATCTAAGTACCTCTTCATATTAGGGTCTTTAGCCTGGTACTCTCCATTTATTTGGGAGGTCACCACCTGAGAGTCACTGAACACAAGTACTTTGGTCACACCGACTTCTTCTGCTAGCTTTAGCTCAGCGATCAAGGCTTCATATTTTGCCTGGTTGTTAGAAGCTGGGAATTCAAATTTGAGGGAAACTTCTATTTGAGTTCCCTCTTGGTTGACTAGTGTTATGCCTGCACCGCTTCTGACCTTGTTGGAAGAGCCGTCCACGTATGGCTACCATGCTGTGGAGGCTTTCTCTTGATCTCCTGCATACTCTACTACGAAGTCGGTGAGGCATTGGGTTTTAATTGCAGTCCGAGTTTCGTACTTAAGGTCAAACTCGGATAGTTCTATAGCCCATTAAACCATTCTTCCCGCAATGTCTGTTTTTTTGAAGAATTTGTTTCATGGGTTGGTTCATTCGGACTTTTATTGTATGTGCTTGAAAAAAAGGCCGTAACCTTCGAGAGGCTACTATTAAGGCATATGCAAACTTCTCAAGTTTTTGATACCTTAACTCGGGGCCTTGTAGAACTTTGCTGGTGAAGTACACAAGATACTGGCCGACCTCATCTTCCTGTATTAGAGCTGATGCTACAGCTTTATCGGCTACGGAAAAGTACAGGACGAGTTCCTCCCTGATTTTAGGTCGGGTTAGAATTGGAGGTTGGCTTGAAAATCTTTTGAACTCCTGGAATGCTTCTTCGCATTCAGGAGTCCATTCGAACTGGCATCTTTTTCTTAGTAGGGAGAAAAGTGGTAGGGATCTTAACGCTGATCTTGCCAAGAACCTGAAGAGAGCTGCAAGTCGGCCATTTAGCTGCTGGACCTCCTTTAAGCAAGTCAGACTTTTCATTTCTAGGATTGCTTTACACTTGTCGGGATTGGCTTCAATCCCCCTTTGTGTTAGCATAAATCCCAAAAATTTTCCAGCCTCCACCGCGAAGGTGCACTTTGCGGGATTCAACCTCATCCCATGCATCCTAATGGTGTTGAAGACTTGCGAGAGGTCAGTCAGGAGGTCGGCCTCATCCTTGGTTTTCACTAACATGTCGTCTACATATACTTCCATTAGATTCCCAAGGTGAGGTGAAAACACCTTATTCATCAGCCTTTGATATGTGGCTCCTGCATTTTTTAGCCCAAAAAGCATAACCACATAGCAATAGTTTGCTCTAGGCGTAAGGAAGGATGTTTTTTCTTGATCCGGCTTGTACATCGGGATTCGGTTATATCCTGAGTATGCATCCATGAACGACAAGTATTGATACCCCAAGCTTGAATCTACTAAGGTGTCAATACTTGGAAGTGGATATGGGTCTTTCGGACATGCCTTGTTCAAGTCGGTGTAGTAGACGCACATCCTCTACTTGCCGTTCTGTTTCTTGACTAGCACCACATTTGCCAGCCAAGCTAGATATTTGACCTCTCTGATGAAGCCGGCTTCTAGGAGGGCTTGTATTTGTTCTTCCACCACTTGAGCTCGTTCAGGTCTGAGCTTTCATCTTCTTTGATGAATAGGTCGTGATCCGGGGTACACTAATAGTTTATGTGACTTGAGCTCGGGATCTATGCTAGGCATGTCGGAGGCTTTCCAGGCGAAGAGGTCGGAATTCTCTTGTAGGAGCCTTATAATATTCAACTTCAAATCTTCTTTCAGGTTGGCACCTATGCTAGTATTCTTTCCTTCCTCCTTTCCGATCTGTACCTCTTCAGTTTTTTCCCCGGGCTGTGGTCGTAACTCTTCTTTAACTCGAACTCCTCTGAGCTCAATGGTGTGAACCTCATTGCCTTTTCCTCTCAGGTTTAGGCTTTCATTGTAGCACTTTCTTGCTAGTTTCTGGTTTCCCCTGATGGTTGTGATTCCCTCTGGCATTGGAAACTTCATGCAAAGGTGGGGGGTGGACACCACTGCTCCAAACCAATTTAGAGTTGTTCTGCCTATCAAAGCATTATAGGCCGAACCCACATCGACGACTATGAAGTCGATACTCAGAGTTTTGGATTTCATCCCCTTTCCAAAAGTTGTGTGTAGGGGTATGAATCCTAGTGGCTTTATTGGTGTATCCCTCAACCCATGTAGGGTATCAGGGTAAGCTCTTAATTCCTTTTCATCCAATCCCAGCTTATCAAACGCTAGTTTGAACAGGATGTCGGCCGAGCTCCCTTGATCCACCAGGGTTCTGTGTAGATAGGCGTTGGCAAGGATCATAGTAATCACTACAGGATCATCATGTTCGAGAATGATGCCTTGCCCATCTTCTTTAGTGAAAGAGATGGTTGGAAGGTCGGGAACTTCGCCCCAGACCTGGTAGACTTCTTTCAGGTGCCTTTTGCGAGATGACTTGGTAAGACCTCCTCCAGCAAACCCTCCTGAGATCATATGTATGTGTCTTTCCGGGGTCTGCGGTGGTGGGTCTCTTCGATCCTCCTCATCTCGCTTTCTTTTACCATGATGATCCGACCTTTCCATGAGATATCTGTCAAGCCGACCTTCTCTGGCAAGTTTTTCTATAACAATTTTCAGGTCATAACATTCATTTGTTGAGTGACCATACAGCTTATGATACTCACAGTATTCGCTACGACTTTCCCCTTTCTTGTTCTTGATGGGCCTAGGGGGAGGCAGCTTTTCAGTGTGACAAATTTTCCTGTAGACATCGACTAGGGAAACTCGTAGAGGAGTATAAGAGTGAAATCTCCTGGGCCTTTCAGGCCTGACTTCTTCTTTTTTCTTGGGCTCCCTCTCTTTTTCCTTTGAAGAGTGAGAATGCCCAGGTCGCTAGCTTGGCTCTTGAAGTCTGGCATTTTCTTCCATATTGATGTACTTCTCAGCTCTTTCCTGTACATCGCTTAAAGAAGTCGGGTGCTTTTTCGAGATGGACTGGTAGAATGGACCTTCTCGCAGTCCATTTACTGGGCCCATAATCACTGCCTTCGTCGGCAGGTCTTGAATTTCTAAGCACGCTTTATTGAACCTTTCCATGTAGTCCCTCAGAGGTTCTCCGATCTCTTATTTTACTCCCAAGAGACTCGGCGCGTGCTTCACTTTATCCTTTTGGATTGAAAATCACATAAGGAACTTATGCGAGAGGTTGTCGAAACTGGTGACCGACCTGGGGGGAAGGCTATTGAACCACTTCATCGCTGCTTTTGTCACGGTCGTCGAAAATGCCTTATAGCGAGTAGTCCCGTCATATAGGTCCATATCGGGGCTTTTGAAGTTCCTTGGAACTTTTACCCTCATTATGTCCTCACTAAACGGGTCCTCCCCTCCCAAGGGAGAGTCTTCTTGGTCTCTGCGAGAGTTTCGACCTCGGAGAGCGGATTCTAATCTCAAGAGCTTTTCTTCAAGCTCCTTTCGTCGCTCGACCTCCCTCCTCAAGTTTCTCTCTACCTCCCGCTGTCACTCCAGTTCTTGTTCCAACTGTTCCAGCCGTCCCTGGTGGCCGTGGAACAATCCCATGAGATCAGCTGCGTGGGGTTGTCCCTCCTTTCCTGATTCGTGCCCCTCAGAGGGGGTTTCCCTTGGGTCCTTTACTCCGGAGGGACCTTCCTTGTGTTGGGTGGTCGCCCCTTGGTGAGTGACTATGGCTCTGTCGTTGTTACCATCGTCTTGATTCTCTTGTTCAGAATCAGACGCTGTGTTTTCATCCTCGTTTAAGTCGTCCGCCATCATGGGTTAACCTTCCAGGTCCCCGGCAACGGCGCCAATGTTATGTGGGTAACCTGAGATTGAGGGATTGGGCTTGAATGATGGCCCAAGCGTCAAGAGGAGGTGGTCTCCGACTTGGTTTACATCTGGGAGCCGCTATCCGACTTGTGTATGTGAAAGAATGGGGGGTGGTACCTGTAAAGACACTCCGATGCCTAAGTTAGCAAGGGGTTAAGTAGGTGTAGAGTGTATTGGAACTTAGAGATACCTGAGGGGTGTCAGTGTATTTATAGTGGTGATCCAATAACCACTATTGGAGTAGTTCCACCTTTTAAGGTGGATAACCGTCCCTTTATCTTGGGGTAGTTGAGATATGGCTCCTAGAAGTGGGTTGAGAGATTTTAGGGGAAGTTACTTATTTGAATAAGTGTTAGCTGTCAGCTATCCCTCGAGTCCGACTTCTTTGAAGTGGAGTCTGTGTTGAATCCGACCTCTCCTGAGGAGGTCGGTGGATAACGAAGGCCAATATTTGGATTTGGCCTTTTGGTGTGTTTGGACCTGGGTCATAGTGTTGGGTCAAGGTATGAACACTATTCATATACTAAAATTAGTCACTAATATATTTATGTATAAATATATATGTGATTTAATTTATTTTTAATGTGTATTAATATTTTAATATATATTTTATGATGTAACTAATTTTGGTAGCTAATTTTAGTAGCTAATTTTAATATACACATAATATAGTTGTATATATAATCTTTTAATTTTTTTCTTTTATATAATATTATAAAATGTAGTTTCTTATTATTATACATATTTTAAATAAGAAAATATATATAATATATAATAAAAAGAGTTTAAATAATCTAATAAGATTTATGTATTTAGATAATTTTAAAATTAATTATTTTTTTAATATAACAATTCTAACAAAAAATCACACTTAATACTATCACTTAAAAAAAATGAGGAGATTTAATTCTTAAATAACGACAACCTAACACCAAAAGTATAGACTTAGCTATTCAAATATTTTCCTGCCAATAATGGTTTCTCGTATGGTCCCAATGAATCATTTTCAAAGCTACAGAAAAGAGTTAATAGTCAAAATCGTCCTTTAAAGATTATCCGATTATCCAATCTCTATTTTAGTCCTTAAAAGATAAAATTAATCAAATTAGTCCCCGAATGATAATTGCGTTGATGGAATTCGTCCTTCTGTCAACTGTGACTAACGTTTGCTGACATTGAACGCGTAAAGTACTCTAAAACGACGTAATTTTGTTCTTTTTCCCTCCAAGGATTGAAACAACGCCGTTTGATGTCCAGGATGGGGTATTTAATCGCGTTTCTTCCCATCACCACCTCTCATAACAGCCATTCTTCTGTTTTGCTCCAAAAATCTTTCTTTTTTCTTTCTTTTTCGGCGTGAAATGCTTGTGTCTGAGGTAGTGTATTGTGGTGATGCTGCGAGATCTTGCGGTGTTCAAAATCCTTACTTTGGAGGGCTTCCAGCACCCTTTTGTGGCGTAGGTTTTAATAATGGTGGCAACGGTGGTTACTATAACATGAGCTACTATAGCCGTATTTTCTCTTCAGATTTCATTTTCTTCTTTGGGTGCTTTGTTTTCTTGGGATCGATTGTGACCCTGTTGATGCGGGTCTTTCTACTGTGGGTTATGAAGAGGACAATGAGGATTCTTGATCAATTGAGATTTTTTATGGTGAATCATCCTTTCCTCTTAATCTTTCTGTTTTTATTTGTGAAATTTATTGTGATTTTTTTCAAATGCAAACCTATGTTAGTTTCTAATTTGAAGTTGGTGATTTTGGTTTTGTTCTGTTGTGATTTTTAGTTTTATTATTTTCACGAGAAAAATTAATTTGAATTTTGAATGGGGAGATTTGTTTTAGTGTGGATTTTTTTTTTCATGAAAGTAGATAGATGATGGTGTTTGAGCACAATAAAAACAGAAAAAGAAGAAGGCGACTGGGTCACGAAACCCAGCTCCTGCCTTAGCCTTCTTCCCCGATGCATAAGTGAAAAAAGGAGAAGGTGACTGAAAGAGCGATGGAGTAATGAGAATCATGTGTGGGGTGGCTTCGGAGAAGAATGTAAAACGACACCGTTTATTATGTTGTATTGTCACTTCACGTTCTATGTTAACTGCAGTGTCAAGAAATTAAACGGAGGGACGAACGTGATTAAAAAATAATCATTTGGAGATGAATTTGATTAATTTTATTTTTTGGGGACTAAAATGGAGATCGAGATATTTTTCGAAGACGATTTTGACTATTAATTCCTACAGGAAAATTTGACGTTGACACAACCAATGCTATGGAATGTCAAATATAATATAATATAAAAAAAATAAGATATTTTAAGAATATTAATATTTTATTAATTTTAATCATTAATTTTAATTATATATAAAAAAATTTATATAACATATATTAATTAAAATAATTAATAATTAAAATTATTAAAACACTGATATTTTTAGTATATATATATATATATATATATATATATATATATATATTTATTTATTTTTTTATCAAAGATAGAAGACTCAAACCCGCAACCTCGTAATTGAGTATGGGGAGACTATGTCATTTGAGCTATAACTCATTGGCATATTTTTAGTATATTTAATAATATAAAAAATAGTACGTTGATCATTATTAGAAATTAGAATGATGATATTGCACTTCCAACTCTATAAATGCCAAACTTGATAGTTCAACTTCCTAATATGTTAACCATAATTACTCAATTGTTTGTTTATTACCCCAATAAATTAAATAAATTGTACATTATTAACTAAAACAATTCGTGAAGACATGCAGGTTTTGCAAATTAAATGAAATGATGGTGATAATAATTATTTCCATTTTATGTGCATTTTGTATTGCAAGTGGAGTAGTATAATTATTGTTGACAATATATCCAATTCATGATCAACGTACATGTTTTCATTTGATAAAATTGAAACTAGAAATTAATTAATTGTCATGAATCTTTAATTTGCTCTCGTGCTATTGTCAACTATGACAAGTTGCAATCATATATGATCCCAGGAATTGGCTATAGTGAAGAAAGTTGATGCTGAACATAATGAATTGTATCTGGTTCCGATATGAATGTCATTATGGGGGATTTCTGAACACTATAAAACTAAGAAGCTTGGGAGGAAAATAGGAGATAATATGCGGAAAGTGATTGACGTGGACTTTTTCTCGATGAAAAGCAAAGAGAATCGTATTTTGAAAGTGAAGATCAGATTGATGTCACAATGCCTCTAAGGAGATCATTGAGAATTGCTGGTCCTAACAAAAAGATCATTGAACTCTCTATCAAATATGAAAAAATTGGGTGCTTCTGTTACTACTACGGACACCTAGGTCATGAGATTAGGAGTTGTGGAAGTTTTTGGAGGACTCGGTGACAAGAGATGTTATGGAGGAAAAGTGGGAAAATTGGCTAAAGGTAGAGCAGATCGGATGGAAAATTTTAGAACAAAAGGAGAAATGTAATCCCAATATGCCTAAAGTTGAAACAAGCCTGAGGGAGAAATCACACAAACCAACTCCAGTGAGTTTGCTCAAAGGATTTGCTAACCTGTCCGTGCATGAGTAGTCGAAAAAAAGAGTTAGATGATTGTATATCAATTGGTCGAATGGGGAGAATGGAAAATGAGGAAGATAAAGGCGTCTCGGAGGATGGGGATAGGCGGATTCAAGGTAATAGAGTTAGCGTTCAGAAGGAGATAACCAGTAAAGAAGTCATGTTTTATGAGGAGAAAGAGGGACAACAAGTGGATAAATGGCTAGATATTGAAGAGACTGTCAAACATGGTTTTCACATTAGCAAACCATCCGGTGTGAAAAACCAGAAATGCAAAATTGTTAAAATTAAACATATGGCGAGGAAGATGGGAGAGGGAGGTAGCAGCAGATTGAGTGGAAAAAAAAGAAAGCAAGAGGAAGAAGGAAAAGGAGTAACAATGAAGAAGCAATGCAATGATGAAGAAGGAATGCTGAATACGGGGGTGGGTGCCAACCCAAAAATGGCACTCCACGAACAATAAAGACAGTGATGTGGAACTATTGGGGTTTGGAAAATTTCCTGACAGTTCACAACATACAAGAGATCTAAAGATCTCATTCTCCTAAAGTTTTGTTTTTGTGTGAAACTAAAAACAATTTCTCGATGGTAACTATGCACTATAAGAAGTTTGGCTTTGAAAAGGTATATAGTGTGGAACCACAAGAGATAGCTGGAGGTTTGATATTGGCTTAGAAAAGTACTGCTGATATTACAGTCATGAATAATGGAGAATACTTCATTCATTGGAGGTGGGAAGATTCAATAAGAAATTTGAAGTGGCATATAGTGGGAGTTCACCTTCATAGTGCTGAAAATCAACGAAATCAGCAATATGAGGAGCTGTTAAATCTAGTAGCAATGTTGGAAGGTGATTATGTAATAATGGGAGACTTTAATTCTATAACGGCATATCATGAAAAGGAAGGGGGCAGATCAAAATCAACCTTATCTATTGAAGGTTTCAATAATTTTCTCAACATGGGTGGTATGGTGGATTTGGAATTTGAAGGGTGTAGATTCACATGGAGTAATAGGCAATATGGAGGCAACCTTGTCCGAGAGCGGCTTGATCGGTGTTTGGCTACATCAAATTGGTGTGAGGCCTACCCTAGATATGCCATGGTGCACCTAAATGATCAAGGTTCAGATTATAGGCCTATTCTGTTGATCACGGAAGAGGAGCAGAGGAGGATCAAAAGACGATTTAGATTTCAGGAGAGATAGTGTGAGGAGGAACAGGTTGGACGGATAGTTAGAGAAGGATGGAAAGAAGCGGTGCAAGGGTCTCCAATGTTTCAATTATTCACCAAACTCAAGAGATGTCGTCATCGCTTGGTTAAGTGGCAACGGAGCAAGGGCAGCAACTCGCTGTGACAAATTAATGATCTAAAACAGCGAATTAATGAAGAGAAAGGTAAAGGCAATCAGGCCGACAAGCATCAGATTCTGGTTTTAGAAGAGGAATTGGCAGAAGCATACTTAAAAGAAGAAAGGTTCTGGCGGAAAAAGGCAAGGGTTCAATGGCTCAATTATGGATATCAAAATACAAAATTTTTTTACTCAAAAGCGCAGATCAGAAACCGATATAATAGAATTTTGCAGCTGGAAGGTGAAAATGGAGCAATGTATTCAGACTCAGAAGGTATTAGACAGGTAGCTCAACAATATTTTGAGTCTCTTTTCAATTCGCAAGGTGTATATGATCCTATAACAGCTATTTTTACTATGAGAAGAAAAGTAACAGGGCAGAATAACTGGTTGCTTACAAGACTAGTAACTGAAATTGAAATCAAGAAAGCAGTTTTCTTAATAAATCTATTTTCAGCTCCAAGGGAAGACAGAATTACAGCAAATTTTTTCCAATTTTTTTGGTGTGTTGTTAGAGAAGAGACAGTTAGAGCAGTGCAAAATTTTTTCTCAAGTGGAAGAATGCTCAAATCCTTCAATCATACCCATATATGTCTAATTCCAAAAATCCCAAATGCTACGACAATGACCCAGGTATGACCGATTAGCCTAAGTTCGGTCTTTTACAAAATTATTTCGAAGATATTGGTGAATTGTATGCAATTTCTTATGAATAAAGTGATTAGTGACAATCAAAGTGCCTTCATTAAAGGCAGAATTATTACAGATAATGTACTAATTGCCCATGAATATATGCATTTTTTGAAGAATAAAAGAAATGGGGATTAGGATATGGCACTTAAACTAGACATGAGTAAAGCTTATGACAAAGTAGAATGGAGTTTTTGTGGAAGGTGATGGAACAACTGGGTTTTTGTAACCGGTGGATTAATTGGCTTAAAGAGTGTGTGATAACTGTTTCTTATTCTGTTACTGTGGATGGACAACCTAAAGGTTTGTTTAAACCTACAAGAGGTCTTCGCCAAGGGATCCTCTTTCTCCTTATCTTTTCATACTTTGCGCAGAGGACCTAATAAGCCATCTACTCCACAGAGGAGAACAAAATCATGAGTTAGTTGGTTTAAAAATCAACAGTAATTGTCCTATTATAAGCCACTTATTCTTTGCTGATGACTCAATCATATTCACAAAGGCAAATTCTACTTCTTGTCAGAACGTACTAAATATTTTGCAGATATATGGAGGATTAAGTGGTCAAGAAATTAACCTGGCCAAGTCGGCAGTTTTCTTTAGCCGTAACACACCACAACAAGAGAGGATAAGAGTGGCGAATTTGCTACAAGTTCCAAATGTGGGAGCACAAGATAAGTATCTGGGTCTGCCTATAACTGTACAAAGATCCAAAACATCCACATTTAGTTATGTAAAAGAAAAAGTGGCAAAAAAAACTACAACAGTGGAAGAGATCATTACTATCAGTAAGCGGTTGGAAGGTGCTGATAAAGGCTGTTGGAACTGCCATCCCAGTCTACACCTTTGGATATTTTAAACTGCCAGAAAAATTCATAGAGGACATTCAAAGACAACTAATGCAGTTTTGGTAGTGTCAAAAACATGATGAACGAAAATTACAATGGATCAGTTGGGACACATTGTGTAGACCAAAATGTCAAGGAGGTATGAATTTTAAAGATCTCAAAGCTTTCAATATTGTGATGTTGGGAAAGCAAGGGTGGCGATTTCTTACAAAACCTTATTAACTGGTTACAAGAGTTTTTAAAAGCAAGTATTTCAGACACTGTGATTTCTTGAAAGCAGGTGTTGGGAATAATTCTTCATGGGCATGGAGAAGTCTACTGGAAGGGAGAAAAATCATTGAACAGGGGACAATTTGGAAAGTAGGGAGACAGAGCTCAATAAACATCTGGGAAGCAAACTGGGTTAACAAAGAAGGGCCCTTAATAGCCAAACCACACGTTCAAATTCAGCCAAACCTCATTTGGGTTTCTCAATTGATGACCGACTCAGGGGAATAGAATTCCTAATTAATTAATAGTTGTTTCCCAACAAAAATTGTACAATCAATTCACAGAGTCAAGATATATGAAGACGGTGATAAATTGACATGGAGCAAAGAAAGAAAGGGAGCTTACTTAGTCAGTTCAGGTTATGGAATTGCTTTCCAGCTATACCATCCTCCAATTGAATTTCTTGCTGATAAATTTAAGAACAAAGCCCTATGGAATTCTGTATGGGACTTGGAGATGCCAGAAAATGTGAAGGTTCATATGTGAAAAACGCTCCATGGAGGGCTCCCTGTCCAATTGAAACTGCACAAAAGAATAGCTACAATCTCTGAAATATGTCCTTGCCATAACCAAGCTCCAGAGTCAATTATGCATTGCTTTGTCTCTTGCCCACACTCGAAGCTTATTTGGCAGCTTGCTGACATGCATAGAGGAATTGGAGAGGAAGATGATGAGGCTTTTCGCACATGATGGATGGAGGTTATAAGGGGCCCAACAGAAGACCTAATACTCGGATGAGGAGTAGTTTAGTAGCAACCCTGGTATGGAGAATGTGGGTAGCAAGAAACAAATGGATTTTTGAAGGATGGAAAATGGCACCTCAAGAAGTATGGAATGAAAGAGTGGAACTCAATGAAGAATATCGATTCAGCAAGCTAACGCAGTAGCACTAAAGTTTTCTTTTTTCACTTACTGTTTGTTTTATTATCTGATTCTTGGGATGACCCTTTCTATTCCTTGTGCGTGTCCTGTAAGGACTTTTTTGTACTCATTTTTCCAATGAATGCAATCCTATCTTAGTTAAAAAAAAATAACATTAAATTATAGGGTTTGTTAACTAATAAGGTTACTTTCTTTTACGCCATTTTTATTTGCATTTTTATCGGGTTTTTCATATCCACGCTATTTAAATTGTTGGTTAAAAGAGGTTTTTTTTAATAAACTAAATAAATATTTTATTTACCGAAATAAATATTTTTTCAGATTTTTTACAAAAGTACATCCTATGACTTATTTCATTTATAGTATAAACGAAATAATTCTCCACGTATTTCATTTATACTGTAAATAAAATAAGACTAAAAATGTGGTGGCCGCATGACGTTTATACACGTGTTGTGTAACGAGTTTATTTTGTTAACACTGTAAACGAAATAAGACTAGACGTGCCTATATATAGGAGTTTCGTTCACAGCACAGAGAAGAACCTTAAACCGTACGTTTCCTGAACTTTTCTCCCCTTTTTACCCTTCTCTAATCAAATTTACGAGTTACTTCAAGATTATGGCGTGCGCCGATCAACACGATGCGGACATCAATAGACTGAACACGACGTGGCACGTTGCCGGAGCAGCCGACTTTGAGGTTGGTCTTGTTCTTCGTTTAATGTTTATGTTAAACATGAAATGTGTTGCCATAGTGTGGGTACTTTTATAGTAGTGTGCTGTAGATATTAGGCGTAAGAATATATTGTTTGGAAGGGAGTGGATCATCTCCAGTGAAAAAAAAACTAGATGGTGTCAATTGTGATCTCTCACCCTTCATTATTCTCTCTCTCATATTTAATTTTGGCCCCACTTATAAAGTTAATAGTGAGAGATCACACTGCAT